>NC_064559.1:135296139-135976139 GCF_937001465.1 Orcinus orca | reverse complement strand
GTCCTGCTCTTACAGAGCTTACATTTGAATTGGGAAAGCACAATAAACCATTAGGTAAAGAAAGAAACAAGATAATTTTAGCTAGAAATACTTTCTACAAAGGCAATAGAACTTATGGGGGGTGTTACATTGGTGAGCAGTCAGGGAAGGGTTCTCCGATGAGGTGACTTTGAACTGAAACCTGAGTAAAATGCAGAGTTGATACAATAGTGTCCAGGCAGAGGCCACAGAATGTGCAAAGGCCCTAGGGCTGGAACAATGTGGGTGTGTCTTGGGGACAAGAAAGGTCACTGTGACAGGAAAAAAGTGAACAAAGGAGGGCATTGTATGGGAGGAGGCTGGAGGGATGGGCAGGGGCCAGATTTAGTCAGGTCTTGTAGGCAGTAAAAATTTCAACTTTAAGTGCAAATTGGGGAGTTTTTAGGAACGGAATGATGCGATCTGATTTATATTTTTAAAGATCATCCATCCATATGATGGTTTTTAAAAGAGGGTTTCAGCACACGTTGACCACACTGGCTACTGAAGTGAGGTCAGGCTGCAGAGCTGCAGAGCGGGGGAGTGTGGGCCTAGAGGAGGGGGCAACGGCTAAGCAAGAACTGAAGAATGCACAGGGGCTGGGAGTGATGAAGAAGTACGGCCAGTGTTTAAGGATCTGCAAACACTGAGTGGGAATGGGGCATAGGATGCAAGGGTGGGAGAAAGCAGACAGGAGGGAAGATCAGGACCAGATCACAAAAAAACCCCATAGACCAGGCTTCCCTGGTGGTGCAGTGGTTGAGAGTCCGCCTGCCGATGCAGGGGACACGGGTTCGTGCCCCAGTCCGGGAAGATCCCACATGCCGCGGAGCGGCTGGGCCCGTGAACCATGGCCGCTGAGCCTGCGCGTCCGGAGCCTGTGCTCCGCAACGGGAGAGACCATAACAGTGAGAGGCCCGCGTAACACACACACACAAAAATAAAACAAAAAAACCAAAAAACCTGTAGACCAAGTGAGGAGCCTGGACTTAGTCCTGAGGGCCATGGGTTTCTGATGACACAATCAGATTTCTGCTTTAGCTGCTGTGTGGATGCTGATTAAAGTGGGCAAGACGGGACGTGGAAAGACAAGCTGGGATTGTGGCAGTAATCAGGGAAGAGACGATGGTGACAGAGCAGGGCAGGAGCAGTGGGAATGGAGAAACGTACTTGGGTTTGAGAGTGGCCACGGTTATAAGTGATAGAGCTTGGAGATTAACTGTATGTGGGGGAGCTGAGAAGTGTGGAGTCCAGAGAGGTGCAGGGGAATTTCTCTGACCTTCACACCATGAAGCAGAGATGGGGAAGGGGTTCTGGGGAGTAAAGTGAAGCAGTCTCTTCGCGTCCTTCTGTCTTAGGTCAGTGCTCCCAGGCTGCAGCCAGTGTTACTGAACACTGAGCGAAGAGAGGGGATAAGAAAGTAGGGGCACTTTGTTGAAGGTGATACAGTGAGCAAGATTTTCCAGCATTTGGGCCTGATGTGTAAGAATTTCCAGTTCAATCTATTTCCCCCCTAGTATTTTCCAGCTATTAAATCCAGTTCTTTTCCAAGAATCTTCATTAGACTTCAAATCTAACAGCAAAAGGTCACAATCCCATTGTCCTCAAAAACTTCAGTCCCGCCATCACTGAGCACCTGTGGGCACCAAGCTCTGGGGCGACAGGAGGAGCCTGGGGCAGGGGAGGAAGGCTCTCATGGAAATCACTCTGCTTTGCTTGTCATCTGCCCGCCACCTCCCTCCGGCCCCCCTCTCCCTTCCCCCCAACCCCAGCCCCCAGCATCTAGTCACTCTTCTTCTTAATAGTTTTTGAAAAGTTAGCAGAGTGAAAAAAACAACGTTTAGGCACACATTCTAAAGAAAGCATAGAAATATGCATCTTGCAGCTTCAGCAACTTGGGTTTGTCTCAATTTTCTTCAAGTCAGGGAAACTATAAAAACAAAAGCAAAACAGAAAGGCATTTCTCAGGGAGCCCTCAGCCCTGTTTTGAGAACGTGTCTCTCGTTCAGGAGTTGAGAGCCGTGGGTTGGAGCCATGACTATTAATTCATTGTAACATTAAAGGGGAATGTGAGAGTGGAGCCCTTTGGTGCTTATTGCTCATGGTCTTCCTGGGATTTCTCCCTCTTTTTTTTTATTCATGGCCTGCAAAACTAGCAGCTACTTAAGGCAAGACTGTTGTTTTAGAATTTGTGTAACTTATAACCCATTGGGTAGGGTTATATAAACAGATGGACCTTGTTCGAAACTCCAGCTCTATCACCATCCAGTAGCTATGATATCTTGGGCAGTGTTACTTCACCTTTCTGAGCCTCAGTTTCCTCATCTGTAAAATGGGGATAATCATGGTAATCATGCCTATCTCGTAAGGCAGTATTTAATGGTTAAGAGAACAGACTCTGGAGCCAGACTGTCTGGGTCCTACCTTAACTCTGCCACTGAATATGTGGCCTTAGGAAAGCCACTTCATCTCTCTGAGCCTCCGTTTCCTAATCTGTAAAATGGGGATAATGATGGTGCCTGCCTCACTGGCTTGTTATGAGGACTGTAAAGCATTTCTAATCCACTTATATGGCAGGGCCCTCCCAAGAAATAAGCCTCCAGGGAAGCACTACACACATAGCAAGTACAATTTCAGTATTTGCTAAATAAATAAAAAGGCCTTTTGAGAAGATTAAGAAAACGTATATGAAGCCAAGTGGTTTGTGTGGAGTCGGTGATTAAGATTTGCACCCCTAACCCTGCACTCCTGCCCCCATCTCCAGCCTGCCTCAGGCCTGGGTGCATGCTAAATGCGGGGTATATACTAATTGGTGACAGTTCAATCAACTCTAAGAAATAAGTGTTACTCTCTGGCCCTCGAGGTTTATATTCTTTCTTTGAAAGTGGAAGCTGGGGAAGAACTTCAGAGCCTTGCGAGGGGAGATGTGATTTTCCTTATTTACTAACATTTACTTGGACTGGTGTCTGGGACACCCAAAATATGCTATGAATCAGTCAGAGGATAACAAGGTCTGCGGTACCGTACAGATTACTCACTAATTTGACATTTGGGGATTTTTGCAAAATGTTAGGGAACATTTGACAAGCTGCAGATTGCTATCTCTACAAAGTGCATTCGACTCTGAGGATGGGTGGCCCTCTCCCCTGATGTGGTTACATTTGTTCCTAGCACCAGCTGTTGCATCCTGACAAGGTGGCGCGTTTTTACTTTCCACTCCTGAAGTAGACAGTGGTGGAATTTTGCCTTGAAAACATAATAACTCATAAAATTCTCATAAAATTTCATAAAACTCATAAAATCTCATAAAAACTCATAAAATTCATCAGGCACCTACTATGTGTTAGGTGTCTTGACATCTTTTGTCTCATGTCATCTTCACAGTCATCCTCTAGGGTATGTATCGTTAGCCTCTCTATTTCTCAGTAAGGAGACTGGAGTTCAGAGAGGTTAAGCAACTTGTTTAAGGCCACACAGTTCTGAAGTTCCTAAGCTAGAAGTTGAGCCAGGGTCTACCAAACCCCAAAGTCTGGATTCCAATCCAGCAGGCTGTGTCTCACATCACCAGAGCATCATCACCTTCTGACGTGGATCTCCCACAACTGCAAGGGCAGAGGAGAGAAAATTTCTTGGTAAGTCCTTAAACAGCTGGGCAGCACCTGTGGCCACAAAATCTTTTTCTACACTGTTTTATAGTGGGACCTGAATTAGTTGGTCATCGAGGGCTTTGAAGAGCTTTCTTTTATCATGACATTGTTTTCAAAGTCAAACAAGGAAGACGGTGTTACTGGAATGAGAATGGCACTGCTAGTGTCCCATCCCCTTGGCGTGGTTATCGCCCTCACATTACTTTTGGCACTGTACCATCCTACTGACACTCGTCATCCCCTGTCAGGCAGATTTTTCTCCCTGCTTCCTATCAGCTCCATGGGAACAAAGGGGGCATGTGTGCAGGCTCTGGGTGTGAGGAATATAGGATGACCAGGAAAATAGGAATAGTGCCCTTGGGGAAAACATGGTTCCTGGGGGGTCATTCTTGGGGGAACCCAGTTGTATGGAGGGGCTGTTCCAAAAAGACGGCCCCCAGAGAAGCACTACACACATTAAAAGAGCAAACAAATGCTTCCTGATCCCAAAGGCCACTCCAAAGCCACCCTCTTCAGTTACCATTTTAAATGAAGGACAAAAATAAATTTAATAGGAGGCAAGAAACTCCTAGGATTTGTCATACATTTCCTGAAACCTGTTCTTCCCCGTCTTTGTAGGTATGTCAGGCCTGCCCAAAGGAGCAGTACGTTTCTCAAGACAGAGGTTGTACGCTGGATTTTGTCTTCCAACTGCTTGGTTGTGTTGTGTATGCGGTAAGTGCTTAACAAATGCTCATTGAAATGAAAATGATCCCTGAAACAAAATCCATCCCGTGAATCTTAATACTTTCGTACTTACCACTTCAAGTATTGAGAGTGACTAAGTTCTTTCTTTCTCTACTTAAGGATATGTTGTTGTACTTTTAAGAATCTATTGATTGGGGGGGAAAGCACAATGACAAAATGCTTTTGTAGTAATTTTTATTTTATTCATTCCAATAACATCTATAAACTGTAAAGAGAAGAGTAGTAGTCTGTGGCCCATTCTTTAACCTACTTACTGACAGTGCTTGGTACCTGCTTAGATGCAGGCAGCGACTCCGTGACCTAGGAGGTGAAGGTGGGGTGGGCATGCCTCTAGCTTGCGAATCAGTGGGCCAGGGATTTGGAGGGATTTGGCTTCTTTCTTCACTTTCTTTTCTATACAGTTGAAACTCAGTTAAGGGTGCTAATGTTAGCAGTTGCAACTCAGTTAAGAGTGCTAATTCCAAATGCAGACTGGTAGATGGATGGGTTGATTCCTCTGGGACTTAATTACCCTAGAAGTGGTCCAAGTAACACTAGCCCCACTTAAAGTATCATTATACACTGTCCAAATGGTCTCCTAAATGCCACCCTTGGAGGCAAGGGGACAGCATGTGCTAGTGAGTCAAACTACTCACTTATCTGGTGGCCTTGGTAGCGAGTCAGGCTCTGTTTCTAATGACTGGTCAAGCCAGTTCAGCTCTCAGGAGCATTCTAAACTCATCTGTAAAATGGGGAGAGGGACGTATATGACTTCTGAAGTCCCTTCCAGGTTTGTACTCTCAGATCCTCAGTAATGGCACTGAAGCGCTCAAAACATCTTGCCAGATACTGGGTGACACCCAGCTTCTCCTCATGCTTGCTCCCAAACGATCATGCTCAAAACATTGCTCTGGGTGTCTCTGGAGAGGGGGCTCTCATTTCTGATGTCCTGTCATTAGCCTTTTTCCAAGCTCTGTTTTCCAAGTTTAGGTCGGCTCATCAGAGTTGAACATGGACTGTTTGGATTTTTTGCCCAAGCTGTTCTCCGAGCCTGATAGCACATTCATTACTCCCTACCCATGGTTTCTGCTAAATGACCTCGTTAGTGCTCTAATTACATGTTGGTCTTCAGAAAGCTGGGGGAGGGGGAGAGGGGGGGATGAGTTAACAAAGGCTGAGTACTGAGATGGAGTACATTGTAAACACACTGAACGATGCCTACCTTCCCCTGGCCTGATTACCCTTGGGGAGTTGGAAGGGAAGCTTTAGGCTGTTTTTCCTCTTCTCTTCTTTCTTTTTCATTACCCATTAAGAGATGACAATAACACATGCCAAATATGTTGGTGGTAGTTGGTAATACATGAATTTGAAAGCTGGAAGGTGATATTTTTACAACTCAGTGTATATGGAACCATGCATTTCCTGGGGGTAAAGAAAACAAATGGTTTCTGAGCACCTACCATGTGCTCAAGTAGGTTTTTGTTCATCTTAGCAACAAAACTAGGAACTAGTTATTATGCTTGATTTACTAATGAAGAAGCAGGTTCAGAGGGGTGTGTTTTCCGAGGGCACAAAGCAAGTATACTGCCAAGTTAGGGAGTGAACCCAGGTATGCCTGACTCCAAATCCTAATATCCCATGCTACCTCTCAGTTAATTCATTCGCTCACTCATTCATTCATTTATTCAACAAATATACTCTGACCTCTGTCTTATGACAAAATATAATTATATAATTTCGGAGTTTCTATTTTACTCTTTTAAACTTAATTCTACAAATTCCTCAGATGACTCTGAACTCAGTGGGCTCTTCTTCCATAATAATTTTCTCTGTCCTCTACGGCTTCCACCTTGGGGGTCAGCTTATAGATCTGAGATTCAGGACCTTGGGAGATATGTTTAAAGATTATCCTGGGCAAACGGTCTATTTTTTAGTTAAGGAAACTGAGGTTGAGTGGCTTGTTGAAATGGTAAACTTTTCACTCCAGTACATTCCAGGGATGTCAAGCGTATATTTGAATGTACTTGGGGTGTTGCGAAAGGATGCTTGTGTGCTATAACAAATATGAAGAATTTCCCCTGCTTTCTGGGACAGTCACTGTGTGCCTGACGAGAGGTACTGTCCCCACTGCACACAGAGGCTGATTCGCATGTGACTTTGTCGGAAGCTCGTGAACTACAAAACCTCACGGGTCACGTTTTCGTGACAGAGAACCCATCTTCCAGGCTGGATCTCTGAAGCATGCAGGGTCTTCTTTGGGGCTTCTTTTTGGGTGGTGGTAAGGTGAAACAGGAGAGTCAAATACTTTTACTTGTCCCTGCAGAATTCTCTCTGCCACATTTTTTTTTTAAGTGGCAAACACAATATGTTGAGTGATGACAGATGTCTACACTTAGGACAAAATAAATGATGTGATAGTAATAGCAACGGGATGCGACTTTAACCAAGTGATGGACTTTATTAAAAAAAGGAGTCTTACCCATCTGATTACTTATTAGTATTTCACCATAGAGCTTGGAATTTGGCAAACCACGCATTTAAAAATGTGAGCATCGTTTGTTTGACAGACTGTCAAGACACTCGTGCAGGCTTAATGTATTAGTTTATTCTATAGTAATCAAGTTGTTATTATAACTACAAGAAAACTGGAAAAATAAACCTTTCACAGTCAAATCAGTCATAGGAAAGAGACTAAAAAAACCCCACAACTTTGAGCTGTTCCCTGACTCTATAGTATGTTTGCTGAATTGGGGGTGTGAAACAGCAGGAAACCATTATTGCATGGGATCCTAGTTTTAATGATTCCACTAGAACATCATAAACCTCTAATATGTATGCCTCGAAATAAATGATAGATCTCATAGCAAAAGCCAACTCTTTATTCCACACTGATCAGTTTGGGAGAACTGGTCCCTCCTTCTGCAAATAAGTCATTAAGCTGCAGGTTTCACCACAGAATAACTTGTGGAAGAATTCTTCAAACCTCATAAAGTAATTCACTTGTATTTCTCATCTATTTTTAATAACCAGAAACATACACAGGAGATGCAAGTACACCTCTAGAAGTTTTGAATGACTGGACAAAGCAGTGTTAAAAATTCAACAGCACTAATTACTAGCTGAACAGTATAAAAACCTCTGAATAAATGTCAGCCGAGGAGATAAGCTCTTATCTTAATCTAATGACTCTACAGACTTAATTTGTCAGGCCAGCCTAGTTGATGGAAAGCAGGTTTCTACTCTCCAGTGTTAGCAAGAACATCTTTCCAAATCTTTGAAGTTGCATAGTAATACCATCAGCGTCATCCTGTAAAAATCTTGTGACCAAGCCTGTTTAATTCCTATTGTCCTGTTACACTAATTAAAGTTGTTCTACCGCTGTTGGACAAATATCTAAGAGTAAAGCCAATATATTTTTAGATTTTTCTACACTTTGAACTAATCACCCTCAACTCCCAATGTTCTGTGCTTTTTTTTTTTTTTCATAGGGCTGGAACATCAGGGACCATCTGTCTTCATACGGGGAAGCTGAGATTTCCAGAAAAATCCATTAATTCAGAGGAATCCATTCATTGAGAGGCCATGTAGCAGAGTAGTTAAGAGTGGAGGTTCTGAGGCAGAAAGGCCTGGGGAAATTTTTGCTCTGTCACTTACAGGCTGTGTGACCTCGGGTAAATTTCTTAAGCTTTCTTAGCCTCAGTTTAATCATCTGTGAAATGGAGGATAATCATGGATAGCAGGACGGTTAGATAAAATAATGGATGCCAAGTACTCAGAGTGCCTGACCCTTATACTTAATACAGGTCAGCCTTCATTTATTCCCTGACTCATTCATTTGTTCATTTATTCAATCAACAAATACATTTTGAATCCTAAGAAGTCTGTAACACATGCTAGGGGCTATAGGACATATAAAGAACCAAAAGGCAGGCTCTTGGCCCTTGTAGGATTTTGTATGAATTTCCTGCACAAGGAGGCCCAAGCCTGACCTCATCAGCTGATCTCACTACACCTGGGAAGGAAATGCCACAGAATTACCTTGACTTTCCACTTCAGTGTCACTGTGAACCTTGTTGCTGGCTTTCCAGTACAAAGGGGAAGTCAACTGCCCTCTCAAGGGTCTATTGTGCAGATGACATGAGATTATGTATAGTGTATAGCCAAATGTTGGTGGCTCCCAGTGCCCTGTGTCTTTTATCCCTGTGACCCAGAATCACATGCCTGGTGCGAACATGTTTAGGGAGCCCTCTTCTGTCCTATTGTATCCCGATCTCATCAGTCAATGTAATATCCTTCACAGCAACCCGTATGTCCTCTGCTCCTTCCGTTTCTCACTGCTCGTACTGCACCGTATTGATTCTCCATTCTACTCAATGTCACTTGGAGATAGCTGTTGATATTTGTTGCTTCTCTGATTTCCTCACCTTAACTGTGATGGCATGATTTCTTTCAAACCCCCTGACATGTGTATATATACTTAAAAGTATGTACTGTGTGTCTATTATATACTAGGAACCCCACTAGGTACTGGGGGCATCAAAATATGTAGGATGCAGTCCCTACCCTTTAGAAACGTTACAGGGTTGTGCTAATGCTGTGACAGGGGCTCCAGGTGCGCAGTGGGAGCGTGACGGGGGCGGGGAGACATCCAACTCAGACTGGAAACTTACTAGGGGAGGTTTTCCAGAGGAGATGACTCTGGCCTTAGCTCTGAAAACTAAGCAGGAGTCATTTGGGTAAAGATAAAAGGCAAGGACATTCCTGGTTGAAGAATCAGCATGTGGAGATGACAGAAAGCAGTTCGGTAGAAGAGTGAAGAGCCTGGGGGAAAGTGGTGGGAGATGAGTTGGAAATGAAGGATCATAAAGGTCTTCTGTGCCGAGGGGTTAGACTTTCACCCCGAAAGTGACAGGAGCCATTGATACATTTGGCTCCAGGAGTTGGGTTTGGGTCAGTTCTCCTTATCACTCGCATGGTCTCTGATTTTCTCACACCCTGACGCCCTCCCACCTCTCAGCTGCCACATTCACTGTGCTCCCTGGCACCTTGCCCTCAGCGTCCCTCTTCACCTGGTCTCCTGTCATCACTGCTGATTCGTACATAGCCCTTGACTTCCTCTGCTTTAACGATTTTCCCTCTATTCCATCTGGACAACCCTTTTCTCCTGTTACACCCAGAACCGCTCCGCCTCTGAAGCCTCCAGCAAGTGACACCGCAGTTCCTAGTTACCATTTCTCCCCCTTCTGCATTGCCCTTTCCCTCCCACCCACAGAGCCTTAGTGAGATATCCATGACTTGACCCTTCCTACCCTCCCAGGCCTAAACTCCTTCTGGGCTTCACTCCCCCACTACCTAGACAGAATCCCAAAGGCGTTTCTCTTACCAGCCTTGCGAATCCTCTTCCACTCTCAATCTTCAGCTTCGTCCATTCCCTGCACTGGCGGCAGAAAATGGAGCAACCTTGGCTAATACTTTCACTTATCACTTACCGTGTCTGGTTTTAGGTTGAGCTCTCAACATTGGTCTTTCCTTAACTCTGCTAGACTTACTGTCACCTTCCTTCCTGACAGTGTTTTAGGCTATGAGTGTAGGAAGCAGGGTACTCTGCTTTCTAGATCATTATATTTTCCAGCAGGCAACACACCTCTACCCCAACACAGGTGTTTGGAAAAGGGTGGACACCTGATACTCTATCCAGGTGAGCCAGTCTATTGACCATTGGCCAATCAGATTTTCTTTTGACAAGTGTTCCTGTATCATTTAAATAGGCTGCGCTTTATACGAGCTATAGCCCATGGATTTCTGTTACTTTGACCCAAAAGCTTTGACAAGATCACCACGGCCCCTCAAGTCTCAACCCTACTCCTGTCCCCCTTACTCTCTTTATTAAATTTTAGTAAGAAGATAGAGGCTCTTTCACCAGAAGTCCTTCAGTTTTAGTCCAACAGTTTTCAACTGTATTTCTTACTAGTTCTGCCTTGTCTCAGAGAGACTCCTACGGGGTTTCTTTTTAAAAATACAATTAGGAGTTTATCTACATTTGTTAAGCTATTTCTGCTACTTTATTTTGTGTTTCCTATTTGCTATCTTTTATCTTTCTCTGTTTTCCTTCTTTCTTGTTGTGTGGGCTGATTGAGTTTTGTATATTCCTTTTTCTTCTATTGGTTTGGAACTTACACATACTGTTTCTATTCTTTCCATGAATTTTCCTAGACTTTTAACACACACACACACACACACACATATATATATATATATATATATATATATATATATATTCAAACTTACATTTTCCCCTCAAAGCTTAATCAGTGTCTCCATCATTCTTCTCCAAGAAGCTTTAACTTTCATACTTTCATCTGAGTAAACAGCCATTGATCTTATATCAGAATGATCTAGTATTGCAGTTATACCTTGTTTATAAACACAGGAATTATTTGTATTATTATTTATAATCAATACTTATTTAGATTTACTGACTTGTTTTACCAATTTTTTCCCACACAGTTCCTTTTTCCTCCAAGGTTAATTTATGTCCCTTACTGAATACATCTTTTAGTAGCTTTTTTAAGGATAGAGCTTGTGGTCAATAATTTTCTGAATCCCATCTGTCGAATGGCAGGTTTGTATAGAATTCCAGATTCACAGCACTTTTCCTTGATGCTTTGAAAATTATTCCATAGACTTCTTAGAGTCATTGTTGCTAATGAGAAGTCCACTGTCAATGTTTTTCATTTCCTTATTGGTTGTCTCTCTTTTATCTATGATCCTTTTAAGTTCTCTTTAATTTTGATATTGTGCACTTTCACTATGATATATCTAGGTGTGAATTTTTAAAACTTGCTGGGCTTTCTCAGTCTTAGAACTCATGGGTCTCTTCAGTTCTGGAAAATTCGGTTACTATCTCTCTGTACTCTCCCCCTCGCCCCCATTCTTTCTAGTCTATTCTTATGAAACTGCTATTATGAGATATGCGTTAGAGCTTTTTAATCATTTCTCTATGCTCTATGTCTCTTAAATTTTCCTTTTCGTTTTCCCCAGACTAATTTTTTTGATAGCTTTTCAGGCAATTACTTCAGTTCTCTCAGTTTGCCTGTGTCTAAAATTTTAACCTATCAAATTATTTATTTCATAAATATTTTTAATTAATTTATTATTTCTTAGTCCTCTTTCGTGGATGTTATTCCTTCTTTTATCTCTGAGCATTTAAAAAACTACTCGTTTTAATGTCCTTTCTGTATTGTTCAGATTCCTCTTATTTTCCTGGGTTTACCTTCTCCACTTTTCTGGTGCACTGGCTTTCTTTCCTTGATATGAATTTTTAAAAATACATTTTTGAATTTTGTTTGTGAACTCATCCTTTCATTTTCTTGGGACCTGTTGTCCTCCTCATAGGGATGGTTTCATGGCTGCTTCTGGCCCAGCCCTACAGCCTGTTTCTGATCAAGGCTTATATCTGTGACTTGGGCAGGTCTATCACTCTGCAGAAATTGTGCAATTCTGGAGCCTTCCCCTGAATGCAGTGTGGCCTAAGGTCCTAGTTCTAGTACAGGAACTCAGTGCTTAGCCCTGTTTATGGACAGGTGACTTCTTTTTGGCTATAATCTTGGGCTAATGGATGGAGACTATAAATGTGGCAGCCATTAATGACTATAAAGCACTATTCTGGATTCTAGCTTCATGTAGGTGGTTCGTACCCGTGTTGTGCATTGGATATTTAGTTTTAGTTTTCACTTAACACCCTGGTTTCCCACTTGTTTCTCTCGTTTTCAAGATCTCTTTTTAGGGAGACCTCTGTTTTGTTTTGGGTTTTTTATTTTTGGTTTTGTGTTTTCTTTCTTTGTTTATGGAATATGTTTCTTTTTGTTTTTGAGTATGTATGATTTTTAAAAATTCTTTTAGTTTTTAACCCCATGGTATATGAAAGAGCTTAATATGTCTTTTTTATAATACATACTTTGTTTCTTAAAATTTACATTCACCATGCTTATAAATTACTTTTTACTTTCTTATTTACAATGCCTTAACATTTTTTTTTCTTTTTTTAAAAATATTTATTTATTTGGTTGCACTGGGTCTTAGTTGCGGCAGGTGGGCTCCTTAGTTGCGGCAGGTGGGCTCCTTGGTTGTGGCATGAGAACTCTTAGTTGCAGCATGCATGTGGGATCTAGTTCCCTGACCAGGGATCAAACCCAGGCCCTCTTCATTGGCGGCATGGAGTCTTATCCACTGCGCCACCTGGGAAGTCCCTGCCTTAACATTTTTATGTTTATATTTTATTCTACAATATAGCTGTTTGATTATTAATTTAATTTTTATATTTATAAAAGCAATACATGTATATTATTTTAAAAGTCATGTAGTACTAAAAAGCTTGTAATGAACCGAAATAGTTTTCCTCCTCTCTGAATCCTATGCCCAAGAGACAACCGCTCTCAATTCTAGCTCTTTCTGCTGATATTTAACTTTGCATTTCTAATAATAGCTGATACTGCTTACCATGTAATAGTCACTGTTCTAAGTGCTATTACTTCATTTAATCTAAATAATATGCTTATTTCTTGACTGATACATTTTAGGAATATTTTATTGTATTTTTGCCGTAGTAGATAAAAACGTAACTCCTCGATATCCTCTTCTCTCCCTTTCCACATATTTGTTTAAATAAAACAATTTTAGTTTCTTTATTATGCACATCCAAATATTGCCCAATGATGAGCCATAGTGAATTAAAACCATATTTCCTTCCTTGTCCTGCCCTTTTTTTTCTCCTGGAAATGACAGTGGCTTCATTATTTTTTTTTCTTTAAGCTTCTTTTTATATACTTATTAATTTTCCAAGTGTTCTAATATCTCTACCATAAGTGAACAGTTTTATCCATGGACTCATGCACAGCAGCTCTAACTTTTCTAGAGAACTTCTCCCCGAAAATTCCCTCTCCCGCTCCAATATGGACTTTTTTCTTTCTGGAAGATTGTGCAGATGTCATATGATGCTTTTGACTCTCTTCTGGTCTGTTTTTTAGATTTCGTGTCTTTCTTTTTCTTTGGTTTATTTCTTGTTTTGTTGACACATGCTTTCTGATAACTTTGTAAAACATTATGTTTTAGTTCTTGCATGTCTAAACTGTCCTTTTTCTGCCTCCACATGACTGACAGGCTGGGAATAGAATGCTAGATTGAAAATCATTGTCACTTAAACTTTTGAAGACATTGCTCCATTCTTCCAGCATCTGGTATTGCTATTGATGAGTCTGATGCCAGCTGGGTTGGTTTCTTTGTAAGGGGCCTAATTTTCCCCATCTGGAAGTTTTGTGATCTGCTCCTTAATACTATATGCCACTATATCCCAGGTATTCTGAACTTTCATAGTAATGTATTTTGGTGTGAGTTCTTTTTCTTTTATTGGGAGGGGTGGTTGGTGGTGGTGTCATTATTGTTTAATCTTGGGGGCTGAGTTCAATTTGGATGTCAGTTGTTTAATCCTCTGCTATTACTCTGATTTTCAATCCTTTTAAATATTTTTGACTTATTTTATGGTTTAGTATATGTTCTATCTTGGTGAATATACAATTGCACTTGAAAAGAAGTTGGATGATGGATTGTATAAATATGTAGAAATATCAGTTAGGTCATGTTGATAGTGTTATTCAGATCCTCTATGAATATAATGATTTTTTTTTCTAGTTGTTCTGTGAATTGTTGGGAGAAGGGTATTTAAATCTCCCACTATGATTGTGTATTGTATATTTCTTCCTTTAATTCTGTCAACTTTTGCTTTTTGTATTTTGAAGCTTTGTTATCATGCACATACAAATTTATGATTGTTATGTCTGTCTGGTGAACTTACTCTTTAATTATTATAAACTGTCCATGCTTGTCTTTGATGTACTCTTCACATTGATGTCTATTTTATCTGTTGTTAATCTAGCCACTCCAGCCTTTCTATGTTTACCATTTGCATTATATATCTTCTATTTATCCATTTACTTTCAACCTATGTGTCATCATATTTAAAATGTGTCTTTCATGGTCTGAATTATTGTAGGATCTTCCATTTTAAAAATCAGTTCTGATCATTTTTGCTTTTTCACTGGGCAGTTTAGTGCTTTAGCATTTAATGTAATATGGTTGGCTTTATTTTGTCCCTTCTGAATTTTATTCCTCTTATTCCCTTTCCTTCCTCCTTTTGAATTGTTTGAATATTTATCTATTGGCTTTCTAGTGGTACCACTTTGCATTATTTTAATCTATGCCCCTAAACTAGTTCCTTCTGTATCAGTGAGGGTCCAATTGGGAGACAGAAGCCATACCAGTTATTGAATAGATCTTAATATAAAAAAGTGCTACCCAGGTAACTGCAAAGGTAGAAAGAGGATGCTAAGATATCATGAAAGTGGGAAGCATCTATCACCCTTAGGGCTGAGAGAACAAAGAGAAGAGATTATAATTATTAAAACTTAGAAGCTTAAAGGAGGAACTGCATGGAAGTGAAAATCAGACCTCTGAGGAGAGGTGATGCTTGGCTGGAGTTGGTGTCTCTGCATTAGAAGAAGACTGCGACCCAGACTCTGAGGAGGAGAGCAAGTGCTAGCTGGTGTGCAGTGGTGCCTTGGGATGGCGGAGTGGGTACAGAGAGGCTGATTCTATGAATTGGAAAAACTTCAAAATGGATTCAGCTGCTCTTACCAGAAGGAACTGCCACTGTTGAGGTGAAGAAGTATTGCTGGGGTGACTCTCATGGGAACCACAAACAGACAGGAAGCCCACAGAAAGCAACAAACAGCAGACAGGAAGGAGCAAGTCCTGTCTTCCTCCTCGAGCCTTTGTCTTCCTCTAGCACTCCCTATTAACAGGGCTTCCCAGGAGATCAACTGGCAGAGCAAAATCATTTGCACAGTCCCAGACTAGCATCACAAAGTGGAGAATAAAAGGGTGAGTTTGGAGCTGAGATAGCACGTTAATAACTGGTCCTCCTTCCTATGATGTAGGACATCGTCACATCTCTTTTATTTAAAAGGTTCCTTCTCTTAGACCTGCTTGCTCTACCCATCTTTCCTTCTCCTCCACACTTCTTGTTTCTTATTAACCTTTTATGATTAGCAAAGAGTCTGCCATAGGGGATATAGTAGGTGCTCAAAAATGTCTGCTAGATTAATGGTGATACAAGAGAGTAAATGGTAAGTGCCAAACGAGCAGTGCAAACTCTAATTGCCATAGAGGCTCAGGGGAGGAGGGGGAGCCCACCATGAACTTGGGTGACTCCAAAGGCTTCACTGATGACATGGTAAACTATGACAAATGGGAAGGGTCTAAATACATGGAGACAAGAATGAGGCATTCAAGGTGGAGGGCGCAGCATGAACAAAGACTTGGAGGTAGACATGTTCTAGATGCCTTTGGGAGACAGGCATGGCTGGAGCTGAGGCTTCCTTCAAGAGTTTGAGGCTGGGGCTTCCCTGGTGGCGCAGTGGTTAAGAGTCCGCCTGCCGATGCAGGGGACGCGGGTTCGTGCCCCGGTCCGGGAAGATCCCACATGCCGCGGAGCGGCTGCGCCCGTGAGCCATGGCCGCTGAGCCTGTGCGTCTGGAGCCTGTGCTCCGCAACGGGAGAGGCCACAACAGTGAGAGGCCCGCGTACCGCAAAAAAAAAAATTAATTAATTAAAAAAAAGGGTTTGAGGCTATTATGGATAGAGGTCCTTTAACGTCTGCCTATACTGAGAAATTATAAAGAGCAATGGGAACATTGTTGTGTAAGAGCTAAAGAAGAGGCATTGATGGTGTTTTAGGTGTTTTAGGCAGGAAAAGATTGTGGTGCTGAATTAAAGTGCTGTGCAAGGTAGTGGGGTTTGTTGTTCAGATCTTAAGCATGTATGTGCGGCAGAATGGTGCTGTCTTTAATAGGATTCAGGAAAACAGAAAGAGAAACACGTTTTTAAAATTTTTAATGGTTCTCAGAGTTTGATTATACCATATTCAATTTGAGAGTTTACATGCAGAATCAGGAAAGTGCAGAAAGAGCCTGAGAATGAGTTGGGGAGAAGTCTGAGAGGTTGGAGGAGCGTCCACACAGTGAAGGGTATGGGGAGGGAACAAGTTCCTGTCAGCACGAGGTCATCCTTGCCTCCACAGGAGTGGGTGACAACTTCAAGAGGTAAGCAGTGCACACTGGTTTGGTTTAGTTAGTCAGCCCCTGAAATTAGGGATGGACCAGCTGCCTGTCACCTGACACTTGGGTCCCACTCTTTCCCCCGTTGAGGCCACCAAACTCTTTTTTCTTCTCTCTCTGAGGACCACGTTACCCACCCTCTGAGAAAGAACCTTTGTTTATGTCTTAAATCCTGGCAAAACCTTGTATCTGTTTTCCAGGTTTGAAAAGGGTGATTTTTCCCCCTACTTTGTTCTCGATGCTCTTTCTTTTTCAAGGAAAACAATTTTATCATGAAAAAAATATTTCTGACAAGTTCCAAATGGGAATCATAATACATTGTGGAGAAAACTAAACCCACTTGGTAAACAGATGGATGGACTTGTTCAAAATGCTCCAGTTTTCTGTCCCCCCAGAGCCTATGCTACCCATCCATGTGAGAGGGGTTCTGTTTCCTGCTTTGGTTTCTGAACTTTGCTGAAGCATTTCTGCTGTTTTTAGGAGTAGCCAAGCCCTCTCGACCGGAGCCTGGGAAAGCCAGTCTTACTCCCATCACGTGTAACGTCAGCAAACCGCTTGGGCTGCCGGGCACGTTGGAGATCCTGTGGGTGCAACTCTGCCGAGACCAAGGGCAAGATAATCAGTCCAAGGAGACAGTTAATTTTAGTACAAAAGAGGTTAGATGTGATTTATTTCCAACACCAATGAACCAAAAGAGCTAACAATCATCAGAACAAAACACAGAACCATCAAATACTCCACGTAGAAATGGCTTGTGTCAGCTGAGATGAGCCTCGTCATTAGCAAGGGAGACAGGCTTCAGTGGCTCAGGAGCTGATGTGGGGACCATTTTCAGGTTGTCTTTATAGGAAAAGGGGTTTGAATCATCAAAGAGTTAGAGAAATGGATTTGGAGACAGGGAAGAGAATAGAAGAAGAAAAGAAGGCAAGAGAGGACAGGAGGGTTTTTATAGGATTATCATAGCTCATTCGTCATTTCGTTCATCATCATTATCTTCCAAAAGCATAAGGCTAGGACAGGATCCATGCAACTCATGCTGCCTCTTAATCATCCCTTTTCAGCGGCTGCAGGAGGACCCTCTGCGAGGCTGTGCTCGCTGCTGAGCAGAGTTCAACATGCCCGTGGCCAGGCCCGCAGCCCTTGCTCACAGTGCTTCCCTTCTGGGAGGGTCCCCGGGCAGGCGGATTGTCTTCTATTGGAGCATTGTACTCCCTTGCACTTGAGCCAAACACGAGGACTTGTCAAAGGCCGTCGCTCATAGGCCCATTGTTGATTTATTCAACTCTGCAAACCAGCTTAAGCAACCCCTTCTCCTGTTTCTGAGACTTACATAGCATCTGAATCTGAGGATTTGGAGGAAGACAGGGCGAGGCTCAGATGGAGGTGCACCAAGTCTGACAGCCTTATTTTAATGAGGGACGAGGCTTAGACCCTTCCTGTTCTTCTTTCTAGGTCATTACTTACCAGAATACTTTGTCCCCTCTATTTCATCACCCTGTCCTCTCTGCAGTCATTATATCACGCGCAGGCTGCCGTTATTGCCTTCATATGTAACACGTTATACGTCTCTCATTTTTTCACAGACTAGGACAATGGCTTAATTATCTGTGAATCTCCTGTACCTCGATCAGCATTTAGTGCTTATATATTGAATGAGTAAGTGAGTGAATGAAAGAATGAAAGCCATTTATATTGAGGGAATAGCAATTAAATTGAGAATGTAGCTGTCTACATCTATCTCTGGCAAATAAGAAGGGAAATATTGTGAGACTCTTGTATTTGTAAGCGGAAAACCTGAAACAACTTTTATCATACTTAATGAGGAGAAGATGCTGGGGGTATTGTTTAGGCTACACGAGTGGGATCCAGGGGCTGGAGCAGCATTTAGACTGGAGCCCTCATGTGTCTTGTGTCATGCATGTTTCAAAGCAAGGATTCCTAGCTCACTTTCTCTCTATCTACCTCCAGCCACTCCTTCCCTTTCCTTAACTTTTCCTTACAGCTCATGCTGACAGCGATTGTAAGGTACTCTACCTGCTCTCAGCTCAAACATGCTGTCCTGTTGTCAGACCAAGTATCCAATTGTAGGGTCAGGAAGTGCCTCTCTACCTCCCTAATTTTTCTTTAAGTGTGTGACCTTAGATTGGATGGGCTACATACTTAAAGGGGAAAATGACTTTAAAAATGTATCAGTGTGTGTTTATCAAACAGGAGAACAAACAACTACATTTGATAGTGGTCGGGGAGGAACTGGATTTTCCCAATCCTTTCACAGGCATCTTTTGTATCATTGTAACCTTTCTCTTGAGCACCCTAGAATCCTCTGCCTACCAGCAAATGGTCATTTGAAGCCTTGCCAGGAACACTCATCCTTTACTGTATTCTATTAAAGCTTCAGGCATGCACCCCTGCTCCCTCTCTGACCTGTTCATTTTTTGGCTACAGAGCTGAGGGGCAAAGCTGGCATCATGTGGGGAGTTTCCATGTGTGAATGTCCACATCCTTCATTCACATCCTTCAAGGGTTTCCTTTAACATTTTCTGATTGTGTTTCTGAGTACATGGTGTCAACAGCTCTCAGAACTGTTAAGTTTTCTATTTATCCTCAGGCCAGGAAAAGGCACAGATCACTGCAGTGTAAAATTACCAGTGGTTTTGACAGTGACCTGGAAGAACTATGGAATGAAGAAATTTAGCCTTGAGAGCTGAGGTCCAGCCCCAGGCCCATCTTACCCAAGAAGTTTTGCTCAATTATACAGGTCACAAGAAGTTCTGCTAGTCCTGAAAATATTGAACTCATCAAACTTAAGTTGGGTGTTGTTGACATGTCTTGATGAATGGCCAGTTTCTGACACCATGTACCGTATTTACTTGTTTATTTCCTCCTCTCTTCCATTCCTATGCCGCCTTACTTTTGAAAAATAATTCTGTGAGTTGAAATTTGCTTTTTATTTATTTTGTAGGAGCTCTTCGAACCAGCACAAACTCTTCTGAAGGTTTAAAAATATTAGTTGGAATGGCAAAACCTGCCTTAATGCTGAAAATAGAAGGAAGGGGACCTACTTCTTTGGATCTGTTCTTGCCAAACCTTGGAGAGGGAGTGTCATGATGGTTATGAGCTTGGGCCTTAGAGCTAGGCCACCTGAGTTGAACACTAGCTCTGCCACTTCCTAGCTATGAATCTGTGGGCAAGTTACACTCTGGGTGCCTCAGTTTCCTCATGGGCATGGCAGTAAAAATGCCTACTTTCTAGGGCTCCTGTGAGTTAATAGATATGAAGTACTTAGAACAGTGCTTGGTGCATAAAAAGTTCTCAATAAATGTTAGCTACTATTTTTGATTAGATGGTAACTTAGAACTGTTACAGACGTATTATGGATGTAGACTCAATGTTCACTCTGGGCAGTATAGAAATATCTACTGAAAAAGGGAATTGTGTACATAAACATGATATAGCTCAGGACAGTTATATCTAAATTAGAAGAACAATTCTTCTGTGTCTCCTCAGTCTACTAAGCTACTCCTTAAGGCAGATCCCTTTTGAAATGGCCCTGAGCCTTCTATATCCAGTTATTAGGGTTCCCAAACCTTGGTGAGTAGTTATTTCTTACATGTAGTCTATTACCTTGCTTCTAAGGGTCATTTTGGCTTCTTCAGATATAACATAGGCCCTGGTCACTTGTTCCCTAACTTCAGGTGATACACATTAGGGTCTCCGGAGCTCCACTGACCTTCCTTAGAAAGGTAGGAGTCCCAGAATCCCAAAGCCTCTTTTCTAAGATCCTTCTCACAAAATTCTTCCTTAATTTCCACTCTCGGGGCCTTTTTATGTCTTTAATGTGAATGACAGATTTCAAGGATTATGCAATTGGTTCTTCTGTATTTCTCCTTTTGGAAATTTTGCATATGGTCTGGCAATTTCTTTGGAATGCAGCATCAATTGTATCTTGGTGCATGAGTCAGAGCTTCCAATTTAACATTCTGTTACATTTATAAACCCATCCTTTGTACCTCATCATGGTACATGGCTAGAACATTTATAACTACCCAAGTCTCAGCGTTGATCTGATAGAGTTAGGGGTAAGGAAGGAAGGAAAGTAACATCTATTGAGTTTAACTAATTTGCTCAAGACTCACACAACTAGAAAAAGCAGAGCCAGAGCTCCTGTCCAGATCTGTATGTTCTAAAACCCAGGTTCATTTGCTATATAATGAGGTATCTATGCAAAATCTATCCAAGGAAATGCTTCTTTACATTCCTTCTTCCATAAACTCTCTTGGTTATATTCATCATTCTCTTAAAATACAGTCAAACTATTTTGGGTTTTTGGTAAATATAAGAAAATGTCAAAAATTTAGTCAATTTTTTTCTTCTCACCCATCATCTTTCTTCTACTTCATGAATGAGGCATAGGAAACTTCCACTTTATAGCCTTTGAGAGCTTTTAAAAAAATTATTAAACCAACGATTTTGGCATTGTCCCAAGATGATGTGTTCATTAATTTGGTTATAAATATTTGAACTCCATACTCTAAATTCAATTTGTCAGATAAGAGAAAATCATGTTAATGTGTATTTATGATTTATTTCTTCCCTGAAATCAGTGTGAGTTTCAGAAACCAAAACATGGCTTCTTCTTTCTAACCCTAACAGGGAAGACAAAAAGAAGCAGATCTATCTATCAAAATGCCTTAAAACCAGTTTTTGTCCATACCTAGATACATACCTATGAAGCTTTAGAGCACCAAGGAAAACAATGAACTCCTAAGAGATTCAATACAGGAAAAAAACAGGTTACTTTCTGGGGAATGAGAATCAGAAAGGCATTTGATTTCTTATCAGCAACACTGGTTGGTGGAAGACAATGGAATGATGCCTTCAAAGTTCTGATGGAAAATAATTTTGACCATGGAAATCTATCCGCAGCCAAAACCTAGTGAAGTAGTGAGGGAGAAAACATATCAAACATGTAATAGTAATAAATTATAGTTGATACTTCTGAAGAAGATAATTGAGAATGAACTCCAGCAAAATGGAAAACACCATGAAGGAGGAAGGTATGAGATCCAGGAAATAATAGCTCTAACCTAGAAGGGCAGAGAGGGAAGTCCCTTGGTGACAGCTGGGCAGTCGCTAAAGAGCAAGCTATCTGGATGGGAGCAGAAATTCAGAGACAGCTGGGTGGATGTCTCAGGAAAGAAAGAGATTGGTCCACAAGTAAAAATATTTATATAATCATGATCATATAAACCCTGTTTATACATTGTAGGTTATTAATTTTTAGAGTCAATCCCTAGACAAACCCACAGAAGGCTTAATTATGATTATAAAAAAGAACATAAATGTTATCAGTTTTGACAATGTAAATATATGAGTAGAGTTGACAGATAATGGAATGGGGGCACTGTGGAGGGAAAGGGAAAGATAGAGCCAACAATAATCTTATCAAACATATATAAAGTTGCTAAAATGAGAAATAAACTTTGGCTATATTATTTGACACTACAAACGTAACCAGTAAGAAAATCTAAGCTATAAGTATTAGAAATTGGGAAGATGGAGATAGATAGAGTGGGAGGGGGGAGTGTAAGGGAACTAAATATCATTCATAGCAAGGGTGAATAGTTATTGTTTAAAGCTGATAAAAAGAGAAATAGGGATATAGCCCTGTTAGAATTAAAATAAGCACAAAAGTCCAAAGAGGCATTTCTGGAGCAGCAGGTGATTAAGAGGGTGACTTGGAGCAAACCAAGGACTCCTTAGAAGATCGCCTCTTGTCACCTTCATTATGAGCAGGAGATGTAAACCTACCAGCTGGTTAGCCCAGCCTTAGATGCTACTGAACGTGGGCCAGGCTGGACAAGAACTCTCCAGGTTAATCTTCATGATTTGAACCCAGATAATGGGAAATGGAAACTCATGTTTCTTTCTGACCAGCTCTGAAGTTTTAGTTCTTATACACCGTTTCAATTTTGCCCTGTCACTCCATGTACCACTTGTTTTACCGACGACTCATGTAGTTGACTTTGCTCCTGGAAGAAACTCCTAGAAAAGTTGGAATTTCTCTTTTTATTACACATTTTACTCCGAAGAATGTGTCAGTCAGGGCTAAAGCAATAGTCTCAGGGCAGACAGGCAGTTTGCGCCTGATGACAACATTGTAGCAGAGTATTGCAATCTGCTGATTTCAGAGTGAGTGCACGGCACTGGCTGAGGTCCTGGGCAGCCTGAAGCAGGTGAGACAGGCGAGCAGGGTACCTGCCTCATAGCTCAGAGAAGACTATTGGCTGGAAAGCGTTTTCCCTTTGTTCTTCTTTGTTGCTTTAACTGGGTGAAATGTTGCTCACACTGGATTTCTAAGTCTGATAGCCTAAAGCGAGTTTTGGCCAGATGACTTTTATGGACAGTTGTGTTTACTTTGTGAAAGTGGAAGCAACAATAAGAATTATAGGAATTTATAGGTTTTAGCAGTTGTTTAAAATTATTTTTTACAGAATGCATTTGCAAGAGATTAATGTTTAGGAGTGGCTGAAACGCTCAGAGAGCCTCAAACACTTTATGGTATGTTGAGATTGAGACTTTTCAAATGTGCCCAGAGTTTCTAAATTCTTTGAAGCCCTTCTGAGACCTTCTCTGGAGGAACACTTGGCCCCTGTCAACATGTTTACTATGTGTCCTCCATCATTTGCAAGGTTGGTTCCAATAGTACATCAGGAAATGGGATTCTGGGGCACAGAAGTAATACAGAAGAGTGGATTTGAGAATCACCTATTCAGATTAATCAAACGGGAAGTTAAATCTATGGTCTATAGAGTTTGGTAATAAAAGAAACAATATTTCTCCAATCCATCATTTCTCCAATCCATCAGGCTCCTATTCTTCAGACAACTTTCCTCAAGTCCTTGGCAGGATACACGCAAGACTAAGAACTTATAATTCTCCAGCAGGGGAGGAACGTTCCTGATAATGGGTCTTGTTTTTCACCACCTCATGGACGCTTTTTGGATGCTTCATTGTAAGAGTCTTGGAAAGTATTTGATTGTGTGTCACCATTTTCCTAAATACTGATTAGTTTTCTTTCACTCTGATGGAGGGGTTGCTGAAGATGAGGTTGGGAATCGCTACCAAGCATCACTGAGCCTGGGCCCTACAGGGATCCACCTTCATCTCCCCTCGCTTTTCTTCTATTACCTTTGTGAATAGCTCATCTGTAGAAATCCTTCCATGTCCTTCGGTAGACTTGGCACCAAGCAAGATGGAGATTTTCAAGCTCTCCAGCAGCAGAGATTCAGGCTGTCACCCCAGAAGCTGCACCTGGACTGGACCCATTTGTACCGATGGCACTGGGTCCTGCACTATCTGCACAGTCCTAAAAATAGCTCTCAATTAACATTGCATTTCAAGAATTGGAAAATTTCCCAGAAGTCCATTCTTTTCTCCTTTTTCTATTTCATTACATTTTGCAGTAATAATACACAAGCCTGCAGAAAACATGACGGGTAATGAAAAAGTGTAATTAATATAAGCAATGTAAAGCATGTTTTTTTTTCTCTGTTGTCCTTGCAGAAAATTGCTGCTTTAAACCAAGCAGGATGTGAAAATGCATAAAACCCCCCTTTAATCTGCTGTGGTTTGTAAATATCTTATGCAAAACAGTTAAGTCAACTGTCAGATTTTTTTTTTTTTAATGTAAGTCACATATTCTTGTAAAAAACTTTTTTTTCTTGCAGGATAAATTGGCTGATTTGGACAACTCCTTTTGAGAGGGGAGGAATGGAGGTGATGGTAAGGGGTTTCAACAATAAACCTGAAAACAGGAAGAACCTGATTTTTGGATGGCAACTTTGTCCATCAGGTTCATCTAAACAGCAGTTCAGTGTGCTGCCTCTGCGTACACTCAATTTTGGTTCAGGACTTGGGAGAAGTAAGCATTCTTGCTACTATTTCACACCAATACACCCCATCCCATTAATTGAAATAAAGTGAGAAAGAGGCCCAGAAGCTGTGGTCTTTGCCGGCATTCCTTAGACCATTTTGGTTTCCTTATCTGGACCACCAGCAGCATCCAGAGGTGTGTGGCTAGAAGGTCACAACATAATTTCAAAGCTGAAATACAAAACTTTATTCCCAGAACATCTTCCTAGGCTGGAGAAGAAAATGCTTATGATTTGTTTTCATTTGTTCTTTCCTATTTTTTTTTCCAACTGCAGCTGACATACATGATTGGTTATTATTTATTTCCATCTCATTCTGGGTTCTGAAAGTTTCCCCAAGGCACTGGTGTGTGTGAACTTTCAGATTTCACTTGGGAATGGCTGGCCTCATCCCCTCTGCTCCACTGGGATCCCTGGTGAAGGTAGGTTCCCCCATCTGAGAAGCGGTGCCCCTCTCCTGTGGCATTCTGGGAGGCCATTTGGAGTCCCAGATGTAGGAAATGAAATAATCCACGCTTATATGGTCACAAAGTGCCCATCTGGCACCCAGGAACTCTGCATGATAGGAGCACACAGGCGTGAGCTCACTATTGTTATGGCATTTCATAAACAGAGATGCAACCATCTAGAGAAGAAGGACTTTGGGATGATAACAATCATTTTCCACTCCCCTCCCTTTCTGCCTGCTACCCTCCAAACACACACACATACACACACACACACGCACACACACCCCTACACACACTCACACACCCCTACACACACACGCACACACATGCACGCACACACACATGCACACACACCCCTACACACACTCACACACCCCTTCACACACACGCACGCACACACACGCCCACACACACACACTCACACAACCCCCTACACACACACTCTCACACAACCCCCTACACACATGCACACACACCCCCTACACACACACCCCTACACACATGCACACACACCCCTACATACACACACACCTTCACACACACGCAGCCCTACACACACGCACACACATGCCCCTACACACACACTCACACAACCCCCTACACACACACTCACACAACCCCCTACACACACACCCCTACACACACATGCACACACACTCCTACACACACACGCAGCCCTACACACATACACACACACACACACCTCTTAACCTTTCTAAAACATAAGGGCCAGGGAGAAAAAAGCGGGGGATCTATCCTCCAAAAGGCAACATTTTTTTCCAGAGGGTCTGAAGGAGAAATTTCCATTAACAGCTAAATCCCTCCCCACCACCTCTCCGTGCACATTGTTTTTGTGCCCTGCATCTTAGGACTCACAGGCGAGGGTGTGAAATGTGACCAGTCAACTCTTCGCTAGCTCACTTCTTGTACATCACTCTCAAAATAAGGAAAAGCAGCAGCGGGAGGGATTTCATAAATCACACAACCACTGCACTGCTTTCTAGCCCTGAAACCAAATTCACAGGAGAATCTAGTAACTGACCTCAAAGCTTTTTCTTTAGTTTCGTTTTAAGTGTTTGTGCCAAAGTAGGAGCAACAGAAGCTCGGCAAAGGCGGTGTGGGTTGGAGAACAGCTTGGGCTGAGAACACGCGTATGTGAATGAGAAAGGGGTGACTCTCCCCACGCAAGCTGGATGTTGACATTCAACCCCAGTTGTAAGAAAGAGCAGGTCAGACCTGGTAACTAAGCCTGCTGGGCAGGGGTAGCAGTTACACCAGCTCTCCTTTTAATCTGTGGTGCTAACTCTATTATCCTTTAAAAACACAGATTTCTAAGAGACTTGTGTCCAGAGATAAGACTGAGATCCCTAATGGAGCAGGTGACTCAGGACACTGTGAAGAAGTCCAGCGACAAGGACCGGGCTTACATCAAAGACTGGTTAAGTCATGTGCTGATTTGTATTATCCTAGCATTAAAATGAGGGAAAAGAATCATTGTAGACATTTCACTCGATGTTGTTCTGAACTGTAATAAAAAACATCAGGTTGCATTACCCTTCCCAAAGATCACGTTCAGCTCTCTCAGCACTTCCAGCCTCCCAAGGAGACATTTTCAAAGCAGCTAGATTTTTCGGCCCTAGAGAGGAAAACAATCACAGAAACACAAGCAGAGCCCATCCCTGGCCCCTGCTGACCAAACGGCAGGCACTTGGGAGAAACAAGCTGGCTGGAAGGTGTCCCAGCGGAATAGAGGTTCCTGGAGTCCTGAAGGCGAGGGAGGAAAAAAACAAATGGATCTCTCCTAGGGGAACCAGCTCTTTCCTCTCAGGCTCTGCTCTGCCTTCTCAGAGACTGGGATCTGCTTGCTTGCCAATGAAACCAAAGCACCGAGTGGGTAGCACAAGGCGATGTTTGTAAATATGACAAACCATTGCAATATTACAGCTTTTCATTTGGAAAGCCACTTAGGCAAGAAATGATTACTGACCCATGATATGTAAATGACAGGAATGCAGAAATTAGTATTTGGGTCAACTTGTATATTTTTCAACCATGAAATGAAAATCTCAGTGTTCACATTCCAATTCATACATGAAAGCATCAGGGTGCTCTCAGTTGTCTATTGTGTTAATTTATTGTTGTCGTAGTTCATGTTTTCAGAGCCACCATGAGGGTATAGATCTACTTTCTATGCACTAATGTTGCAACTGGAAGAGGGGATGATGCGTCTCTGGGCCAGCTGGTGTCCTGAGGGGGTTCTACTTTAGTTGAGGAGAAAGGAAGTGATTCTGAAGGAGAGGCTAGGGGGATCCTTTTCAAATATTTCAAATATGGCATAAGTCTATCACTTCCCTTTCTTTGAGTTCATAAATCCACAAGAATGTGTTGGACAATTGGGCTACTGTGACAAGTTCCTAGGTGCCTTTGGGGACATGAAAAATACCTAAAAGGACCTTTGTCTTCCAGGTTGGAGCAAAAGAGACTCACTGTGGAAAAAATGCAGGAACTCAGAGGGAGAGAGAATTTAGGAAGACTTTTTGGAGGAGGTGATATGTCAGCTGGTTTTGAAGGGTGTTAGAAATTAAGCGATGAAAGGAAGGAGAAGAGTCATTCCAGGCAGACAGCAAGCGAAAAGTCCCAGAGGATGGAGTACCATGCTGCATAAACTGAGGTCCCCCTTCACTGAAACAGAAAGTGGCTATCGAAGAGCAAAGATGTGGGAGAACATACAGAGAAGTCCCCCAAGGTGGGCCCCTGAAGACCAGTGAGAGTTCCTTCCCAAGTGAGCCTGATGAAGGCCATGGGAAAGCAGTTTGGGCCTACCTAGATTGTGTAGAAATGCAGCCAGGATTGGATCTGGGAGACACTGTGGAAGGAAGGATTAGCAATTTAAAGTCAGGGAAAGAAGGCCTGGAGCCGGGGTGCTTGTCACATGTGTTAGGAGAAACGGCAGAGGGATGGGCAGGAGAGGGTGGTCTGGGAGACAGGAAATGAAGTGTTAGGGGATGCAGCTGAATGTTGTGTGCACAGGCAGAGAGTTACTGTCAGCCCTTACGTTCAGTGGTTTTACAGAGCAAAATGCTTACGTGATGCCGAGAGTAAGTGGGGTAAGGAAATAATGACGGTTTTGCCTTTTAATCTAATTAATTGGCTAGAGGGAACTCTGGGTATTTCCACTGTGCAACTACATCTCCTCCTCTTGTAACCTCCTACATCATAGCCTCGAGATTGGGTAGTGCTGAGATCTCTGGCTTCATTCAACGTTGGTCCTTGGATCTGGGTGTGCCAGCCCCTTTAAGCGCAGGCACTCAGTCAGACCCTTTACCTGGGGCTCTCAAGGTCAGAAGAGGTATTCTGCCCGAGAGGTGAACTGAGGGCAGGACAGTTGTGAAAAGATGGGTTAGACCAA
The DNA here is from genome assembly GCF_937001465.1 of Orcinus orca. Taxonomy (NCBI): domain Eukaryota; kingdom Metazoa; phylum Chordata; class Mammalia; order Artiodactyla; family Delphinidae; genus Orcinus; species Orcinus orca. Next base: position 135,947,786 of record NC_064559.1, on the reverse strand, counting down.
TAGTTCTCAATGGAGTTTATACTGCCCCCTACAGGGTGCTTTGGAAGTTCCTAGTAACACTTTTCGGAGGTCACCAAACTGGGTGGGAGCCAGGGATGCGAGACATCCTCTCTTCACAGGAGAGTCCAGCACAGTGCAGAATCCTGTAGCATCTCACATGGCTTTTGAGTGTCCTGCCAGGCATTCATGTAGGTAAACCTGTTTATACTTATCTAAGCCTAAAACCTAGCTCCAATTTATATAATTTGTTGCCCAATTTTAATACACACTAAATTTTCTATGAATTTACAGCTACCATATATATATTAAGGAAAGATTATATATATATTTTGAATTTTATTTTATTTATTTATTTTTCATACAGCAGGCTCTTATTAGTTATCCATTTTATACACATCAGTGTATACATGTCAATCCCAATCTCCCAATTCATCCCACCACCACCCCCATCCCCCGCTGCTTTCCCCCCTTGGTGTTCATACGTTTGTTCTCTACATCTGTGTCTCAATTTCTGCCCTGCAAACCGGTTCATCTGTACCATTTTTCTAGATTCCCCATACATGAGTTAATATACGATATTTGTTTTTCTCTTTCTGACTTACTTCACTGTGTATGACAGTCTCTAGGTCCATCCACGTCTCTACAAATGACTCAATTTCATTCCTTCTTATGGCTGAGTAATATTCCATTGTATATATGTACCACATCTTCTTTATCCATTCGTCTGTCAGTGGGCATTTAGGTTGCTTCCATGACCTGCCTATTGTAAATAGTGATGCAATGAACATTGGGGTGCATGTGTCTTTTTGAATTATTGTTTTCTCTGGGTATATGCCCAGTAGTGGGATTGCTGGGTCATATAGTAATTCTATTTTTAGTTTTTTAAGGAACCTTCATACTGTTCTCCATAGTGGCTGTTATCAATTTACATTCCCACCAACAGTGCAAGAGGGTTCCCTTTTCTCCACACCCTCTCCAGCATTTGTTGTTTGTAGATTTTCTGATGATGCCCATTCTAACTGGTGTGAGGTGATACCTCACTGTAGTTTTGATTTACACTTCTCTAATAATTAGTGATGCTGAGCAGCTTTTCATGTGCCTTTTGGCCATCTGTATGTCTTCTTTGGAGAAATGTCTATTTAGGTCTTCTGTCCATTTTCTGATTAGGTTGTTTGTTTGTTTAATATTGAGCTGCATGAGCTGTTTATATATTTTGGAGATTAATCCTTTGTCCGTTGATTCATTTGCAAATATTTTCTCCCAATCTAAGGGCTGTCTTTTCATCTTGTTTATAGTTTACCTTGCTGTGCAAAAGCTTTTAAGTTTCATTAGGTCCCATTTGTTTATTTTTGTTTCTATTTCCATTACTCTAGGAGGTGGGTCAAAAAAGATCTTGTTGTGATTTATGTCAAAGAGTGTTCTTCCTATATTTTCCGCTAAGAGTTTTATAGTGTTTGGTCTTACATTTAGGTCTTCAATCCACTTCGAGTTTATTTTTGTGTATGGTGTTAGGGAATGTTCTAATTTCATTCTTTTACATGTAGCTGTCCAGTTTTCCCAGCACCACTTATTGAAGAGACTGCCTTTCTCCATTTTATATCCTTGCCTCCTTTGTCATAGATTAGTTGATTATAGGTGTGTGGGTTTATCTCTGGGCTTTCTATCCTGTTCCATTGATCTATAATTCTGTTTTTTTGCCAGTACCATATTGTCTTGATTACTGTAGCTTTGTAGTATAGTCTGAAGTCAGGGAGTCTGAGTCCTCCAGCTCCATTTTTTTCCCTCAAGAGTGCTTTTGCTATTCAGGGTCTTTTGTGTCTCCAAACAAATTTTAAGATTCTTTGTTCTATTCCTTTGTTCTATACCAAAATGCCATTGGTAATTTGATAGGGATTGCATTGCATATGTAGATTGCTTTGGGTAGTATAGTCATTTTCACAATATTGATTCTTCCAATCCAAGAACATGGCATATCTCTCCATCTGTTTGTGTCACCTTTGATTTCTTTCATCAGTGTCTTATAGTTTTCTGAGTACAGGTCTTTGACCTCCTTAGGTAGGTTTATTCCTAGGTATTTTATTCTTTTCGTTGGTGGTGAATGGGATTGTTTCCTTAATTTCTCCTTCTGATCTTTCATCATTAGTGTATAGGAATGCAAGAGATTTCTGTGCATTAATTTTGTATCCTGCTACTTTACCAAATTCATTGATTAGCCCTAGTAGTTTTCTGGTGGCATCTTTAGGATTCTCTATATATAGTATCATGTCATCTGCAAACACTGACAGTTTTACTTCTTCTTTTCCAATTTGTATTCCTTTTATTTCTTTTTCTTCTCTGATTGCTGTGGCTAGAACTCCTAAAACTATGTTGAATAATAGTGGTGAGAGTGGACATCTTTGTCTTTTTCCTGATCTTAGAGGAAATGCTTTCAGTTATTCACCATTGAGAATGGTGTTTGCTGTGGGGTTTTCGTATATGGCCTTTATTATGTTGAGGTGGGTTCCCTCTATGCCCACTTTCTGGAGAGTTTTTATAATAAATAGGTGTTGAATTTTGTCAAAAGCTTTTTCTGCATCTATTGAGATGATCATATGGCTTTTATTCTTCAGTTTGTTAATATGGTGTATCACATTGATTGATTTGAGTATATTGAAGAATCCTTGCATCCCTGGGATAAATCCCACTTGATCATGGTGTATGATCCTTTTAATATGTTGCTGGATTCTGTTTGCTAGTATTTTGTTGAGGAGTTTTGCATCTATATTCATCAGTGATATTGGTCTATAATTTTCTTTTTTTGTAGTATCTCTGTCTGGTTTTGGTATCAGGGTGATGGTGGCCTTGTAGAATGAGTTTGGGAGTATTTCTTCCTCTGCAATTTTTGGGAAGAGTTTGAGAAGGATGGGTCTCAGCTCTTTTCTAAATGTTTGATAGAATTCACCTGTGAAGCCATCTGGGCCTGGACTTTGGTTTATTGGAAGATTTTTAATCAGAGTTTCAATTTCGTTACTTGTGATTTGTCTGTTCATATTTTCTATTTCTTCCTGTTCAGTCTTGGAAGGTTATACCTTTCTGAGAATTTGTCCATTTCTTCCAGGTTTTCCATTTTATTGGCATAGAGTTGCTTGTAGTAGTCTCTTATAATTCTTTGTGTTTCTGCTGTGTCTGTTGTAACTTCTTTTTCATTTCTAATTTTATTGATTTGAGTCCTCTCCCTATTTTTCTTGAGGTGTCTGGCTAAAGGTTTATCAATTTTGTTTATCTTCTCAAAGAACCAGTTTTTAGTTTTATTTATCTTTGCTATTATTTTCTTTGTTTCTATTTCATTTATTTCTGCTCTGATCTTTATGATTTTTTACTTCTACTAACTTTGGGTTTTGTTTCTTCTTCTTTCCCTAGTTCCTTTAAGTTAGATTGTTTATTTGAGATTTTTCCTGTTTCTTGAGGTAGGATTGTATTGCTATAAACTTCCCTCTTAGAACTGCTTTTGCTGCATCCCATAGATTTTGGATTGTCATGTTTTCACTGTCATTTGTCTCTAGGTCTTTTTTGATTTCCTCTTTGATTTCTTCAGTGATCTCTTGGTTATTTAGTAACATAGTGTTCAGCCTCCATGTGTTTGTGTTTTTTATGTTTTTTCCCTGTAACTGATTTCTAATCTCATAGCATTGTGGTTGGAAAAGATGCTTGATATGATTTCAGTTTTCTTAACTTTACTGAGGCTTGATTTGTGACCCAAGATGTGATCTATCCTGGAGAATGTTCCATGTGCACTTGAGAAGAAAGTGTAATCTGCTGTTTTTGGATGGAATGTCCTATAAATATCATTGAAGTCTATCTGGTCTATTGTGTCATTTGAAGCTTGTGTTTCCTTATGAATTTTCTGCCTGGATGATCTGTCCATTGGTGTAAGTGAAGTGTTAAAATTCCCCACTATTATTGTGTTACTGTCGATTTCCTCTTTTATAGCTGTTAGCATTTGACTTATGTATTGATCATTATGTAATGACCATTATGTAGTGTCATTATGTAGTGTCCTTGATCATTATGTAGTGTCATTCTTTGTCTCTTGTAACATTCTTTATTTTAAAGTCTATTTTATCTGATATGAGTATTGTTACTCCAGCTTTCTTTTGATTTCCCTTTGCATGGAATAGCTTTTTCCATCCCCTCGCTTTCAGTCTGTATGTGTCCTTAAGTCTGAAGTGGGTCTCTTGTAGACAGCATATATATGGGTCTTGTTTTAGTATCCATTCAGCGAGCCTGTGTCTTTTGGTTGGAGCATTTAATCCATTCACATTTAAGGTAATTATCCATATGTATGTTCCTATTACCATTTTCTTAATTGTTTTGGGTTTGTTTTTGTAGGTCCTTTTCTTCTCTTTTGCTTCCCACTTAGAGAAGTCCCTTTAGCGTTTGTGGTAGAGCTGGTTTGGTGGTGCTGAATTCTTTTAGCTTTTGCTTGTCTGTAAAGCTTTTGATTTCTCTGTCAAATCTGAATCAGATCCTTTCTGGGTAAAGTAATCTTGGTTGTAGGTTCTTCCCTTTCATCACTTTAAATATATCATGCCACTCCCTTCTAGCTTGTAGGGTTTCTGCTGAGAAATCAGCTGTTTCTCAATCTTATGGGAGTTCCCTTTTATGTTTTTCCCTTTTTGCTTTTAATAATTTTTCTTTGTCTTTAATTTTTGTCAGTTTGATTACTATGTGTCTCAGCATGTTTCTCCTTCGGTTTATCCTGCCTGGGACACTCTGCACTTCCTGGACTTGGGTGGCTATTTCCTTTCCCATGTTAGGAAAGTTTTTGACTATAATCTCTTCAAATATTTTCTTGGGTCCTTTCTCTCTCTCTTCTCCTTCTGGGACCCCTCTAATGCAAATGTTGGTGCATTTAATGTTGTACCAGAGGTCTCTTAGGCTGTCTTCATTTCTTTTTATTTTTTATTCTGTTCCGCAGCCGTGAATTCCACCATTCTGTCTTCCAGGTTACTTATCCGATCTTCTGCCTCAGTTATTCTGCTATTGATTCTGTCTAGTGTATTTTTCATTTCAGTTATTGTATTGTTCATCTCTGTTTGTTCTTTAATTCTTCTAGGCGTTTGTTCTTTTTTTTTTTGCGGTACGCGGGCCTCTCACTGTTGTGGCCTCTCCCATTGCGGAGCATGGGCTCTGGATGTGCAGGCTCAGCGGCCATGGCTCACGGGCCCAGCTGCTCCACGGCATGTGGGATCTTCCCAGACTGGGGCACGAACCCGTGTCCCCTGCATCGGCAGGCGGACTCTCAACCACAGCGCCACCAGGGAAGCCCTAGGCGTTTGTTCCTTAATTCTTCTAGGTCCTTGTTAAACATTTCTTGCATCTTCTTGATCTTTGTTTCCATTCTTTTTCCGAGGTCCTGGATCATCTTCACTGCCATTATTCTGAAGTCTTTTTTCTGGAAGGTTGCCTATCTCCACTTCATTTTGCTGTTTCTCTGGGGTTTTATCTTGTTCGTTCATCTGGTCCATAGTCCTCTGCCTTTTCATTTTGTCTATCTTTCCGTGAATGTGGTTTTTGTTCCACAGGCTGCAGGATTGTAGTTCTTCTTGCTTCTGCTGTCTGCCCTCTGGTGGATGAGGCTATCCAAGAGACTTGTGCAAGCTTCCTGATGGGAGGTACTGGTGGTGGATAGAGCTGGTCCTTGGTCTGGTGGGCAGAGCTCAGTAAAACTTTAATCTGCTTGTCGGCTGATAGGTGGGACTTGGTTCCCTCCCTGTTGGTTGTTTGGCCAGAGGTAACCCAGCACTGGAGCCTACCTTGTTATTTGGTGGGGCTAATGGCAGACACTGGGAGGGCTCATGCCAAAGAGTAATTCCCAGAACTTCTGCTGCCAGTGTCCTTGTCCCTGCAGTGAGCCATAGCCCCCCCTTGCCTCTGCAGGAGACCCTCTAACACTAGCAGGTAGGTCTGGTTCAGTCTCCTATGGGGTCACTGCTCCTTCCCCTGGGTCTTGATGTGCACACTACTTTGTGCATGCCCTCCAAGAGTGGAGTCTCTGTTTCCCTCAGTCCTGTCAAAGTCCTGCAGTCAAATCCTGCTAGCCTCCAAAGTTTGATTCTCTAGGAATTCCTCCTCTTGTTGCTGGACCCCCAGGTTGGGAAGCCTGACGTGGGGCTCTGAACCTTCACTCCAGTGGGTGGACTTCTGTGGTATGTGTCCTCCAGTCTGTGAGTCACCCAGCCAGCAGTTATGGGATTTGATTTTATTGTGATTGCGCCCCTCCTACCTTCTCACTGTGGCTTCTCCTTTGTCTTTGGATGTGAGGTATCTTTTGTGGTGGGTTCCAGTGTCTCCCTGTTGATGATTGTTCAGCAGTTAGTTGTGATTCTGATGCTCTCACAAGAGGGAGTGAGCGCATGTCCTTCTACTCCACCATCTTGAACCAATCTCCTAAGGAAAGATTATATTTTGTTTTGTTCAAAACTTTGCCAAGAATTAGACACTGAGAAAATCACAGTGCAAGCATTTGATTACTTCTTCAAGCCTTCCATGTGTAAATACACATTATTTTATTATGAATTACTTTCCTTTTGTTTCTCCTTTCTATTATATTTATGGCATTATATTGGTTTTGAAAAGTATGTGTCTAGGTATATATATATACATATATAATATAATATATATATTATATATAATAATATATATAGGTATATGTTTTAAAAAGTATGTGTTTAGGTAATATATATACACATATATAATATAATATAATATATATATATTATATATACAATAATATATTAATATATATATATTATACAATAAGCAGCAGGTAATATATAAGCAGGTAATATATATATATACAATAAGCAGCCCTTCCTTGGTATTTTCAGCGATTGGTTTCAGGACCCCTATGGATACCAAAATCCGTGGGTGCTCAAGTCCCTTATATAAAATGGTGTAGCATTTACATATAACCTATGCACATCCTCCTGTATACCTTAAATCATCTCTAGATTACTTATAATACCGAATACAATGTTATGTTATGTAAATAGTTGTAAATACAATGTAAATGCTATGTAAATAGTTGCTGGTGCATGGCAAATTCAAGTTTTGCTTTTTGGAACTTTTAAAAACTACTATTTTCCATCTGTGGTTGATTCCTTGGCTGCAGAGCCCTCAGATTCTGAGGGCCAACAGTATACATTCTATAAATTTCGTTTCAGGAGAGTAAAGGGAGGGATCATAAAATATTTGTTATAAAAAGGAGATGTTGGGTCTGATGGGGTGAGAACCATGGAGTTTGAAACACAAAAAACTTAGATATGACACCTTATAAGTGACCATCTTTTATTGTTATTTTTTATAATGGATTGATTAATGGATCTCTGCTGATCCCCTATGGTAAGCCTACAGTGGTTCAAGCACCATATAAGGATGAAAAAGAAGTGCAAATCTCAGAATTGTATCTCACACCTTGGCCTAAACTGGCCTAGTGACTTACCACAGGTTGGGATAGGCCAGAAGAGAGTGGATAAAACATTATACCCTGGAGGTTACAATCCTGGTAAATAATTGTGAGTTTGGTCCAAGATGAATGATCTAACAGTGGGAGCCTGAGAGCACTGGAAAGTCCTGAGAGTTCCAGCAGACAGAAGACTGTCAGCATCATAAGCAAATGGGTACAGAGCATGCAGCCCAAAGCACCAGGCTGGGGACAAGAGATAGCATTCCACCCCTTACAGAGGGGCCAGGCAAGAGCAAGGCCCTGCCTCAAATGAGCACACCTAGGGCCCAGAAACAAAGGAACAAAGCTGAAAGCTAGTACCCAAGAGATGGCGAGACTTAGGATTGAAGTTTGCAGTTCAGCTGTTGATGTTCAGGGCAGACCAGTAATGAGAGGGTCTCCGTGTTGAGTCATAGATGCTGGGGTTAGAGCAGCTTAATATATTTTGTTGCAAGTGCCGATGGATTCACTGGCTGGGTTTTGAGGAGGAAGCCAGAATTGGAGGCAGGGAGCCATGCTGGACCTGACACTCAGTTTTATAACCTCACTGGAAGAACCAAAGGATAAATACATAACAAATGAGTCAACTGGACAATTGTTAGCAAAGAGTATGGGCAACAGTTCAAGAGTATCTGAAAACCCTGCATGGCCTCCCTTGCATAGAAGAGGGCATGAGACTCCAGGACATGAGAGAGACTTCTGGGTTGGAGTTGTTTCTGAAGGTTTCATGGAAGAGCAAGGGCTGGAGCCAGCCTGTGAAGAACAGATGAATGAATAGTTGAATTCACTCATCCATTCACTCATTCATTCAACACATACTTAGGAAAGCCTTGCTATTCGATAGGTGCTGAGAATAAAGAGGTAAATAAGAGAGAGCCTTGGTGACACAGAGGACAGGCTCACCTGGGGTTCAGAGGGGTGAGCAGGCTAGAACGAGCAGCTTTCAGCCCAGGACTTGAGGGAGTTCCTAAGGCCAGTGAGGCACACCCAGGGTCTGCCTTTAAGGAAGTGCTCTTTTTGCTACCTGAGCTGCAGCTAATCCAGCATCAGTTGTGCCGGGCATAATTTCTACCTGCTTTAAGGCTTAACCTTAAAGGAAACTAAAACTATAATTAATATAAACTCTTAAGAGTTAGGGGTTGGCCAACTTTTTCTCTAAAGATCCACATAGAAAATATTATAGGTGTGTCATGAAATAGAATTCTTATATTGATTTTTTTCAACTATCTAAAACCGTAAAATCCATTTTTAGCTCACAGGCTGGATTTGGCCTGCTGGCTATAGTTTGCCATAGACCCCTGGTCTACACATTTCCTTTTGTCCAGAGACCAAGAAGACATTCCATCGTGTTGGTGAATGATAAGTAATATTTATTATCAGTAATATTTTGTAGAACACTAAACATTGTCTGATGTTATATGTATATCTATAGTCCCACCTGGCCCTCAAAACGATAGTACTAGAGTAGGTAAACCACATCACCATTATTCCTCAGTTCACAGATGAGTGGATTGAACCTCAGGAACATTCAGCCCTTGCATTAAGTCCTAGAGACTTGGAAACCAGAGGGACACTGGATCTCAGCCTTTTGATTCTAGAGCTTTTCCTTGATCTCTAGCTATTTCGAACTGACTATACAACCAGCTTATTCACAACTTTCACAGGGTACTCTGAATGCATTTTGGAATCAAAGGCTCACACTTAAAAAGCAAACAAACACACACACACACAAACATCAGATATGGTCTGAATTATGTCAATGCTACTAGGGGAAGAGGATTGAATAGATTGTTCTATGTCCAGGCACTGTTCTAAGTGCTGGGAACTCACCACTACATTCAATAGACACAATCCCTGCTCTAACGAATACAGTCCAATGAAAATGATTCTAATGATAATGACACAAGAGTAGGAGGACTAACAGCTACCTAAATTCCAAGTATTGTGTTTGGAGTTACGGGTGTTTTATCACTAATATTCAAAGTAGTGTCATAAAGTGGGTCTTATTTTCTCTGCTGTGTAAATACTTTAGTAACTGTAGCTAACATACGGAACTTAGTCTGTGCTAGGAAAGAGGTGCTCAGAGGAGATAAGAGAGCAGGTAGTTGGCCAAGGGGGATTTGAAATTGGGTCTATACACCCTGGAGTCTAAGGCCTTCTTCTTTGTGCTGAAGCAAAACCCTGTGCCATGGCTGGTTGACTGTTCCCTCACCCCCCCTTTTCTATGTTAGGTTCCCTATCTTAGTACTTTGTCGTTTATGGGGTAAGGCAGCCAGAGAACACTTACCCATTAGTGCTGTACACTGTGATGACTGCTGAGATGGCACCTCCGGTGTCATATAATGCTATTTTCTAAAGCTTCTAAGTCTGAAGTAATTGCCTCGCAGGTTATGATTTCATCAGTGTTCAAATGCTATTGTTGACGTGCAGTTGGGCAATTTTGAGACACAGGCATCTGCTTCAAGGTTTAGGGGGCACTGAGTTTACTTTAAAAACACTTTAAAAAGAAAAAGTGGATGGGAGTGACGCACTGCTTGGAACCCCTGGCTTCCTCTGGCACACTCCTTCCACCTTTACTTGCTTGATTCAAAGGAAGTCCACTGAAACCTCTTTCTAGTATGGTTAATGTTATTTAACTTGCATGAATGTAGCAAAATGTAAGGTTCAGAATCCAATGACCTTTCTTTAGCTCCTCAGCCTTTTGTGGGACAGGTGCACAAGGGAGATTTTGCAGAGCTCTTTCTTTTCAGTCCTTGGGAAATTATGGAACCTTAAGTGTGGAGGAGGACCCTTGGAGGCTTAATTTTAAATTTCCCAAGTTTTCTGTGATTGAGACTTCAGTAGAAAATAGATTTTATTTTTTTGGCTTTAAAAAGGAATACTGAATAACGTGTCAATGGCTTTTCCTTATAAATACATTTATCTGAAGAAATTCATTATTGCATAAATTACTTTTTCACAATTAATTTCAATTTTTTTAAAAAAAGATGAAACCCATGTTTTCAGCGTGGCATTAGGGAAGCTCAGTGATCACATATAACAATAATGTATTAAAAACTATACAGAAAAGAACCCATTTTTTTTGCAGTATGCGGGCCTCTCACTGTTGTGGCCTCTCCTGTTGCGGAGCACAGGCTCCGGACGTGCAGGCTCAGCGGCCATGGCTCACGGGTCCAGCCGCTCCGTGGCATGTGGGATCTTTCTGGACCGGGGCACGAACCCATGTTCCCTGCATCGGCAGGCGAACTCTCAACCACTGCGCCACCAGGGAAGCCAAAGAAGCCACTTTTAAAAACCCGTAACTCAACAGACTACAGAATGACAGAATAGCTTTTCAGGCAAATTAGCTAAATCACACTTATCAGAGAAAATATTTCATAGCATTAACAGCACTGTCATTTTAGAAAAATTAAATGGGGCCCAGAACCACACATTTATTTTTACTACATTCATTTTTCATTTACTTGTTTCTTTCCTCCTTTTCTTTTCTTTCTTTATTCTTCTTTTTTTTTTTTTTTTGGAATTGTAAGTTCTGAATTCAAAGTTCAGTAGAGGAAGAGCAGATGATTTTCCCATTTTAGTGACCCCGTGGTTAGCAGCAATAAAGCACAGGAACAAATCTGGCTTGAAACGTGTCCAAACCCACATCTCCCAGTGAGCACAAAAAGCAGAAAAGTAAGATGTGCAGCGGATATTAACATGAGTAATCTTGGAAATCTAAATATTAAACATATGTCAAAGATTATCAAATGCACATCCACATGTCTTATAGAGATGTCTTTCATCCAAGGAGCTCCAGCCCGTTTCAATGTGCATGAGCTAGTTCTCTAGTCTCGAAGGCCTCATCAGAGCTTGGCGTATCCAGTGACAAGAGCACCGTTTTTTATAGATGGGTGCTTGTGAGGCAATAACTCCTCAGCTCCCACACTTTCCTGAAAGACAGTCTTCTTAATCTCCCCCCCACCCCCGAAGATAATGTCATTTAAATTCAAGTTGATTAAGTTATTTGCCCAGTAAGCTGCACAGTTTGGGAAATTTCCTGAGGTCTTTGATTTGTGTTCTGATGCTGCAGTCCCTAGAACCCATGGTCAACTCCATCTATAGGGCTCATATCGTAGCGATCCAGGGAAGAATGTTCCAGACTCTGAGAAGTGTATTGTCTTATCTCCTGGGAACTGTATGACAAGGCTGTGACAGTTCCTCCTGTCCACTGGTAAAATGTGGTCATAGTACTTTGGCATCTTTTTCCCTCCAAACCTTATTCTGTGAGATAACTGAAGTTATACTTTGGAAATACTTAAGGGTATAATGTTATAATCAGGAGCTAGCCTAATGTTTTCTGGGTGTATATTGGCTGTTGAACGGTATTATTTTATAAAATCTCGTGGTGCTGCATGACCTTACTTTTCCTTAGCCTCAGTTTTGTCATCTGTAAATTGCATAAGAAAAGCTGACTCTCGACATTTCACAATGAGATCATGTTTATGAGAAAACTTTGTAAACTCTAGACCTTTATACAAATGTGGGATGTTATCATTACCTTAAAGGCACATCTACCAGAAAGAGTCCCCTCACCCGCTCCCAGTGATAACTGGCGCACTGAAATCCGATTTCGGTTTCATGTCCATTCATCCTTGGCATATGTCATAGAGTCTTCATTATTCAGTTACCTGTGCTGCCTGTGCATACAGCACAGTAGGTAGGCTGAGCGAGGCAGAGACCAAAGGCTTACCTTTGTGCTGCTGCTCTCAGGGAGTCTGGCACTGAGTGGGTGCTCAACAAATGTGTTGTGACTTGAACGGAACTGTGTGGAGGTAAAAGGACTTGGGAGTGAATGAGGCGAGTGAATACAAGGTAAAGTGCCAGTTTGGTCGAACCTCTCCAGGGAGGTGGTGTGACAGGCAGTGTCTGGGGCACTGCAGGGAGACAGGTTGCTGGAGAACAAGAGAGAGGAACCAGCCATGGTCCACAGGTGGAGAGCGCCCAGAGCGATTGGGTGGGGGCATCGCCCTCTGACCCCTCCCTGCTCCTCCATCTCTTACCACCCAGAGAAGGAGCTGCTCAGCCTTTTCTCATCTGTCGCATATAGGCTTTTCCTCATTCTGTGAGGTAGAGGAAGCTGAGATTCTTTGGGGAATAGCATGGATTCTCCAGCTCTGTTCTTTAGGGAATTTGCAGGAGGTGTGGAAGAAAATCTGTAGACTGTCTCTCAATGGGAGTTTAGTGGGGAGAGGGAGGGATGTCATTTTAGGGACAGATCTGAAATATGTCAACACACTTTTGGGTAGAAGATTTGCTTACTGAATTTGTTCCTAAACCAAAGTGCCTGGTTTGGTCATCAAAGTAAAACATCACTTATGATAAAAATAATGACCCTATTAATTATCTCTTTTGACCTAGTATGTTCTCCTAGAGCACGTTTTGAGAAATAAAGTGTATTCTCAAATTGTTTGACTTGCTTTTGTCCATGTGTCCCAAATAATCTGACTTGATTCTCCCCAAACACATTTGTTTGATACCACCGCCCCTCCCCCCTTTGGAATAGTAACTCTTATTATCAGTGCAGGAATCTCAAAACCTAACACATTCTTCCCTTCAGTGAAGGGCGGGGCTCCTTGCTATTGTCTGTGTTATGGAGGATGTAGCCTGCCCTCCTCTCTTCCTGCTTATTTATCTGTCTTTCATCTTCACCTTTATCTTTTTTTTAAATTAATTAATTAATTAATTAATTTTTGGCTGTGTTGGGTCTTTGTTTCTGTGCGAGGGCTTTCTCTAGTTGGGGCAAGCGGGGGCCACTCTTCATTGCGGTGCGCGGACCTCTCACTGTCGCAGCCTCTCTTGTTGCAGAGCACAGGCTCCAGATGCGCAGGCTCAGCAGTTGTGGCTCACGGGCCTAGTTGCTCCGCGGCATGTGTGATCCTCCCAGACCAGGGCTCGAACCCACGTCCCCTGCATTGGCAGGCAGATTCTCAACCACTGCGCCACCAGGGAAGCCCTTCACCTTTATCTTTAACCTGTGTCTCACAAGCTGAGCGTGCAAGACTCTCAGTCCCTCAAAGCATCATCTATCCGGTAGACACGCAAGTAGATCTGGGGCTGCAGCCGCTGCCTGAGCCATCTCCCTTTGGACTAAGGGAGCCGTGCTTTGAAAGAAAAGCCTCAATGCAAAAATCACATTGCACTTGCTCTGGAATAATTTTCTTTTCATCCCTTTCCCAGCCACTTTCTCAGAAATACATAGAAAGCTTTGCTTTGGGTTCTAAGCTGCAAGGAATTGAAGAAAGAAAAGAGGACTTGCAGATCTAGGTCTGGGGTCATTGAAGTAGAACATTATTCTTGAGCAGATTCAGATGAGACTATCAAAAACTAACGAAAGTTGCTGAGTGTGATGGCAGATCAGCACTCAAACACCTGTATACTTTCTCACTTCTACTTTAGAGCGAAATATTAGTTGAAAAAAAGTGTGTTTTGACCAAAACTCTAGTGACTTAACGTTCACATCGTCAGAGAATGGAGTATGTTTAAGTGAAAATATTATAAAAATATTGATTTAACTATATCACACTCAACTCCTAACTGATCAAAGGCTTAAAGTCTGTTTATAGTGAGTAACACTTTAATGAAAACAATTCACTTTGTCATTTGCATTTATGTGTACATAGATTTACTGGAATCAGCCAGAATAGTAAACTGCAGCCAATTGGAAAGTCAACATGCTTATTGCTATTTAGTTTATTAAAAAGTGTGTTTAATTCTTTAGAGACATCACATGAAGAATATCATGGCCAGCTACAGGCATACATATTTTCGCTTGGGACTTGATTACTGTAATCCAAGTATTTCAAAACTGTTTTCAGAACCAATGAGCAGCTAGAGTTGGATCAGATCTTCAGACTCTTAGACATTGGGAAGCATATTAGAGCTTATCTAGTCCAATATTTTTCAAACTCTCCTGATGATAGTAATTCCTGGTCCTTATTACAGACCTATTGAATCTGAATCTCCAGGGCTGGGGCCTCCCTCTGAAACTGTGTTTAAACAATGTGGTATTTTTATCATCAGGAAAGTTTGAAACAAACCTAGTCCACTGTTCTCAGCCCTGGCTACGTATCAGAATTGTCTGTAGAGGATGTTGAAAATACCGAAGGCTGGGTAGTGACTGTATTGACTATTTTGAAAGCCATGTCGCACTGATGGTCTCTAGGTTGGAATTTAATTAAGACCACAGGACTTATAAATGACTTCTTGTTGTTATTGTTATTATTATCTCACTATTACTATTACAAGCATTACGAAAGATAACTTTTGGATGGTGATATATAGTTTACAATGTCTTTCTATATCCCTTATTCTCACAGCAGTTCTGTGAACTTGTATTATTATTTTTCATTTATGGGTGGAAAAACTGAGGCTCCGTTAAGTTTAGGGTAGTGTTTGAAATTGCATGTGTAACATTCAGTCAAGCTAGGACATGAACTTAGGCCTTCTGACACCAAATCTGGTACATTTTCTATTGCCTCACAATGCCGTAGGTGAGGGCTTTGCTGCCTGTACTTTAGCAAGAGGGATGAAGTAAGGCAGGACATTAATTTTTCTTATTTAGTTATATGTGATTAACTTTGACCCTTTATTCCAGCTTCTTGATGTCCTTACAAATCCTTGATTGATCTATCAGTATACTGGCTGCCTTAGATGATTTGTATCATCCACAAATTGACTGAGAAAGTCTCTATGTCTTGATTCTAATTATTAAAATCTTTGAACAGGACACAGCCAAAGAGAAAACCCACTGCCATATTTCTGGGAGAACTTTCTCTCTGTTAGCATTAAAACAGTAATTAATACATTGGCGGCCATTTTTCAACCAGCTAGAATTTTATGTACATGTGCCATCATTATGCTCACATGTCCCAATCTTGACATTCAAAGAGATCATGAACGTCCTAGTTAAGTGTCTTGCTGAAGTCCTGATACATTATGTCTACGGAATTCCCTTGATCCACCAAAGAGAAAATGGTCATTTTTTTTTTTTTTTTTTGCGGTACGCGGGCCTCTCACTGCCGTGGCCTCTCCCGTTGCGGAGCACAGGCGCCGGACACGCAGGCCCAGTGGCCATGGCTCACGGGCCCAGGCGCTCCGCGGCATGTGGGATCTTCCCGAACCGGGACACGAACCCGTGTCCCCTGCATCGGCAGGCGGACTCTCAACCACTGCACCACCAGGGAAGCCCCCGAGAAAACGGTCACTTTTTAACTGAGTGGACCATTTAGCTGTCCCACAAATCAAGCTACCTCATTATTTAGAAGAAAACACTCAAGGTGTTCCTTTAAATCTTGGAAGGACCCTGTGGGAGTCCCATCCTTCAGGATCTAGCTAGGATGTCACCTTCTCCGGGAAGCGTTTTTTGATCCTCCAGGCAGATTTAGCAACACCCTTTCCTCTGACCCAGCTTGCAGATCATTTCTCCAGTGTAACACTTAGCACATTACCTTGTAGTTATTTATGTTGTCTTTATTTGAACTTCTTGAAGGCAAGGACTGCATTTTATTCAGCTAGGAAGTCTCTCACAGTATCTAATATAGTGATTGGTACAAGTCACAATAAATATTTGCTGAATGAATGACTGTATGATTGAATACATACACAAATGTGAAATAAAGTTTTCTTGTAAAGTTTTTATTAGATCAAGAACATTAACCAGAATCCCTATTCAATTTCTCTTGGGCTTTGGCGCTTCTTATTGAAGATATCCAGGGTAATTGAACAAAGCCTGATCAAGAAAGACTAACGTTCATCTACTCCTTGAAAAGGAAGAATTAATCCTTTGGCCCCCTAGAATAGTTGTAGTTTTAAGATGAATCTTAACTCAGTTTGTAGCCTATAAAACAAAACTAATAGCAGAATTCAAAGCTTTAGAGCATTTTTAGGTGGCCTGAGGGGAAAACATTGAAATAAATACAAACATTTAGATAAAACAACCATTTTAATAGTATTAACTCTGCCAATTAATGGTAACGGAAGAGCCGTCCAGTTAGCTAAATCACTAATAGTTTTATTAAGCAGAGGTTGGTAATTTAAAGCAAACAAATTCTTTCTAATTTTATCCACTTGCACACCAAGATATTTAAAGGATAACAGGGGATCCAATAAAGAGTATTGCTCAAGAAGAGCTATATTTAAATCTCCTAATGGCTATAGCATAGAGTTACCCCAATTAGTCAGAAAACCCAAGCAGTCAGTAAATTCTTTCAAGGCTCCGTAATTTGGGGTAAAAAGAAATGAGACACAACAAAGTTGCTGCTTGTAATCATTAGCGTTATTATTGTGGCATATTTGGAAGATAGAGAGGCCCTGAGACAGGGGTGTAAATTTAACTCATCGAATCCTGCAATTATGAGTGCTCTGTACCTATACTCTGCTTCACGCTGCAGCATTCTTGAGGGGCTTTTCATGGAGGTCACTGCTAACACCTGCTTTCAGGGCAGCAGGTCAGGGGGAAGTTCCTGTACTCGATGACATGCCAAAGCTAGGACTTTCCTTATCAAACCTCCATGGAGAATTAAGGCACGTAATCGGATAATTCAGGAAAATCCTCTCAGGACCAGAATGATGTTAGCATTTCTTACAATACCATTTTATTTTTCTCAAGAGAATAGACTTTGAAAAACATCTGTATCGTCTGGATATGTGAACGTCATTAGTAGAGACTGGTCAGTTAAGGACAAATAGCAAATGATCAACTGAAAAGGGCCTTTGTAGTTTACCTTCTGTTTGAGTACAAGATTGCCCTTAAAAATTTCAGGATTAATGATGCTATTTATCCCGTATTCACGTACTGCCAACCAAGCATTGTGCTCAGATGGACAAACTTTAAAGGAAAAAGAACAAAATGAAGAGCATCTCCAGAGCAGGCAGGAAATGTTGTTTGTTTATAGTAACAACTACTGTTTATTGAGCCACTTATTATGAGCCAAGAACTGTGTTAATATCTTTATATTCATTATTTCATCAAGCTGCCCAACAGTAAAGGGGGTGTTATCTCTTTCGTATAGATTAGTTTACCGAGGCTTACAAGTTGAAGTAGATTGCACACAGCTACTAGTCTTAGAGCCAGGATTCAGACTTAGGGCTCTCTAACTGCAAAGACCTTGCTCTTTACTGGATCATTTATTGCCATCCCCGTCTGGAGGCTGGCACGTTGTCAGTGCTTAGTGTATATTGCAGGAGGATGATGGTCTCCATGTGCTCCAGTGATATGACAAACAAATACCCTGCAGATAGCCCTGTGGGGTAAATACAGAATGAACCAGACCCAGCTGGCCATTTGCATCAAAGTACCTCACCAGAGTTCCCAGCCGCTCTGGCAGAGTGCCCAGGTGCTACCCCGGAGTCCAAACGGAATGCTCTTTGAGATGCCTCTGTTTTTCATTTTCCAAGCCTTGCCACACACAACAAGTGGGCCTGGGGCTGGCCGCAGAGTCCCAAACCAGCCTCCCGTCTAGGGAGGAGCGGGAGGTTGTGGAAACAAAAGAGACTGGTGATAGCAATATCTTGGTATCAAGAACTAACTTTTCTCTAAACTCTAAACAAAGTCTCATCAAATCCATCCATAGAACGAAGTCTCGGCCAGTATCATTAGAAAAAAGGTTGTCTGTGATATGAGCTCCCTGGAACTTGTGTTTACCAAGAAGTAAGAGCAAAGACTAGCTGAAAGATCTAAAGGTAGCTCAGTTTTAGGGCTGAGGGCAGGATGGGCTGAAAGAACACTTACTAACTCAGCAGGTAGGCCAGCCTGAATGGCGTTTGATCAATATCAGGGAGCAGTCTTAATTTCTCTCCTTTTACATTCTCTACTGTTCCTTTTAGGTCACATTAAATACGTCCCTCTCTTAGGGGGGCAACTTTGGAGATGGAGCCTTATCTGACCATCGGTTCAGATATTGGCTCTGCCACTTGGTAGCTCTGAGAGCACGGGCTGGTCACGAACCGCTCTCAAGCCCAGATCTTGTGGTAAGAAAGGGATCTTGCAGACTGTAGATACTCAATGAGCAGTTTTTTTCTTTCTAATTCTACTATTCTTTATTACTTGCAGAACAGTATAAGTGATCATTGGAACTGGTCCTCAGCAGAACTGGTATTTTAGTTTGAGAAAGAATAGAAAAAAAGCAACTGAAAAATATTGATACTAGGATCGATCTAGGTGTGGCCTGCAGTCCCAGAGATTTTCACGGGAAATCGTACCTGCCGTCAGCTGCGTATGGGGCTGAAACACTGGGCCATTAGTCAGGATCCTTGGGCTTTTTCCCACTTTGGCCACTATTTTATGTCAGGTTTCCTGAGAAACAGACTCTAATATGGAGATTTCTGTACAGGAGGTTTACTGGGGTGTGTTTTCAGCAACACCTGTGAGGGGTTGAGGGATGCAGGATTAGCTAAGAGAAGATGAAGTGTGATGTAGCCGTGACAAAGGCCTCAGTGGATCCCACAGGGAGCTCTGAAGCTGGGGTGGGTCTTTCAGAACTGCCCTGAATTGAGGCAAAGGGACTTGGAGCTGTTGCGTCAACCAGTCAGTGCATATAGGCTGCCCGCAGAAGAGAGGTCATGTTCCTAGGAGAGGGCAGTGCCTGCAGAGGGACCTTGCTGTGTACCATCAGCGGGTAGCATTTCTCACAGCTAGGAAAATGAGTGCCTTCAGGAGAAGGGAGGAGGATCTGCACAGGGCATCGTAGCATCCACTAGAGCTACTGTGCGGGTAAGGCACCGTACTGCTTTGGTCCTCACTATCCAACACTTGCAACCAATATTTATGAACGCCTACTTTGTGTATTGTTTCCTTTGCATGGAATGTCTTCCCCTCACTTAGAGATACCTGATGAATTAACACATCAAGATTCTGATAAAATGTCAATTCCTCTAAGGAACCAGTTTTAACTATCATGCGCAATTAGATACTATCTTTTCTATTTCTGTGCCATCAAAGCAGTTCATATATACCTTTCCCAGGGCACAATTCACTGTATTAAGATTACTGTGGGGCTTCCCTGGTGGGGCAGTGGTTGAGAATCTGCCTGCCAATGCAGGGGACACGGGTTCGAGTCCTGGTCTGGGAAGATCCCACATGCCGCGGAGCAACTGGGCTCGTGAGCCAAAACTACTGAGCCTGCGCGTCTGGAGCCTATGCTCTGCAATAAGAGAAGCCGCGATAGTGAGAGCCCCGTGCACTGCGATGAAGAATGGCCCCGCTCGCTGCAACTAGAGAAAGCCCTCGCACAGAAACGAAGACCCAACACAGCTAAAAATAAATATAAATAAATAAATTTATATATAAAAAAAAGATTACTGTGGTCAGGGAATCTTATTTATATTTGTATCTTTTTCTCTTTTTTTTTTTCCCCAATACAAAACTTAAGTGAATAAGTCATTTTTAAAGTCTATTTGTCTAATACTAGCATAGTTATACCTTCTTACTTTTGGTGAGTATTTGCATGGTTTATTCTTTTAATTCTTTCACTTAAAATTTTTCTGTATTATTATATTTTAGATACATCTCCTGTAAATGACATTTAATTCAGATTAATTTTGTTTTTATCCAGCATGACAATCTTTGTACTTTAACTGGAACATTTAGGGCATTTATGCCTATGTAATCACTGATGTATTTAGGTTAAAATCAACCATCTTATTTTGTGCTTTTTAACTGATCCACCATATCTATGTCTTTTTTTCTCACCTTTCTTGACTTCTTCTGGATTGAATTTTTTCTTTACTATCTATTTTTTTCCTCTCTGTGGATTTGGGAATCATTTACTTTTTTCTATCCTTTTAGTGGTTACCTTAGAATTTACAACATTCACCCTTCACTTATCAAAGTCTAATGTTAACATGTTTACTCTCTTCTGGAATATATACAAGAACTTCAGAATAATTTAACTCAAGTTTCCCTTTGTCCCTAACTTATAGTTGACGACATATGGTTGTCATGAATTTCAATATTTTAAAACCCTGTAAGACATTAATATTACAGCTTTAAAGTCAATGTTTATGTTTACTCACATGTTTATCACTTTTTTAGTTCTTTAATCCTCCTACATCACTGATCCTTTAGCTCAGTTTACTGGTTGTGAATTCTTTCAGATTTTGTTCATGTGAAAATTTCTGTATTTCACTTACATGCTTAAAGGATATTTTGCTGGGTATAAAATTCTATTGTTGTTTTTATATTCTATAAGAACATTGAAAATATATTCCCATTTTCCTTTGGTTTTCATTTTTGCCCTTGAGATATTTAACTATAGCTCCTTGGAAGGTAACTGTCTTTTTTCTCTAGCTGCTGTAAACATTTTTCATTTTTTCTTTAGTTTTCTGTAGTTTCACAATGAAACATCTTGATATATATTTCTTTTTTCTTTATTCTGCTTAGGGTTCTTAGATTTTGTTAATCTGTTCTGGAAAATTCTGCCATTTCAGCCATAGTGTTTTAAATATTGTTTTTGCTCCATGTTTTTCTCTTGATTTTATTTCTAAACCTACAGTTATATATGTTAGATCTTTTCACTATATCCTCTGTCTCTTATCCTCTCTTCTATACTTTCTATTTTTTGTCTCTTTGTGCTATATTGTAGAAAGTCTATTCTGACCTGTTTTCCTGTTCAATAATTCTCTCTTCAGATATGTTGAATCTGCCATTAAACTCATTCAACCAGTTCTTAATTTGTTATTATATTTTTCCTTTTCAAAACTATGTCACTTTTTCCCAGTTTCTCCCTGAAATTTTCAGGCTTGGCTTTTCTTTTTTCTTTGACTTGGTAGGTATAATTGTTTTTATAGTTTTTATCAGATATTCCAATATCCAGCATCTTTGTTAGTTTGTTTCTATTGTCTTGTTATTTTGACTGGTTCTCATTCATGGTGTCTTGTTTTCCGTGTACCTTATTTCCTTTCATTGTATGCTGTGCCATGTATTTGATAAATTACTTTTATGAACACTTTGAGACATAAGATTGGTATGTAGTTTATATGAGTCCTAAACTTTGGTAGACCCTGAACTTTAACTCTTGTTCCCTCTCCTACAAAGACCTTCAAAGGAAATACAGTGTTCCAGTTATTTCTTTCAGATAGTCAAGTGTCTTTTGGGAAAAAAAAAAATTTGAATATAGGACTTTTATTTTCTTCTGGATTTTTTGTTTTGTTTTGTTTTTGCGTTACGTGGGCCTCTCACTGTTGTGGCCTCTCCCATTGCGGAGCACAGGCTCCGGACGCGCAGGCTCAGCGGCCATGGCTCACGGGCCCAGCCGCTCCGCGGCATGTGGGATCTTCCTGGACCGGGATATGAACCCGTGTCCCCTGCATCGGCAGGCAGACTCTCAACCACTGCGCTACCAGGGAAGCCCTTCTTCTGGATTTTGACTGGGCAATTTCTCATTCTTTGGTTAACTGTTTGGTGCTTTCAGAATGTGTGGGTTTTTAAAAAATATTTTCTCCAACTTTATTTTACTTTTTTTCAGAAGAAGGGTTAATCTGAGAAAAACTAGTCTACTATTGTAGGAAGTAGAATTCTACTTTTGTATTTTAGTTTTTAGCACAACTCTTGTCACTCAATATTTGCTGAATAATGACTATGTGAATGGTCATGGGCATTGGAATCAAGTTGTACAAGCTATAGTTTACTATCTTCAAGGAATTTATCAGTTATTAGGCATGGAAATAAAACACACACACCAAAACTTTAAATAATGACCACTCTATGATATACAGTTAATGTTAGGCCTCCATACTTTCATAGTGGAATTGTAAATTAATATACTTCTTTGGAGGTAAATTTAATAATACTCATCAAAATTAAATATGTACTAGTCTTTGGCTAAATAATTCCACATCTAAGAATTTATCTGATATATACTCTGTATATACTTGCCTAAGTGCTCAAAGATATAGATATATATATATATATATATATACACACACACACATATATATATGAGAATATTCATTGGTAACAGCATGTTTATAATAAAAAGACTGGAAACAATCTAAATATCAATTGGGGATCAGTTAAATAAATTATGATATATCATACAATGGAATACCATGCAGCCATTAAAAAGAATGGGAGGTTTATACGTTTTGATGTAGAATAATATCTGTGACATGGTTAAGTGAAAACAAAGAAATAAACAAGAAGCTGGAGAGTATATATAATATACCACACACACACACACACACACACACACACACACACACATACTTAGAAATGTATAGCTTGTCTCTGAAAGGCTCTACATGGGACTGCTAACAGTGGTTATATCTGAGGAGAAGAACAGGGGCTTGGAGTCAGGGATAAGAAGGAAAGTTTTCACTGGGTACTTTTGTGTTCATTCTATTCTATTCTGTTATTTATTTTTACCATGTGCATGTTTTTAACCACTACATTAAAAAAAAAAAAAACAAAAAGTGCTAGGAAAGTAGTGTATTAGAAGGTACACCATACTGGTGATCAGTTGCCGCCCACTGTATTTTGGTTTTGTTCTGACAAAGTCTCATGACCTTTCCAGAAACTCAGTGTCTTCTGTGAAATGAGGACATTGACCTAGATAATCTCTAAGGCCTCTTTCAACTTTAACACTCCCCAATTTTATCTACTAACTTGGACATACTTTTATTGCAGAAGTACTTCAGTCAGGCAGTATCTCTGAAGATAATTTGGCAGATGAAAGTATTAGTATTAGATGATAGTACTGGTTGCCGAGAGTGCTAACCTTCCTGGTTCTCCTTCAAGTATGACACTGTGCTTTCCTTAAGATGATACACTAAAATAATTGATTTTTTTGGATTCACAGTTTGAAACTGTGATTTTTAATATAACTTTACATTTGAAATATTTTCGGCCCATTTTTCTTTAAGATTGAGTAGACTTAAGTCTCTCACAGACTGACCAAATCTTATTACTCTCTGTTTACTGTACAATGAAAGCTTATTTTGTAAGTGTTTCCACATTTTATGCTCACATAGTTCTAAGTGGCCCAAACATTTAATTAAATGGACTATTCATAAAATCTCATTTCCTGGCTGGTCATCTGTATCAATGATAACAGTAGCATCCACCCCATGGCTATAACTCTGATTCTTAAAAAAAAAAAGAGAACAATTATTTAAATCAAAAGTATGCTCAGAATAATAATTTAAAATCTTTTTAAATTATAAAAGTAATTCAAGTTTATTTTCAAAAGTTCAAACAATAGAGAAATAAGAATTGAAAGTTTCCTCTCCTCTGCTTCAGTCCCACTCCTCAGAGGTAAACACTGTTAGTATGACACGTATCTTTGCACACACACCCACCCCACAGAGTTTGCTTTTACAATAATGGGATTATACTGAAAATATTGTTTTTGTACACAGCAAAATATTGTACTTGGGGTACATGTAGCTCTATCTCATCCTTTAAAGTGCTGTACCTTATTCAATCACACAGATGTAACATGATTTATTTACATATTGTCTTAGTAATGGGTATCTAGAGTTAGCTTCCATTTATATGCTGTGAGAAGCAGTGTTGCATTGAATTTAGAGGTTTGGCTAGAATTTTTATAGAATATTTTTCTAGAATTGAGGTGTTAGATTACAAAGAGCTTCCTACACGCCAGGCACCACTGTAAGCCCTTTAAAATATTAACTTTTTTCATTCCCATAATAGCATAGATACTATTATTACCTCCGTTTTGCAGAAGATAAACTTAGGCTCAGAGAAGTTAAGTAACTTGCTTGAAGTCTCACAGCTCTAAGTGGTAGAGCCAGGATTGAAATGCAGGCTCTCTGAATCCAGAGTCTATGCTTAACTCCTACACTCTGCTACTTCATAGGATAGGTGTATCTGGAACTTTGATAGACACTGCCAACTTGTCCTCCAAAAAGATTGTTTCACTTTATACTCCCACCAACTGAATTTGAGAGTTCACCCATTTCCTCATTTCCTTACAAAATACTACATTCTTTAAAAATTTTTTTGCCAATTTATGGTTGAAAAAATAGTTCATATTATTGTTTTAATTTACAATTAATGCGATATTAACATTCATAAATCTTAACTTCTATGAGACTTTTACTACAATAAATTACATAAAAGAATTATTCATCATTTCCAGATTATTATCCAAGAGGAGTGAAGCCCACATACATCTTCTTCAGAAAATGCTCACAGCATGGTGTGCACATGGCTTCCACGTTTGCAGTGGTTCCAAAGTTTGCTTTTGAGGTTACTTCCTTTTTGCTTTTGGATAAACTTCTCCCAAAGGAGCTGGGTGAGCAGAAGTCTTTTTGAAAGTATAGCTCGAACTATTTCTTGAGCAATCCAAGAACTCATCTACAATGTGATCCTTAGATTCACAACACATAGTTTGTGAGAGGGTGTGCCCAGAGCAGTTAGGAAAAGCAAAACAGCACTTTAACAGTGAGGGATTTAGCAGGAAGATCTGACCCAACAAGTAGAAAGTCTTTTAAAGGTTCAATCAAGTTTATTCCCATCACATTCCTCTGGAATGCCCAACAGGCACATGCTTTGTCAATGAAAATTATTTTCGATCTCATTGATGTTTCATTTGGCAAGAATCATTTCTTTGAACAATTTCTTATTAATCATCTAGGATTTTTCATTTCTGACAGTGTTATCATCAGCTGCATATTTATAAAAGAGCCAAACTTCAACCTGTTTTCAATCTGTTTGTTTACGCAGAACGTAATTTGAAAAAAAATGCCAATCTATTTACAACCAAATTTCAGATCTTCAACATTACAAAGGGTAAGAAATGTGAACACAGTGGAATTCTTCTATCATCCTTATTTTGTGAGAGCAAATATCATATATCCACCTTACCAGTCACGTCTTTTAGCTTTCTCCCTCTCTTTGTGGTGTGTAGTTTTCTGTTTCTGGGCACATGGTCTGCCTGTGGTAATCCAAATATTAATGACAACACCAAGGGTCTTAATGGGGTCTTGCCTCCCAGACAAATAACTCACTGTGGTTCTAAGCTTGTGTCTTCCAATAGGTGTTAACTGAAATTGTTTTGGTCAAACCACCTTTTATACAGGCATATTAAAAATACATTCAGGGGCTTCCCTGGTGGCGCAGAGGTTGAGAGTCTACCTGCCGATGCAGGGGACAAGGGTTCGTACCCCGGTCCGGGAAGATCCCACATGCCGCGGACCGCCTGGGCCCATGAGCCATGGCCGCTGAACCTGCGCGTCCAGAGCCTGTGCTCTGCAGCGGGAGAGGCCACAACAGTGAGAGGCCACAACAGCGTACTGCAAAACAAAAAAACCCCCAAAACCAACCAACAAACAAAAGAACATTCAGGAGTAGATGAAGGAGTTTGGCATGTATTATTTTTACATGCTGGGGGCAATGTTGGGCAGTGCAGCCTCTGGCTGTGAGCAGCCTGTGGGTCCCCAGGGAACATTTCACCAGGCTTCAGCTTAAACGTTGTTTATACGTGGCCATTGATTTCCTTTACCAAGAGCTGCCAATCCAATGGAATCAGCTCCACCTGTCAAGCAACTCTACCCTCTCCTCAACCAGGTGGCCAGCACAGAAGCTGGGCTAGCAGTGGGAGGAATGGCCATACTGGCAATCTAGTGCAGTGTCAGCATTACCTGGGAACTTGTAAGAAATGCAAATCCCTTGCCCCACCCTATGTCTCCTGGGGATTTGGGTGCAGGCCAAAAAGTTTGAGAATCACTGCTCTTGCTTAATATGTCAGAATCTCCCACTTTATTTCTTCTTTTTAACCCCATATTTTTATACCCCTTTTTACCCCTGTAATATTTTCTCAATAATGGATTCACTTTCTAAATATCTTTGAACTGTCCTTTGGCCGGAGCTCACCCTCATGAGTGGTGGCTGGCCAAGGCTTAAAAATGGGCTCAAAGAAGGGGGGCTTGACGTGTAGCCTTTCACAATTTCCGTGGTGTAAATACTCCTACTGTGGCTGATTGCAAGCTACTCACATGATCTTACTGAACTCGGAGTTAAGAAGAGATGTGCATAATTGCCCTCCAGAGTGGGTGTGAGCGGCTTTAACACCCTACAGGGTGGTACCAATAATCCTGTAGGTGTTGGCTTGAATTTAACTCAATGGGGATTTAGATTGGGTTTACACGCGAAACTGGAGTCATTATTTGCGGTCCATTTGTTGAATCACTGACCACTTGTGATCATTAAGGTGACTGAAATATTCAGTTGATATCCTTTAAAATCACTGGAAATATTCAAAACCAGCTTACAACTGGCATTCTGGAGATGGCACACACGCAATAGATTCAAAACCATGCCTACCAAAAGTAAGGTAGTTAGCTAGTGGGAAGCAGCCGCATAGCACAGGGAGATCAGCTCGGTGCTTTTTGACCGCCTGGAGGGGTGGGATAGGGAGGGTGGGAGGGAGGGAGACGCAAGCAGGAAGAGATATGGGAATGTATGTGTATATATAACTGATTCATTTTGTTGTGAAGCTGAAACTAACATACCATTGTAAAGCAATTATACTCCAATAAAGATGTTAAAAAAAAAAAAAAAAAAAAAAAAAAAAAACCATGCCTATATTTGATGCCTTCTTTGCATGCCCTGTCAAATTACTTATTTGGTAGATGGTAAACCCTAAAAAAAACTGGATTTTGTTTTGTTCACCATTCTGTCATTATTACTTACACTCAGAACTACCCAAAAGATGTTTGTTGAATTAAGAAATTAGTAACTATAGTAGTTTACTTAGGCTGCGATAACAAAATACCACAGAGTGGGCGGCTTAAACAATAGATATTGTTTTCTCACAGTCCTGCAGGCTGGAAGTCCAAGATCAAGGTGTTGGCAGGTTTTGTTTCTTCTGAGGCCTCTCTCCTTAGCTGGCCGATGGCCACTTTCTTGCTGTGTCCTCTAGTGGTTGTTCCTCTGGTGTCTCTCTGTGTGTCCAAATCTCCTCTTCTATAAGGACACCTGTCTTATTGGATTAAGGCCTATCGTAACAACTTCATTTAACTTCTTTGAAGACCTTATCCCCAAATACAGTTACATTCTGAGGTACTAGGGGTTAGGTTCTTCAACATGTGGATTTGGGGGGATACAATTTAGTCCATAGCAATAACTATCATAGCTTCTATATCTTAAGCCTCCACTAGCACAATTAAAAGAAAAAATCAAAACCCAAAAAAAAAACCCCCACATCAGTTGTGTAGATTTGGAGTCTATTAATCATATGCCTCTATACTTGCCTTGATATGAAACGTGTATTGATTATGAAGTGGATACAATCTCACCTAAGAAATGACAAACTAATCTTACAAGTTGAAAAATTATCCCTCCCACCCCTACCCTTGTCTCATACTTATTCTTGGCACATGAGGTTTTGTTTCTGCTGAATGAATTAGAAGAACAGGAGAGATGGAAATGTAATTAGCTTGCATATATAGAAAAATAAGATATCGGAACTTTATAATGCATACATGTATATGTTTATGTGTGTGTGTAGATTGATAGATAGATACATGCACTATAAAAATAAGGCATGAGAATTTTATCCTGCCACATACTTTCACTTGAGGGAAGACACCATTGAGAAGGTTCGACTGCAAAAAAAACCTCTCAGCTCTCACATTTCTGAGATTATTTTTTGATTCAGTGACTATCAGAACCGCAGGAAAGAAGTTCAGAGTGTGGCCAGTCTAAAAAGCCTTTGGCGTGTCTCTTTGTTGGGGAAGGGCAGGCTCTAAAGAGCTGAAACTTTCTTGGTTGAGAAATAGCTCCACTTTGGTCAGAACTCTGGCCAACTATGAGAGTAACATGTCACTCTGAAGTCCAGCTTCTATTTTTTTCCTCATTGGCATTTGGTCATCTTAAGTCCTGTGGTGACGGGAGTGAATCATAACACTGTGTTTTAATTTTATACTATAGGTTTTGTTAGGTTAGGTCTAATTTTTCTGTTACTTTTTGGGATCATGATCAGACTTTTAAAATTTATTTATTTTGTTGTTTTGTTTAAGTTGAGGTTCTCTTTTGATCAGGAAACTTAAAAAATTTTTTTTTTAGAAATCCTCAAAATAATTTCAACATGCCTTGAGGCCGTATGTTCTTGTAATAAAATAGCACGACTAGGTGGTTCTTGGCGACCAGCCTAGCACGGTAAGGCATGCTGTTCTTACACGGTTACACACATCCTGGTGTATGTCTTATTATGTAATTGTTCTTCTCATTCAGAGATGCTGCTGAAAGCAATTACGTAAGTCGTGTTCATTTCATGGGGAATCTAAAGCGTGGAAGTAAAGAAGAGTCAAACTCGTAGGCACTGAGGGCAACTGTTCCTTAGACTGCATGTCACGTCTCTTGATAGGATATTGAGCTACACCCTCAGGAGATTGAATGGGCACATTTTGGCCTTCTTATCCGATTGCCTCTTTTTCCCCCAGCCAGCAAGTAACAATAGCAGCATCTGTAATTTGTGTATTTAGTTTTATTTTTAAAGTTTTTCTTACAGGAAAATTGAGTGATATCGTGGTGACATTCTCTGCCTCATGACTTCAAAACCCTATTCTGTGTGTCCGGGAGTGTGATACATCTTAAGTAAAGAAAATAAAGGCCACTGACCCCAAAAAGAGACATAGGGGAGAGGGCAAGGTGAATTGTTTCTGTTATGTAAGGCAGCTCTCAAAATCAGAGCTAACGAGGAGAGCTGGTTATACAGATGGGTTTGCCTAGGGTCAGACTGTCCTGAAGATTGTCTTCTGATGAAGGGTCTTGGGTCTGGTATGTAATGCTGTGGAGGGAGAATCCTGGAAGCTCTGCTAAGCAAAGTGGGTATTTTCAACCTGCTCCAAGGAGACTCTCCAGGTGAGGATGTGGGGCTTCTCCTGAGATGTGTCAGGCAGCTGTATAACCAGAGTCACGATGCATTTTTTTTTGGATGGATGACTTTTTAATGAGAGGGCAACCTGCTTCCTCTTTCCTCTTATTCCAATAGCTCCTCAAAACCCAAGGGAGCTTTGAATATCACTGAGTTACTCGGCAGCTTCGTGTCAGGTCAAAATGACAAGAATTTGGTTTGGAAAGAGCAAGCTGTCTTCCTGGATGATAAGGAGTCCCTAGACACCAGTGCCTTCTCTTAAGAATGCATCTGACATCACGCCCACTGATATGCTTCTACCAGAGGGTATCCTGAGTCATTGAAAAGAGAAAGCAAAGCATGGAACCAGATGTTAATTCTGTTGGGTCCTGTAATTTTGCTGTGAAATCTTGGTAGCAGTGAGATGGTGGACCATAAGATCCTTAGGACGAGGACTGTGTCACTAATTTTGCATTGCCGGGGTCAAACCCAGGACTTGATATAGAGGAGATGCTTAAGATATGATGTTGTTCATGCCTGTTATGGTTAATTTTAGGGGCAACTTGGTTAGGCCACCATACCCAGATACTTGGTCAGATATGTCTGGATGTTGCTGTTAAGGCATTTTTAAAATGAGATGAACATTTATGACAGTAAACCTTGAGTAAAGCAGATTACTCCCTGTGATGGTTAATTTTATGTGCCGTAGTGTGAGTGGGTCTCATCCAATCAGTTGAAGGCCTTAAGAGAAAGGTTGACCTCCCTTCAGTAAGAGAGAATTCTGCCAGGAGATGTCCTTCAGACTTGAAATGCAATACCAACTCCTCCCTGTGTCTCCAGCCTGCTGGCCGATCCTGCAGAATTTGAACTTGCCAGTTTCCATGATTGCATGAGCCAATTCTCAATGAATGAATGAATGAATGGATGTCTCCAGCATCTTTGCTTGACTCTGGGGCTCTGTTGTCCCTCCGGTTCCAGTGAAATGGGGGGGGAGACTACTTTGCCTTGTTAAAATGTTGAATTTTTGCCCTAAAATCACAGTCTCCCCTCTAAATAGAGAGTGAAAGCCCTGATGCAGACAAGGATACCAAGACAAGGAAAAGATGATTTGGGGATTTGAGGTGGTGGGGCAAGAGAAGAATTCAACAACCCTTCTCAGAATCCTGGATTTTATATTTACTGCCAATGCCCAATGTAAAAATCGTTGGCTCGATTTAAGTGCCTTTGTGGGGTTCCAAGCCCCATCACCACCACCAAGAGAAGCTCACCCCGCTGTGGCCTGAAGATGCTGAAGACCACTTTTCAGCCTGATGTAACTTCTAACAGCTGAGATATTAAAACACTGAAAAACGGGCTTTATAATGGAAATGCTGACAGACTATTAACTATAGCAGCACTGCTCTAATAAATGGAATGGCCTGTCATAATCTCTAGTTCATAAATATGCAAATACAGGACTGGGGATTTGCTCCAAAGGATGTCTCTATAAGTTTAACTGACCTTTACTGATACCAGATGAGCCTGTTGCTTCTGTTTTCGTACATTGGATATAAAGTACAGGAAATCCAGCCGCCTGTCGGCCTAAAGTATATAAAGTTGAAACTGCCAGCTACTAAACTCTGGGCTCTGATTCCATTTCTCTTCACATTCACGCTCTTTATTGACATTTTCTTTTTTTTTCCCCAGGGGGTGAAAGCTGAGCGGGGGCAAAATCAAACATTGTTCCTCCTCCATTCCCCCCGCCCCACATTATTTCCACATGTCACAATGCCTGCACGGCCAAAATTCATGGATTGCCTCAAGGACAAACAGGCCCTCTACGCTGAAGTATAAATTTGAGTTTTATCCAGTTTTCTGCTTTTTAGACCAAATGGGCAGCAGATCCAGTGACTTCATATTTAATAACCTAGATGTCATTTGTCCTGTGTCTTTCAGCACAGAGTAAAGAGTTGGACGGCTGGCAGTTCTGCAGATTTTTTCCCCCCAATTATTTTAAGCTCTTCAGCCTAGTATCCGAACTATTGACGCCAGGCCAAATTGCCAACAGGGGAGAGATCTGTCCAATCCAGGAGCTAAATGAGTCACTGAGAGTCAATCTGTTTTTCCCTTGCTGCTGGGGTTTCCTCGGGCCCCGGCCTCTGCTGCAGTCACACACAGCGCAGCAGGCCCGGCCTCCTAGGTCTCCTCGATTCCGGCTCCCACCCTGCTGGCAGCAGCTGGGGATGCTTCTGACCGGTTGGCCTCAGAAATCCAGGGTCTCCACCACACTGTAGCTGAGGCCTTGCTTTGGCAGAAAATGAAGACATCTTGGCCTTGTTGTATTCGCCGCTCCAGTAGCATGTCAGGTATCCAGAAAGGAAAGGGAGACCCAGAAACAGAAGGTGTTAGGGGGATGACCCGCTAGCTCACTGCTTCCCGTGGCCCAGTTCCCCCAGAGCACTCTTCTCCTTCCTAAATGTCCAAATGGAGTCCTGTGACACAGAATGCTTCAATAGGTGACAGAAAAAAAAAAAAAAGGTGGGATGGAAGGGGCGTGTGGTTCTTCTGGGGGTCGTGGTGGGGTGGAAAAGCACTGGCCTAAAGCCAAAGGCTGAAGGAGGGGTAACGCTTTAAGTGTTGGGGAGAAAACTCAGCACCTTAATAACGTGACTGTTTTGTTTTCAATTGAGACATTTCATTCCTAACAATATTAACTAAAAAGCAACATCCTTGAATTCTTCCTGGTAGGGTCAGTGTTCAATTACACAAAAATATGCAGTCGACTTAGGGCTGCACATAAGATTAAGATAACTGGTATTTCATGGTCAATGATTAAATTAGTTGACACAGTTCTATCCTGAACTTTGCCATCAGGACCGACCTTTTTGTGCGGTGTGTGTTGAGGACTGTGGGTGATCTAAACTGGGATGAGCATTTTCTCTTGGAAACTCAATGCCATCGAGGAGCCATGTTCTCTGCAAATGTAGAGAGGAGTTCATGTGGAATTCAGAAAACAACCACGGAACCTTCTATCATTGTAAGCTGAACTGCCCTAGGAGTGTTCAGGAATTAGAGAACTCAGGAGTCCCTGAGAAATAAGGGAAGAGACGGGGAGTGAAGAAAAAGCTTGCTTAATTGACTTACTATAATTTTCAGATAGAAATATCAGAGCCCCAAACCACAGAACGAGCAAGTTGGGTTTTTTTGTTTTGTTTTGTTTCTATTTTTGTTTTCATCATAAAGTCTCAGAGAAGGGACAACTTTGTTCCTTACGGGGCATTCAGTTCTATTTCTGTAGTTCCAACAAAACTCACCTTTTTACATATTCATGTTGCTTTTTGGTCTCCCTTTTCTCAGCCAGCAAGGTGACAAGGGCAGTTAGAGAAAAGAGTCAGATTTCTGAAACACAGAAAGATTTCTCATTGAAATCAGGCATGTATTAGTGAATCACTTTTCTTTTTTTTTTCCTCTGATGGGGTCAACGGCTTCATTTAGGTTTTGTAGTGGGTTTCTGGATTCCAGGGATCCAGGAAGTTCTGGGAAGCACTCCCACCACCATCTTAGTCAGAACTAATTAACTACAAAATAAAGGCCCCTCTTTCTCTTCACATTTTGAACCACCGATCGACTAATACCAAGCACGAAACACCAGTTTTCAGATCATTAGTACAAAGCATCTTCTGCAGGAGGCAATAAAATGTTGCTTTATATAACTCAGCTACAGTTACACTGCTTTC
The DNA here is from genome assembly GCF_937001465.1 of Orcinus orca. NCBI lineage: Eukaryota > Metazoa > Chordata > Mammalia > Artiodactyla > Delphinidae > Orcinus > Orcinus orca. The sequence continues at coordinate 135,914,727 of NC_064559.1, read as the reverse complement.
AGAAAAAGCAGGAGTCTCCCTGAAAAGAAATTTACATGAAAACAGTCCCATTGTTTGAGAACTTATGCAAATAATGTGCAAAGGGGTTTGACAGTGATTTAAAAAAATTAAATCTTTATCACTGCCTGAGAAACTTGGTTACCTATAAAGAACTCCATTGCACTTATTTTTTTAATGTGTACAATATAGAGTTGTTTAAATTTTTTTTTTCCTTTAAGCTCCGAACTTCCTCCTAAGCTTCAAAGTCTTCTATAATGAATGCCCTACAGAGAGTCTAGTGCTTTTCGGATTAACGTTTACGAGCATCCCTCATTACTAGTTAAGAAAATTGAAGATAACAACCACAAAAACTGACACAGCTCCAACCATTTTGAACAATGTAAATGTTTCTCCCCTGGGTGTAGCTCTTAGGGACCACATAGGGATACACACCCCTCAGCGCTCAATCAGTAGAAGATGAAGCTCTAAGTGTCTCAGTTCGTGTTGATTGCCTCTCAACTCCCTGGTGCTAGGAATCTGGATGTGTCCATTAACGCATGTTCAAACAATGGATCGCCCATGCCAGGAATCTGATTTCCGTAGAAGGACATGAAGGGGATGGGTGAGGAATAGGGTGTCGGACCAAATGTTGTGACATTTCCCTTTGATTTCTACTTTCTTTGAATTCTTTTGCATTTACTACCTAGCGTCTGTCTGGCTTTGGTTCCTTCAATTTCTTTTCGTCTTTTCCTTCTGCTTCACTGTGGAAGATGATCAAAGTATGGAGTTTCTTCTATCCCAGGGGTTGGCATTTCTGCAGGCACAAATGAGACTGGTTTTCAAGCACCAGTGTTTGAACACCAGGAATTCCTTTAATGATCATGCCAGACTACATAGACTTTAGAATCAGACACTGGTTCCAGCTCTGCCATTTACCATCTTTGACATTTTGGACAAGTCATTTTGATGTCTTTCAGCCTCGGTTTCCTCTTCTGTAAATAGAATCATCATCATCATCATCCTATCTCGTCAGTTAAAAACAAACAAACAAAAAAACTGAGCAAATGGCCATCCATGTATTTTCAACATATATATGTGTGAGTATATATTTCTTTTTTTATACAGGTACCATTGTACTATATTTTATGTAAATTATAAAATACACAGAAATGGAAATTAAATAATGAAATTACAAAATAAACAGAAATAAATATTTTAATATTTTCTTCTTGTCCTGCACAACTTGTGGGGTACATGACCACACTTTGGAAAAGCATAATGAATGTAACATGCTTAGTGAAGTCGAGTCCCCCTAAAACAAAATTTCCCTGCCGAGTTTATGATTATCCTCTCTATCCAAAACTTTATCCCCTTTCCTGTCCCTCCTCTGTTTCCCTCAGGGTTGAGGAGTATCAAAGAAAAGAGGGGACTGAAACCAAGCAGGAAACTTCAGGGCCCTCCCAGATTCAGAAGCCCCTCCATATCCCCCATTCCTTGTTTGTTGAAAAGGCTTAGTCTCCTAGGCTTTCCCTGAGTTCCAAAGAGAACACTCAAGCAGTTACTAATTAGGGAAGTGAGAGAATGCCGAAAAAAAAGAAAAGCAGTTAAACAAGATGGGTTGAACAATAGTTCAGCAATAAAATAGAGCCCTACTTCCTCCTCAAGGGATATACATAACAATCTGGTGCATATCTTTCCGCATCATAACGATCTGATGCATATCTTTCTGCAGAATCAAAACCCCCACCCAGGTGGAAGATGGTGACTACATGCTGAGCACAAGCATGTAGACCCTAGACTGGCTGGAACCAGGAAGTTGATGATTAAGCTTCCTGTAACACCCAAAACACCCTGTCACCTCACCACCAAATGATCAGAAGAAAGTCATGCACCTTCCAACCCTCACCCCCAAATTTGCCTTTAAAAATCCTTCCCTGAAAGCCATTGGGGAGTTTGGGTCTTTTGAGCATGAGCTGCCTGTTCTCCTTGCTTCGTGCCTTGCAAATAAATGCTGTACTTTCCTTCACCACAATGCAGTGTCAGTAGATTGGCTTAGCTGTGTGGCATGTGAGTGGACCCAAGTTTGGTTTGGTAACATTAGCACACTGCCTGACATGAAGCAAAACTCACTGCGTGCTATGTATTATTTATTTTTATGCCCAAGGAAAAGTCCAATTGAAATGAAGAACAGGCAACCTCATACTGGCTTCTTTTGACATGACTTTGTTCTTATATAAGTAGCAGAAAGTGGTTGAGTTATAAGTCAGGCTCTTCCAATAGAAAGGAATCCTGTTGCATAATCCTGGCCAGCATTGTCTTCTACTGAGAGAAGAATTACACAATTATTTTCCACAGCACCTTATTTCCAAGAAAGATTGGTGGCTTCTCCCCTTCAGGTGGACACTGAAGACAGCACAATTGCTTCCCCTGGTGTGAGGCTGAAGTGATATTGCCTCCTTGATAAATGAAAACTATTATCCTAAGAATCTGTGCAAATGGGGAAGAGAATGGGGGAGGACAGATTCAAAATTGGAGGAAAACAGAAAAGTCTCTGTCCTTTTTCTAATTATCCTTTTACTGCAATCAGTACTGCCCTTGACATTACTTATCATATACAATAGGTAAGACACACTGATTATGAATTTTATTGTGGTGACATTGAGTATAAGTCTAGAAATTTGTATAAATACTCTTGGTATAGAGGTTTCTAATTTCGCACTCATTCATTTGTTATTCCTAAGCATTGTTACATATACTAAACATCCACTGTATGTCGGGCACTGTGCCAGGTGCTATTTTGGGTATGAATTTGTCTTTTGAACAAAGAGAAGCAAACCACAGGAACTGATAGAAATAAATAAAGAGCCCGAACTCCCACTCAGGAACTTGGGGTTTGCTAGGGAATTTGATATGAACCAAGTGGTAATCGACCTCACACCTTTAAACTAGTGAGCATCAATCTTTCTCCTTGGAAATTGTTTTATTACCTACAATGTAAAACTTTGACAAAAAAAAATCTTACAACAAAGTATTGAAAAAAATCAAGGAACTAAAAGCGGAACAGGAATTTGGATTCATCTTGACAAAAGCACACAGTAAGTATTTTAATTGTTTCAGTTATTCTGGATTCACTGGGTATCCAGGCTTAGAGATTTCTTGTGTGCAGCCTGTTTTGTTGGCTTCACTCTTCTTGAGGCATATACTCTCAGTGTAGACAGTGGTGATGTGTGTGTGTGTGTGTGTGTGTGTGCTTGTGTTAGACATTTCTGGTTTCACCAATATCTGGTTCTCCTCTTATTTTTGCACACAGAGAAGATCACATTTCCTGGAACTTAGGGGAAACTGTGACAAGTTCTAGCTAATGGATTGCAAACTGAATTGGGATGATGGCAGTTCTGAGTCAAGGCATAGAAGGGTGCTGATGAGATACCCCTTGTCTCTTCTTCCTTCTGCTGTGGAGACATGACCAGCTGGTTTAACATCCTTCAACCTGGTCCCTGAGTAACTGTATGAGCAGAGCTTCTCACTAACTTGTGATGAATATGAACTGGAACAAAATAAATAAATAAACCTTTGTCTTGATAACTCACTGGGATTTCAGAACTAATTTGCTACCTCGGCATAACCCATTCTATCCTGACAGTTACAGGGTTTTTATATTTTTGTTTTTTTTCCCAGAAGAAGAGTGGATATCTAGATCTTTCTCCAAAGATGTTCTACTCTTAGAAATTGTAAGCAAACTACCAAGATTTGAAAACATCAGGGGACTGAAGTGAGAGCAACTTATGAAAACATCAATGAAAAGGACTCAAATATCTAGAATAAAAATAAATGTCTTGCTGGCCAAGTTTGCATCATCAGAACCAGATGGTTGTTCTTCAAGAGATTCATCTATGGAATCTGAAAGGTGACAAGACTTTTCCTTTATTAAAGAATGGGGAAGGTGTCTATTCAAGCTTTCAAATGTGAGGAATAAAGGGTGATTTTTCCATATGAGGCTTTTAAGATCTTACAAAATGAAGAGTTTGTACCATGAAAATCTCTGGGAATGATGACCACTTAGGTCTCTGAGAAAGATGTCCAGAAGAGGGAACCATAAATGGAAGCAAACAGAACTTGTCACAAGGAAGTCCCAAGGGAAAAATAACACTTGGGGCAAAAGCTCTCATTAAGAGTACATTGAAAACCTCCTAGTATAACATTTTCCTTCATAGAGCTAATATGCCATTACACAAGATGAAACAATCATCTTCAACTGCTAACTAAGAGACCTCATGCAATAAAACCCCTATGAGTAGAGGCTGTAATATATATTCTGAGTTTGAAAGATAGTGACATTTCTGAGTTCCCTAAAGGCCTGGAAGCAGCAGTAGCACGGCAGAATCTAAGGCTGACTTGTTGATCTGTGAGGCTCTTTTAAATGTACTTTTAAGGCTGACTTCTTCCTAATCTTAAACACTTGACCTTTCAGTCTGATATTCTTCAGTATTATTAGATTAGATGATTAGTTATTAAATATACTGTCTCCAGTAAATAGGTAATTGTATAATGCAATGGCCTTCAGCTTTTCCAGGCCATGTTCCCATGACATTTACAGTTAGAACACTAAGTCCTTTTGTAGTGGGAATGTTTAACCCTTTCTGTGGGCAGAAGAATGTACAGGGATTTCCCTGGATCTCACATTCCAGTGGACCAAATGAAGGGCAGTCAGAAATGTAGAGCATCACATGTTTTTGAGAGCTGTAGGACTCAAAGATCACAGAATTCTTATTACATTCATGTCCACATAACAACAGTAAAAAAAAAATACATAAACGAACATTTTCCCTGTGACGATCTGGGTGTGATGAACGCAATGTAGGTACTCACCAGGGGTTAGGTGGGTGCTTGAGAAAAGTTTATAGCTCTGTTCTGCAACCAAAAGCACACAGGAGGAGAAGTTTTAAATGTCTCTGTTGGTTTTTGCTAAATTTTGCCTGGTGTGAAAGAGTGGGGATGGAGAGAGGAGGGAGAATAGTGGGAAGGACAGGATCTAACATGTTTTGGTGGCTAACTAAGTGCCAAGCACTGTGCCGGGCACTTTACTTACACAGACTCATTTAATCATCCCTGAAATAGAAACGAAGTGTGTATTATTAGTCCTCATTTTGCAATTTAGGAAGCTGAGGCTCAGAAAATCGAAACTAGCTCAAGATCAAACAGACAGTGTAGTTGAATTGGGATTTGAACTTGGATCTGTTTGACTTCATAGCCCTTGTCCTTTACTATATCTCACACTCTCTTCCTTTCCTTAAGTGCCTACTATGTGTAGATGTGATGTTACTCCTGTTATGAAAGCAGGGGGGAATGGTTAGGAAAATCTAAGTATCAATAATCCATCAGATGTCTTTTTAATTGAGTATTTACTGTGTTCCTGGCAGCACACTGTGCAGAATACAACAGGTGTGTGGAGACACAATTATAGACGCTCCAATTAGAGGTCAAACTTGAGTTGAGAAGGCAAAGCGACACAAATAAAACAATTCCTAAATTGGGTCCTATGAATGGCAAGTCTAAAAGTTCACCAAGGTGGAGGTAAGTATGGTCTGGTGATGGTTACTGGAATCCGAGGGACTATAATCTTGTAATGTAGCCAAGATATGGATAGAAAGGGCACTTCAGGTACGAGGTGTGGGCGATGTGAGCCAAGGCCCGGTGTTAGTGTTGCAGAGGGGACACGAGCCTGGAGCGGGAGGAGGAGAGGACCGTCTGATTGCCTTCCCCTCCCTGTCTGGACCTCCAGAGTATCCTGGGCTCCTCTTTATTGCTTGTACCACACTGAGGCAATTAAGTGCATGCACTGCATACATGTCCACCTTTGCAAGTGAGCTCCTTGAGCATAGGGAATGATCCTATTCACCTTCTTGTTCCCAATGGCTCAAGCAGTGCGTGATCCCCATAGGTGTTCAATAAATCCTTGTGAAATGGATGGATGGATGGAACAATGGTTGCTGGTGAAAGGTTGAATACTAGGGGGTAAAGACTGAAGCCAGACTGACACAGAGGCAAGAAAAAGGTTGAACCGGAAATGACCGTAAGAAAGGTCTTGCTGGGCTTCCCTGGTGGCGCAGTGGTTGAGAGTCCGTCTGCCGATGCAGGGGACACGGGTTCGTGCCTCAGTCCGGGAAGATCCCACATGCCGCGGAGCGGCTGGGCCCGTGAGCCATGGCCGCTGGGCCTGCGCGTCCGGAGCCTGTGCTCCGCAACGGGAGAGGCCACAACAGTGAGAGGCCCGTGTACCTCTTGCTTAAGTAAGTTAACAAGATAAACACAGTATTTACAAATGGATTAGAATGGTGAGAAACAAGGAAAACTGAGGTAATCAGAGCCTGGAGCAGTAAAATTGAGAATGTGGAAAAGGAAGAATTAGAAGTCAGAGAGCAGTGATCAGCAACGGGCTTTGGTTAGAAGTCTGGTGTAAGAGAGAAGGGAAGGCAGGAATCCTACAGGGAGGAATGTGGGACGCCGGGAAAGGATCTTGTTTTAGGGAATGATGGGCTACTTTTAGACCAGTTGCAGATTTTAAAAATAAACAAACAACTCTGTTGCGTTTAGGGTCATCTTAGGTATTTGGAAATATCTATGAAAAGAGGCTGGGAGTATGGGTGAGGATAGCTGCATAGGTCAAGCTTCTACCTGTTGGAGGCACGGTCCGGATATGTCTGGGGGGGCGGGGAATGATCGCCTCATAAGCAGTCATGGTGATGGTTTCTGCCTGGGAGCCTCAGGCATGATTTGAGGAATGAAACGATCCACTTGATTTAGTTCACCATGAGATCTCCTAAGGCCTTGATGTGTGATTTCAATCTCTGAGTAATCGAATTAAATTCATTTTTGAAGCCTCTTGAACTGATGGTTAGTGATCCGCAGACATTCTGACTGGCTCTCAGTGCATCAGATTCCTACCCTGGTTGACTGCACCCTGCACCTGCTTCCCCTACATCAGTGGGGTTGGGGCAGAGGAAGGTACACACACACACACACACACACACACACACACACACACACACACACACACGAGGCTCGTACATCACCAGAGGATTCTGTGCATTCAACACACAGCCAAAACAGTGGTTAGGGCTGGTATCACACCACGCCGTACCTGCTTACAGGCAAGGAATACAAACCACGTGACACTTCACTCTACTGACATCAGGAGCTGAGCAGAAACCATGACTCAGAACTTGAGACATCAGTTTTTTCTCCTAGCCATGAAGGCATTCCTTTTCTTTCTTTTTTGAGGGATAATTGACATATAATGTTATTTTAGTTTCAGGTAAACAACATAATGATTTGACATCTGTATATACTGTGAAATGACCACCACAATAAGTGTCGTTAATGTCTGTCACCATACTTGGTTATAAACATTTTTTTTTTCTTCTGATAAGTTTTAAGATCTACTCTATTTGAAAGCAACTTTCAAATATTCAATGGAGTATTATTACGTATAGTCAGCATGCTGTACTTTACATCCCGCAGGGCAGCCCTTCTTTGAACTTGAAACAAACGCATAAATAAAGAACTCCATCCCCACCAGCACTCCCAAACAACTTGGTGGACAGAGAGCTCTGTATTTCATAGGAGATGCCTGCAGAGATTGAAGTAAGTTTCCAAAAATAAAAGCACAAACAGTTCCCCTCACACTTTTTTGTTGCGATAGCCACAGAACCAAGAAGAAATGCATACCATCCTGGGGGGATAGAATGTGCAAGGACTAGATTTTGCCCATTTTCATAGCCATCACGGAGCATAGTTGGCTCCAAATCCTACAGAGTCGTCCTGGCGTATTTACAGGGTTCAGACCCACACCCAAACCATCGGGATGGTTTAAGGTTTGGGGAACAGGTTTCCGTACTGCCAGATAGCATAATTAGGCATAACGTCTTCAGTGAACGTATTAGCTCCGGCTTTTAACAGTGTGCAAGCCTTGGCTTCCACGATAACCGCTTAATCTTGTGTGGAAGCCATCCCAGGCTTCACTAGAACACAGGCACTGTGCGTCCACCCGCAGATAGAGCAGATAAAGCTCGGAATGGGTTTATTTATATTGTCCTTGTTAGTCGTGCAGCCTGTGTGCAAACAAAACAACATTATTCTTATCTCCTTGGAAAGTTTAATTCGTTAGCAATTAAAAGCTAGTGCAGAAAGAGGGCCAGGCACAGGGAGAAGTTCATCCTAGCACAGCAGCCCTGGCCAAAGAGATTTGCGGGGGCAACTCTCACTGATAACAGCACCACCACGATGGCTGCCTAATTGTTTTTCATGAAGAGTTTACGCAAGTAAGGATGATCCCCCTGTAATTTAATAAGATAATGTTGCCAACGATCTCTTCAAAATACTCTGTTGAGACTTGCTGTCCTCAGGCTCTTCCCAGAGCCCATTGCTGCCTCCTCCTTCCTGTCTGGCTTGTTTTTAGGGGCGGCTGCCTCTAGGCCAGGTTCATTTTGTTGAAGAGCTCAGCTCAGGATGGGATGGCTGGTCCCAGCAGCTGATGGAAGCCTCCAGAGTGAGGGAGTTCTATTTGGAACAGGGATGGGTCTGACCACGTTCTTAGCCACGTTAAGGTCAGGAAACTTCAGAACTGCAAATCTGGACCACTCTATTGAAAGTCATGCTCAAGACCAGGTGTCATAATGGGGGAAACTGTAGAGATGGGGGTGGGGGAGGGGAGGGGTATATGGGAACTGTCTGTACTTTCTGCTCAGTTTTTCTGTAAACCTAAAATAGCTCTAAGAAATAAAGCCTACTATTAAAAACAAAGAGTCATGCTCACCCACGGTTCTGGGTTTTGAGAGGCCAAGACTGATTTGAAAAGCCTTTTTCTTCCTCTCCACAGGAGACAGAACAGGAGGAAGCCCAGAGATTTGGAGGGCTACACCCAGGACAGAGAATTAGAAATAAAAATACTCCCTTTTCTGAGCTCTGGCGCCCTCAACTGGTAGGGTGGAAAGTGAAACTTTACCCCGCTGAGAGGTGCCACTGGCTTAGCACCCCTGGAGCTCTTCCTGATCTTGTAGCAAACAATACATACATTTGTCTCTTTGGTATCGCATGGGTGGACTTTTTAGCTGATTAAATGTTTTACTTTCCAACTGCTTAGCTTTACGTTGGTCTGCCTCAGTGCTGGAGAAAGAATTTGTACTAAAAACAATAAACAGCTTTGGAAATAGGTTGGATCTAAAATAAATAAGGTTAATATTGCAATAATATGTCTTAGGCTATAGGGAAGTTTAGTCATCATCTGGTGCAAACCTTGTCCACTCCTGGGCACGAAAGAGTTAAATAATAAAGCCCCAGCCCGGAGGGTAGTGGAAGTTTTAATCCCAGCTGCTGCCCCTGCGGGTGAGAGGAAGAGATATTTGATAGTCCAAAGCAGAAAGTAAATATAGAGTAAATTACTCCCATGTAATTGGGGAGATTATTTCAAGTAGATTGCAACTTGGAAATGGATTGCTTCTTTTTGAAACCTAGGGTGACTTGTACATCTCCCATGGTGGCTCCAAGGTGGCACCGAGGGAAGGCACAATTCCTGGCTTTCAAGGGCAGCTAGAGCTAGCATATGTTATAAAGTCAAAACTACACATCTTTGATCCTCACATTGCTCAGATCTGTGCAGTAGTTAATAGGAACAGAAATATAGATAGACCTAGAAATGTGACCAACAGTAACTACCACCTTAAAAATCTAACTGTGAGTTCTTATAGACAGAAAACAGAAAACTGTTTGCAATTAATATAATTGCCCTCATTCAAGGAAATGGTCAATTTGATCTGAAATGGTGTGGAAAAGCATGGGAGGGGATCTGTGTGAGACACCTAAAAGAACTATTATAAATTTTTTCATATAATGAGCCAGTTTTCCCAGTAGCTTCCATTCTTTGGTTCCAGTGCTCTTTCTTGAAGCCAGTATGAATAGGCTCCAATTCTGTGTCCACATCATAGTCTTTCCAATATTTGTCTCCTTTTCTTAAGTGTGTAAACTCTAGAATCAGAGAAGCCTTGTTGAGATTCAAAGCTGCCTCTGTCTATCACCTCTCTGACTTTGGGCAAATGGCCTGGCCTCTCTCAGCCTTTATTTTCTTATTTGTTAAATGGGATAGTAATATTACTTGCTTCGCAGGCAAAATGTTGTGAGGACCTAATGAGAAAATGCATGTAAAGCACTTGTCACTTAGTTCTTTTTATAACTATGATGATAATCCCACATAGTATAATAAATTCTCATATGACATGATATTTAGCCTACTCACCATTCAATTTCCCCTTAAGTTATTTCAGTGTGTAGCATTCATAATTGAACAAAATGCTCCGTATGGGCTGATAGTACAAAGTAGACTATCACCTCCTTCATTCTAGGTTCTATACTTCTATTGATACAACCAATTAGAGTATTAAATGTTTTTGTTTATGTTTTATCTTTTTTGTGGGGGGAGGAGATGGCTACTCCAATCAAACTGCTCAGAAAACTCTCTCCTTCCCTGTTGTACTTTGGTAGTTTTAGACCCTGGTGCAGGACCTTACATTTATCTCATTACATGATTTATTAAATGTTAGTTCCTCTTTCAAATCTATGCAATCCATTTGTTTATTCATTCATTCATTATAGAAACTTTCAAAAATATATTTTTCATGGACCAGGCTCAGTGCCAGTTTTTTGCCGTATTCTGAGATTTTAAAATTCATTGGAGTTTCAGTAGAGCATACTTTTTACATCTTTGTGCAAATTGTTGTGTAACATGTTGCTAAAACAGGGCTGAGGGCACAGGCCTAAGGAATGTCTTTAGAAACTCTCCACAAGGCTGACCAGCACCATTTGGGCACTGTAGTTTAATCATTACGAATTCATCTTTTTGTGGTATCATTTGGTACAAATTATTTTTCAACATGACCAGCAGGAACTCTTGAGTCCCTCTCAGAATTCTTGTTCAAGTCAAGATTCACTAGATCTATCTAGTAGCTAATTCAATATTCTCATCAAAATAAGACTATTAATCTGATGTGATTTCTTTTCTAAGTGAAATTAGTCTGGCTTGTTTTCTAAAGGGCTCAGAGGACATATTTTCATAACCCATTCTAACATTTTGAAGAATTTAAATAACAGCAGAACATAGTGCCTAAAACGACAGCTATCTGTTTCAGATGCTCCTCCCACCAGCATAAAATGTTGAGGACGTTAGTGAGAGAGTTGAAAAGATTAGCTAGGTGAAAAAGTCTACCCTCAGGTACTACCTTTACCTTGATTGTGGAGCATTTGCTTTATATTTACTTATATATATGTAAATATATATGTATTTTAAATATATTTTTATATGTATTTCTCCCCTCCTGAGCTCCCTGTGGTCAGGGACATGCTTTTACTTTTCTCTTGTAATTCCTATCACAGTGCATGACACATCATCGGTGATCCTTAATTGCTTTTTAAATTGATATACTCAAGGTTTATTTGTAAACCTAATGCCTAACCTATTACAATTAAGGAGAAAGGATATTACCGCCTTTTAGTCCAGGACATGGCAAATAGAGAAGAGGTCTATAGGTCTAAGGGCATCCCTTAAAACTTTTAGGCTTTTAGGCTTAGGAGGCATGCCCGCTTACACTCTATGAAACTCTCAAATGATTAGTAACAGAGTCCAATGAGTGAGAAGTAGTGAAATGGCTTTCTCAAAATATGGGGAAATGGGTGATCATTTTTTCTCCTTTGTCATTACTAGGATTTTGGAATTCTAAGGGGAAAATTGCATGTTAAAAAATCATTGTCCCATTCTGATCTTTGCAAAGACTTTCCCTTCCTTAAATTTGCTTAGGATAGGAGATTGCTTCTATGGACTTCTCAAAGGTAAGTATTAACTTTTTATATTTTTACTTCCTGTGTCCAGCAGACTGAAAGAGAGGAGGAACTCAATAAATGTTGGTTGGATGAATATGTAGTATTTGTGGAAGTGCTTTGTAGACTGTGAAGCCTTGCACAAATGCAAAGATGAGGATGATGACTTAACGAGGCTCAGAAATTGAAGTGGAACTCGTCTTAATGTACCACACACACACACACACACACACACACACACACACACACACATTTCCCTTTGAATAATGGCTACATTTTTTTCTTTGAATAGGAAAGGTATTGGGATACTGGGTACTTTTTAAAATTTAAGTCAAAATGTGCTTGCCTATTTTTTATTACTAGCTGCTCCATTTGGTCTTCTGGTTTTTGTTGATAAACATATATTTGTATACTTAATATTGCCCTTAGTTATCCTCTTACTTTCGCATCTTACCTATCTTTAGTCTGCCATTCTGTCCTGACTTAGATTTTTCAACTGTTAGACTGTCAGGCTTTCAAGGATGCGTTTTTAAAAATCAGTTTCTTTGAAAGCACTTGAACCAGAAGTCAAATGGCATGATGTAAACCAATAGTTTTTCCATGAAGAAATGAAAAGTCTCAATAATGATAAATAAGGAATCTAACCTATTGACACCAATTTGGTTACACTGTATTGATTTCTACAAAAATATTATAAAAGAGAGTGCTACATATACTCTACTGATCAGATTGCAAATATACTTCTTAGCAAAGAGAGAAATAGTGTAGGATACAAGGGTCTGTCTTCAAGTGTCACCTGCTATTCGTTATCCCTCACTGATTCAAGCATTTTCCTGGATTCAGGTGGGTCAGGCTGTCAGGGGAGAACCCAGAGGCTGTATGTGGCCATGGCTACAGGATCGGCGGGGCATGAGCTGGAGAAGCAGCAGGTGAGTCCATCATGTCAAGGGCAGGTGATAATGACCGGCAAAAACTGGTCCTGCTACTTCTCAGTGACAGCGATTAGCAGGGTGTAAGAACAGAATTCCAAAATTCCAAAGGTTCCCCTAAATGTCTCAGTTTCTTACTCAGGGCTTCATGGTCTTTAGAGATATATTTCAGAGTTGGTTTTTGGCTGTTTCACTTATTCTTTTTTGGTTTTTTTTGCGGTACGCGGGCCTCTCACTGTTGTGGCCTCTCCCGTTGCGGAGCACAGGCTCCGGACGCGCAGGCTCAGCGGCCATGGCTCACGGGCCCAGCCGCTCCGCGGCATGTGGGATCCTCCCAGGCCGGGGCACAAACCCGTGTCTCCTGCATCGGCAGGCGGACTCCCAACCACTGCGCCACCAGGGAAGCCCTGTTTCACTTATTCTTGTGTAAACTGGTGGAAGTGGGTGGTGGGTTGGGTAGGATGGGTGAGTCTTCCCAGGCCCTTCATTCCATCTGAGCTACATGTGCCAGGAGGAGCCCTTGATAAGCCAAGACAGCTCTACATATGCCAGCCTCACACAGCTCAGCAGGGACTTGACACTGTCACACAAGTAGCTCTCATCTTTCTGGGCAGTTGGCAAATCCAAAATTTCTAGATACAGGCGTTTAAGGTGGTAATCTGGAAGGAGAGAAGGATTAGGGGCCTTGACTCGAGGCTGCTTTGCCCAGCAAGCACAAAATCTTTACTTAGCTTGAATGCTTATTTTGACATATTTTGGAGGGAGGCAGATGGAGATACTGGAGAGAGATGCTAAGGAAACCCCAGGTCACCCCTAGATCCTGTGCATGGAACCCAGGTTTGGTAAATACTGCAAAGCCTCCACAGTGTTGTAAGAAGCATGAGATGTTTTTTTTTTTGGAGAGTCTGAATTCACTCTCCGGGAAAGTGTTTATCAAAGTGTTGTCCTACTGAACCAGAATATCAGGGGTGATGGTAGTGGGGAGGATTTCCAGGAAGGGAGAGTCTGCATATTTGTTTGTTTGCTTGTTTGTTTATCTAGCCACGCCATGCGGCATGTGGGATCTCAGTTCCCCGACCAGGGATGGAACCCGCACCTCCTGCAGTGGAATTGTGGAGTCTTAACTACTGGACTGCCAGGGAAGTCCCTGCATTTTTAATAAGCATCTTAGATAGAGCTTAATGGGGAGTAAAGTTTGGACGTATCATCTATGAAAAGAATCTCAAGATCACTTGCCTCTCTGACGTATGGAATTTCTTCATTTTTGTACATTCTTCAGCTTTTGGTTTTGATTATGTCCTTGTAGTCTCTTGGGATAGGAATGCCTCTCCTGGATTATTTTCTCCACTGTGTCTAGGAAGTCTGCATCTTTCCGAATGAGTTGTGCTGTCAAAGAGTGTCCCTAGAAATCTTTCATGTTCTATCTAAGAGGAAGATGACTTGCATTTATAGCACACAGTATAGGCAGTGACCTTGGGCAAGAAGAAAAGCAATGATATTAATACCATATATTTGAATAATGTTCTACAGTTCACAGTTAAGTTGAATTAAATTGCATAGTTAAATTCATAAATTATATGATTACATCAATTCTCACAACTTGCTGTGAGGATTGGTAATATTCCTATTTTACAGATTAAGAAATTGAGGTTCAAAGAAGACAAGGCCTTACCATAGGTCAGTGGACTTATATATGGAAGGATGGGTCCTGGAGTCAGGGTCTTCCAACAACTGGCCTGCTGATGCTGACACATGCCACCCAACGGCCTCCTGAATGGCTTTCGCGCACATACCTTGTAAGTTGATGCTTAGAGCAGAGTTGTTGTGTCAGATCACCTGGGTTCTGATCTTTGTGATTTCTGTGGGAAAATCTCCATTTAAATAGCCATGGACATCCACGTGCTGAATGATCATTTTCTCTTGGGAAAGACATTTCTGAGTTGCTCTAGCCTTCCCCGTGTTACCTGAGGCCTCACTACTTTTGAAATGGTTCACACTCTTACCTTATTTGCGTTATATTACCCCAGGGAAAGGATGAATCTAAGAGTTCCAAAGAACCTTTCTCCTCATATCTGATTATGTTATGTTTACAGACACATCTAGGCATAGGCTTTTTGGATTTTCTACTGCTTTATTTTGGTCATCTTGATTTAATCCATGTGAGCTCATTTTCCTCATTAAAGTCATCGAATTAAAGAAGGAAAAGGGATCTTATAGGCTCCTGCTAGATTTTCCTGAGCAACAGGGGTCCATCCAGTCTCTGCCATGCCCTTCTGGTGATGGGGACACACTGTCAGTGGCTACAGCCCCTAATAACTAGATTCCTTTCATTGTCACATAATTCTTTATGTGGGCTGAGACTTTCAACCTTTATCTTCCACACATTGGTCCTTGTTTTGATCTCTTAAGGAATACAGAGGTCTTGTCCCTTGTTTTCATGTGAGAGATTTTCAAACACACGAGCCAGTCGTCATGTAGGTCTAGAGTTAGATGATTCAGAGCTGTTATGGGCTGAATTCTATGTCCCCAAAGTTCACATCTTTAAGTCCTGACCCCTAACTTCAGAATGTGATTGTGTTTGTAGATGATGTCTTGAAAGAGGCAATAAATTAAAATGAGGTTATTGGGGTAAGCCCTATTCCAATATGGATGGTGTCTTAATAATAAGAAGAAATTAGGACACAGAGACACACAGAAAGAAGACCATGTGAAGACCGAGGGAGAAGATGGCCATCTACAAGCCAAGGAGACAGGCCCCAGAGGAAACCAACCCTGACAACATCTTATCTCAGACTTCTAGCCTCCAGAACTGTGAGAATATAAATGTCTGTGGTTTAAGCCACCAGTTTGTGGTACCTTGCTATGGCAGCCTGAGCAGACTAATACATGAATCAAATATACATGGGGTTGGAGTCAAGGAGATGGGGAAGATCAACTAAGCAGATGTGCAGGGGGAGAGGGTGAAAGGGCCATGGGATAAAAGCCTTACAGAGTAGGTATTGGGAGAGGGCCTGGGAGCCGTACTGTGGGAAAAATTGAGAGAGCACAGTGAAAGAAGACATGGGAAGAAAGAGTTCTTTGCTCCTTTTATACTGGGTTCTAAATTCCTTAACCTTGTGTTCACTTTTGTCAACATTGTCTTTAGTGCTTAAACACTCTCTCCTTTCCTTGTCCCCATGCACCAAATTTAGAAGGTGTGGGTTTTAAATCTGAACATTGGTCATCACAGCATTCAAAGGTAAGGTTAAAGTGTTAATATTAGTGTTGTTGAATTAGGGGGTCAGTCTCAGAAGTTACTTGGGGACTCATTCTAAGAATATATTTCTTTGACACAGATTACGAAATTCAATTTCAGTGTAGATTTATGGTGGGGTACTAAAATACATTGCCAAACAAACAAGCAAATAAATAAACAAACAAGAACCCCAAACTCCACATAATTCCCAGGTGCTTCTGTTGTGCCCACTGTTTGGGACACACTAATTCAGATGAAAATAAAAATGAATTCCTTCTATATGCCTGGAAATGATGCCAGACCATTGTAGATTTCAAACTTCATGAAAAATTAAAAACGTCCCCCTTTTGAGGGGAATGTTTTATGAATCCAGTAAACATAGCCTAAATTTCCTATTCTTATTACCTTATTACTTTTCAGAATAATGTTGAAAATGATGGTTATCCTGGGAAAACCAGGATATTTGGGGATGTTTATGCTCCTTTTCCCAGCAATGGCTTCCCCTGGCCAGCCGGCACTGTTCTTTTCCCATATTTCAGGATCTCAGCGTGAAAGAAGCTATGAAAGCTTACAACAGTCAATCATACTGACCATCACGTTATTCTTTGTGATTTAGGAGAATGCCCCTGTTTCCTCAAGTGCTCTATCTGCTGAGAATTAGGAACCATTTCTATGTACTCAAGAACTATCGCTCACCGGGAAGTATACTGTTCCTTCTTGTGGAGGAAAACTTATGACATTGAACTTGATAAGAGCCATTATTTTCACAAGCTCAAATAAAACAAGTCTTCTTTGTCTCCCCTCCCACCTCTACAGGTTCAAGTATGTGGAGGAGACCAAACTGAAAAGAAAGCATCATAGGTTTTAGACTGAAACAAATCAGGGCTAACCAGGTAATCAAATTCTGTATAAAAACAATGAATTGTGCTACTCTGACTTAGATGTTTCAGAGCAACTCCAATGCCTTCTTTATCCATTTCTGGAATTTTTAAAACCACTGTTCCATAGGGCCTTGAGAATAACCGGAATAACTAGACTCTGTTAATTTAGTTCAGTTATTTAGGAATCAGGTATAAGATTAATTAGAACTAATTAGTATTGAGTTCTGAGTAGGTAGGTAGAGCTTACTATACACCATGCTTGAAACATCACAGTGGGAATGTGGTGGGTAGTCTCCGTCTTGAAATTTAGCAGGTCTGCCTGATGGGTACTGACTTGACTGTTTCATCCACTTTAGGGAGGCTGAGAGTACACTCCTCTGCCCCAAGTTATATTTTATCCAAGCGTCATGTCTCTGACATTCTACCTCCGAAGAGTCATTCCTTTGGCTTTCTTCGCTTCCCTTAAAATGAAAATTCTCTTGGTATGTGCAAAACAAAAAATTACTTTCTGCAGGCAAATACATTAAGGTAGTTATTAGCTTTGTTTTCCAGTGACTGAAAGGAACTAGTTGAGCTAGAAGGAACTTGGAAGTTCATCAGTGGGAATGAAAGGAAGGTTTGCTAAGTAGGTGAGGGGAAAGCACAGACAAAGGAGGAAGGGGCCAAGTGACACACATTTTGCCCGCTTGGGAATTTTGAATGGGACTGACTCCGCCCACTCAGTACTGCTTAAAAGCAAAACAAAACAAACAACATATCTTTGAGAGTGCTTTAGTACATTGCACTATTTCAGTAGCTGTGCAGGCCAGGACTTAACAAGGCTAGAGTAAGGAAGGATGGTTAATATTTCAGCTATAGTGTGAATTGTAAATATGACATTGATTTGGGCACAGAGGCTAGATCAGGAATGTTTTTTTTTTTCTTTTTTTTTTGAGGTACGCGGGCCTCTCACTGTTGTGGCCACTCTCGTTGCGGAGCACAGGATCCGGACGCGCAGGCTCAGTGGCCATGGCTCACGGGCCCAGCCGCTCCGCGGCATGTGGGATCCTCCCAGACTGGGGCACGAACCCGTGTCCCCTGCATTGGCAGGCGGACTCTCAACCACTGCGCCACCAGGGAAGCCCTAGATCAGGAATGTTTGAGGAGCACCCTTCAAAGCTCAAATGCAGAGGGCAGAAAATAGTGTTGGTCTTTAATATCATGTCCCCCTTTTTGAGTAAGTCAGAGCCTGAGTTATGAAGCATTCAAAGGTCATTTTGTTCCCGCATTCAATTTTCTTCTTTCCACTTAGAAGAAACCTTTTAGGCCAAAGGCCACTTGAGGTGGCCCTGGTTCCTCCATGTTTCACTCACTGGCTCCTTGTATCTGCTGGACCTGCATTTCCATTCACCATGTCTCAGGAGGAAAACAATTCTAGTGACCTCGCTGTAGGGAGATGGGAGCCTCAGGCATCTTATCAAACTGCCAGGCTGTTCTACATAAGCAGGGCTCTTGGCTCTGGTGTAGGAAAGCAATGCCATTGTCGGCTAACACTCAAGCATCTTGGCGAACTTGCTAAGTGTGTGGGGAGCCCTAACCACTGTTGTTGGCGGGAAGACCAAGCTATCACTTGTACCTCACTTTCAGAATTCGGCCCTGTTTAAATTAAGCTCTGCAGGTGGAGTCCTGGATTGTGAGAAGGATACAAAGCCTGAGGACACGTTGGCATTTATTCCTCATGCTGCTTCTGAGGACACACAAGAGGGTGTTCCGGCCAAATTAGCCAGTTATTGGTTCCTCGAGTAACTTTGGTTTTGGACACCTGACTTGACTCTGTGAGCGAGCAGGCAGCTGTTTTCCCTGAGTGTGTTTGCCTCTTGGCTTTCCTGTCACTACATGAACGTTCAGCCCACGGATTTCTGTTATCTAATCAGGTGCATCGGTCCGCGGTGGAGATGAGAGGGGAGGAATACCCCTCTGACTCAGATTTTGCACAAACAAAACTCAGCCTTGTTAACAAAGGCAGGGAGGAGTGCCCACGGCTGCTCAGATCAGATCTTCCCCGACAATCTGCGGGGCAGTGCAGATGGGTGGGTTTTTATGGCAAGATAAGCAACTGGAGGGCTCCACTTTGGTATGCTAAATAAAATTAAAATGTCAATATTTACACATGACCTTCAAGGCTCTTACACTCTTGCTTTCTTAGGATTCAGTACAGACTGCGTTTTCTTTAGCCCGTTACCAACAGCTTGGAAATTCAGTTAGAGGACATAACCCAAATGTTCTCCAAATGTTCCTTCCAAATGGTCATCTCGAAAAGTGCTGTTTTAAGGCGTGCAACCTTTCTGCACCAAGAGAGGGCTGTCGCGCTGCTTACCCAACTGCAGGCGAATTATCCGGAGATGAAAACCACTGATGATAAAGATAGTGCCGCCAAGCTGCTTTAATTTGTTGATAACTAAAGCACAAGAGGCCTCTTACAGGCTTCTCGAAGCCTCACTATTGTGTATTGCACATGCAACCCCTGCTTGTGTGCTGACACAAACAAATAAACGCGATCATAATGGTTGAAATGTAGTTAGAAACACAATTGAGAACATCTGTATTGTAAGCAGAAATAAATTAGAAATACTGAAGTGTTTTGTAGCTGTGAAAAAGAAGGAATAAAAAAAATAACCCACAGTACCTGGATTAAGCGGTTATAAATAATGTATAAGGCAAAAATCTCATTACCCCCTGTGTAAACTCCCACCCCCCCTCCATGAAATATATTTTATGAATGTAGTAACGCTGTAATAACCAAGGCATTTGTTTTTCCCCACAAACTTTCCATTTCATAACTGGGAGATTGTTTGGATTTACAAGTTCAGGACAAAACATCCCCGAGTTTACTTGTTTGGGTTTCTTCCTCGTGACCTTCAGCTTCAGGACTCTGCACAGCTCTGCGCGCCACTGTTTATTAGAATGCTGCTTTCCACACATGAAAGTTTCCCCCAAACATAACCCTATAAAAACAGAGGCGAATGCAAATCCCCTCAGCCCTGGAGGAAAAGGCCTTGAAACTTGCATTGCAGAAGCCATAGGGAGGATGGGAGAAGCTCTCCCTGCCCAGGACCGTGACACCTGTGTGACTCTTGGAGTCCAGGCTGCTGTCAATAGAACCAATCATTTTGCTTATGTGACTATAAGTAAAGTGACAGCTGCCAGATTAGTGAGCTTTGTCCAACTGAGCTATGGGGCTGTTACAGGGGTGGCCAGAATTTTCCACCGGGCACCATCCTCAGCATAGCCAGGATCCAGGAGGAACTCCATTCTCTGGGCACCGACTCACCTCTGCAGCCCTTCCCTCTTCAGTTTCTTGGTTCTTTTTTTTCTATCATAAACCCGTGGTCAGGCTCTGCAATATCATGGAACGCAGCAGCATGCTCGAGGGTTAAGCGTGACTCTGGAGTCCTGTTGTTTATGAAACCCGGTTCTCCTGGGTCATGCAGGGGGAACCCCCATATCTTTAAGAGATACTAGGGCAGGAGGTAAAGCGGAGGGAGCTGGCTCAATACAACCTTTTATGTAATAGGAGCCGCCCTAAGCCTAATCAGCTCCTACCTCAAATACCTCATGATTCTTTCTGAGCTTTTAATTAGTGAATTAATGTACATCCTATCTGGCTTTCCTGGAGTCCTTGGAATGGTTCCTAAGTGGACCACAGATATCCATAGAGATAACTGCCCGATTCCTAGCCTGACCCCTGATCAGGTGTTGCTCCTGCTAGCATGACTTGTGACCATGTTCTATTTCTGCTTCTCCCACTGGAATAGCCGTGTGGCTAAGTGGCTAAGCAGAATGACCCCGTTAGATCCCCTTCTAGGAGGAAGTCACTCACGGACTCATTTTTGGAGTCACAGTTAGAAACGTGTGATTTCTCCTCATTTGGGTATGCAGCTATGGCAGAATGGGGGAAAATTACTGCACTATGAGTCGGAAGATTGTTCAGGTGTCCTCTTAAATCTACCTGAGTGACTTTGGATTAGTCGACCTCTGAGCCTCAGTTATCATTGAAAATGTGGGTAATATTACCTCACACTTTTTCCTTCAGTGGGACTTAAATAAGGTCATGCACATAAAGGAGCCTTATATGGTTTAAAGTGTTATTGAATGGTATGGTGTTATTTGTCTTTGTTCAGGCTGCTATAACAAAATACCACAGACCGGGTAGCTTGTAAGCAACAGAAATTCACTTCTTTAAGTTCTGGAGGCTGGAAGTCTGAGATCTGGGAACCAGCATGGTTGGGTGAAGGCTGTCTTCTGGGTTATAGATTTCTCAGCTTATGACTGTGTCCATGCGTGGTGGAAGGGAAAGGAGGATCTTTCAGGAACCTCTTTTATAAGGGCACTAATCTTGTTCACAAGACCTCCACCCTCATGACCTAATCACCTCCCAAGGCCAGCTCCCTGATACCATCAGCTTAGGGGTTAGGATTTCAGCATATGGATTTTTGGGGGACACCAAACATTCAGACCATAACATCTTTATTAAAAGGAAATTTCTATTCTACCTATGTGACAATGTGGTTTGAGGATCAAATTAAATAAAATATGTGAAAAGGGCTTTGAAAAGTATAAAGCAATGCAAAGCACATCACTGTATTGTGAATGGAGTGACAGAGCCCTGTCAGCTGGATTTCCTCTGGTCATTAGGTCCATGTACACATGTGCCAGAGCAGCACAGTTTTCTAGACAAAAAGAGGGTGCAGAGGCTGGAGACTTTAAATCTGGTGTTATCGTTATCATTATGTTTCTTATTGTGAGCACCTCAATTAATTGTTTTGAGATCTTTGTCTCATTTTTTTCCCTTCTAATATGAAGAAACAACAGTCATCTCCTAATATGGTTGTTGGGAAAACATAATTGAAATGAATTCCAAAAATAGCCTTTAAGGACAAAGTTATGTGAAGGACAGAAATTGTGTGTGAATTCTCTCAGCAATGAATAGGCATATCTCCATATACCCCTAGGATCTGAAGCTGATAATGTAACGACAAGAACCTATTCAATCAGAACAAGGGGATGGTTCTGCTCGTGTGACAATCTAGGTCTCAGAGTCTGGTATGTGGGAGGGGTGGAAAGAGCAGATTGCATTTTCAGGAGAAAGGTTAAGCTTGAATGTTTTGGACAGGAGGTGGTTAGATGCATTCTTAAAAAGTCCTTGAATTTACCTGATGAGTTTTGTGTCCTTGTGATGGTTGTAGCCCATTCCAGGTTAGGAGTAAATTTAGCAACACAAAAGAGGTCATTTACAAATCTCTCCCTCACATGCTCCATTTCGTCTGGTGTCCCTTCTAGTTTTCTCCTCTTCACTAATTTGCAACGTGTGAGACTGCCCTTCTGATCATTGTGAGTTTAAGATTAATCGTATGTGGTTTCCGAAATGTTTTGAAACTTTTATAGGAGAGTTGTGAAAAGGTGGAGGTTTCCAGAAAACCCTTAATAGAAGTTCAGAGATCCATTTATTTATTTATTTGGGCTTTAAAACATTTTAGTTTAAACTAATTTTAGACCTAGAAAATGTTGAAAAAACACTATAAAGTGTTCCTTTATATCCCTCACTCTGCTTCTACTTATGTTAAAATTTCTTATCACCATTATACTTATCAAGACTAGGAGATTAAAATTAGCACAATAATATTAACTAAACTACAGGCTTCATTAGAAATTCACAGATTTTCCTACAAATAGCATTTTCTGGTTCCAGGATCCTCTCCAGGACCTCACACTGCATTTCGCCTCCAATCTGTCACAGTTCCTCAGTCCTTCCTTGTCCTTTATGACTGGCTCTGTTTGAAGACCAGTGATCAGTAATTTTGTAAAATATTCTTTAATTTAGCTTTGTCTAATGTTTTCTCATGATTGGGGTAAGATTATGCAGTTTTTGCAAGAATGCCACAGAAATGATATTGTGTCCCTTTTCAGCACATCATATCAAGGGATTCATGATACTGATATATCTTATTATTGGTGATATTTACCTTGATCACTTGGTTAAGGTGGCTCGTGCTGGTTTCGCCATGATAAAATTACTATGTTTCCCTTTGTATTGATAAGTATTTTGAGGCAGGTACTTTGAGTTTATTCAAATTCTCTTTATCCTTCTTGAATTTCTTTTGCATGAAATAGCAGACACCTAAGAAAAGGAGATATACTCTTTGAGGATTTGCTTCTTTTCACTTACTATATGTTGTAGAAAGCACCCCACATCAGTTTTAGATGTTTTGCTCATTCTTTTATACAGTTGCATAGTACTCCATTGTATGGCTATACCAGTTTATTCAAGCACTCTTCCACATATGGGCAATTAAATAGTTTCCAGTGTTTTGCAATTACAGACAATGAGGCAATGATTAAATTCAAATGTATGTGCTTTTGCATTGTTGGAGATACGTCCCCTAGAAGTGAGGTTGCTAGGTCAGAAAGAAAATGCATATGCAATTTTGTTAGACATTGCCAAATGTTCCTCCAGAAGGGCTGTACCAGTTTGCATTCCCACCAGGAAAGTTTGGAAGTGCCTGTTTCCCCATACCTCCACCAATAAGCTTAACTAATAGAAAGTATTCCCATATTTAAAATTTTTCACCAATCTGTTAGATGAGAGACATGGATTTGTTTAAGTATGAGTGAGTTTGAGCAGTTTTTCACATGTTCAAAGGCCATTTTAATCTTTGTGTGTGTGTGTGAATTTCTCCTCATTCTTCTACCAGGATTTTTGTCTTTTGTCCCTTAATAATTAAGATTTCTTTATATGTAAGGAATATTAGCCTTTTTTTCTAGTATGTGTTGCAAATATTTTCTTGCTATTTTTCAGCTGTCCTGTGACTTTGTTTATGGTGCTTTTTGTCAGGCAAAAATTTTTAATTTGTATGCAGTCAAATTTATCAATTTTTTTCTTTGGTCTCTGATTTTAAACCATAGTTAGAAAGCCTTTTTCTTCCCAAGATTAAAGAACAGAATAATTTAGCTGTGTTTTCCTTTATACTGTCCTGTTTCAGTTTTTATATTTAGGTCCCTAATCCACTTGGAGTTTATCTACTATATGATGTGAGATATAGATCTATTATAACTTTTCCAAATGACTACCTGCTTGTTTCAGACTATTTATTAAAAAATTCATCTCTACCCCAGTGATTTGAGATGCCACTTTTGTCATATACTAAATTTCCATATGTACTGGGGGCTATTTCTGAACTGTTCTATTCTAGTCTATTTGTCTATTCATGTTCCACACCATTTTAATTATCAAGGCTTTATAGAATGTTTTAATTTCTGGTAAGACTAGTCACCATACACAGTTTTTTTTTTTTTTTAGTGTTTTTCAACCTACTTTTGCATCTTTTTTTCTTTTTTCCATTTGAACTTTAGTATCAAATTGTCTAACTCCAGAAAATAGCTTGCAGGTGTATTTTACTGGAATTGTAATACATTTATAAATTAGCTTAGGGAGAACTGATATTTTTATAATGCTATAATCCTATTTAAGAAAGGGGATATCTTTCCATTTGTCCCAGGCTTTATTAGTGTAATTCAGGGGTATTTAAATTTTTTTCCTTTTGTAGGTTTGCCACTTGTTAAATTAGTCATAAGTACATACTGCATTTTGATGCTGTGGTAAATGGGTTTTCTTTACCATTATTTCTCCTATTTATTGTTTGTTTGTATGAAGGGTATCAATTTTTATATGTTAATTTTATATCCCACTACTTCAATAAATTCTTTCATTGTTTGGGTTAGTTTTATTATTGACTCTCTGGAGTTTTCCAGGTATATTATCATATCACCTGCAAATATAGTTTTCCTTCTTATTTAATCATTCTTATGCCTCTATTTGATTTCTCTGGTCTAATTGCATTGGCTAATAGGGCAAATAGTAGTAGAGATCATAGGCATTTGTGTTCCTGATCATAGTGGAAATGGCTCTAGTGTTTCTTCATTAAATATGATACTGACTTTAGAACTATTCATCATTTCAAGAAGTATCTGTCAATTCTTATATACTGGAGTAGTTTTATCATGAATGTGTGTTGAACTTAGTCAAATGCTTTCTCAGCATCTATGGAAAAAGTCATATCATTTTTCTCCTGTAGATATTATTATGTGTACTAGCCTGAATAATGGCCATCAGGTCCTAATCCCTGGGACGTGTAAATGCTACTTTATATGATAAAGTTGTTGCAGATATGATTAAATTAAGGATCTTCAGATGAGGAAATTATCCTACATTATCCAAGTGGGCCCTAAATGCCATCACAAATGTGCTTATAAGAGAGAGGTAGAGTGAGATTAGATACTTATGTAGTGGAGGAGGTGATGTGAAGACGGAGGCAGAGATTAGAGTGATGTGGTCACAGGCTAAGGGATGCTGGTGTCTACCAGAAGCTGGAATAGGCAAGGAACACATTTTCCCAGAAACTGTGGAGGGCACATGGCCCTCCCAACACTGTAATTTCAGACTTCTCACTTCCAGAACTATGAGAAAATAAATTCCTGTTGTTGTCAGCCACCACATTTGTGGTAATTTGTTATAGTGACCATAGAAAACTGTTGCAGATTTTGATACTGGGAAGTGATGTGCTGTTGTACCAAATACCTAAAAATGTAGAAGTGGCGTTGAAATGTTAGTGAGTGTTGTTGTTCTGTAGTTTTCTTTCTTTGTATTGTCTTTATCTGTTTAAGTATAAGTATTATATTTGCATGCTAAAAAGGATTAAAAAGTTTTCTTTGATTTTCAATGTTGTATAGTAATTTATAAAGCATTAGGACTACCTAGTGTTTAAAGGTTTGGTATAATTTCCCTGTAAAATTATCTGTGCTAGTTGATTTTTTTTTTTGTGGGGGAGTTCCTTAGTACATTTCTTTATTTCTTATATGGAAATTCATATATTTAAACTTTCTAACTCTAATGAGGTCAATATGTATTTCTCTAGAAGTTATCCATTTTGTTTGGGTTTTTCAATTTATTTGCATAGAGGTCTGCAACTCAGTCTCTTTTGATTAATTTTTTTTTTTTCATTTCAATGGTTGTTATTTTCATTTCTTTTTTCTTTTATATATTTTCCCTACCTAGTGGTTTACTTATTTTGTTAAATTTTTCCCCAAATCAGGATTTTGATTCTTTAAAATTCACTTAATGCCCACATGGCAATGTAAGCATATCCACTTCTCTTTCCCTTCTCCTATTTTTTATTGCATTATTTCTACTGTGTGAAATAGTAGAAATAGTGCAATAAGAGAACTACTTTCAACAGCTGTTAGTCTTTCACCCTCATCCCAGCCTTTGTATTAGTGTTATATGTACATTTATATATTTTAAAATGTTCCCTATCAGTCCTTTTGTTGAAGGACTGATATGATTTTGTTGGATGCAGCTCATTCTTTCATAGAGTCTTTAAGAACAATCTATGGATACAGAATTCCATAAGTTCTTGTATACTGAAATTTGATATTTGAAGGACAGCTTGACTGCGTATGAAATCCTTTGTTCACAATTTCTTTCCTTAAACTTAAAAAAAATAGTACTCCACTGTTGCCTTCTTTGTATGTCGGTCTTGATGCCAAACTCTCTTGACATTATTAATTTTGCAAAAAAAAGTTTTGAAAACAGTATTTGTTCTTTTTGTCCAGAGGTCTTGAAGATCTTATCTTTGTCTTTGAAATCTAACAGTTTTATAGGCATATGTTTCAGTTTTGATCATTCTTGGTTAATTTTCTCAGATACCTACTAAACCTTTTCAACCAAGATTCACGCCTTTTCCTCTTTCTGGAAAAATTTTTTGGATTATAATTTTAAAGACTAGTTGCATTTCATTTGTTTTCTTTTTCTTCTTTATGATTCCAGTAGTACAAATATTATTCCTTCTTTAACTGTCTTCTATTTCCACTATTTTTCCCTGATCCTCTTTATATCTTCCTTTGTGTCATTTCATTCTCTTGGTTGTTTCCCTGTCTTTCTTCAATGTCCCTTATTAAATTTTCATTTGAATCTATTTCCTCTTGGACACTGTAATTTCCTCTTTATTTATGAGATAATATCATCTTTTTATCTTCCATTTCTTTCCTGAGTTCAATCAACTATTTTTTCATTCCTACCTTTTTTGTCCATTTCTGTTCTCAGTGTTTGAATTTATAATTTAAAGTGTTTTTTTCATATCCTTAAATCCTTGTTATGATATATTTAATTTGATTTGGAATGTAAACGTAAAGTTTCCTTCTGCTTCATGTTTTATTTTTGTTTTGTTTTTTGTCTTTTTTTTTTTGGAAGAGGGTGGTTGGATTTTTCTCAGTTGATTTGTGTGTAAATTCATTCTGCAATAGTCCTTTTTGGATTTTATTGTCCTGATTTTACTTTTTGTGATACTGGAATGCTTTACATGGTCCTGGTTAAAAGGCACTCTTCACTGTTGATCTATTAAAATTCAAATGCTTTAGCAGGTTTTGTTTGTTTTGGTGGTGGAGGAGGATTTTGAGTCCACTAATTTTGTTGATGTATTTTTTCTTGCAGGACGCTACCTTTTTCTTCATTTCTGCCTTACTACCTAATTGCTAAAGGACTCTTTTTCCTTCCTTTGTTTTCCTTTCCTCTTTTATTTTTTCTCTTCCAGAAGCTATGTGTTTGAAAGACTGTTCTTTTAAATCATACTTGCTCATTTAAACTGTGTCTCCCACCTTAAATTGTGTGTCTGGTTCTAAAGGAGTTGCCTACCCTTTCAAAGGCACAAACTTTGAAATCTCCTTTAGGATGTTCAGTTCTGTTTAATCTTCCTAGTATCCTCTCCAACTTTCCTTAAGGTCCCATTGCCTGTGTCCTTCTTCTGTATTCCTAGCAGTTTTTATTGGTCTGTCTTTGCTTGCAGCAAAGCTCTGTGGTAGGAGTTGGGAGGGGCAGAAGGGCATAGAATTTGTTTCTTTTTCTCTTTTTACTCACTATATGTATGTGTGTGTGTATATATATATATATATATATATATATATATATATATATATATTTCGGGGTTTTTTTTAGCATTCTTGGCATTGTCTTAAGCTAATATTGAGAATATGATTTTGCACAGAGATTTCATAGTTCCAAAGTTACTGTGTACTGTTCCATGGAGGAATGGGGGTTGGGAAGTTACTTACTATACACCTGTCATTGTTTTAGCCACATAAAAGTCCTCAAAGGATGCATGTTTGCATGGTAAAAGAGCAATCTCATCCCTGCCAGTGGTTTTGCTAACCACCTGTACAGCTGATGGTTCCCATATTTAGATTTTGAATCCAGACTTTTTCTAAGCTTTGGATCCACATACCCAACTATAATCACACAACCTCAAGTTCATCAAGGTCAAAACTCAACAATCTCCTTCCCCAGGAAGCATGATCTCCTGTCTCCCCTCACACACATTCTGTTTCTTGTTGAAAGGTAGCATTCTCCACTGGGAGACTCAAGCTAGAAAATTGAGAGTCATCTAGAGACATCTATCTCCCTTGTCCACACCTCCAACTGATACTTAATAAATGGCTATTGGATGAAAGTCCTCAAACTTTCTAGAAGAGGATGAAAGATCTTGCTAGTGGTGAGAATAACAGTACAGAACACTTATAATTTAATAAGGAGTTCATAAGAATGATAAACATCTTATTGGAGTCCAAGATCTTGGAGGCAGGGACAATGTCTTTTCATTTGATAATCTTTCACAGTAGCTGACAGAAAGCTTAAAAAAAGGTCATTAGGGATATTTTAAATAAATGAATAATAAAATGAATAAATGACTATGATACCCCCTGTGATTAAGCACATACCTCCTAATATAAAGAAAAATTCTTCAAAAATATCCCTAAACTTAAGCAAGTCAACTCAAATGCCTACAAACATTAGGAATGTTACAAAAATGAATGACATGGCCACTTTGACACTGGCAAACTGGGACTCTTAAGTCAGGCTTCTTACCCATATTTTTGCATGTGCCATGAACCTCTTTGGAATCTGGTGAAACTTATGGACCCTTCTCAGAATAATGTTTTAAAACGCATAACATAAAATGCATAGAATTACAAAGGAAACCAATTACATAGAAATATAATTATCAAAGTATTAAAAAACGCACAAATGTATGAGATAGTAATATACGTGCTTCTTTATTAATGCATTAAATAACAAGTTCTAGCAGCCAAACTAATAACTACCGTATTTTCATGTAGTGGTAATTATACACAATTTTTCAAGATATCTACAACAACTGTGATGTGATATGAAAACACCCATGATTTCCATTGATGACGCAGTGAAGGCATGCTTGCCAATACCACAGTAGTTTCTTGCCTGTATTCATAATTGAATAAAATGATAAATTTCAGTTAGAAATTAATAAAGATAAAGATGCAATTTTTTTCCCATCCAAGTTCATGGCCATCTGAATTCTACTATGCACAGAGCTGTATCCATGAACTCCAGGTTAAGAACCCCTGGTTTAGAAGGTGCCACTGCTATCAGATCTACCTGACTATAACCAGGCAGAACAGTGGCCTTAGGGGCCTCAGTTTTTTGTGACCTCTGACCTAAACCCTTATGCAAATGTGGATCCATCATTTTACAGTCCCTCTATAAGAGTCGCCCTTATGGGGAAAAAAATAGATTGAAATATGACAGCTGAGTTTTCTTGACAGGCAGAAAAGTCTGTTTTGCCCAAGACAAAATGGATTCATATTTTACAAGATTAAGATGCTATCCATTGGCCATTCTCTGCAGACCCCAATCTAAAGGCCCTCTCAGAAGCCAGAGGGGTCATGACAGAGGAGGGTGTGGAAGGAGATGGAAGAGGGCTGGAACCTGGAAAACAAATTCTACAACTTGTAGATAATAAACAAAAAGGGTAGGAACTTCCCACTAGCTGATAGAAAGAAAATGTCACAAACATGAAAACATAATAAAGCTGGCTTTGAGTCCTTTGTGCCTTCCCTTCATGATTAATGATTGGTCTCAAATAGGATGGGTAAGGGAAAGTGAAGTTCCCCTTGAAGTAGCTTTAAAAATGCCACAGCTTAAAAAAATTATTGTAACATCAATTTAAGAAAAAAAAAAAAAAAACTCTGCTAAAATGTAAAGGTCAAGAAAGATTTGGGTGTTTTTAAATGCTGTCTAGAAGAAATTCATATAAAGGTTACGATGTCATGTAGTTTCAGTGTTATAGGCACAGAAGGGGGGTCCTGGACAAAAGCAGTACTACCTGGGGGCCTTCAGTGACTATGACCCGTGCCGACAGTGGGAAGCATGCAGCTGTTGGATCACAGTGTGTCACTGTGTCCGTGGGGAAAGCCAGGCACTGCTCTCTCAGAGCCTTTAAAGCTGTGGGAACATTTCACTTCCAAAGCTCTCTTTTTGACTACAGGCAGGCCTTAAGATGATCTGCCCTCGTCCTCCCAACAGCATCACTCAAAGCAGCACTTAAAGCCCCCCAAGGGAGGGAACTCTGAGCTCCTGCTGCCCCTCTTGCCTTATTTCACTCTGCGTGGAACTACTCAGTCCTTCAGAGGAAGTTTCAACAGACAGAACCAGGCCTGGTCTGTAGGTTTAAGGCATATGGGGGAATCTCCTGACCTCCACAAAGAAGGGGCCCTGTGAGCACGGTGGAGGTTTCCATGACCTCACACCTCAGTGGTCTGGGAATAGGTGTCCCTTTGGTCTCAGGTGTTCTAGTCACAGGCTACCAGACACTTAAGGGACGTCTCCTGGCCACGGCGATCCTGGCCACGGCAGTCCTCCCCGGGAATGCAGCCTGGAGCGCCTGCACAACAGTGCATCCGAACAGGACTACCCCTCGGGGATTCGGGGGTCCCCTGGTCACGGAAGAGCAGTGGTTCTCCACCAGTCCCCACAAACATGGCCCCCAAACCACCTGGACGGGATCCAATTGCTCCTCTCAACGTGGCCTCTGGAGAGGCAGCCTTGTATCACCCAGGAGCCTGTCAGAAATAGAGAATCTCAGGCCTCACCTCAGACTTATTGAACCAGACTTTGCATGTTAATGAAATGTCCCCATGACATGTGTTCCCATGAAAGTCTAAGATGCTCTGCTTGCTCAAGACATACGTCTGCATGAGTAAGCATGTGCACATGAGCAGGCACACACAGCGGCCAGCTCTGCCCTGGGGAACCTCTGTTGAGTGATAAGGGTAGGGCTTAGCCCTCAGAAACAAAGGATGGAAATGACCACTGTAGAGAGTTCGCATCTGTCTTGCCAACACCTATTAAAAGATCAAGAGCAGGACACTGTGCACTTGCTGTGCGTATTTATCTTAGTGAGCTTTACTCGGATGATGTGGGCCCTTGGAAGAGCAAGTTAAGTCATTTGACCCTTCACACTGCCTCACCCTGAAAGGTCCTTTGTGACATTAGCTGATCTTTTGTGGCAGGGCCGGACTTCCAGATAGGGGGCTAGATCTTTGCAAAACATAACTTGCAGGGCATCAGGAAGCGACTCTCAAAATGCAATCTGAGTGTCTTGTTAATTGAGTCTGGAATCCGCCATCAAAGAGCCAATCACTTGAGTTAACTGAGAGTTTCTTGTTAAATATGTAAGCCTCACCGTTGCTGCTCAGGCCACTTCCCCTGGAGTGGGCAAAATACTTCTCCTCTAGTGTCTGTCTCAAACTCTCTCCCAAAACTACCTTAATTTCCCTGACACTTCTACTTATTACTGTTGCTTCTTATTTCTGATTTTACTAATTTTATATTCCATTCATTTAGCACTGAAAATGTACTCTTTTGCTGTTTCATATAGCCTCTCCTTCCAACTAGCTTTTTAAGCCCATCAAGAGCACATATGTATCCTATTTCTCGTAGGCCAGCCCCAGCCTGGGCAGTATATCCAGGAGGGGGTCTAATAAACTTAAAAAAATTAAAGTATCATCATCAGCTATTAATGCTTCTGTATGCCAATGCTTTCCAGATGCCGGACATTCACACACGTCAGCTCACATGATCCTTACAATTACCCCTGGGATCCCCATGCTAAGAGGAAGAGACTGAGGCTCGGAGGCCACAGGGGACTTTGCAAAGTCACATGGCTAGTGCACAGCCAGGCCAGATCTGAACTCAGATTTATCTGCAACGTGTGTTCCCTCTTCATTAGTCCTGTTGTGGGAACAAGGTTGCCTTTTGCTGCCTGCTGAGAGCCAATCATATAAGAGCTCTGGGATGTGAAGACCGGCTGGTTAGAGAGACGTAAGACAAGGTCCCCATGAGCAGTCGTTGTATTCAATATGATCCTGGGAAAGTTGTTTCTTTTTCTGTATCCAAGAGTCTCCTTCTCTAGCATAGGGGTGTTTATCTTTAACTCAGTGGGTCACTGAAAAGTTCAACAGTCAGTAAGTGTCAAGGAAGGGAAAGGGCACTGGATGTGAGAGCCGACCTCAGGGACAGTCCCTGGGAGTTGGGGTCCTTCGACACTCTTGAGGAGGGTGGTTCTGTGTACAGCCACCCCGGTTGCAGAGTCTTGCTTTTCCTCCCACTCCTTGCTTCCGATTTCTTAAAGGAGTGACAGTAGATCTTCTCCAGAGTGGCCTTCATACTGTGAACGAGCCTGCAAAGGTCCATCTCCCACCTTACGACATCAGAAAGAGCAGATCTATTCTTCACACTCAGGGCATGGAAGCCAGAAATTGCCCATTTATGAACCTACTCACAGGGAAACAATTCCTGCTGAAGGGGCTTGGGTTACTTCATTGACATTTACCACAAAAACCTTTGCTTTTGCACATACCCCAAAACCAAAACCAAACCAAAACCAAAACCAAATCCCCACAACACCCTGGGTTCAGGAAGAAGTGGACATAATGTGATTCTTCCCAATCAAGAGTCAGTGAGGGATTTTAATTCCTGAACACAATTATGATGATGGCTGTGACCTCCATGGAGTCATTGACTGTTGCTACTCTTCCAGGGAGCTGGATTTCCATATTTAGAAAGGAAAGGACGTGATATAAGGAATCTTGTGTAGCTACAGAAAATTCTTTCTTAAATATGTAGTGCTTTTCCAACTAAATGATTCAGCCTAGTATCAAAACATTCTACCATATGATCTAGCAATCCCACTCCTGGGCATATATCTGGAGAAAACCATAATTTGAAAAGATACATGCACTCCAATGTTCATAGCAGCACTATTTACAATAGCCAAGACATGGAAGCAACCTAAATGTCCATTGACAGAGGAATGGATAAAGAAGATGTGGTACATATACACAATGGGATATTACTCAGCCATAAATGAATGAAATAATCCCATGTGCAGCAACATGGATGGACCTAGAGATTATCATACTAAGTGAAGTAAGTAAGAGAGACAAATATCATATGATGTCACTTACATGTGGAATCTAAAAAAAGAATGTTACAAAGGAACTTATTTACAAAACAGAAACAGATTCAGACTTCAAGAAAAAACTTGTGGTTACCAAAGGGGAAAGACTGGGGGGAGGGATAAATTAGGAGTTTGGGATTAACATATACATACTACTGTATATAAAATAGATAAGCAAGAAGGACCTACTGTATAGCACAGGGAACTATACTCAATATTCTGTAATAACCTATATAGGAAAAGAATCTGAAAAAGAGTGGATATATGTGTATATATTACTGAATTACTTTGCTGTACACCTGAAACTAACAGAACATTGTAAATCAACTATACTCCAATATAAAATAAAAAATTAAATTTAATTAAAAAAATAGTTTTACAGTTACATAATTCACCAGCCCAGTTAAGACAAATGTTAAGTAAAAGGGAACAAAGTTAAGGTGTCCAAGGTTTCTATCAGAGCAGCTCCTGCTACACGTGTCCTCTTTGAGCTGCCATCATGACTAAGATTCTCACATTTGAACAGTTCTTACCATTAGACCAATTTATTTGGGTTAATCCATTGTCTCTGGCTGGAAGGAACCTATTAAAAGTACAGGTTACTTGGGCCTAGTAACACAATTCCCACAATCATCGTTATTCTAGCTGCGTGAATTACTTTATCAGATTAATTAGCTGTCACCTATCAGACAATATGGCTCTGAGGAAATAAGGCATATTTTAACGGACATCACTGTCTGAAATATGAAACATTATATGGAGCCCTATGGTGGGGGTCTGGGAGGGTAGAAGACAGAGAAAGACACTGATTAAGAAGGGGGAGCAGAGGAGAGATAAGTCAGGAGAAGATCAAAATCACACTTCTATCCCCTTTGCAATTTGGCCTCTGATCCATGAAGTTTTGTTTTCTGATGAAATGTTTCTAATGTAAAGTGACTAATATAATCTCTTCTTCATACACGCCTCCAAAAAATAAGTCCTACTTGTATCAAAATTAAAAGTGAAATGATTCTCCTGATCCTTTCTGGCAATGTTAACCCATATCTGCTTCTCCCCTCCTTCCTGGGCACACAGCTAAGCAGCATTTCCCAGCCCTGTGTGTCTAGATAGGGGTCACGTGACTAAGGACTAGAGACCAGGATGTGGGTGACCATAGAACATGTCACATGGACTTCTAGCCTCTCTCCCTCCTCCCTTAAGTGGCTGAAAACCAACAACTGGAAGACACAAGAGAGATGGAGGAAGCCCCTCGGCAGTAGATGGCTGGGTCCCCGAGTCACCACCTGAAGAAGGACAACCCAGGAGTGTGTCTGACCAGGAAACCCCACTTTGGACTTGCCATTGGTGAGAAACAAAACTTGATTGTGCTAAGACGTTGAGATCTGGGTGTCCTTTTATTATGTCACAGTGTATCAAGTGTATCATTTACCCCAACTGCTATAACTTACCATCTTTATTAGTATTTGTCATCACTAGACTACAGGATACTTAATAGACTGAGCACAACAGGACTTTTAAAATGATTTTTAAAAAAGAATATTGCATGTATTTGTAGCTCTAGTTTGCTAAAGACTTTCTATCAGTCATGTTACGTGCTTTGGATTCTTATTTAATTCAACAACAATCTTTTGAGGCAGATTTATTATCCCCATTTTACAGATGGGGAAATGGACTTTGAAAGTCTATTAAAGAACTTGCTTTAGGTCAGAACACTGATGAGTGGCAGTGTTGTGATGGTGACCCAAGTCATTCAGTGTTTGCACTGAGCTCTTTACCAGTATGTGATTATATTCTTAAAGTTACTGGGGGAAACAGGATCAGACCCCAGAAAGACACAGCAAGGTCACACCATGAACTGAGGAGAAGTCCTGGCCTTAAAGAGGAAAACAATTATCATATCTCTCTGCCCACAAAATCGTTGAGAGAACATTTCCTTTATCTCCATTCCACGCCTCAAAAATACTGAATTGATTTTCTGTGATTTCCCTTTTCTGCCCTCCATTGAAAGCCTTGATTATGTCCCAGTTTTCTGCAAAGAGAAAATTTTTGCTGCTGAGTTATAAATTCTGCAGGTTCTAACTAGGTTTCAATCGTGAGACTTTTATTCCTCCATTAATACGGGCGTGTCACTCCCATCAGGGGAACGCTTTTCTTAGAGGAAACAACATTCTGCTTCCATAGCGGCAAAACGAAAAAGAGGGATGCGATGTGTGATAGAAGCCTGTACCCTGACGGGAGAGGAAAAAAAAGAACGATGCTAAGTAGATGTCACTTATTGGCTGTTCTTGTGGATAGGGAATGTTGAATTTCAAGTTTTCTATTTTAAGCAGAGAAAGCAGACTTGTGCCTGACTGATCCCTATCGTGATTGTTACCATTCAAATTCAATAAGAGAATGCATGTGGAAGGGGCTGTGTAAATGTATGGGGCACCACACGTGGAAGATATTAAGGTTTCAGCCTTTATTAATAGAAGATCTGCATATGTGCTATGGTAGATGGTCCCCCAGGACTCCACAGCCTAATCAGATGGTGGAAGGCAGAAGTACATGGTGGTTTAAAACACAAACTATGCAGATTCTTGGGTTAAATCTGACAGTGCTGCCCTGTCTAGCTGTACAATGCTTTGGTCAGTTACTTAACTTTCCAAGTTCCAGATTCCTCCTGTTTAAAATGGGGATAATGCTATTGCCCTCATTGTGTTTGGAGAATGGCACAGGATAATACACTCATTAATTGTCACTTTTTTTTTTTTT
The DNA here is from genome assembly GCF_937001465.1 of Orcinus orca. Lineage (NCBI taxonomy): Eukaryota > Metazoa > Chordata > Mammalia > Artiodactyla > Delphinidae > Orcinus > Orcinus orca. The sequence continues at coordinate 135,878,720 of NC_064559.1, read as the reverse complement.
TTTTTTTTTTATGCAGTACGTGGGCCTCTCACTGTTGTGGCCTCTCCCGTTGCGGAGCACAGGCTCCGGACGCACGGGCTCAGCGGCCATGGCTCACGGGCCCAGCCGCTCCGCGGCATGTGGGATCTTCCCGGACCGGGGCACGAACCCACGTCCCCTGCATCTGCAGGCGGACTCTCAACCACTGCGCCACCAGGGAAGCCCAATTGTCACTTGTTTTGAAGAGGATGATAATCATGTTGACTCCTAAAAAAGACAAAAGAGAGAGAGGCTGGTCAATAACAAGAGCATATTTACTTATCGAATTTTCTTATGTAAGTTAGCATCCATTTCATGGATTGGAAGGATAAAAGCAAAATCAGACTAAAAGAAATCCTAGACAGATTTGGCCAGGCAATGACACAGACAGCTGGTAGATATGGCTCCCTGCAGGAGTTGGGACTTGAATGGTGGGATGGTAGAAGGAAGCCACAAGTGAATCCAGTAATTTTTCCATGAGACTCATTGTAATTTAAGATCTGGTCCAGGTCTCAGTAAGCACCTGCTCATCAGAGAGGGAGTGAGATTTCCACAGAACACAACTGGAAGCAGAAGTGGGCTTATAGGGGAAGACAGGGCTCTGTATAGGCAGAGAGAAAGAGAGACAGACAGCTCTCAGAATAGTCTTGTAAGATCAGTTGTGGATATAGAGAGGGACTGGACCACCCTTGGCTTTGTCCTATAAGCCAATCCTTCATGTTCCAGTCACTCCCATAGTACATCCTATGGGAGGGACCATTCATAGTTATTAGAGGTCAGAAAACAAAGTTTCCAGGTTGTTTATTCTGGAATTAGTCTTATCCTTTCAATATATTCTACAAGTTTCCCACCAGCCTTCTGAAGAATATCACTCCTCTGTGGAATAGAATGCTCTTCTCTGAACTAAAAGTAAGATGTTTGTTTTGGAAGCAACATAGATTCAAATAGCAATAACAATTCTTTGCGGAAAAGAAAAGCATCTTTATATTTATTCGGGTAAACAGAAAAATAGCACAATTGAAATGATTTTCCACCTGCCAAACAAAACGGTTTCCTTTTGTAAGCCGTGTTCCATATACAAGGGGGGTGGAAGCACAACACTGCACAGGGGGAATGGTGATGGATTCAGCTATCGAGGCCGCCGTGCCTGTCGATGGGGGTTCACCTGGATCTATTATATCTCACCTCAGTCGAAGACAGTCATCCTGCATGTACCGGACCGAAGGTTCTGCTCTTTTGCAAAAGGTGTCAGTTCTCTTCTCAAATGGCTGTGTTTTCCCTGGGAGTTAACTTGTGGGGATTCATGCCAGTTGAATTGGGCCTCAAGTTGAAGTAAAACTTCAGAGAAGCTGTCATGTGGCCCAGGTTAAACCAGAAATATTTACTGCGCTTCCTTCTGCAGTCAGATAGTTCTTGTCCCAGCCAGGGGGTTGGGATTTTCCACTGCCAGGTGTGCTTCTACCTTGGAAGGCTGGTGGCAAGGACATGCAGACTTCTTTTTCTTCTCTGGTTCTCTTTAGAGATCTGGCTAAGCTGACCCACCAGTGTCCCCCAGGATCACGGAGGCAGAACTCGGAAGGACATGAAGGTTGCCTTTGACACCCTCACGGTTGTACTATTTTCACTCTTCTGAATTCTTATGGCTTCTCTTCTCAGACCTACCCAGGGGCTCTGGCTCTCTCGTGGCTCCCTGAACCCTCTGCTGTGACAGTAAGCTTAGGTCCACCTTAATTAAAAAAAAAAAAGTAGCAATAATGACAATCACAGCGACTGACATTGGCTCTTTCTCATGTGCCTGATGTTATGCTAAGAATCACATTCACATTATCCTCCATGACTTTCCTCAGCAGCTGTATGAAGCGGCTCTGTGTGTGACAGACACCGTTGGTGCCCATCTCCATCTCCTTGCTCCACCCCAGGAAGCCTCCTGCGGGCAGTCTGGTCTCCTGCGTGATGGCGGTGTCTCTCTGCCTGACATGTGCTCTGGCCTCATGGGAAGATCCTCAGCCTAGTTGGGGGCTAAACGGGAAGTACCCATGAATCCTTGGCCCAGGAACAACCCTCAACCCTGGAAGAATGGGAATTCCTGTATAAATCCCCCCAGCTTCTTTTCCCTTTGCTGCGACAATTCTGAAGCAAGTTCCCACAGTGTCCCAAAGGGTCCTCACAGGGGTTGAAAGAAGTGACCACAGTGGGAACCGCTCACTGAAGCCACTTGGACTGATTTTCCCCCCCTCCCATCTCACTTCTCCAGTGGTCCCAGGGATTACCACTCAAACTTGCTCCCCATTCTTGACTCAAGATTTGCCCTTGGGGGAATCCAAACTGAGATCACACATGATTGTTCTTATGTAACACAGGAGAAGTGGAGGCTTAGTGAGGCTGAACTGCCTGCTGTTGTATAGCTGGTGGATGGCCAGGCAAGACTCGAGCCAGGATTATTATTATTCTCTCCCTGCCTTATTCTGCTTCCATCAGAAATAGTCTGGACCAATTTTTCTAGTTAAATAATTGAATTAATTAATATATAGCTTCTTTGCAAAAAGGACTTGAGTTTGCAGAGCATAACTGATAACTCCTTCCTTCCATCAAAACGTATTTTGCCTGGCTCCTAGCTCTATTGAGAGTCAGGATTCAGCTAATAATATAATTAAAGATAAATTTCATAAATTAATTACTGTTGCAATGCTATTGTCTGAGAGTGGCTAAACATACTGTAGTATGCCTCTAGAGATATTGACACTTTACACGGGGGTTTTGAGATTGCAATGCAATAACATAGAGAAAGGACTCTGTGTGGAATTTTCAACATCTACTGGTCAAGGAGACCTTTTCTCCACGTCCTGAGATGGGGCATTTCCTGAACCTCTTATTTCATACCTCTATCCATCTGCTCACTCTGCTCACTGACACCGATACTCTATCTAATCATCAAGATTCCTCCTGAACTGGAAGGCAGATTTTAGTCCTTCCTGTGTGTTAGCCTGGTTCCTTCTGAGGGACAAAAACGTGCAGCCTTCCCTCTTTAACTCCCTGTCTCACCAGGGGACACAGCAGACCTGTTTACCTGCCTTGGTTTCCCAGCCTGTAAAAGAAAGACAACACCTGTTCCAGCTTGCTTTTCAGAGGTGATGTGAAGATAAATGTGAGGAGGTCCACCAAGTCCTCAAATTCTTGGGATGAAAGAGGCCATGTAAATAGAACACAGTCTTATTATGATTAAACTTTAATGCAGCTGCTCTCAGGCCTATAAAGGGAGCACAGTCTGGCTGGAAGGTAGGACTGCAGGGCTGTCCCCTCTCATCATTGCCCCCGTGAATTCACCGTCCGGCAGCTCCATCTTAGAAGTGCCCATCCTTTCTGCTCATTCAATTTGGTTATTATTTTCAAGAGGTCAGTTATGCAGTTATGTTTTTGCCCTTCACATTCTTCAGATTTGGATTCAGCTTTTAGAAAACACATATGTACAAGCTTACACGTATCGTCTAATAGATGACCCAACCCCTGGAGGGCCTGGGGGCTAGATCATAACTAGACAATTAGATATAAATTCTACTCTGAAAACAATATTTTTGACCCTCTGCGTGTTTGTCTGTGACCTGATACACACTCAAGCATCAGTGGTTTTCAAAACAACAAACTATACAGTTTTCCTTATTGTGACAGAATAAGAACTGCTGGATTTCTCAGCAAAAGCAAAACAAAACAACCATAGAAAACCACCATCTTTTCCTTCCCAAATTAATTCTTTCAGTTTATGCTCCTAACTCCATAAAAATGTGGTTTAGCTTTTGAAGTTTTTATTAATATTTATAATGCCCATTTGGTGCCCTTGAACCTCACAGAAACAGAGCCCTGAAATGAATACCCAGCTTCTTGGTGGTAGGCTACCCAAGCCCAACCATAAACTTTAACATTTACGCATATATATTTGGCTTTGCTTTGTTTTTCCTGTCTCTTGATGTAGAAGATTTAAAAAAAAACCCACTTTTTAAAATGCAAATTTTAATGGCTTATATTTTAATTTCAAGGGTAATACATGCTTATAAAAAATACAGATGTGCATATAGAAATAAAGGAAAAGTCTCTCTTTCCTGATCCATTTCTAAAATCTCTGTGCCAAGAAGTAAACCATATACTTTAAATCCTTTCAAATTAGAGTTCTGTTGGTTTGAGAAATTGAAATTGTCTGAAGAAGCTAGTAAAGAGTCATATTTCTCTCTTTTATCTCTGAATAGGAATGTAATAAGAAACTGTAGAAAGTTTTGAAAATACAGTGAACTATAAGAAATTAAAATTGCCTGTAAATTCACTACCCCTCAAATAACCAATTTTTAACATTTTATTGTATTTCTTACAGAATTTTCCTGTGCAAATATGAATAAATAACAGGACTCTGCTTCACCTTACCCCCTCAGCACTGTATTATGACAATTTTCCAATACCCCCAAAACATACTTTTGAATGGCAGTAAAATATTCCATTGCAATTTCTTCATTTAAAATCATTTCCAAATAGTAAGGGGGGGGGGTGGGATGCGGAATGCTTCTCCCTCTCACCTCATGTTTCTATGATTGGAGGTGAGGAGGGCTTCCCCTCCGCTGACCAGGAAGGAGATGTGTATGCAGAACACTGACTTGGGATCCTCTCTGGATCCCAAGGTGGAACGAGTTCTTTGGCTGGTGACGTGGGAGAAGGTAACAACTCAGTTATTCCCACCACGACCCTATGAAGTCCCCAGACTTCTCGGTTCAGCCCCTTCATCTCCTTGGAGCAGCTGGTCTCCAGGATGCAGCCAGCTTCTCTGTTTCTCTTATTCTCCAAATAAGACTCACTTCTTTGGGCCACAGGCTGAGCTGCTTCTCTAATCCGGTTTAATCAACAATTAGGATTATGTATAGATGCTCATCAGTTAGATTCCTGTGTTTACCTCTCACCCAGTTCCTGACACAGACGGAGAGCGATAAGTGAGTCAAGAGTGAAAGTGTAACTTATTATACCCCATACTGCAACTAATACTCCTATAGTTAACATTTATTTAGTATTTACTCCCTTGCCAAGCTGTGATTTCTCATAACTCTCCCAACAACACTGTGAGGTTTGGTGTTATTATTCTCATTTTAGGGATGATAAAACTGAGGCATGGTGACATCCCTAGCAAGAGCTGGAACTGGGATTTGCTCCCGTGCTCCTAATCACTTCTCTCTATCTCCTTTCATCTATTCTATATCATAAATAACACATGAACTTTTTTTGAACATAAATTCCAGCTTGAACTTGTAAACTACCCAATGCTGTCTCCCACTATTGAATACATCTATCATTACTTTTGCAATATTTTATTGTCATTATAGAATGCCTTTTAATGCTGCTTATAGTGACATTTTTTTGCTATAAAGATTTCTATTTCTCTTCAGTTAATCTATTCTTATTTTCCTTCATGACTTATTCCATCTTGACTTTTGTGCTTTTGTCCTTGCCCTCCCCAATAGATTTCACCAATCTTTTACTCTAGCTTCCTATGGTTTTATTTTAGAAATATAACTTTTACCATCCAGAAATTATTTTATATAAGAGAGACTAAGTTTTGTTTGTTTGTTTTTTTAAGAAAAAAATTATTTGGCTCAGTACCATCCTTTCTCCACTGATTTATGATGTGTATACCTTTTTCTGATCTCTGTTTTTCCCCACTGCACTATATGCTGATTTTTCTTTAATTTCACTGTTTTTGTTTGCTTGTTGAGTTTTTACTGTAGCTTTATGATATGTTTTAATATTTAGAAGGATAAGTCCCTTCTCATTACTCTTATTTTTAGAAACTTGTTTGTTATCATCATGTGATATTCTTCCATATACATTTAAAAATATTTTATCAAGTCTGATCCCTAAATTCTTACTGGGAATTTAATTGAATATAGTTATATTTGCAGCTCAACTTGGAAATATTTAATAACTTTCAAAATTCCTTTTTCCACCTAGGATCAATGTGATTTATTTTTTTAAAATACTTTCTTTTGAAAGCCTCAGAAGTGCTGAATTTATCTTTGTATAGGTGGCATTCTTTCTTGTCCAGTTTATTTCTATTTTTTAAAAATTTTTGAGGCTAGCAGGAATGGAATCTTATGTAACTAGTTATTATGGTTTAACATTGTTTAAAATAACTCATTATTGCTGGCACTGGACATTTTTTTAAATGTTTATTTTGTTGTGGCTTCTTTATTGAACTCATTATTTTTAAAGTTTTTCCTTAGTTCTTCTTGCTTTGTCTATGTATAACTGTGTCACTTAAAATAATGATGATTTTTGATACTTACACTTCTTACATATGTTTCATTTTCATTTCATTGACTGGAACTTCCAGAATAATGTTAGATAATAGCAGTTATAATGGCCGTCCTTATTTTGTTTCCAATTTTAAGAGAATGCCTATAGGGTTTCACTGTAAGTATGTTGCGTGTTGCTTTAGGATAACATTTAATATATTTACGTCGATTTTAACAGATAGATTTCAATTAGACATTTAAAGAAATAATATTTCTATTTATAAAAAAATTTTTCTTTTTAACCACAAAGACTAGATGTTGAATTGTATTATATTGTTGTGTTTTTGCCTTATTTGTATTTTTAAATATTAAATATTGCATTTTTAGAATAATATTAAATATTATTTAATATTTATAAATATTATTTAATATTATTTAAATTTAGAATAATATTAAATATTGCATTTTTAGAATAATACCTACTGATGATGTGTTGGGTGGCAAGTCTTCATGGGTCTCACACATTTCTGTGTATCTTGTAAGCAGAGGCACTGACTGCTCTTTGTTTCAGAATATCTTTTCATGGATGGAGATAGTCTTTCCCTCCAGAGCAAAGGGCAGGTTTGCTTATAGCCTTGAAGATATAGTGTCTCCCTCTGGAGCAAACAGCAAGCATGCTTACTGTCCACTATAATAAAGATAATGTCTCCCTCTGGGGCAATGGGAGGATGCTTATTGCCCACTTTTAAAGACTCAAGTTTCCTAAGCTCAGGGTTCCTCTCCTGTAAAGCAACCCACTGAATGTGCAGGCATCTACCTGGGCCTATGTTGCATCATCCCCCTGAGAATGGGGGGCACTGACATACATACTGATGCTCAGGCTGCTTCCTGTGCTATAAGTAATAAAATCTTTTGTCTCTGACCCCAAAGTCTCATTTCTTCTGCCACATGAAACCATGGCAGGCTAACTTGTCTGCTGTAAGTAGGGTAAAAGCTCACAGTCTTCATTATTTAATTATGAGATCCCAATTTCAAGAAATTTACTTATGAATTTATATCTATACTCAGAAGTAGTATTGGTTTGTAATTTTTTCCCCACGTTATCTCTTTTTTTTTGCGGTACACGGGCCTGTCACTGTTGTGGCCTCTCCCGCTGCGGAGCACAGGCTCCGGACGGGCAGGCTCAGCAGCCATGGCTCACAGGCCCAGCCGCTCTGCGGCATGTGGAATCCTCCCGGACCGGGGCACGAACCCGTGTCCCCTGCATCGGCAGGTGGACTCTTAACCACTGTGCCACCAGGGAAGCTCCCCATGTTATCTTTATTAGGTTCTTATGGCTAAGCTCACCGTGAAAGGGGTCTGAAAGTTTTCCATCTTTTTCTGTGCTAAAATGGTATATGTGATGGGCAGATTATTTAAGACTTGCAAAGACTGGTAAAGTAGTTTTGACTTAGAAACGTTATTAGAATTAATTAATCTTTTTTTCCACTGACAAAGTCCTATTCAATTTACTAGTCTTAATGAGTTGATTTTAGCCATTTCTATTTTCCCAGAACATTAGTGAATTTTGAAAGTTTAACACAATATTATATTGTATAATTTAAGAGTATCTCTCATATCTCTAGTTCTCTCATTTCTCATTTTATGTAATTTTGTCTTAAGTTATTTATCTTTTTAACTTTTTTTCTGGACTTGCCAGAATATGCTTGACTATTACATTTTTCTGTGTTTGCTTTCATTACTCTTTGCTTTAATTTTTGTTATTTATTTCCTTCTGCTTTCAAAAAATATTTTTACTTTCTAACTTCTTAAATTTAATTAAGCTTAAGTCTTTTACTTGTGTTAGTTCTGCTCTAATAAAGCAAGTATAGAAATTTCCTATCTCCTCTGACTAGTTTTAAATCTATTGTTTAGATTTAATATGAAATGTTCTAATATTCAATTTTCTAACATTCATATAATTTGTAAACACAATTTTTATCTTTTCTTTGATCCAAGTTACTTATGTATGTTTTCTAATTTACAAATAAAGTTTCCTTTCTTAAAATTCTTGTTACTATTTTCTAGTTTATTTCATTAGAGTTGCAGAATGTAGACTGTACACTTGTCCTTTATAGAATTTGTCAAAGTTTAATTTTTGTTCTTTTACATGATTAACTTCTAAAAACATTCTACATATTTTTAAGTCTATGTACTCATGGAAGGGCATAAACTTTAAACTATAACAATCATATTATTTAAAAATTACCAGTTAAATATAATTTATATTAGGCCTACTGATTTATCAGAGAAGGAAGTTTCAAGGTCTCAGTTGTGTATCTGCCTATTTCTCCCACTATATCTGAGAGCTGTGTGATTTATACACTTTAATGCCAGTTACTAGGTACATAACGGCTCCTACCTATTACACCTTTGTTGTGAAGTCTATCTTTTTTTACTCTAAATTTACAGTCTTTGTTTTATCTAGTTCCTTTTGTCTACTTATTGTGCTATTAATCTTTTATTTACATAAACCTGGTAGATCTTTACCCATCTTTTTACTTTTAATTTACATGTATATTTTTAAATCCAGCATATAGTTGGATTTTGTTTCTTAACCCAATTTTGGTCTTAATCTTTTAATAAAGAACTTTAATTTATTTATATTTATTTTCAGAACTACATTTTTGCTTTTATTTACCTTTTCCATCTTGTTTTGTGCTTTCCTCTCTCCCTCTGCTTTTTTTGCTGCCTATTCTTTCATTTGGTATATGGACTAGATTTTCTTTGCTCTTTTTCCTCTTAAGATTGGAACCAATGTTTTCCTGTGTTTCACTGAAGTTTTAGCTAACATGTGTAATCCTGTATTTCTCCAGTTATGCCAAGAATGAAACAATCTATTGACCTCTTACTTTGTAGATGATGAAATTAGGATGCATCAACCATTTTCTTCTTACTGTGAAAAGAATTTTTTTTCTGAGACCTTTGCTTAATTTCAGGAACTAGTCAGTGTTGCTAACATTATAGAAAATGTTGTTAGAGAATCTTAGATCTTCAATTGTCTAGTCCAAATGCATTACTATAATAATGAAACCACTGGTTGTGTGATGAATTGGGAGATTGAGATTGACATATATACACTAATGACATATATACACTAATATGTATAAAATGGATAACTAATAAGAACATGCTGTATAAAAAATAAATAAAATTCAAAAATTAAAAAAAATTCAAAAAATTAAAAAAAAAATAATGAAACCACTAAAGTCTCAGAGAATTTAAATGTTAACTCTAAATCCCCAAACTAGTTAGTGGCAGTATTAGGCAATAATAGACCTAAGACTCAGGTCTCTTGATCCCCAACTAGTACACTTTCTAGAACATTATATACTTTACTATAAGCAGTTGAGACAAGCCTGAAGTTATTTAGGGTTGTGAAGAAGTGGATAGAGAAAGAGAGCTCTGAAGCTTAGAGAAAGGAATGAAGATAGGAGGATAGGATAGGATAGGAAGATAGGAGTGATTGATTTAGAAAATATATTGCTTATGACTTAAAATAAATATAAAACAAAAATACAAGCTGTTTCTGTCACCTCACTTAGGAGAGGACTTGAGACTGTGGGTTACCTGGCTGCTCCTGTGTTCTGGATTTTTTTTTTTTTTCATTTTTACAGAGTTTTAGTAAGAGGCCACTTGTGAAATAGTTTGGACTTAGGTTGGCATTTCACATTAAAACAGGCTTTATTTCTACCAAATAAAAATTTTAAAATAGCAGAGATATTAGCAAAATTATAACCCAAACAGCATCTCATTTTAAGATTTCTTGCTTGACATGAAGTTCCTGGTCAATTGTCTTTTAGTCTAGAAATGTAACCTTTTGGGACATCAGTCCAGGAAAGCTCTGGTATGAGGAAATAGGTCAGTTTTTCTTCCCAATATCAAGGATTTCCAAACACATGCCGGTAGGCATAATGAAATGGACCTTCAGGGGTGTAGAGGAGAGTGAAGTCAGCAAAGACACCTACAACTTATAGTTTAGCTTCCATGAACTTGGCTGCACCCTTTGATCCTGAAGGTTTCTTTCCTCCTGACACCAAATATGTGGTGTCTTTTCCAACACCATTTCTCCATTTCTCAGACACAACTGGATATCCAACAATTCAATTCAATTCTGACGCTACCTACCTAGAGTTAGCCTCAGATCCCACAAGTTAAAGGGTTCAGTCCCACAAGACTGGTCCCACTTCAGATGCTAATCACAAGTCCTGGGCTACCTGTACTTCTGACTGACTGGCTCTAAATCGGAAATCCCCATGAGCCATTCCTCAGGTTTGACAATTTGCTCACAGAACTTTGGAAAGTCTTTTACTTACTACGTGGAAGAGAGGCATAGGTCAAGGTATTGGGGAGGAGAGGAAGAGCAGAGAATGGAGCTTCCATGCCTTCCCAGACACATCACTCTGCCAGCACCTAGAGGTGTTGACCAGCTTGGAAGCTTTCTGATTTTCATTGTTCAGGAGTTTTTATAGAGCTCAGTCTCCAGCCCTCCCTCTCCCCTTCCTGGAGGTTAGTGGGTGGGGCTGAAAGTTCCAACACTCTAATCACTTGGTCTTTCTGGTGACCAGCCCCATCCTGAGATTATCTAGGGACCCCACCCTAATTCATATCACTAGCATAAACTCAGGAATAACAAAAGACACTACTATCACTCAGGAAATACCAAGGGTTTTAGGAGCTCTGTGCCAGGAACTGGGGCAAAGACCAAATAAATTTTTGTATTAAGCCACAGATCCCTATGTTTTTGTATATCCTTCTGGGCAGAGCATTGAGGCCATCTACACAGGACTCACAGTTTATCAATGAAGAATTTCCTTCATTGATTATGAATGAACAATTTCCTTCATTGATTATGAATGAAAGATTTCATTCATAAATACCTGATGAGATATTGAGATTAGAAGATCTAGAAGACAGACATGGCCTGGTTCCTGTGATTTCTAAGCTTATAGTGGAAGGTGTCAGGGTGTTTTTGAAACAGGAGGGAAGGGAGAAGTGCACAACCTTTGAAAGAACAACATAGCCTGAGGACATGACATAAATTGATTAGAATCAAGTGGTCCAAGATGGTGGACAAGTCAACTTCCCCTAGACCCTGAGCCTCAGTGTGCACTCACTGTAACACATCAGCAAGCTAAATGACACACCCACAGGTGCCATGACAGTTCCAAGGCCAACCATAAGGATCAAAAAGTGGGCAGTGGCCCACATCCTGGAAATCCCTGCCCCTTCCTGAAATAGCTGGAATACTCCTCCCACTCATTAGCATATGAAATTACCCACCCCTTCAAAAACTGACAATCCCATACCCTGGTGCCTTTCGCACCTTCAGAGATGGCCCACACTCTGTCTGTGGAGTGTGTTTCTGTCTAAATAAATCCACTTCTTACGTATCACTTTGTCTCTCATTGAATTCTTTCTGCGCTGAGACATCAAGAACCTGAGCTTCATTAAATCCTGAAACAAGGTGCGTGATCTCAGTTGGAAGACTGTGGGTTTTGGTCGGGTTCAAGTCCTGGCCGTGTGGGTTCAAGTCTCAATCAGGGTTTTGGCCGGGTTTGAGTCCCAGCCATGTGGGTTTGAGTCCCAGTCTGAGTTTTGGCCAGGGTCAAGTCCCTGCCGTGTGGGTTCAAGTCCCAATCTGAGGTGCACTGTTTCATTTTTAAGGACTATGTTGCTCTTATCCATTTCACCCATTTTTTCTTACATCTCTTTCTGCCAAGGTGTTTAGTGTGCTTTGCAGGTTATAATTAAATAATTGTCAAACACTCTTAGGCAGTGTTATTAGCTCTATTTTGAACACTCGAGCAAGAATTACTTAAGACCACACACAAAATACCTCTTCAAATTGGTGAGAGATCTGTGTGGCCTTCTGGCTTGCATGATCCTTGAGTTTTAGAAATAGTGACAATGGATATGTGCCTACATGATCTTCCGCCTTTTACGTACAGTGTCACTAGTCCTTGGGTAAATATTTTTATTTACTATGATGGTCTGAGTAGTATTTATATTTTAAGAAAAGACCCATTTCTTTCTGGCTGGTGGCATCCTTTCCAGCATGACTTCAGCTGGTCTTGACAATAGTAAATAGCTATAACTCATTTCTTGATATTGGGTGTCACTGTGCTTGTCTTTGGAATCTCTTCAATCTATTTTGCCCATTCATGTTCAATTTCACTAATTGTTTGGGTGTCATGTCATGATCCCAGCTCAGCAAACCTAGGTACTGGGGTATAGGTTTGGTGCTCATGTACTGACCATATCATTGGGCTTCATTGATCATACTTTTTCTTGATTTTGGGTGATTCTCAAGTTGAATGTGACACCACAACTACATGGGCCAATTTTATTGTTTTCTAGGCCTTTACTTCAGTTTTAAAATGATGCCATAATAGCAGTATGACATTTTTTTCTACAGGAAAGTAATTTGTAAAGGTTTCTTCCCCCATCTATCCACCATGGGCTAATACATGGCCAGCAACATCAAATTTGGTGCGTTACAGCTCTACCTCACCAGTGAACTTGCTCTTGTGGGCGGAGGCCTTGGTGCAGGCTTTGTTCATCCTTGTGTTCTCAGGGCATGGTGATTTTGCCGACCTTGCGAAGGAGTCTGAAGCAGTGATTCTGGAGCCTGATAGCTCACCTGAGAAAGCTGAGCAGTGTTAAAAGAAGAAAATACAAATTTGATCTCAAGCTTCAATAAGATCAACTGAATCAGAATCTCAAGGGTCCTAAAACTGAGTTTTGAAACAGCTCTTTAATCAATAGTAATGTTGCTGGATCCCTACTGAGAAGAGCAACTGGTTTAGAGGCTCGTGACTGCTACATGTGTATATGTACATGTGTGTAAGAGGTACTAACTAGTAGCACCTTAGAATTAAAAGGAACCCTCTGAGCTCGTCTCTCATGTCTCATTTCATGGGGAGAATGTAGAGGTCCTGAAGTTACATGTCTAAGTGCACACAGCTTGTCAGTGGAGAGTTGTGAAAAGTAAAGCAAAACAAAATCCAAGTGTCCTGATCCTTAGTCCAGACTCGTTTTCTCTAAATTAAGCTAACTTTGAATATTTTTATAAAGTGCTGCCATTTATAAGTTCAGTATTTTCCCCAGGAGAGATAAGTTAAATATGTTAGATATCTTCCTCCCCTGAGCATTAGAGTAAAAATAGAATTTGAAAAGCAATGGGTTAACTGAACAATGCAGTTTCACCACATTAGTAGCTACAAAAGTTAACTGATTATTCAAAATGTCATTTTTGGTTCAGGGTGATCTCAGCCTAGGCTGGTGCACTGAGAGAAGTTGAGGAACAGTATGTAACTAGCAAAGCTTTTGTAGTCATATAGGCTTAGGATCAAATCTTGACTCAACTATGTGATTCTGGGCAATCTGAGGCTCAGTTTCTGGGTCTATAAAATAGATAAAATACCTTCCTTTCATGGCTGCTGTTAGGTTGTTCATAATATATGAATGGTGCTTGGTACATAGGAACTAATAATAATTAGCCTTTCATTTATTGAGTGCTTATTAAATTCCAGTTACTGAATAGATTATTAAAACTCACACTAACCCTATGAGTATATTGTAATTATGTCCATCTTAAAGATGTTCACTCACCTGCCTGGGGCCATAGAGGTGTTAAGAGGTTGAGATTGGAGTTCTGCCTGTCTTAAAAGCCCCAGGTTTCGTGACTCTACTATATCATCTTTCAACAAATGATAGCTATCATTATTGCCCCCATCCTCACTCAGAAGCCAGTATAATCAGTGGTCAAGCACAGGGTTAAGGAATCAGACTCAGGTTTTAATCCAGTTCCTTTCCTTTCAATAAATGACAGCCATGTGATGTTGGATGAGCTCCCTAATCTTTCTATTCCTTGGTTTCCTCATTTGTAAAATGAGAATGATAATCTAGTCTATAAGGTTGTTGTGAGGGTACCCAGTAAGTAAGTCTCGATACTTCTTTTGCATTTTACACACTAGTCAGTCTAACATGCTAAGTGAGAGTGAATGCTGGATCTTGTCTTGGCCATGTGGTGGAAGATTGTATGAAAGGTTTTTTGTTTGTTTGTTTGTTTTTTTAGTACTTGCCCTGAATCTAAGGTGCTACTGCAGTAAAGGTGTTTGCTGAAGGGCAATGGAAACAGAGGTTGGTTACGTTTTCAATGTTCCTTCAGCCCAAGTTGGTCTTTCCTTTAACAGGGAGCAGACCCTCTCAAGTTCTACTGCTCCAGAAATCTCTGAAACGTCATAGGTTGAAAGGGAAGATGCACCAATATTTGAAGAGCACCTTACCAGGCACTTGTGATGTGCTTGACTAGCACGCTTAAAAAGAAGTGCTCAGTCTTATGGCATTCTGACTGCTCTGCGGAAAGGGGCCCAACACTAATGAGGGGTTGATAGTGGAATGTCATGTGCTGTGATAGCTGAGGGATTGGGCCATTCATTGCGTATTGTTCATTCAAATGAAAGGTTTTAGGGTGTAAAAGCAGATGCTGCTAGTGAAACTAATGGACAATTGTGTGTGTGTAGTATGTGTTTACACGCTTTTAGCTCTTTTCTTTGATAGTAAATCTAAGGAATGACCTTTTAAAGACCGTTTATATATATTTTAGCTTTCTGAGGGGGAAAAATTGTCATTAAAAGCATGAAATATCATTTAACAAATCTGAGTTCAGTAACCCAAATTTCTCACAGTCTCAGCTTTCCTAACAGAAGCAATGCATGGGTCTACTTCTAGGCCTTCAGAACACTTTGTTCTTTGTCATGGAAGAAAGTATTTGAATGCTCCTTTCTCTCTCTCCTTCATGCACACCTTGCCCCTCGTTAAGTGCCAAGATGAGGCAGAACCACAACCTAGGAGTAGAACTTCTATCTCAAGCTACTTATTACCTGCATCTCCCACCTCTCCCAAGAGTTGTACGTTTGATTGAATGAACTAATACCAGTTGTGCTTTACTTATCTGAGTTAAAATATGTCTGCTACAGGTCAACATTGTACTAAAATATATCTTTACATTTTTATGAGCAAGCATGGCTTTAATGCAGTACTGAATAAAGTCTACATTTATAGAACAGCAATTTTACATGCCTATAAATACCTGGGTATATAGAAAAATCAGGCCTGTGATGAGCTGAACTTACAAAATTGATAAAAACTGGATGATTATTTGAATTGCAAAGGAACCCTTCACTTTATTCAAATATGCCTTTAAAAAGTAATAATAATGTCCTACATTTACATAGTGGGAAAGGCTTTGCAGATGAGATATACATTATCTCATTTGCTTCTCTCAACATTCCTGTGAACTAAGTGAGATAGTGACTGTTATCTGCATGCTTTATGGATAAGAAAAATACAAATCATCCTTATCACATTTGAAATGTAGTTACCTTTACAAAAAGTCAACTCATCACCACTTTAGGGCATATAATCTATTGTGAAAAATATGCCTCGATGTATTTACTTATTGTATGAATAGTTAGTGTTCTGGTTATCTCTTGCTATGTAACAAATTACCCCCAAACGCAGTGGCTTAGAACACTATGTTATTATATTTCACTATATTTTTGGTTAATAGTTTGAATAGGGGTCTGCTGGGTGTTCCCTCTGTTCCACTTGGAGTCAACTGAGATCACTTGGGATACTCAGCTGGCAGATGAGCTGGTTTGGAGATGCTAAGATGGCTTCATTCACAAATTTAGTGTCTAGGCTGGAAGCCTGATCTTGGCTGGGACTGTCAACTAGAATGCTTACACATGAGTCTCTCCAACATGGCATCAGGGTAGCTGAGGGCTCAGGGCTCCCAGAGACAGTGTTCCATGAGAATGTAAGTGGAGGTTGTCAGTAGATTCAGCCTGGATACAGCAACTGGCACAACATCACTTCTACCATATTCTGTTGATCAAAGCAAATCACAGAACTCACCCAGATCCAAGGGGAGGGAATATACACTCTAGCTCTCCATGGAAGAGATATCAGAGAATTTGTGGCAATGTTTAATCTGTCACAGTATATTCTTTGATCACTGATTTTTCATATTCCTTCCCAATACAAAAATACCTTCACTCTCTCGGAAGGACTCCAAACTTCTCATCTCATGACAATATCAGGATCCAGGCACCATCAAGACCAGGCTTAAGATCCAGGATCTTGTCATCCAAATCAGGTACAGGCATGAGTAAGACTCTTCAGGTCTATTTCTAAGAGTATGAGTCCTCTCAGTCTGAAAACCTGTGAATTAAAGGAACAGGTTATTTCCCCCAGCATGCAATATTGAGACAGAGGTCAGACACAAGCAATAGGCATTCCTATTCAAGAATGGAGAGAATGGAAAGCACAGAGCAGTCCCTAGTCTATAACACTTCTTAAATCTTACTGGACACACACTGGCATTGGACTGATTAAGTCTCAGTCCTGCTCCCTAGGAATTATGCAGTAATACCATAAAATAATATAAGTAATTATTTAATTATAATAATTAAATAGTTCTTTTTTTTTTTTTTTAATTTTTTTTTTTGAAGTACGTGGGCCTCTCACTGATGTGGCCTCTCCCGCCGTGGAGCACAGGCTCCGGACGCGCAGCCTCAGCGGCCATGGCTCACGAGCCCAGCCACCCCGCGGCATGTGGGATCCTCCCGTACCGGGGCACGAACCCGCGTCCCCTGCATCGGCAGGCAGACTCTCAACCACTGCTCCACCAGGGAAGACCAGTTTTTATTTTTTTAACCTTACCTTTCTCTATCCATATCATATCACATGGCTAAAATGAATCATTTGGCATTCTTTCTGGAAATCCAAATCCAAGCCAGTTCAGTTTATTAGGTCTATTTTCTATTGTGTACATTTGCCACAGGTAACAGCATTGCCAGACTTTCTGCTAGGGTCAACTTTTTCTCCAGCTTCCAATAGTAATCACTGCACTATCTTCTAAGTATTCACCAGCAGTCTCCTTCCAGTCCTCCGAGCTTTCACTAACAGTGTCCTCAAGGTCGTTCCAGTTCTGCCCATCATCTGGTTCCCAAACCACTGTTACAAGGCTTCGGCTATCAAATTCTGTTCATTATCTGTTGCTGCATAATAGATTACCCCAAGACTCAGTAGCTAAGCATAACGACCATTTTATATTATTATATAGGACTTTATTGCACAGGAATTCAGGCATGGCTCAGTTCAGTGATATTTCAGCTCCATGCTGAATTGGGTGAGGTTGCTCAGTGGTCTTCAGCAGGTGAATGGGCTTGTCTGGAGGGTTCAGGATGGCTTCATTCACAGGACTATCACCATAGCAGTTTTGTCTGGAAGGTGGGGCTCAGCATGGACTATTGGCTGGAGTGTTGACTGCATTGTTTCTCTAGTATTGTGGCTTCAGGGCAGCAGGACTTCTTACATACTGACCCAGGGTTCCTAGAGACAGGGAGTGAGAGTTGCCAGTTTCTTAAGGTCTAGGCTTGAAATTCGGCCCAGCTTCACATCTGTATTCTATTGGCCAAACAGTCACAGATTCAAGGGCATGGAATATAGAGTCAACCTCTCCATGAGAGAAATGTCCAAATTTTTAGTAGTACAGAAAAATAATGTTTAGTTTTTTTATTTTAAATTATTTACTCATACTTATAGTGCAGACTGACTCAATGGACTAACTCAGGACTAGGAATTAGGTGTTCGAGGTTCTGCTTCCATCTCTTCCATTACTTAGCTATGTTTGAGATGAGTTTCAGTTTCAGTTTCCATCAGACAAAATGGAGATGATGATAACTGTTGGCATTCACTAACTTAAAGAGATGTCGTGTCTGTTTAGAAAAAAGAAATCAGTATGCAAAAAAGTACTCTAGGAAGTAGAATAATAAATTATTATAACTAATTGGACCCTTACAAATTCACCAAATTTTTTTTGATATTGTGTAGAACAGGACCACAAAGGAACTCTGGTACACACACAACACTCACACTTTAAACACATAATTCCATGCATAGTGTATGTTTTTTCTGTCTTCCCCATGTGTCAGACAATGTACATTTTTCCATTGAATCTTTGTAATGCCCCTTTGAGGCAGATGCTATTATTAACATCTTAATCATGTTTTCTGAAACATTTGTGTTCTGCAGTTTAAACTCTAACACATCTTTTACATATTTATACATAATACATCTTAAAAGAGTCTAATGAAAACTTTAGTAGAGTCTGTAGCGGTTTTGTTTAAATTCTATGGAAATCTTCCCTGTTAATTTTATACAAATATTCTTGCAAAATGAGATAAAAGAAGATTTATGATGATATCAAAGTGATATAACTAAGAGGAGAGACAAAATAAAAGAGGCAGAAGAGTTAACAGAAGCTGGTTGTACTTACAGAAACCAGAAGGAAGATGAGGTGGTTGGTATTGTAGGAGGAAAGTGGGTGGCCCTGCTATGCTATTAACTAGGAACTAGGTGTGTAATCTTGAAGATTTCTTCCCTCTTCCATACCAAGGTTCCATTTGTGTCAAATGAGAAGGTGGAACGAGGTGAACTCTAAAATTCATCTCAACTTTGACATTCTCTTATCACTCTAAGAAAAGGGGATAAAACACTAAAAACACATAAATACACCCATCTATCAAGGAAGTGAAGTTGCAGACTGGAAGATAGGTTTAGAAAAAGAAAAGAAACAAAGAAAAGACAGGATATGTGGAATTTTGACCTGGAAAATTACAAGTAGTAGAATGGCCCTAAATACCAAAAAACAAATCAGCAGACAAGGAGGGAAGTCAGGACAAAAAAAATAATATTGAACCCAGCCATCAAGAAGGTAATTTGAAAAAAAATATTTTATTTATTGTTTCAGCAAATGTTTTTTGAGCCTCCTATGTGCCAGGCCCTATCCTAGGTATTTAGAGTACAGTAGTTAAAAAATCCTTGTTCTCATGGAGCTTATGTTCTCTGTTGGGGGATACAGGCAATAAACAAATTAAGTAAGTAAAATATTAGGTCTCTTAGATAATCATAAGTGCTTAGAAGAAGAATAAGTGGAGAAACAGGGTTAATCATTCTGGATGGGGTTTGCAGCATCAAATAGAGTGGCCAGGTGAGATCTGACCCAGTAAAGTTCTGAAGGAAGTCAGCAGATGAGCTGTGGTGACTTTACTTCCTATTTCACAGACACAATGAAAGTACTCAGAAGAGCATTCCAGGCAGAGGGAACAGCAAGTGCAGAGGTGCTGAGATGGAAACATGCCTGATATGTTCAAAGAATAGCAAGGACACCGATACAGCTGGAATGGAGTTAAATGAAAAAGAGGGAAGTGAGAGGGGAGATCAGGAGAAAGACTCTGGGAAGATGTTGAGTAGAAAGTACCATCTGGCATGTTTAAATGAAATACCTTTATTGCTATGTAAAGAACAGAGTAAGAAAAAGATCAAGACAGAAAAAGAAGAAACAGTTAAGAGGTTACTGCACTAATCCAGGCAAGAAATGATGGTGGCTCAGACTAGAATGGTGGTAGTAGAAGCTATGGGAAATGGTGGGATTCTGGATATATTTTGAAGGTAGAATGAACAGGATTTACTGGATGGTTAGGATGTGGGTTATGAGAAAATAGGAGTCAAGGAAAGTTCAAGGAGCTTTGACTTGAACTGAGTTGCCAATTACTGAGATGGGAAAGATTGTGAGAGGAACAGTTTAGATTGTGGTGGTGGGGCTATTAGGAGTTTTTAACATGTCAACTGTTAGTTCCCTAGTAGTTATGACATGTGTCATGGATACATGAGTGTGGATTTCAGGGAACAGAGATAGGTTGGAAGTATAAGTGCTTAGATCCATGAGATTGGATCAGTTTCTCACTAGAGTAAGCACAGATAGAAAACAGACAGCGTCCAAGGACCAAGCCTGGGGACTCTGATGGAGAGATGAGGAGAAACATCAAGGGTAAACAAAGAAGAGTGACTAGAGAAGTAGGAATAAAACCAGACAAGCAGAGAGTCTTGGAAGCCCAATGAAGAAACAGTGTTTCAAAGAGCAGACAGTGATTGTGTCCAATGCTAATGACTGGCTGAGTAAGATGAGGACTGAGAAATGATCACTGGCTTACCAAAGTAGAGGTCTTTAGGACTTTGATAAGAACCATGTCTGCAGAGAGTTGTAGGTAAAATCTTGGATTGGAGTAGGTTCAAGAGAGAATAGGAGAGAAATTGGAGACAGAGGGTATAGACACTCTTTCAAAGAGTTTTGCTCTAAAAAGAAAGGGGAATAGCTAGAGGAGAATTGTAATAAAGAGTTTTTAAAGAAGATATGAGAAAATAACATGTCTTTTCAATGCTTCAGTGTTGAAGAGAGTGATCCAATAGAAAGAAACATTGGTAATACAGAAGAGAGGAGAGAAAATTGCTGGATCGATGTCTTTTAGTGAGTGAATGGGATAGGCTCTAGTGGCAAGTGAAGGTTTGGTCTTGACTAGGAGTATGGCTAGGAGGGAAGTTTGAGTAGATGGACACAGATGCAGGTAGGGAAGCTGATGTGGTGGTGGAAGCTGAGTGAAATTCTCTTGAGTGCTGTCATTCTCTCAGTAAACTAGGAAGGAGAGAGGATGATAAAAGTGTTTAGAGGTTTGAAGAGAGAAGAGTAGGTGTAAAACAGTTGTCTAGGGAGGAAGAATTATTGGACTACAAAAATGTAGTACAGTATAATCACTGGAGGATATTAAGAACACATTTGAGGTGAATATAGAACACGTTGGTTTCCTGGAGTCATATATGGTTGGTCGTTGGCAAAGCGATGTTCTCACAGTAATATATTCCTGGGAGTTCCAACTGAGAGGAGAGGAGATAAAACCTGGAAGTAAATAAATGTCCTAAGATGCAGCTGACAGAACATAACCACTTCTTCTAGAACACCACCAATAGTTCCCTGGGATTTCTTTCCTTAACTTCCTTCTTCGTTCCTCTCCCTCATTATCCCCATCCTTATTTGTGCGGAGATACAGCTAGATTGGTTATGTGTGGGTTTCAGGGAGCAGAGCCGCTTCCTGTAGCCGATGGATTTGTTTTACCTTTATATTGGTCAGCTTTTTCTATGTTATTTGCAGGTAACAAATAATTCCCATTTTTCAGTGGCTTACAACAATCAGGATTTATTTCTCTCTCTTGTTATGTGTTGGCTATAGGCCAGTTACAGCTCTGTACCACATATATTCATTCTGGAATTGAAGCTGAATGAGGAGTCCATATTTTAGGTCATTCTGTTCTCCAGGTTGAGGAAGAAGAGCAAGGTGGAACCACATGATGGCTCTCAAAGCTTCTGCATGTTTACTCACATTTCATTGGCCAAAGCAAGTCACATGGTCAAGCTTGATGTCAGTGGGAAAGGGGAAGTATACGCTTCTTTTAAGGAGGAACAAATAACTTGAAACAATCATATAATTAGCCACAACTTTTTCCACGTGTGGCAGAAGAACTCCTCCTCAAGCAACACAATGGGTCAAATTACTTCTTTCCAAACACAATTGGCATTTAGCTCCCAGGAGTAACATCAGAGAGGTTAGACACTTGGTATGAATTTCTGGCTGTAATTTCATGTCTGGCCCTGTGGTTTAGATTATTTAACTTTAGGATTTAGGAAATATCTTACCTTTAGGGAGGCAGGTTATGTATTTCATCACATACATTATAGATATTATATTATAATATTAAAAGCAACTATGCCAAGTGTTACAAAATACATCTTATAAACTGAAAGAGAGAACCCCATCCAGACCTGGCTTTTGAGATCTTCTTAAGTTCCATGACCAATTTTATAATAATATAAATCTAATATAATAGAGGAAAGAGCTCTGCCTATAACTCAGTAAAATAAAAATCCAGATATGGTAGAGAATTCCATACGCCTTCCTTGTGTAGAAGGAGGAATTTTATAGTTTGATGGAGAACTAGGATATTTCTTTAAGATGCTGTATAACCAAGGCCTATGACTCAAGACTTCCCATGCCGAGTATGGTGCCCTGCAAGGAGCAGTGAGTTATTCTGATGGATTGCCTAGCCCTGGCCTCACAGTGGTGAGCAACTTGAGACCAACCATGAAGGTATCAAGGGTGACATGGACCCCTGGTACGTTAGTTTAAACAGTTTCATGTTTTCTCTGTTAGCACAGAAGGAACCAGGATCTGGTGTTCTTTGTTCTTTAGTTTAATGTTAGTGAGTCTTTTTCTCTTTGTTTATGAGTATATGACTCTGACAACTGACAAAGGACATTCCAAGAACTTAGCTAGAGCCCAAATAGTGAACTGCTGTGGAAATTTCTCCTTGAAGATTTGTCCAATGACCCTTCTCTGGAGAAAACACTCAGGTAATACATTCCCAGTGGTAACTCACTTCCCATCAACTCACCACTGGTGCCCTCATTAGGGTGTTTGTCTTTCTTTAGGTTTTAGTTTTTTTTCCTAGTCCATCTCAACCTTCCACCACAGTGACTATACTGTCCGTGAAGGGGACTGGATAGCTGTCCCCTGAGACTATCTTAAGTTTATTTTTAGTGCAAACAGTTTGGAAAAAATTACTTTCCCTTGCTGACTGCACCAGGACTGTCTTAACTCTGACTTAGAATTCTGGACTTCTAACATGAGATTGAGACTGAGCAAGTAACCCATACCTTCATCTTCAAGATGGAGCAATCACATTACAATGAGGATAAAAGACTTGCCAAGAGTTACCCAGACATCCAATTGTAAGAGTGTTTTACTTTGGTCTGTTGGTCTCAGATCCGTTAAGATGTTTAACTGTGTAAAATTGCAAGTTAGTCTGACTAAATTGGACAGCTTGCAGGTAAAATCCCCACTCCCTAAATCCCAATCGATCCCCTGAGCCATCCGTACTCCTTAAAAGTGCTATTATTACTATCAAGCTACATGCCCAAAATTATTTCCCTTGGGAACACACACCTAACCCAGACAAAAAGATTACTAATTTTTTTTTTATTGCTCACTCACTCTTTGTCCCAGCTTTCCTCTTTGTTTCTTTTTTCTCACCTTATGTCTCGTTCAAAATGATATTGAAATGCTATGATCTCTGTGGTCCCCAATCTACTGTTAGGTTGATCCACATGAAACTGCCAATATTCAGTGATATTCGACCCACAAGTGTGGCAATTATATATGGTTCACTGTAACCCAGTTAGAATGAGATAGTAAATTGTGAACATTTTCATACAGAAAAATGCAGATTATTGATCAAGTTAATGGCAACTCATTGATAATATGTAATAGAGTTGAATGTGTATCCAAAGCTTTAATGCAATCCTTTGTAAAATGAAGGCTAATTAGCATATGAAATGAGAGTTTTAATTCAGAAGAGAATTTCAACTTCTGATAGCAAAAAAAAAAAAGTGTAACTGAGATGCACACGTGCATGTTAATGTGCCAGGATCCTCTGTGTGCAATGGCTGTGACCACGACTGGGCATATGCAACAAGAAAAAATGGCTTTTTATACATTTTCTCTCTCTCTCTCTCTCTCTCTCTTTCCCTCTTACCCTCTTTCTCTAGCCTTTCATGGTCAGACTTCTGAAAAAAGCAGTCTACACACACTTTCTCCATGTTCTGCCTCTTACTTGTGTAACACACTGTAATCTGGTTTCTGTCCCTCACACTCCACTAAAACTATTTTTGCCAAGGTCACTAATGACCTTTGATTGACAAATTCAATAGAAGCTTTTCTGTCTTTATCTGACTTAACTTCCCTGGTGCATGTGACAGGATGGGCCAAGATTTGCTTCTTAATATTTCATCCCTTTCCCTGACTTTCATGGTTGCTCTTTCTCTTCTTTGTGTCTCAGGACTCAGTGTAGGCACCGTAAGGTACTTATCTGTTTGTTGAATGAATGAAAAGACAAATTAATGTAACTGAAGCACTTCATTAATTATGAGCCATTGCCAATAATCAATGTAATCCCCACTTCCAGCAACTTCTCTACCCCACCCCCTCTACATACATTTTTAATCATGTATAACTGGCAGTGTGCCACATTCTTCATGTTTTTCATCTCAGAGATCCTACTAGATAGTTGGGGGCAAGGCAGGCAAGACTGAGGGGACTGCTGGTTCCTTTTCATGTGGTTTCCTCTAATTCTGAGTATTATAAATATGCTGGGCCATCAGTCATGTTTTTTTAGTAACTCCTAATTCTTAGGAAAAAAAGATTCATGTTCTTTTTCTTTCCTCCCCAGAATGTATCATTTAGAGATCCAGTAAAGTGTATCCACAATAGCCACTTGTTGCTTGCATAGACGTATGACCTGACAAAATATAGGGAAAAAACCCAATACAGGACTCCAGGAGAACAAAAGAAACGCGCCACCAGAAAATGTGACACACATGCACACACTATGCATGTTTAATTTCTGTTGTTTTGGTTGGAAAATAGCTGCAGGTGTCCTGTAATTATAACCCCATTTTCACAAATATCAACTGTCATATTTAATCTGTTATATTCACCATATAGCCTACTGTTACAGCACATTTCTTTCATTACAAATTTAGTAGCAGAGTTTTGAACGCTCAAGCTAACATTCAGGCTAGTCAATTAATGCATTATTTACAAGTTAAATGTTATTAAAAACAGGTTCTTAATTTGCCAGTGATTTAGTAGACTCAAGGAGATATTCCAGTTTTTTTTTAATTGAAAATGGAAGAATATTTAGAACAGTTGGGGTCGGGAGGGATGTCAGGGATATTTTGGCCTCCCTCAACATTTTCTCTGAGTTTCTTTTCTGCTCTCTTCTTTCTTGTGTGTTGTTTTTGACACCTGTGCTAACCAGTTGTGGCAGGAGTGAGAAGAAAGACGTATGAAAAATAAAAACAGCATAAATACCATTGTGA
Source organism: Orcinus orca (assembly GCF_937001465.1). NCBI lineage: Eukaryota > Metazoa > Chordata > Mammalia > Artiodactyla > Delphinidae > Orcinus > Orcinus orca. Next base: position 135,853,559 of record NC_064559.1, on the reverse strand, counting down.
GTGGTGTTTTTAAAAATCACCAGGCAGTTTGGAATGGCTCAGTACACATGTTCCCCATACAATTCGGTATATTTTGATTTACTGTGCTGTTCCCACAGCACAGCAGGTTAAGAAGGTTAGAAGTCAAGGAAATTAAATGTTATTAGCATTCCACTGTTGTCAGGCTGCAAAAACAGAATATATGTCTTTTCAAATACACTTTGAAAAATTAAAGAGTTCCTAAGGTTCAAGGGCCTCAGAATCATCACCGCAATCTGGATTTTGTTCTTAGTTGTAGTTTTTTTCTTCTTTTTCATTTGACTTAGATCACGTTTTAAATCCACATTTCATGTTCCATAATTCCACGACGTGCTACTTTTTTATGAAAGATAATGTGGGGTGAGCTTTTTGATGCCCAGTGATTCCAGCTTCATGAAGCCAGTTAGCCAGTCTCCATGCCATTCTCTCCAGCTGTCTTCTTGAGCTTGTCATCCCCTTCTCCTCCCCACTTCTCCTCCTCTCATACCTTTTAAAAAATTTAACCAAGATCCACCTTCTTAATGAAATCTTGTTAAAACGAAGTCTAGCTCACAACAATCTTTCCCATCTCTGCATCCTGATAGTTTTTTATGTCTGTGTCCCAGTCACTCACTCAAAGGTATGTTCCTCTTGATTTTCTCTACAATTGTTTCTCTACAGGACACGCAACAGAGTCACAGAGACCTGCCATTTATTGGTGGTGTGGTCTAGGGCAAATGACTTCTTTTATCTAAAGTCTCACTCTTCTCCTCTCTTAAATAGAGATAAAAACCCTTATTGTGAGAATTAGTAAGACCATGTATGCGAAGAACCTAACTAAATGGTAGAAGCCAATACGTGGCAGCTTTTGTTGCCATAATGAAATAAGATAGTTTACATAAATCGCCTAGCACAGTGCCTAGGTCATGTTTGGCACTCAATAAGATTTAATTCCCTTTGGTACAACAAATAGGTCATAAGCATTTCATGTTTTCATCTTCACACAAAGTTTTCTCAATGGCAAGGACTAAGCGTTTCCCCAAACTATTCAGTTTTGGTGGATTAATGTTCCATCCTCTGTGTTTTGGGAGGTGTTCTGTGTATCTCTCAGGAAATCCAGGCAGAATGAGTGCTCAATGTCTATATCAGTGACCTCGAAATGGCTCTTCCTCATTCCTCACCTCACCCTCACTCCTCCCCCACGCCCCCTCCCCTGCTACCCTGCTCCCTCCGCTCCTGGGATCACCCTCCAAATTGACTGCTAGCACCAAAGCCATTGATTCAGGCTCTACTTTTGGGGGAACCCAAACTAAGTAAGGAAAAAATTCAAATGAAATAACAGAGAAAGACACTAAACAGTGTGCAAAATAGCCAAAGAACCTCCAGAGTTGCCCAGGGCAGCTAAGAAGGGAGAATGTCAATAGAAAAAAGCCAAGAATGGAATTCATTCCTCCATTTATTTAAAACATATCTATGGAGCACCTAGTGTGTCCCACACACTCTTAGGCATTGGTGATAAAACAGACAAGGTCTTTCTGCCCCCAGGGCACTTTCACTGTAGTGAAGGAACGTGCAATAAACAAACAAATCAACATGCAAAATCATGTCAGGGAGTGATAAGAGCTTTGGAGGCAAAAAAAGGCAGGGTAAGGGTTAGACCGTGTACCGGAGAAGCTGTTTTTTTTTTTTTTTTTTTTCGGCACGCGGGCCTCTCACGGTCGTGACCTCTCCCGTTGCGAAGCACAGGCTCCGGACGCGCAGGCTCAGCGGCCATGGCTCACGGGCCCAGCCGCTCCGCGGCACGTGGGATCTTGCCGGACCTGGGCACGAACCCGTGTCCCCTGCGTGGGCAGGCGGACTCTCAACCACTGCGCCACCAGGGAAGCCCGAAGCTGTTATTTTAGAGAGTGTGATCCATTTAAAATGAACCAAGGCCCTTCTGGGAAGGTGATATTGGAACAGAGACCTTGCTAAAGGGACAATGACCCACCTTTTGTCCACTGCATATTGTCTTCTGGAGTAGAAGCAGAAAAAGAAAACAAAAGCTTTCTAGCCTGGAGAATGAGGTAATAAGACAGGATCAAAATCCTTCCGGTAAGAAAAAATGGGGTGCAGAGATTTCTCAGGATGCAATTTTCTAAGCAGAGTGCTTGAAAGGGCCCGCAGCTCCTGCGTAAGCCCTTCCTTTAGGAATCCCTGAAGGGGCTCCTTCACCCTTTTATCTTCTCTTCTATTTCTCCTGTTCGGTGTGCCCTTCTCTTCAGTTTCTCAAATAGAAAGAATGCCTTTATTTATATAAAATTTGAGAGTATATACAGAGCATAATTTTCTCATTTAATTCCCCTGCAACTGTGTCCATTAAGTACTTTCATCCTTATGTTATAGATGAGGAAACTGCGACTTGGGGACTTTGCTTGGGACCACCCAGCAGTATTAGAGCTTAGACTCAAACTCAGTCTTTTGGTTCCAACCCAACATTCAATTCAGTGCTGAGTTGATGGGCCTCTTAACCAATTTTTGTCCCTTTCCCTCACCCTCACTGACCCCTACCTATGGCAGCTGACTTGTACGGGCTCATGATCTTCTCCTTCTGGAGGATCCCATCATTCTGACTTTCCATCAGTGGGTACAGGATCAGATCTCAGCAAATCCAGAAGTTTAGAATAGGGACTTCCCTGGTGACGCAGTGGTTAAGAATCCGCCTGCTAATGCAGGGGACATGGGTTCGATCCCTGGTCTGGGAAGATCCCACATACTGCGGAGTAATTAAGCCCGTGCACCACAACTACTGAGCCTGCACTCTAGAGCCTGCAAGCCACAACTATTGAGCCCACAAGCCACAACTACTGAGACTGCATTCTGCAACTACTGAAGCCCACGTGCCTAGAGCCCGTGCTCCGCAACAAGAGAAGCCACTGCAATGAGAAGCCCATGCACTGCAATGAAGAGTAGCCCCTGCTCGCTGCAACTAGGGAAAGCCTGTGCGCAGCAATGAAGACCCAACGTGGCCAAAAAATAAATAAATAAATTGATTAAAAAAAAAAAAAGATGTTTAGAACAGGAACATCTGAGAGCTCTATCAAGAGATTCTGTCTTCAATATTCTAACTTAGCCCAAGTGCTATACTCTTTTTTTAATTTTTTAATTGAGGTATAATTGATTCACAATGTTGTGTTAGTTTCAAGTATACGGCAAAGTGAATCAGTTATACATACATATATATATATATATATATTCTTTTTCAGATCCTTTCCCATTATAGGTTATTACAAGATATTGAGTATAGTTGCCTGTGCTGTACAGTAGGTCCTTGTCATTTACCTATTTTTTATATAGTAGAGTGTATATATTAATCCAAAACTCCTAATTTATCTTCCTTCCATCCCCTTTGGCAACCATAAATTTGTTTTCTATGTCTGTGAATCAATTTCTGCTTTGTACATAAGTTCATTTGTATCATTTTTTAGATTCCACATATAAGTGATATCATATTTGTCTTTCTCTGTCTGACTTACTTCACTTAGTATAATAATATCTAGGTCCATCCATATTGCTGCAAATGGCATTATTTCATTCTCTACTCTTGATTGTGTTTTCCCACTACCACATTAAGGATTTTTTTACAAGTAATTATTTTTAAGTATGTGCTGCTAGGATAGCTGATGCTTAATGCTCCTCTTTTTGAGAAAACACGAGATAAAATTTGACATAATTGCTCCTGGATCCATTCCTCTTTGACAAGTGGACCTCTTTTTTTTTTTTTTTTCTTCTAGGACATCCCACTTGATTCTGAATCTGAAAGACTCAATCCCTCAGTGGTGAATTCTCTCACATGTTGAGGGAACTCAGAGACAATTTCCTCTGTGGGTGAACTCTGCTGCACAGTTTATGGTGTCAGGCTGAGTAGGACTTCCTTTGAGTTGCTGTTGGAAAGTACAGAGTTTTTTTAAAGTTTAAAACCCAATGTTCAGTGTCAGTGTCTCAGAGAATATATGGGAAGCTACTGTGCTTTTAAGGAGATTGTTCTTAAAATTTTGGAAATTCAAGATGATGAATGGTCACTTAAGGCCGTTTCTTCTGGCATACAGATTGACAATGCTAGACATTTTTTAAAGGTTCTTTTTGGTATACAAACACTCCAACTAGTATTTTTTAATCCTTACGATAATTCTGCGTGAGGTAAATATTTTTCCAATTCCCATTTTATGCTACAGTAGCACTTCGTATTTCTCCTTCAAAACATTTTGCTCACTTGTAATTAACAACTTAGTTTCTGTAATTATTTGTTTAATATGCTGGAGTTTCAAAGGCACATTCTGGAACCAGACAGACCTCATTATGATTTTTGGTTTTGAAAGCTGTATGACCCATGACCCTGGGAAGGTGTCTTAAGGCCTCCCTGCCTCAGTTTCCTCATCTGTAAAATGTGAACAATAAAGGTATTGGCCTCATACGGTTGTTCTGAGTTTTAAAAGTGATAATATAGACAGGGCTTAGGATAGTACTTGGCATGCTATAAGCATTCCATGACTGTTAGCAGTTGTTATCACTATTGTTGTTACTATATATTACTACTGTAATAAATAGGTGACCATCTGTCAGGTTTTGCAGGAGACAGTCCTCATTTGAAAGTTGCCCAGCCATGATTATTAACATGTTCCCCTTTGCTTTCAAAAGTCTCCAGTTTGGAAAAACTATACGAATGGAGGACTGATTAGTGATTGCCTGGGTGAGGAAAGTAAGACTGGGAAAATCTGAATAAGATTAGTGGATTGCATCAATGTCTATAACTTATTTGTGATATTGTACTATTGTTTTGCAAGATATTACTATTGGGTAAAATCAGGTAGGAGGTACATAGGATCTTTTCATATTACTACTTACAACTCCATGTGAATCTACAAAGATTTCACGTAAAAAGTTATATTAAAAGAAGAAGAAGGGGCTTCCCTGGTGGCGCAGTGGTTGAGAGTCTGCTTGCCGATGCAGGGGACGCAGTTGCGTGCCCCGGTCTGGGAAGATCCCACATGCCGCGGAGTGGCTGGGCCTGTGAGCCATGGCCACTGAGCCTGCGTGTCCGCAGCCTATGCTCTGCAACGGGAGAGGCCACAACAGTGAGAGGCCCACATAATGCAAAAAAAAAAAAAAAGAAGAAGAAGAAAAAAGTTTGAATTTGAAAGATAAAAAATAGTATGGTCATTCATGAAACAACACCCTTGGTCCCACCAGGACATGACCACCTTCTCTAAAAAGAACTGCCATTGGTTCCCTCTATTTTCTTTACCTGATTTAATTTTTCTTCATAGTATTTATCTCCTCTTGACACATATTTAATTGTTTCACCTTTCAACAGCTATTTATTGAGTGCCTACTAGGTGCCAGCCTTGTATCAATGAATAAGTTCTTTGTGAAACTTACATTCTACTGGTGGAAATAAATAATAAACTAAAAATATAATAGATGAATTATTTAGTGTCAGAAAGAGATGTGTGATGGAGAAAAGACAGAGCAGACATATTAGTCAGAGTTCTTCAGAGAAAGAGAGCCAACAAGATGTATATAAGTACTTGTTATAAGAAATTGGCTCACATGGTTATGGAGATCTGCAGCTGGCAAGAGGGAGACCCAGGATGGTGTAGTTCCAGTCCAAGTCTGAAGGTCTGAGAACCAGGAGAGCTGATGGCATAAGTTACACTCTGAAAGCTGACAGGCTCGTGAGCCAAGAAGAACCAATGTTTCAGTTCAAGTCTGAAGGCAGGCAAAACTAATGTCCCAGTTTGAAGGTGGTCAGGCAGAAGAGGTCCCTCTTACTCTAGGGAAGGTCAGCTTTTTGTTCCATTCAGGCCTTCAACTGATTGGATGAGGCCCACCTACATTAGGGAGGGCAATCTGCTTTACTCTGTCTACTGACTCAAATGTTAATCTCATCCCAAAACACCATCACACACAGAATAATGTTTGAACAAATAGCTGGCCACTCAGGGCCCAGTCAAGATGACACAACACAGCAGGGTAAAAGAGAATGGATACTGGGTGGTGGTTGAAATTTTAAACAGGGTGGTCATGTAGCTTTGTTGAGAAAGGGATATATGAGCAAAGTCTTGAAAGGGGTGAGCCGATTATTGACTTTTTTGCTCATCTTCTCCTATCAGAATACAAGCTTTAGAAAGCAAGAGATTTCATTTTTTATCTGTTATATTACCAGTGCCTGGAGCTTATCAGGTCCTCAAACATCTTTGCTGGGTGAATGATTGAGAATGAGAGCTGTGCTCTGTGTGCAGTTGTATCTCTTGCCCTTAGCTCGGTGTTTGACACACCCTAACAGTCAATAAACATTGGGTTTTATTTGATTTCTATAATTGTTTATAACAGCTAATAAACATCACTGAGGACACGGGCTTACTTGTTTTGTTTGATATTGGAACACACATGGGAGTTAGTCAATAGTTGTTATTATTATTATTATTATTTTAATTAATTAATTAATTTATTTATGGCTGTGTTGGGTCTTCGTTTCTGTGCAAGGGCTTTCTCTAGTTGTGGCAAGCGGGGGCCACTCTTCATCGCACGCACAGGCTCAGTAATTGTGGCTCACGGGCCCAGTTGCTCCGCAGCATGTGGGATCTTCCCAGACCAGGGCTCGAACCCGTGTCCCCTGCATTGGCAGGCGGACTCTCAACCACTGTGCCACCAGGGAAGCCCTAGTTGTTATTATTGACTGTGGGCTCAGGTAAGGAGACTGAGGCTCAGAAATGTGAGGTTGGCTTGACCATGGTCTTGTGGCCAGGAAGCAGCAGGGTGGGAGCCTTTACTCTGTTTTTTTAACTCTCAAGTCACAGTATACATTGACATCACATTGCTTTAAAAATTGTCCTGGGGTCTCTCCTTTGGCCATAGCCTTTCTGTCACTGCCCCGCTTGTCCCTTACTTGCCCACACAGGGCCGTGTGGTGATGTCTCCCTGAGGGACAGGTAGTCAGGTGATGTTGAGTTGTCAGTGCACACACCTCCCTGAGGACAGCCATCTCTTCCAGGTACCACAGTGTCAGGTACCCCCTCATGTTAACACAAGTGAAAGGGAGTGCAACCTTTTGCGACCATCGACTTTGTCAGACAATAGCACAGTTCAGTTTGAAAGACTCCACCAGGAAGTTGCAGACTTCTGAAACTAATTTGGTGTTTATTCAACTTTGCAATCACTTCTATGTACTGTCTGTGTTTCACACACCGTGAAACGGCACTATGCTGTGCAATTGAATTAGTTGTACAGTGACTCAAAGGCATTAAACAATGACTTTGATATTTTAAGTACTGACTAGGAGGGATTTTTAATTCCTTCCTCATAATCAAAGCAACAAAAAAGCCCAGTTACACAACCCTGGAACACTTATTTCTCTTTTCTATTCTGGGTGGACCCCACTGAGACAGAAAAAAACCTCCGAGCATTTAGTTTGCTTAATGGCAGAAGAAAAATTAAACAAGCATAGACGTGCAAACTTAATGACACCCAGCCACACTAGAATAACAGTTCCCAGCTTCTAAAACCTGTTATTTAATATAATGGGGAAATCTTGTGGGAGCTTTTCAGGTGCTGCTGAGTCTGAAAAAAAAAGCTACTTTGTGAGCAGGGGCGGGGGCAGAGGCAGGACACGGGCTCTTCTTGTATTCTTTTGCTTGGGGGTGGCGGGATCCTCAGGGCGCCATCCAAAGCAGACAGGGGCTGGGTGAAGTACAGCGCTGGCTGGCAGTCCCTGGAGGCTGTGGCCCTCGTGAAGAGAACACCATGCCTGTACGAGGCACAAGTGTTGCCAGTTCTGCCGGTGACATTATGGGACTCTTCATCCAGAGCCTTTCTGGAGATGGCACTGACAGAAAGGAAGAGGGGGGAAAAATACCCAAACAAAAATCCCAGCAAGTGAATTAATGCCGTGAAACTCCAAGCATTAGCTGGTAATAGTCCAGGGTAAAGCACCTAAGTGATGATTCACATCTGACAATAAATATATGAATAGCTGTTGAAAGCTTGTTTGATTTTCACAAAGAGGTTTAAACAAACATTCGTTTGTTCATTAGTCTTAAGCAACACTTTTATGGCAGGGGATGCATTAAACCTAACATATGTCTGCAACTAAGATAGCTGGTGGTTTTAAAGATGAAGACACAAAGCCATGCATATCATTTATGTGGAGAGGCCTTGAACTACCTGTAATGGAGAGAGATACAGTTATTATGGATTAATGCTGTGAATCTTCATCCAAAGAGAGAAAACAAACAGGCAAGGAGAAGGGCCCCGTCTTTGGAGATAAAGACTTAGAGGGCTCTATGTGCAATTGGTACTGAGTCTGCATAAACTCATTTTGTTGTTGTTTTTGTTGCATACTTTTCAAAAACCAAGTGGCTTAAATCTGTTCCCGGAGGTAATTATGCTAAACTGGCATTCCAACACCATAAATTCCCTGCTTATGGCAATCTCTGCTAGGGTGTCAGGTCGGGCTAGGTTACCGAGCAAATGGGTGCTTCGAAAGTTTTAGGGTAATTGCCTCTATAACTCGTTGAGTATAGGCCCTGTCAGGCAATCTCTAATTGTCACTGACGCTTCAGTTCCCTTTCTCCCTCCTCCTTCTTTTCTCCACTGTTGAACTGAAGGCCACTCTTTGGTGCAGAATGGCTTTGGACCTTTCATCTTCTGGAGCACCTGGATTTTGTCACCGTTAAAGCTTTTGCTCATGACATCATGATGTCACCCCGATGGAGCCCAGAGGGCGGTAGTTTGGCTGAGCAAAAACTGTCCCTGTGCAGCCTCATCCTTGCCCAAGAAGCTATCAGTTGAGAGAAGATAAGTTATGATGATGGACTTGGTATGAAATGAAGAGTACATGACCATAAGCCCAATTCTTCTAGGTTTGTTTTTTTTTTTTTTTTTTTTTTTAACGAAGGCTAGATTGGTTGTTGATGTGTACTAGGATGGTGTCAGCAATTTCAAGAGCATACTTTGATCTTCTCCCCTCCCTTTTGTGTGTGGGCATGGGGCCTCAGTAGGAAGGATGTTTTTGGATTGTAAACTAGACTTGTGACCAGGAGTTTCTATTGAACTCTATCTATATATGGGGATTTTTCATCAAACTGCATCATAAAATATGTTAAATACTCAGCTCCTAAATCCAATTCATTAATTATCTTGCTTAAAGTATACTTCAAATAGATCACATTTGACATGATATGTCACTGATAGTAGAGGGAAATGATAACACTTAAAACCAATAAATGTTTTAAATTTATTTTGCTTATTATGGTTGTCATATTTTGACATGGAGGGCTGACGTGTCAACAAAGCTGTTATCACGATGTAAAGCAATGGCATTGAACTGTCTCACCTTTCGTGTGGTTGTTTCAGGGTAAAGTGGGCCCAGGGGGAAAATATAGCTAAAATCTCCAAGGAAGCATCTGCTTATGGAGTCAATACAGATCATCACTGCATAAAACAGCCTGAGCTCAAAACAAAAGCTGGGGGAAAAGTTCATACTTTGATCTGCTACCTTTTTCCTAGTGGATTAAAAAATAATGAGAGGTTAAAAGGAATGTTTTCTATTTGCCAGAACTTGTGCAAAGTGTCTCATGTATTTTATCTCATTTCATTCTATGAGGCTAGATATTTTTGTCCCTGATTTATAGACGAGAAAACTGAGGCTCGAAAGTCATAAGTAGCGTTCACAAGGTCACAAAGCTAGTTAAGTGGCAAAGCTCGGGTTTGGATGGATCAATGTCTGGCTTTACGCAGACACCAGAGCCACCACTGTTCTGTGTGGTTTGGAACTAACGTTGATTCTGGCTTCTGGCTCATCTTGACTTCCCACTAGAATCCAGCCTCATTCCCAAGCTCTTGCCATCTCTGCCTGCCATATGATGATATAGTAGAACTTAAATGTGGACAGTGGGTTGTGATCTACAAAATGTTTTCATATACCTGGGGAGGATAGGTTTGGAGGCAACCAACATGCTTCTCTTTGTCTCCAAGCTTTAGAGAATAAAGGTAAAGTCAAAGGAAACTGCTAGAAAGGAGGGCTTGAGAGCTATGCTTTTTCTGCTATTTAGGACAGTGCCAAAGCCAGACTTTTTAAAAGGCTAAATGTAGATTTGACCCTGATCGAACTAAGCACCAAAGCAATGAGTAATAGATGTGACTTGGAACCCTTCACAGCAGCAGTGTTCTCTATGCCCAGCTAATTAAAGTCCAGCAAAGAGCTTGCTGTGGGCAGGGCTAATGTCTTCTGTACCTCAGTCTCTGTTTTGTGCCCAACTAATATTTGTTGAATGTAGCTGTTCATGCATAGCCAGAGACCAGCAGCTTGTTCTTATCTTAACCTCTCTTTTCTCAACTACTGATTTGCTTCTAAAATGTTTTTGTTTTTATTGGGTAGTCTACACCAATGCCTTAACAATTAGCCTTGGCAGCTAAGAGCTAGTCATTTGTTCAACTCATATTTATTTAATGTTATTTTTATGGACAAGGCTTTATGTCAGGCACTAGAGATATAGCAGTAGTGAACGAAATAGTAAAATGTGGCAGATAGACATCGATCGATGAATTAGACAATTATTTATCATGGTGGCAAGTCTTCCAAAGTAGAAGTATAAAATGTTATTGGTGCCCATGATAGGAGAACTTGATCTAGACTGAAGGATCTGTGAAGGCTTTCTTGGAGAAATAATTTTTGAGCTGAACTATTCAGGGTGAATGAGAATTAACCAGAGCAAGCAGAGTAAGAAAATGATAGGAGGTAGGATGGCAAATAAACAATCCAGGGAGAGAGTGTATTGCTGAGAACAGTTTGATAAGAAGAAGCTCAGTTATGTTCTGAAACAGAAACCAGATAAATTTGGCTGGAAAAAGGTAGGGAACAGTGGAGCAACATGAGACTTTTTTTTTTTTTTTTTTAAACCAGCTAAGACTATTTGGTTGCAATAATAAGGAAAATTTATTGGTTCAGTAAACAGAAAAATCCAGAGGTGGATGTCTCCAGTCATTACTTTATCAGAGATCATTATTCCTCTCCGGTTTTCTTGGCCCTAATCTCTCCTGCATGTTGACTTAAGTATCCTAAGGTAGTGAAGTGACTGCAGCAGCTCCAGCCCTCACATCTGCCTTCTACACCATCCAGAAGAGAGAAAAACTTGTTACAGAATTCCTAATAAGAGGCCTGAGATGAACCCCAATTGGAGCAGTGGAGGCCACATGCTCTGCTTTGGACCACGCACAGTGTTGAGGAGACAGGAAAAGCCTGCTTTAGTGTGGCCTGGGCAGAGATTTGTTCTCTGGAGCCAAGGGAAGATTCAGCTTCTCTGGAAGCACAGAGATTATAAGACAGAAAGCAGGACTGCTGGGAAGCACAGAATCGATGAGGAGGAGGCCGCAGAGGCCACTACAAGGCTGAAGAGGTGAAGATGGGCCTGTGCTATAGGACTTTGGGCCTATTAAAACCACAGGGCATCATTAAAGGATTTTCAGCAAGTCAGTAACATCATTAGATAAAACTGAGATATTTAAAAACAGATTATGAACTCCATTTTGACGCATCTATCGTTCCCAAGAAGAAAATCAGTCAGGTAAATAAACAAATCATTAGGCTAGGAACAAAAATGCAAATCTTTATTTGTCTAGTTTTTCTAATGATTATAACAACTAGTTCTTATTAGTTTATCTAATGTTAATAATAGCTTATAATGATAATAAGCCAACCACATTGAGAAGAGCTTTACAAAAATTACCTCATACAATCTCCACTATAATCCTGGGAGGTAGGTTCCACGATTATCTCCGCATTATTAGTGAGGAAGGGGTAGCTGAGGTATGGAGAGATTAATTTACCTAAGGTTGTGTAGCTAGTAAATAGCAAGAGCAATAACCACCTGAATTGAAATATTGTGTTCTTTCCACTCAACTCCGGAATATCATGGGGGTGGGGGAAACCATGTCTTTCTTTATTTGGAAGATAATTACTGAACAAAGCCTCATGCCAGGACTCATGAGTCTCAACTGGCTAGCCAGATTGCATAGAATCTGCCTGAATTTAAAAAAATATATATTGTGGTAAAATATAAATAATGTAAAATTTGCCATTTTCACTATTTTTAATTGTACAATTCAGTGACGTTAATTACATTCACAACGTTGTGCAACCATAGCCACTATTGATTTCCCAAAGTTTTTCATCATTCCAAATAGAAACTGTAACGATTAAGCAATAACTTTCCACATCCCTCTCCCCACCAGCCTCTGGTAACCTCTTATCTACTTCCTGTGTCTATGAATTTGCCTATTCTCGATATTTTATGTAAGTGAAATCATACTACATCTATCTTTTGTTCTTATTTTATTGTGCGCTATTTCACTTAGTGTGGTATTTTCAAGGTTCACCCATATTGTAACATGTATCAGAACTTCATTTCTTGTCATGGATGAATAATCTGCCAGAAAGTTGACAAAACTATTTTTATTAGTAGAGTGATTACAAAATATTTGAAATTGAATAACTATAATTTTTTTTTAACCCCACATTTGTTTATTTATTTTTTTATTTTTGACTGTGTTAGGTCTTTGTTTCTGTGCGAGGGCTTTCTCTAGTTGGGGCAAGCGGGGGCCACTCTTCATCGCGGTGCGCGGACTTCTCACTATTGCGGCCTCTCTTGTTGCGGAACACAGGCTCCAGACACGCAGGCTCAGTAGTTGTGGCCTCACGGGCCTAGTTGCTCCGCAGCATGGGGGATCTTCCCAGACCAGGGCTGGAACCCGTGTCCCCTGCATTAGCAGACAGATTCTCAACCACTGCGCCACCAGGGAAGCCCTTGAATAACTATTATTTTAAGCAAGCTTGTCCTCTCCAGGTTTCACTACCCTCATGATATGCTATTATCTTAAAATCAGCTGCCTACTTACTCTTAACATTTTCTGTCTGGTTCTTAAGACATTTGTGTTTGCAACCATTGCCTTGCAATCTGGGGTGACAGAGCTCTTGGATTAGATGGATTAGACTGAGTCCTCTCCTCAAGAAGGTAGAAACTTATCTCTGTACTCCTTTTTGCAATTACCTATCAGCACAGTGACTTATATACTAGGTGCTTAATAAATATTTGTGGATTCAAATTTAAATTCAATGTAGCGAAACTTTATCAGATATTTATGATGTTCCAGGCACTGTGTTAGGGAACAGGGATACGATGGAGATCAAAAGAAATGTGGTTCTTATTCTCTTGGAGACTACACTACAGGTAGACAATGATGATGTTAAGAGCCAGTGATCTTAAAAATAATAATGTCTTCTATTTTTATAGTTTCTTTTGTTTCCAAAGACTGTGCACATATATACTAACTCATTTAGTGCCATGACGTTTGACATACATTTTCTCCTAATGGCTATTTTTTAGTATATTCCAAATGAAGTAAGTTAGAAGAGATTATTGGTTAACCGAGATTTTAAGATTTGATTTAATGGGGTGGTAAATTAATTAATTCTTTCAGAAGACGGTATCTTTAAATCCAAAAATAGCTTGCATAAAGGACATTGTCTCTCGGCAAGTTGGGAGATGTGCCAATTTTTGACGGGCCCTAAGAATCCTTACCAACTTTCCTGCCATTTCATGAACCTAACTCTCTTGATAGCTCCAGGATTTAAGTTAAAAGAGTGCCTAAAACAAAGTCCAGAGCACATGACCCTTGTCTCTTCATGTATGCTGTATGTCTCTAGATCAGTCGTGAAGGCTTTCAACGGTTTCACTCTTTCCTTGAGTAGGTTTCCTGAATTCACCAGACTTGCTGTCACCTGGAAATCTCCTGCTTATTTGGTTGTCAACACAGGCTAGAGGAATAGAGGATAATGCCACGCACACCTCAACAACTTTCTGTCTTGCTATGTAACTGAAAGTGTTGGTCTCGCTTTTTTCATTTGTCGCGGGCCTCCCCACGCCAAGAACTGTCTGAAGGACATAAATGGAAAGAGGCAGAATTTAGGATGACTGAGAAGAGATAGTATATTTCTGAATTTTCTAGTAAGCACTTATTCCCGTGTCATTACCAAGTAAGGATGAAAGAGGCTCACGGAGAGCAGTGGACGAGGATCATTTAAAAACTCCAAATGCAAATCACAGTTACAAAAAGTGCTTTTGGTCAAACATTAGGAAAGAACATTACTACATTTGAACAACCCTACCTAAGAAAACCGTGTAGGAGGGAGAGAAGGAGACTCTTGGAATGGGAGGAAATTCCAGTTCAGTCTGGTTTACAGAAACTTCAACCACAAGCTCTTTTCAAAAGAATATCAGGATTCAAGCATGACATCATCTAAAGAAATGCTCATTGGTGTTCAGACCCTGACTGGCTGGGATCTGGTTCTCTTTATTTAACCCTTTCTCAGCTATTACCCGTTTAACTTTGGGAATACACTTTTCATGTTGTTTGCAGCAGCAGTAAGCACTGGAGCAGAAAACACTGGAACGCAGTTGCTTTCTATAAACTCCTCACCTCAGTGTAAATTTTTATGCTTAGAGTGTCAAAAGTTATTTCAAATGCTTTGTTGCTATGTAGTTGCAAAAGCAGCATTACTGAGAGAAATGCTTCAATTAAAGCCTTTGAAAAATAGAGGATATCAAGTCATTGTGTGGTTATCTTCTCCACCTTAGTCTCCTTTCTCTTATTTTTATCCCAATTTTATCGAAATATAATTGACACATAATATATTGTGTATGTTTAAGGTGTACAACATAAAGATTTGATACAAATATATATTACAAAATGATTACCACAATATAGTTAGTTAGCACATCCACCACCCCACATAGTTACGTGTGTGTGTGTGTGTGTGTGTGTGTGTGTGTGGTAAGAACATTTAAGATCTACTCTCTCAGCAACTTTCAAGTATACAATACAGTATTGTTAACTATAGTACCATGTTGTACGTTAGATCCCCAGAACTTATTCATCTTATAACTGGAAGTTTGTACCCTTTGACCAGTGTCTCCCCATTTCCTCTACGCACCGGCACCTGGCAACCACCATTCTACTCCCTTTATCTATGAGTTTGACTTTTTTAGATTCCTCAGATAAGTGAGATCATACAGTATTTGTCTTTCTCTGTCTGCCTTATTTTGTTTAGCATAATACCCTCAAGGTCCACCTATGTTGTTGCAAATGGCAGGATTTCCTTTACTTTCAGAGCTGAATAATATTCCCTTGTATACATATATCACATTATCTTTATCCATTCATCCTTTCATGGACACTTAGGTTGTTTCTATACCTTGGCTATTGTGAGTAATACTGCAATGAACATGGGAGTGCAGATATCTCTTCAAGACAATAATTTCATTTCTTTCAGATATATACCCAGAAATGAGACTCCTGGATCATATGGTAGTTCTATTTGTAATCTTTTGAGGAATTCTTTCATACTGTTTTTCATAGTGGCTATACCAATTTACACTCCCACCAACAGTGTATAAGGATTCCCTTTTCTCCACATCCTTGCCAACACCTGTTGTCTCTTGTATTTTTGATAACAGCCATTCTAACAGTGTGAGATGATATCTTCTTGTGATTTTGATTGGCATTTCTCTGATTATTAGTGATGTTGTGCATATTTTCATGTACCTGTTGGTCATTTGTATGTCTTTTTTTTGGAAAAAAAAATGTCTATTCAAGTCCTGCCCCTATTTTTAAATCAGATTATCTGGGTTTTTAAAATTTGTCTGTTTTGTTTTGCTATTGGGTTGTGTGAGTTCCTTATGTATTTTGGATGTTAACCCCTTGTCAGATATATGGTTTGCAAATATTTTCTCCTATTCCATAAGTTGCCTTTTCATTTTGTTGATGTTTCTTTTACTGTGTAGAAACTTTTTCATTTGATATAGTCCCACTTATTTATTTTTGCTTTTGTTGCTTGTGCTTTTGGTGTCATATCCAAGAAATCATTCCTAAGGCCACTGTAAAGATTTTCCCTATGTTTTCTTTTAGGTGTTTTATGAATTCAGGTCTTTCTTACATTTAAATAATTAATCTATTTCACGTTAATTTTTGAGTGGTATTAAGATAGGAGTCCAACTATATTCTTTTGAATGTGAATATCCAGTGTTCCCAGAACAATTTATTGAAGAGATTATCCTTTCCCTATTGAGTATTCTTGGATTCCTTGCCAAATATTAGTTGACCATATATGTGTGGGTTTATTTCTGGGCTCTCAATTCTGTTCCATTGATCTAAGTGTCTGTTTTATGCCAGAACATACTTTTTTGATTACTATAGTTTTGTAATATAGTTTGAAGTCAGGGACTGTGATGCCTCCAGCTTTGTTCTTCTTTCTCAAGATTGCTTTGGCTATTTGGGGTCTTTTGTGGTTTCATACAAATTTTAGGAACATTTGTTCTATTTCTGTGAAAAATGCCTTTGGAATTTTTATAGAAATTGCACTGTTCTATACATAGCTTTGGGTAATAAGGTCAGTTCCCTTTCTCTTATAATCACACTCTTACCTTTTGGGTTAACATTTATGTCAGATTATTGCTTTACCTTGTCATTATGGATGGATATTAAAATTACAGGCTTATAACTAAGCAGCTATTTGCAAAAACTGAAGTAACGTATCATGACCACCAAAGAGATGTAAGTATTTTGGCTGAATGGTGATAATTTTATTTGGATATTCCCCACTTTATCTAGGAAAAGACACTGATACAGTTAATGATTTCGAAAATATACCATTCTGGAATTAGCCTTTATTCTTCCTGTCTTCTCACTGGATGCTTGAATGGAACCAGATAGACACAGGCAGTAATTGTGGGTCAGAGTGATAAAATGACTCATAATATTGAGCTTAATAGTTGTGAAACCTAGGGATATTATCTTGATTTCATATCATTTTCACTGCCTTCTACTGGTAATATAGGAAATATGTGATTTCCAGTTAATAAATTCAAACCCTCCCTATTTCAATCATCTTTTGATTTTCATAACATCTCTGGAGATAAAAGAGACAACTATCAGAGGCAAGAAACACAGGTCTAGAGGCATGAAGAGCTGTATACAATAAAGGAACATAGGGATGAGAATATGGGCACTTTGATCCCACACCCACTGGCAAGACGATTGATGGATGAAACATAACTGTCAGCCAGTAGACTAAGGAGGAAGGAGCTACTTCTTGAGCTTTTCAAACATGATGAGCTTACTCTCCCCTCTGGTTCTATTACTACCAAAACAATCATAAGACTTGACCCCACCAGTCAGGATTTGGTCCCTAAAGATATGAAGAGAAGGGTGGGAAGGCAAGACCCCCCCTGTGGTTGACTGTCAGAGGAGATAGGAAGTTCAGACAAAGAGAGTATGAATAGCTGGGGAGCATTAGCTGTCTCTTTACCCTCTTCCACACTGGGACCTGCATTTCAACTAATACAGAATTGGTGGTTGACTCAGAATGACATAGTGTTTAACACTGTCAAAGTAGTTGTGTTTGAAAGGGTAACAGTTGTATATTCTTTACCTGGTTCAACAATATTCCCTTGTCCCCTGTGAAAGGCGTTTTCTAGAATAAAGACTCCCTCTAGCCCAAAGCTCAAAATTAGCAGTCATATTGAATAGTAAAAACAAATCAACAAACTGCTATGCATTTGATTCAGTTTATAAATCCACTGTCTTTCAAATATCCATGTTGTAAAGCAGGTTCTTCAGGAAACAGACACTGAGAGCATGTACTGGGTAGTACCCTGCCTTTTGGAGAAGGGAAGGCAATAGGATTGGGGAGAGGGCAGAGTCAATGTGTGATGGTCCCAAGAAAAGCCTCAGGTTACTGTGACATTTGTCACAGAGCCCTTTGGGGATCTCTGAAGCTGGACTTGCCTTGCAGAGTTGTCCTGAATTGGCACTAGAAGACTGGGTCTTTATACCCTTGCAGTGACAAGTCATGGGATGTGGGTGACCCTGTGACCCTGGGTGAGGTGGCTTTCTAGGGTAAGTCCTAGAGAAGGACTCAGCTGAGAGCTGTAAGTGGTCAGTACAGCAGGTAGCTGAGGGAATGTGTATCTCAGTCCTGGAGGATGGATTTGGGCAGTGTATTACAGCATCCACTAAAATACAAATTAGACTTCTAAGTTATTTAATTCTTTCAAAAGTTGCCAGAGTGTACCAGAGTTATAAAGACTTCAGAGAGATCCTTCAATGGCCCAGAGATGGCAGATCTCTTAGAAATTATAAGGCAAGTCTCTTTTTTGGGACCTTTTTACTCATCAAACAAATAGATTTTCCGTTTACTATATGGTAGCAAAAACACAGGGGCTGTTCTGGTTTTTGATATGTAGGGTGTTTGGGGGGACTGGGGCAGGAGTGTAGCTGCCTCCGTACAATCTGCTTGGAAGAATAAAAAGTGGTTGGCTTAACCTTCACCACCCCAGCTTGAGTCCACATTCTTAGAAGATGAGCTAAAGGTTGAATTCTGGATCTTTCTGTGTAAGAGGGGGAAAAATCTGCTGCCAAGTACAGGAGCACTGGAGCCTTGAGACGGAATCCAAAAACTGGTTGTGGATGAGGAATAATGCCTTATATGGCGTGACTGTTCGGAGCCACTTCAGGGAGCTGGGGGATCATCGTGGCATTGCTTATGATAATCAAGGGCTGTCTGAGATTCAGGAGGTGAAGCAAGAAGATATGTGTGCCTAATGTTGAAGAAAAGCATTTCTATGTCTGTTAACATTTATGGTGTCCGATTGAGTGGGTTAGCAAAATAAAGACAGATGGCAACAGATTAATGCGAACATTTACTATACCTACAATACTGTGCCCACTCCAGCTGAAGCTCTCCTGCTTAACTTCCTCTACAACTCACAGTCAAATGTCACTTAGTGACCCTGAAGAGAAGAGCAATTTATGATGGATCAGGAATCAGGATTAACCATACATTTATCATGGAATGAGGAATCAGAAACTTCATTTAATGTATAAGTGATGTTTGTCTGGGGCTGGTGGATCATTACTTTGCAATCACTCCTTGTGTTAGGAAGCAGGAATTGATTAGCCTAGGGTCATTAAGTCCATCCCCTGCCTCCAGGCTGTACAGTTTGTGTAAATGGTTCCAGCTGGATATGCCTTTATGCTATTCTTAAGGAGCTCCTGAAGAGGAAATTACGAGATGTCCCTGAGGAGCACATTGTGAGGGTCTCACAGTCTTAAGCTCCAAGAAGTTCTTTTCCATATTTAAGGAGCACTGGAGGAGGGAGTCATAATATCTGGGCTCTCCTACTAACTCTATTAACTCTATTGTGACTTAATTTTTCCTATGTAAGAGATGAGTAAAAGTATTTCTCCAGACAACTCCAGCACCCCTCCAACACTGTCAGGAGGATCAAAGGAGACAGTGATATGGAGAACACTACTGTGTTTCTAAATTAGGTCATGATGTACCAATTCAAGGTACAAATTGAGATCAATTAGATGCAATTAAGGACTGATCAGGTCATAGAGAAGCAGATGTGATTAGGAGTGAAAAGCCTCAGTGAGTTTAGATTGAGGACAGGTCTAAGATGAGGTTTATCATGCCTACAGTAGAACATCAGGTGTATTTGACTTGGTCATGTTCAAGTCTATTGCTTTCATCACAATGTGATACCAAAGGTTATGTTATCTGGTATGGGCGTTTCAGTTATCATTGTTGGGTTTAAGTACCATTTGGAATGCTTTTTGTTTCTTGCTTTAAGATGCTCAGGGACCTGGAGTGCACTGTCCTGTGTTTGTCTGAATCCGATTACTTGTAGGACAGTGTGGGTTTGGTGTTGAACCAGAAACCTACCCACTCATTGCACATGTGTTTCCATATCCCATAATGAAAAATTCATTGTAGATTCAAGCCTCTGATAAATGGTGGTAAATTTTTTCCAACGTTGGAATTTTTCTAACGTCTGATAAATGTCTTTCATAATTCACCAAAGCTTTTAGAGCACAAGAGAACATCCATTATAAAGCAGAGATATGAATTCTCCCTGTATATGCCTCTGATATGAACTCACCTTTGCTTTGCTGGCGTTTGAGTTGGGGCCGTTTTGTTGTTGCTGCCCAATGGGCTACGCAGTTGCACTGGAAGAGTTGTGACCCCCTCTCCTTCGACTCTTGGACACAATTTGTCCTGTCTCTTTCACCCTTGGAGAGCCTCACAGCTGGTCTGCATGATACCCGATATCATTTTGATGATAAATGAAGGCCTTTCTTAAAGTACAGTATCTCTATCCTGCGATGGTGAACGGAAAACCTCCTCCAAGGACGATGAACTTCCTATTAGTCGCAGTTATTGCACAGTCATTTCTGCTCTTTGATTTTTGCATTTCCTAAAGTTTGGGTATATTTCTTTCTTTCCTTTTCTATTTGATTTCTGGGGCTTTACAGCAGAGTTTGTTTGAAGCTCCTGTCTTTCAGAGGCCTTTTAAAGTTTGTTTTTAAAGTAATGAATGGAGGCTTATATAAACAACAAATTGTGAAGACTGAAAATAACGTAACGATATATTATATTTGGAATAGCACCTCATAACTTACGAAGTACTTCTATTACCAAGATCAGCCCTTGTTTCATTTATGCTCACGTTGGTGCTGCAAGGTAGAGAAAGGAAAATATCAGAAAACTGGGCTTAATAAATTTAGATGTTTTGTTCATTTTCTTATTTCTACCAAGTGATGGTGCCAGTATTCAAACTCAAGTCTTCTGATTATTTGTCCATGTCTTTCAACTTGATCACACTGTTTAGTAGTAAATAAACCTTGCAATGATGTTTATTTGACACATTTAACAGTATGACTGTGGATGACTGGGCTGCCCGGCCTTTAGACAGCTGTGGTAAGTTACACAAATGAAAAGGGTAAGTGTGTTTCAGGCACAAGTCAACATTTGTAGAGGTGGTTGGAGAGTGAGCGGAGAAGGAGAGACAAAGAGGTTGTGGCTCCCAGCAGTCCTTCCTTGCAGGCGTCAGGGGATGAGCCTTCCATGCAGGCTCATCTTAGGGAGGTGGCTGTCCTGTCTCAAGTCAGTTCTGGAGCCCCAGGCTTGGAAAGAAAGACAGGGTGGAGGGTGGCGTGGTGAACATCTTCCCTTTCACAGCACTTGCTTTGGGCCTGCCACTTTTCACTTCTAGGAGACAGAAAAAAAGTAGATGCCTCAGAGAAGCTTATTTTAGGGTTTAGTAGGTGACTTTGGTGACAAGTTTACATCTGCAATGGTTAGTTTCATGTGTCAACTTGATTGGACCACAGGGTACCCAGATATTTGGTCAAACATTGTGTTGCTATGTCTGTTGGGGTGGGGGTTGGATAAGATTAACAGTTAATCATAAGACTGGGTGAAATGGATTGCCCTCTCCAGTGTGGGAGGGCCTTATTCAATCAGTTGAAGGTGTGAGTAGAACAAAAAGGCTGACCATCCCCTGAGTAAGAGAGAATCCCTCCTGCCCGACCACTTTTGTACTGGGACATCAGCTTTTGCCCACCTTTCCATTCAAAGTGAAGCATCAGTTTTTCCTGAGTCTCAGGTCTGCTAGCCTTCCAACCGGAACCACACCATCAGCTCTCCTATGTCCCCAGCTTGTGGACTGAGGTTCTTGGGAATTCTCAGCTGTCATAATCATGTGGGCCAATTCCTTATAATAAATCTCTTCCCAGATGTACATCTTGTTGGCTCTGTTTCTTTGGAGAACCCTGACTAATATAACATCCTTCCAATAAGATAGGTGGTACATAGCAAATGACGAGGCAGACGCGGCAGTGGTGAGTGAGCTGTTGGAGGTTTGGGAAAGGGGAATGGGGTCCTGGCAGGGAGGACACTCAAGAAACAGGACACAAAAATGCAGAAACAGCTACACTCTCCATACAATGTATGGGTGTGATTTCTCAACTTTGCTGTGCAGGAAGTGTTGCTGGGGAAGTGGTGAATGGAAAGAGCAGGAGGGGGAAGGCAACTTGGGAGCATGAATAAGGAGGACTGGGCCAGGTTCCACGGCAAGGGTCTTGCACAGTCATAGAACAATATAAAATGCACTGGGGTGGGGAGAATGGGAGAGAAGTAAAGAGGGTGAGAGAGCCATTCTGAGAGGGTAATAGAAGGGCATATAGACAACATCTCAAAGACTGAACTTTGTCTTTTTTTTTTTTTTGCGGTACGCGGGCCTCTCACTGTTGTGGCCTCTCCCGTTGCAGAGCACAGGCTCCGGACGTGCAGGCTCAGCGGCCATGGCTCACGGGCGCAGCTGCCCCGCGGCATGTGGGATCTTCCCGGACCGGGGCACGAACCCGTGTCCCCTGCATCGGCAGGCGGACTCTCAACCACTGCCCCACCAGGGAAGCCCTGAACTTTGTCTTTATCCAGCTTTGCTTGCTCCTTTCCTAGAGATGAAAACAACTGCCATTTCACTCTGTCAAATCAAATTTACCTTATTTTAACTCAAGCCAGCAAATATTTTCTCATTCATTTACTCCACAAATACTTATTGAGTGCTTACTGTGTACCAGGCATGGTTCTAAAGTACTGGGGATATAATAGACCAAACAGATAAAATTCCCTGCCGTCGTGGGGCTGCCCATCACAGACAAATAAGCATCTACCCTTCTGTACCTTACCCTGGCTCGTACTCTAGTAAAAGCCAACATTCTGAACAGACAAGACAGGCTCTGCTCTGAAGGAGCTTATAGTCCAATAGGGTGATTTAGACATGCACAAATAATGATCATAGCATAATTTGACATGTGGGAAGAAGTCTGAGGGAATGAGAATTACTCCCTCCTAATTTTACTTGACCCACTTTGAGATCTTTCTCTTAAGCCATATGATTACTTAGTGAATAAAAAGTATAAACTGCATTTGGCAACCGTTAATTCTCTTCAACCTCCGAACAATCCTTCGAGTTAGGTAAAACAGCGATTATTATTTGCAAGTTTGGGGAAAATGAGTGCTCAAATGTTAATGGTCCTATTTTTATGCAGAGTTTTATATTTCCATTTCATGTCAGACCACACATCCTGCCTTTCTTAACCTCTCCCACTGGAAGAAGTGAAGCATTGTGTGCCAGGTACTTGGTAAGACAGTGGCAACAAGCTGGCTCTGAGGGGTTACTAATCACGGTAAGCCAGGTGGATACAAGGGAAAATATGGTGTGGTGGATGTGGGAGTGGTATTTTGTCCTGTAATTGGCCATGCATGCCCAATTTATGTGTAATCAATGTGAGGGAGGAATGTTATATGATATTAAAATTTTCTAGGGAATATTTCCCCTCCACGTACAGACAACTTTTAACACACATAGATAGATGTATGGCTCTTTCCCTGTCAAACAGGTCCCATAAAAGGGAGGATGAACAGTGGGAATGGAAGGCAGCAGCCTTAAGGGGCAGTCTTCCTAGCAGTCCTCTTCTGGGAGAAAAGGAGGAAGGAGGGGAATGAGGACCAGTTCTCCCAGGATGCTCCTAGAACAGACCCAAGGAATTGCTGCTGTTCAAAAGTCAAGGAGACTGAAGAACAAAGACTCAGATTTTACCTAACAACTTGTGTTTAGAAGAGTTTAGCATCCCTTTCACCCTCACCATCCTCCTGAGAGGTAGACGGAATAGGTACTGATAGTCTCACGTTATGGAAGAGGAACCTGAGACTGAGACCTTAAGTAATTTATGGGGACTATAGACGAGTACAAGTGGAGTGGAGATTTGAATTCAAGTATATCTGACATTTAAACCTTAGATTTCTTTTCCTATGCTACAGTGTTTCCTCTCATGAATAAAAAGTGAGGAGGAATCAGTGATTAAATTAAATATTGTAAGTAATTATTTGTGTATTTAAATTTAATTATTTTGCAAGCCAGCATTACACTTACTCATAGTATTGCTTTTATTCTTAATTGTGGCTTGCAGAGTCTAAGGGTAATAGTTCTCAACCTCATTGCTCACCTGGAGCTTCTCAAAAACATAGGATGTGTATGTGTGTGTGTGTGTGTGTGTGTGTGTGTGTGTGTGTGTGTGTGTGTGTGTGTGTGTAGGGGATGGCGTGGAGGCAGTTAGCTATACCTTTTATACTGAGTCAGAATTTCTAGGAGGTGGAATGTAGTGTTTCCCAGGTTATTCTGATAGGCAGCCAGGTTTCGAAGCTACTGTTAGGTCTTATGCTTAAGCTGAGTCTGGCTCTGTCGGAGTGTGGCTGACCAAGCCTCCCCAAAAGGTGTCCAAATGGTGACCATGCTTATATATATTCATAACTTAACAAGGCCCATTCTTGATTGACATACATGGAACAACTTAGCAGAATTCTGAGATAATCCCGATGACCTGTGTCCTGTATATTCCTCTCCCCTTGAGTGTGGCCTAGACCTGCGAATATGATGAGACAGTCACTCCCTTGGTTAGGTTACATGATGCTATAAAGGTAAATGGATTTTCCTGATGTGATTAAGGTCCCCAATCAGTTGACTTTAAGTTAACAAAAGGAGGATTATTTTGGGTGGGCCTGACCTAATTAAATAAGCCATTTAAAAGAAAGTCTAGAAATTGGGGTCAGAAAAAACAGCAGAGGTGCCCTCCTGTTAGCTGTGAAGAAGCAAGCTCCCAGTCATGGTGAGGGCCATTAGGTGGGGAAGGGTGGGTGTCCTCTACAAACTGAGGGTCTCAGTCCTCCTACCTCAAGGAACTGAATTCTTCTGACAGCCAGATAACTTGGAAGGGGACACAGAAGCCCAGGTGAGATCTGAAGCCCTGGCTGACATCTTAATTTTAGCCTAGTGATACACTGAGCAGAATACCCAACTCATCGGTGCCTAGACGCCTGTCCTGTGGTGAGATAATAAATTTGTGTTGTTTTAAGCTTTTCAGTTTGTGGTAATTTGTTATGCAACAATAAAAAAAAAATGATACAAATATTAAAGTAAAATAAAGATTTTCTAGGACAATGGCTAATAAACTGCAAATATCTTGGAATTATTTAAGTGCTTTTCTTTTTTCTAGGTTAAAGGGAACCACATAGTGACAAAACAAGCAAACAAAGTTTCAGTGTTAGACACATTTGCAATCAAATCTTCATTTACCTCTAACCCATGTTGTTGTTGTTGTTGTTGTGTGTGTGTGTGTGTGTGTGTGTATGTGTGTGAGTGAGAGAGAGAGAAAGAAAGAGAGAGGGAAGTATGGATAAGTTAAATTTTATTATAGTTTTTAAATTGAGATATAGTTCACAAACCACAAAATTCACCCCTTTAACCTATACAGTTCAGTGTTTTTTTATTGTATTCACAAGGGTGTGCACCTAACATCACTATCTAATTCCAGATATTTTTATCACTCCCCAAAAGAAACCCTGCGCCCCTTAGCAATCACTACCCATTTCTCCCTCTCTATAACTCTTGCAATCACGAATCTACTTTCTCTCTTTGGATCTGTCTATTCTGGACATGTCATATACATGGAATCATATAATATGTGGCCTGTTGTGTCTGGTTTCTTTCATTGAGTATAATGTTTTCAAGATTCATCTGTTATATAATAAACAAAATGTGTTATATCCATACAATTGATATTATTCAGCCACAAAAGAAATAAAATACACTTTTCCTTTATGGATTTTGTTTTTCTGTTGTTAGGTACATATATTTTTATAATGATGTCATCTTGATTGATTGACATTTTAATCATTTAAAAACATTCTTTATTGTCTGTAGTAACACCTTTTATTTTAAAGTTTATTATTTCTGATATTAGTATGGCCATTCAAGCTCTCTTCTAGTTGCTATTTGTATAATAGATCTTTTTCTGTATTTTTACTTTCAAACTATTTTCTCCTTTGACTCTAAAGTTTGTCACTTGTAGATATCATATAGTTAAATCATGCTTTTTAAAATCCAGCCTGCTAATCTTTGTCTTTTATTGGAGTGTTTAATTCATTTACATTTAATGTAATTACTAAGGTAGGATTGATGTCTACTATTTTCCTATTAGTTTTCTGTGTGACTTATGTCTTTCTTGTCCCTTTTTTGTTCTATTAGTGACATATGTTACATAGATATTTTTTACTGTGGCATTTTAATCTCCTTGTTGTTTCTTTTAGTATATTTTTTTGAGTTATTTCCTTAATGGTTGCCATGGTGATTACAATTAACATTATAATTGATCACAATTTAGTTTGTATGAATACAAATTTAATTTCAATATTATACAAACATTTTGTTCCTAGCTGCATTCCCTCTCCTCTCCTTCGTCATAAAAATGACATCTTTGTGCATTATTTGCTTATCAACGGAGTTATAATTATTGCTTTACACAGTTGTCTTTTACTCTTATAGGAGAAGAAAATAATTACAAACTGAAAATACAGTTTAACTGTTTTTATATTTACCTATGTATCTACCTTTACCAGTATTTTCTATTTTTTCATGTGGATTTGATTTATTTTCTAGTATCCTTTCATTTCATCACAATAGACTCCCTTCAGTATTTCTTGTAGGGAAGGTCAGCTAGTGACAAATTCTCTCAGTTTTTGTTCATCTGACAATATTTTAATTTCTCCTTCATTTTGAAGGATAGTTTTGCTAGATATAGAATTCTTGCTTGATAATTCTTTTTCTTTTAGCACTTTGAATATTTTATTCCACTGCCTTCTGGCCTCCATGGTTTCTGATAAAAACTGGATATTAATCTTGATGATTTCTTGTACATGATGATTTATTGTACCTTCTCTTGCTGTTTTCAAGATCTTCTCTTTGCCTTTCCATAATTTGATTATAATGTATCGAGGTGTGGATCTCTTTGAGTTTATCCTATATATAGTTCATTGAGCTTCTTGAAGGTGTAGATGAATGTTTTATAAATCATATTTGAGGGGTTTCTGGTCATCATTTCTTCAAATATTCTTCCTGTCATTTTCAGTCTTCTCCTACTGGGACTCCTGTTATGCACATGTTGGTACCCTTTTGTTGTGCCATAAGAATCGGAGACTGTTCATTTTCCTTTATTCTTTTTCTTTTTTATTCTTTAGACTGGATAATCTTGACTGACCTATTGCCAAGTTCTCTGATTCTTTCTTCTGCCAGCTCAAGTCTGATATTGAGCCCCTCTAGTAATTTTTTATCTCTATTATTGCACTTTTTAACTCCAGAATATCTATTTGTGCTTTTAAAAATAAAAATGTCTATCTACTGATATTTTCTATTTGGTGAGACATTATTCTCATACTTTTCTTTAGATGTGTTGCCTGTCAGGTTTTGAATATATTTAAAATATCTGATTTAAAGTCTCTGTCTAGTAAGTCTAACATCTAGATTTCATCAGGGACAGTTTCTCCTGATTGACATTTTTCCTATGGAGGGACCATACTTTCTTGTTTCTTTGCATGTTTCACAGTTTTTTTGTTGAGAAATAGACATTTTAAATAATACAATATGGCAACTCTGGAAATCAAACCCAGAAGTTATTGTTGTTTGTTTGTTTAGGGACCCTCTTGAACTAATTATGTAATCTCTGTTTTCTTTGTCATGTTTAGCCACTAATATCTCTGCACAGTTAGCTTGGTGGCAAGATAATAATAGTAAAGTTATTTTCTTAAATGCCTGGAACCAATAAGACTCTCAGCCTTTGTTGAAGGGCTTTGTCTGTGTATTGGGGTACATCTTCAACTCTCAGCTTGGTAGTTTACAACTTTGCATAACCCTTCACTTCTTGCTTCCACAGAGCCTCAAGGTTAGCCAGAAATGGGAGTGTAGGGCCTTCTCATACACTGGGGATGTGTGCAGCCCTATGCACGCACATGGGTTTCTAGATTCTCAGAAATATGTCAGAGATTTTTAAAGCCTCAGTGAATATTTCCTTATGATTTTTCTTTTAAGTTTTTTGGTTAGCTTCTTGTATTCCCCAATTTTTATCCCTTTCTCAGGCAACTGAAAGGTTATACAGTTGCTGCTGATTTATTTATTTATTTTTTGGCTGTGACACATGGCATGTGGGATCTTAGTTTCCCAACCAGGGATCAAACCCATGCCCCCTGCAGTGGAAGTGCAGAGTCCTATCCACTGGACTGCCAGGAAATTCCCAGCTGCTGATTGTTTTTGATAAACATTTTCAGGGAAAAGGCTATTCATACTAAGTGAGCTCTGATTCAGGTCAAATAAAGACAGTCTTTCAAGTGGGATTTCCTGGGAACTGGCAGACTGGAATGACAGTTCTCTGGGAACCCTCCTGTGGCTGTTAGTCCAGTGATTTTTATTGTAACTCTGGGGCTGTTGGTTTTCAAGGTTGTATCAGCACTGAGAAGAGGGAGATGGAAACAGGGCAAGTCATAACACCATAAAGCTTGATTTTCTTATGGGGATTCAGCTGTTTTTCTTGAGTAAACAATCCTCATTGCAAATGTTTGGTTAATTTCCAGAGTTTTGAAATATTTAATTTTGACCATTTTGCCAGTGTTCTTTTTGCTTTATGAAGAGGCAGATTTTTGGAGGTCCTTTCTCTTCCATTCCCATTGACATCATCATCTTTATTTTAAAGAATAAATCATGTTTACTCTTTAACAAATTTCTTAAGATTCCATACTTCCTCTTTTTGTAAAGTGGACTAATAATATCTGACCTACCTTATTTTAGATTTATGGTAAGAACTAAATGGAGTAATACAAAGAACATAAAGAGTTCAAAATAAGGACAAGTTGAAATTGAACATACAATTTTAATTGTATTATTTTTATTGTGTTATTGTTCTTTTGTTGAGATATCTATATCCATATAGTGCTCTGGCAGAGATGCCTGGCTCTCCTCAACATTTGTGCTTCCTTTTCCAGGGTGTAGAGTTGTCTCTTGGAAATGATTTCCTGGCCACAGGCTATATTTTCAGCTCCCTACCCCTTATATCTAAGGGAAACATGCAATTGGTTTTCACCAATGGATTTTATGCAACGTGTTGATGCTGAGTGACGGGCATTAAGAAACAGTATGCCTCTCTTCCCCCTTCTCCCAGTTTGATGCAAAAGAGCATGGTGACTTTGAGGGTCACATGTTAAATATAGCGGAGCTACAGGAGGGAATGAGTCTGGCATCCTAGATTATTACTTGAAAAAGCACCCATCCTAGTTTTTTTATTTTTATTTTGGTGAGTGAGAAATAAATTGTTTTGTTTGATCTATTAATGAATTTTTGGGTTCTTTTGTTACAACAGATAGAGTTACCTTAATACAAGAGGCAGTTCCATGAAAGCACTGTTGGGTAAAATTATTTTACCTAATCTTGTATATCTGAGGATCTCAGAGTGAGGGTCTACACTGTATAGGTAGTCAATGTGGGTATACCTAGACTCTATTCTCTGGGCTGGTTTAATGAACTGGTGAAACTCCCTTTAGACAGAGGAGAGAATTAATAGCTGTCAGGTTGGGGTTGATGACTTGTCCCCCAAGGAGAAGACCCTCCCAAGAATAAATGGCTAGCCTTTAACTTCCTAGATAATATGTTAGACTGAGGAAGAATGGGTTCCTTTTATGTAGGTCCAGGAAGGCTTCTCTAGGCCAAGGTCAGAATCTTAAAAGAGACTATGTCAAGGGTGGAAATACCTGCCTAGAAGATTGATGTCAGTTTTAACACGTGGAGAGTCATTCTGGGAGTCAGGAATAGCAGAGAAATTTGAGCAAATGTCATAGGTGGTAGTGGAGGAGGCTTGCAGTGGTTTGGGACACATATGAGACTCCCCAGGGATTCCTTGAATCAAAATGGGCTATGGAATCTCGATATTTTGCTAGCGAGGGTTATGTAAAGGACTGTTCTTCTGTTGCTTTATCGTGACATACATTTCTGATTGAACCATCAGGCTTCTGAAACCTGAGGAAATTGCGGCACACACACACACACATGCTATGATGAGCTGGGTTATACAACTTATAATGGAGGCAGAAAAAGACGCTGTGATTTGAGTCGGTCCTTTGCTCCTTCTTTTTTATTGTCTGAAGTTTCCTTTTCCTTTTCTAATTGTATGACCACTGGGACTAGAGATCCCATGGATGGAGTTCTGAGAAATCCAGTGGAATGTTGTAATAAGAATCTGTTTCCTATTGATCTTCTCCCCTCCCAGTAAGCTCGTATTTGGATTGCTTTGGGCGTGGGGGGAATGGGGCAAGAGCAAACATCCAGTAACTTACATTTTCAGGAGCTTTGTGGTTTCTACTCAGAAACTCAGTGAACTGATCATGATGGCAAGCAGAGGTTAAATCTCCATCTCATCATCAAACTGGGAAGAATAAAGCATTTGTATTCAGTCACACAATGTGGAATGAGGGCAGCTCTTAAAATGATTGCTCAGGGTGCTTTTTCACATAGCCTCTGTTTAGCTGTATGTGACAGCCTGCTCAGAGAGAAACTTTTGACTAGATATATAATAAATGAGAAATGCCCTTGGGAAAAGGGAAACACCTGTTTTTCCCCCACTTAGTTCAATTCCTACCCATTAATTACTCAGGAATACTTAGCTGGCAGACATGAACTGTACAGCCCTGCCTCCCCTCCCGCTGCACCCCATTCTCCTAGCCCCTGCCCCAATACAAGTCCCTTTGGCATTTTAAAAATTAAGAGCTATTTTTTCTTCCCCTTTGGCCAACGGTTTGCTTTTATACTGTCTCAATGGGGCCATAGGAATACCCTGCCCCTGAACATACACAAACCCGAGTTTGAAAAGCCTGATGTGGGAATGATCCACAGAAACAAGAGAATGCCTTTGCTTTTGCCCGTACGTGGACCTTGGCACTGCCGTGTGGGGAATTTGCCCAGGCTGTTCCACAGCCTCTGCCCTGTGCCCTCGGCGGGCAGGCAGCTCTGCTTTCTTTAGGACGGATGCTTCCGGAGAGTGACCGCTCAGAAACCTCAGATGCTTTCCCTTCACAGCAGAAGGGCCCTGCCCCAGGGTTTTAGCTGGAGCAAACATTTCAAAGGGAGATGTTTCCTGAACATCCCCTCCCCTCAAATCCATTCTACTCCACACCAGAGCTTTGCAAGAAACTCTTTCACTGCCACCTCCCACAAGTGTTTAAAAATGTTTCTTTTTCACTTAATTTACTTTCCAATTTCTTACTCATACTTGGCTCCCGTCTTTACTTCTGTGCCAATTGAAGGTAATATTATTTAATAGTCATAGATACACCTACCCACACGGGGGCCACATCCTTGTTACATTATAAGTCCACAGCTGCCCATTCTATTCTTTGAAATCAAGAGGAAACCTCCCAACAAAACAGGGCAAGATAATAAGCTTGGCTACTGTTGCTGCAGGAAACACTTCTGGTTGGCTCTGGGCATGGAGCCTCAGATTTTGGGCTGGGCCTCTGCTTAAATGGAGGGGGCAGTAGAGACCCCGGCCTGCAGCAGCCAGACCCCAGCTCCCTCACCATAAGCCCTTAATTGTTTATTAATGAAGCTTTCGCCAAACACATCTACGCATTGTCTAAACCCTCCGCCCCCAGAGCACATTCCAGCCCGCCCAAGAAAGTGCACTGTAGGACCGTTCTCTGAAAAGTCTCATTCCGTCCTTGGCAGAGTTGGTTAGGATTCAAACTTTTCATTTTTTTTTTTTTTTTCACTTTTATTGGCAGCACCAGCTAAATATGAGATTGTTTCTGAACCCTTATAAATGGCGGCACAGGTGTCACCACTCAAAGCTGAGCTCGCATCCCTTTGCCTCCACCGCCTGAGAACAGTGTCCCTTTCTGCTCCGCAGCTGGTCTCCAGGCCTCAGAGACAGGAAAACCCGGGTGGAAACTCCTCCCAAACACCCAGTGGATGGAGCAATCCAGCAGGAATAAGCCAACAGTTGCTGCTTGGTATTTGAACATCATTTAATGAGTGCCCAGAATTCATCTGTAAATGTACATTGTTAATTTAGGGTCTGCTATTCATTAATTAGGGCTTTAGTGGCAACTGCCATCGAGCTATCTGCAATGTTTAAGGTTACGTCAAGCCCTAGTAAACGGCTTGCTGATAACAGGCTGCATCCATCTTCATTACTCGGCCACTCCTGTCTGACTTCGCTCAGCATCTTCGAAGGGCCATGCCTCTTGGAACTGAAGAATTAAACTTTTATCCAAACCAGATTCTGCTCTTTCACCTCTTCTGATTCCTTGAGTAGTTCCCATTTATTTTGCCTAAATGACATCTGATTACCTAACATGGAGTAGAGCAAGGTCTTAACCTAAAACAGCCTGCAGACCTCAGTTCTCAGCTGGAGAATTCCAGTGGGTTAACGCTAAGGAAATCCTTACATTTCCATTTCATCTGATACCGGGCTCAGTGTAAAAGCAATAGTTTCTGATTTTTCTTCTCATAAGGTTGCAGTTCCAACAGAATTTTTTTTAAAGCCAGAGAAATACAGGAAATTAATTTTAAACCTGGAGAATAAATGTCCTTATTGGTTCGAGTTTACTTTTGCAGTGTTTCTCTCTCTGAAAACATGTATCATTTGAGGCAATCACCGTGCCAAATGAAATAATTCCAACCGTCTAAAGAGCCCTACATTCCGAGCCTCAGCTGTACAAACGCAGTCATGTTGGAGGTACACGCTCAGTCACCAGAGGGGCTCAGAAACCTACACTGCTTTCCTGTTTCTAGGCCCACAGTTGAAGCAGGCAGCTAGGGCAGACATTTAGCGAGATACTGTTCTTAAAGAAACTATATAAGTACAAGTTTGTTTATCCTTCAAACACTAGGTTAGAGGATTTGCATAAAAACTAACTTCCATTGACAGATGGTCTCCATAAGTCGTTGATTCTGAGAAAGGAGAGAGCTACCTGGCATGGCTGTTTAACACATTAGGGAGCTTGCAGGGAGAGCTTACTGCTCCCCTGAACCATGGTTCAATTTTAAGCATCACTGGCTGGGATGGGCTATTTTAACTATGTCAAGAAGTGAGCTCGAGAGCCTCATGCTCAGTGTGTGCAAGGGAGAGGAGAGGAAGAGAATGATATAGCCCAAGGGAGGGTATCTGAAAACCTTTGCACCACTGAGCTGGCACACTTATCGCAGGGTGACAGTCTATACCGCAGGCCTGCAGTGCATTGCTGTTTGAAGTGCATGCTGCCAACTGGCTTAGAAAATGCAGATCCCCTTCTCAGATAGAGAGAGCGAGAGACAGAGTGTCAGCTGACTGACATTCCCAGTAATCGGTATTCCTTGCCTCTGGATGTGGGAGTGCGGATCCCAGCCGGGTCTGCCAGATTGGAGGCGGCTCTTCCCAGGAAAGGCCATTGTCTCCCAGCTCTCACCACCAGCGCATCCGGGGCTAGCCTTCCGCTGGAGGCTCCCTACCCCTTTTCACAGGCTGGCAAGAATGCCATCCCTTTTTCTTCTCCTTTGAGTTTGGTAATTAAATTCCACATCACAAAGATTAAAAAAGTGAGTTGTGTTTGTGGATCATCTTCTCGTCCTGTATCTTACCAAACACAAAATAGAAAATGCCCCAGAGACTATGGTGAGGAAAACAAACAAACAAACAACAAACCCAAGGAAACAAAAGGCTTGGTTTATAACATTTAGTCGTGAAGTTATCTACATTATATGCTATTGAAAGAGATAATCTAAAGGCAATGATTTCTTAAATTTACCACAATGATGTGCTGGACACTTAAAGTAAGAGCCCTTTGAAACTGATGTGCTTGAAGGATAAAGCACACTCTTTCTTTGGAAGAGAGAAAGCCAATATATTGTGGAGGCAGAAGGAACAATGGAGGTCAGAGCTGAAGGTCTCTGCTAGAAGCAAGCTATATACAGGTATTTTAATTTTTTTTATTCAGACAGAAACTCTGCTCTAGGACCTGGAGCACTGCATGCAGACTGCTGGTAGGAAAAGTGCTCAATTGTTCAATTTTTATTATTCAATATTGTATTAAAATTTTTTTAGGCTCTTTGGGCCAAGGCGACTTTTAAAAGGTTAAAAGCTATTCAAAAGGGTTACCGTATCCATAAAAGCAAATGAGATTAAGCCTAAAGACTGATGGAGGAAAAACAATAATTTAGATAAACTGCTACCAGCTCAAAAATGTTTTGACTTTTACCAGAGAAAGGGAATTCAGAGATTCTTAGATTGGTTGTCATGTCAAAGAAAGATTCATTAAATTTGAAGCAATTATTTTTGTGCTTTTTATTGTTTGGTGTTTTAGACCAGCTTGCACCTTTCTTTGGTTATATTCTTTATAATGGTTTGGGAAATGTAATTGCATGGCTCCAACTTCCATCTGTCAACTATTGACCTTGCTAGTTGGGCATCTGTAACATCAGACACTGTTGTCATGGAAAGAATTATGATGTTTCAATCGAATGTATTGCAAAGTTAACAAATCCATAACATGATCTGGATCACATGGAAGAGTTTAGAAAATGTGTTTCAGAGACCTCAGGGAAAAGTGACTAGGAGCTGCCCATTAATGTTTATCTCCACTGCTTGCCATTAATTGTGAAATTTATCGTATTACAGCAGAAGAGCTCAATTTTACATTTGGTAGCATATATAAGTCCACGCCACTCTCTCACTTCATCCCAGCTTACCCTTCCCCCTCCTCATGTCCTCAAGTCCATTCTCTACATCTGCGTCTTTATTCCTGTCCTGCCCCTAGGTTCTTCAGAACCATTTTTTTGTTCTGATTCCATATATATGTGTTAGCATATGGTATTTGTTTTTCTCTTTCTGACTTACTTCACTCTGTATGACAGACTCTACATACATCCACCTCACTACAAATAACTCAATTTTGTTTCTTTTTATGGCTGAGTAATATTCCACTGTATATATGTGCCACATCTTCTTTATCCATTCATCTGTTGATGGACACTTATGTTGCTTCCATGTCCTGGCTATTGTAAATAGAGCTGCAATGAACATTGTGGTGCATGTCTCTTTTTGAATTATGGTTTTCTCAGGGTATATGCCCAGTAGTGGGATTGCTGGGTCATATGGTAGTTCTATTTGTAGTTTTTTAAGGAACTTCCGTACTGTTCTCCATAGTGGCTGTATCAACTTACATTCTCACCAAGAGTGCAAGAGGATTCCATTTTCTCCACACCCTCTCCAGCATTTATTGTTTGTAGATTTTTTGATGATGGCCATTCTGACTGGTATGAATAAGGTGATACCTCATTGTAGTTTTGATTTGCATTTCTCTAATGATTAATGATGTTGAGCATCCTTTCATGTGTTTGTTGGCCACCTGTATGTCTTCTTTGGAGAAATGTCTATTTAGGCCTTCTGCCCATTTTTGGATTGGGCTGTTTGTTTTTTTGATGTTGAACTGCATGAGCTGCTTATATATTTTGGAGATTAATCCTTTGTCAGTTGCTTCATTTGCAAATATTTTCTCCCATTCTGAGGGTTGTCTTTTCGTCTTGTTTATGGTTTCCTTTGCTGTGCAAAAGCTTTTAAGTTTCATTAGGTCCCCTTTGTTTATTTTTGTTTTTATTTCCATTTCTCTAGGAGGTGGGTCAAAAAGGATCTTGCTGTGATTTATGTCATAGAGTGTTCTGCCTATGTTTTCCTCTAAGAGTTTGATAGTGTCTGGCCTTAAAATAGATAGCTAGTGGGAAGCAGCTGCATAACACAGGGAGATCAGCTCGGTGTTTTGTGACCACTTAGAGGGGTGGGATAGGGAGGGTGAGAAGGAGATGCAAGAGGGAGGAGATATGGGAATATATGTATAGGGATAGCTGATTCACTTTGTTGTACAGCAGAAACTAACACACCATTGTAAAGCAATTATACTCCAATAAACATGTTTAAAAAAAAAAAGAGGGGCTCAGTTTGAACTTTGAACTTGGAGTACTCCAAATCCAAATGTAGGGTTCAGCAACTGAGACAAAAACCATTATATGTTTACGGCATGAAGTTGTACATTCATATCATTGATTGACTTGGTGGCAACTTTGAAATGTTAGCCACTATTGGGTTGCTTTAATTTTTGCTCAGAGTACTTAACGATAGGCTTTAGTTTGGTTTTTGCTGCTGATCTCAGAAAACTAAACCTTCCAGAGGGTAGATCAGTCAAAGAAGTAGACCAAAGAGGTAATTAGAGCAATCAGGGTCAGCTTATATTTACTTGAAAGTGTAAGCATATAAAACAGCAAATTTCTTGACATTAAAGTGGGAAGTGAGTTGATACAAAATTATTTAATCTGCTATGGAAACTGGATCTGGCCTGACAAAATTAAAATGAATAGAAATAATATTCTGGACACAAATTTTATTTTCATCATCCTGTGTCTGAATAAATAAGCGTTCCAAGTAAGTAAGAGGAACTAAAATTTCCATTTCACGAGAAATATTCCCTAACAAAGAGCTTTTGTGCTACATATCTTTCACTTTTATAAACTCTAAAGGAGAATGGTTGTTGTGAACGTTAAAATAATTGGTTTCTTGGATCACAAAATGGCAAAGCAAAGCAAATCTGATGCATTGAGAAGAGCTAAAAAAACCTGATTCGGGTTGGCCCTGCCTGAAGAAAAATCTATTATATGAAAACAAAAATTTACAGATGAATAAATTAGGGGGTGATTATTCATACTGTAAAAGAGTCTTTAAAGGATTCCCCCAGGATTCTTTTAAAGGCTGAGCTCCACTAGTTCATGTAAGTGTTTGTGTGCAGGTCATTAACTATTTGACAGGCCGACCGGAAAGGCAGGTGGAGAGAGCCGAGCGGAAGGGAGAGAATGTTCAAGAGACAGAGGAATCACTGACACCTGAGGTTCACCAAGTCTCAAGACAAACGTTGATGAAACAATAATGAAAGTCTAAGTGAAAATATGACATGTATTTACAAGATATGCTGTATACACTAGAGCTCTTGAAGGCTGACCTTTTGAGTTCATCTCCACCACCCATTTAGCTGTGCGACTTTGGAGAAGTTCCACAACCTCTCTGAATACCAACCTTCTAGGGCTGTGTAAGTCTTACATGAGTTAAAATATATAAAGCACTTAGTGTTCTGGCACATAATAGATGCTGTGTACATGTTTCTAAGATGATTCTGCAACAAACTATTATAAAGTATCAGATATTCCCCAAGGCAGAGATTGTTAGTATGATCACAATGCTGGAAATTATTTAACAAAAACAAAATACTCTGTACCCCTGCAAAAGGAAAAAAACAAAGACATTTTGAGAAATGAGTACTTTTTTTTTGGGTTTCCCAAAGGAGGTCAAGCTAAAATTTAACCTTCTTTGAAATTATTGTCCTATCTTCAGTTTTCTAGGGGTTTGGCAAAATTTCCAAAACTGGGAAGCACATGGAGGCAATCAGCAACCTAGTGTCTATTGATTTTTCTGTTAAAAGGCTTTTATTCACCTATTATTGCATTTGTCATTTTAAGAACAATAGTACATAGTTGAAATATAACTTCTTATTTGTGGAAAAGAAAACTTCTTGTTTGGTTGTCTTTGCTTGGTTTGCACAAAAATGAACTCTTCTCGTGTATTCTATCCAGTGCATCTGTGCATATAGAGGTTTGGGCTTGAAATGCACATGGATTGATACTTTCTAAAGGAACAACCAGTAACAAAGTGTCCCAATTTGCTCTCCCAGTCTGATCAAATGGTTGAGTTTAACAGGTTGCAAAACCAGAAGCACTAAAAATGGGTATGACCACTGGTGTGTGTGGGGTTGTAGATAATATGGCAGTGGGAATCTCAGAGTCAGGTGAATGTACAGAAAGGTGCAGGTTCATTGTAGTCGACGTGGTCCACTCTGGGGTCTCTGCAGTTACAATTGTCCTTACCATGTCAATTCCGACATGGCACATGAGAAAGCCCCAACTTGTTTTAAGGGCCAAGAATGACCTTTTTATTAAATTATAAAATGGTCTCCTAATTATTTAATGTATTCTCCTTTTGTGCCCTCCAAAATTCCTCTTTCACTCAGGGCAGGCCTCCCTGTCTGGCCAGCCCTCTGGCCATATCAGAAGACCCTCTACTCTGTCACACTCTATCCCATGTCCCAGTTGGATACAGGATGAATAAAAATATGCTTTCTGATCCTCACACTTAGTTTATGTGAGTGAGTGCTGATGGAAATAGGTAAGTAAATAGTTTTTAAGTGCAGTACATCAAATTACTTCCTTTACAACCTGAAGTTCTTGACAGTTCTGGAAACACTATGCTTTTTCCAAATGTGAAAGTGGGTTGATCTTTACCTAGCTTCACAGCAGATTGCTAAATTGTCAGCTTTCAATACACCCTATTTTTTTTCATTTTTTAAAATTTTATGTTATTTGATTCATCTTGGGGAGAGATTTCTACAGTTCAGTAAATTTAAAACCATGGACATCTGTAAATGCTTTTATTTCTGACTTGAATTATATAGAATAAGGGACAGAACTGTGATGAAGTGGGAAGTAGTTTAGTTGCCTTTAGTTAAACACTTGTCTCTCACTGGTTATTTCCTGTGTGTCCAATAGCCTTTATATTTTAATACCAAGAAATCAAAAAATTTTAAACTTTGCTTGTTATACAACTTCATCCAAAGCAACCTCGTCTCCCAGACTTAAATTCCCCTGTTATATTTTTTCATTTTACACTTATCCTTCACAGCATGTAACACAAGGGTATCGAGCAATTTATTTGTGTAATTATTTGTTTAATGTCTATCTTTACTGATAGACAGTGAGCTCCAGCATGATACGGGCCAGGCCTGTCTGGCTCAGTGCTGCAGACCCAATGTTGCACAAAAGTACACACATAGTAGGTGCTCAAAACATTTACTGAATCAACAGATACTTACTAGTAAATTTTCTGTGCTTATTCTGCTTAGTTTCAATTAGATAGCTATTATACATTGCATTGACATTGTTTTTTTTATTTAAAATGTTTTACTTTTAAACATTATATATGTAAAATATTCAAACTTGTGTACATGTGAAATGGACGAAAAGTAAAATTTATCCTCACTGTCCTCTACTGAACTCTAACGGTTTCTAAAGAAAATGATTTTGTTTCTCTTTTTTAGCTATTCTGATATTTACCATCATATTTCTAAACAACAATTTTTATTCTTGGTTTTCTTAAGACTTCAGAGAGTATCTATTGCTTTCCAGATGGAAGATGAGAAATTTTATATACTCATACTTTTACTTTTTCCCTTCTCCTTTATTTCCCTCTAAGTTGTTGTTGTTGTTTTGATATAGTTCTTCCATTGGTTACCTTTATTACTTAATATACTTAAATTATGTTTTTCAGTCACCAGCTTTAGACTGACTCTACCTTCCATGTATTAGGTGAGATGAAGAAATAAGTGCACCTACACTTCCTTCTTTTCTTCCTTCCGGCCGAATCATTATATTTTACATTTTTAGAGCTT
Organism: Orcinus orca; assembly: GCF_937001465.1. Lineage (NCBI taxonomy): Eukaryota > Metazoa > Chordata > Mammalia > Artiodactyla > Delphinidae > Orcinus > Orcinus orca. Next base: position 135,814,228 of record NC_064559.1, on the reverse strand, counting down.
AAAGCAATTTATATGCAAACATTATTATTATAATAACTATACTTACACATCGGTATCATTACATTTATTCCATTTACACATTGATTCTGTATCCAGTGTCTTTCATGAATTGTCTATAATTGGATTTAAAAATATAAATATCTGGAAAAAATCAATATTTGAACATTATGAATATTAGTTTTTCTAGAACCAAGTATGATTAAGCACATGGAGAAGGTAATGTAGTCCCATATAGTTCCAAACACCAAAGTCCAAAGGCTTAATATATATAATGTGACAAATATTAAATCTTATTTGTTAATTATTATTATAATAATAAAGAAATAAAATGCATATAATATGTTATACCTATTATATATATATCAATAATCGCTCAGATAATGTTACATTTTAGCTTGCTTTATATTTCACCATGACTTTTCTCTTATGTCTGTTTGCCCATGCACACTGCCATTCTCAACCCACCTCCAATTAATATAAATCTTTTTTTTTTCCCACAAAGTCCTCGGATTTCCTTCTAATTTCTACTCATTACTTTTTTTGGCCTACAGCTCATTCTGAGATTTCTTTAATTGTACCTCTGGATTAAATTAAACTGTTCTTAGATTCTTTTTCTTCTTCTTTCTTAGATTATTTTTTCATATTATGGGGGTACATCCTCATAATATTTTCTTTAGAAGAGGTAGATGAGAGGTAAATTTTCTGAATTTTTTTCATGTCTAAAAATGTCTTTATTCCTCACTTAAAGTTTATTTATAATTGTAATTGGTATAGAATTCTAGATTTTAAATTTCTTTATAGTCTTTTAATACCTTATATTGTTGAAAAGACATTGATGCCAATTAGGTGGTTATTTCTTTTTGAGTAATCACTTTTTTCCCTCTCTTTGAAAATTTTTAGGACTTTTCTCTTCATGCTTAGTGTTCTGAAATTTTACAAAGATATATATAGTGCATTTTTTTCACTTGGCTTGTGGTAGGGTATGCCAATTGTGGGGCTGATATTGTTTCCAGTTCCAGGAAAGTTTCTTTATCTATTTTCTTTTGCTATTTCTTTGATTATTTCAACTCCTTTTTTGTTTATATTGTCTCCTAAATCATATTTTACATAGGTATTGGGTCTTCCAAGTTTATGTTCTATATCAGCACTTTTCAAATTTTAATGCATACGAATCACCTGGGGATCTTATTTAAATGAAGATTCTGATTCAGTAGGTCTGGATGAAGTCTTTTTTTTTTTTTTTTTAATAACCTGTAAGAGATTATAAGCAGAGTTACGTAAGAAGCTTATAATAGTTACACAAGGATTGTTCTAGGCCTGCTTTACTTCAATCATACATACTGGATTAAGTCTTTGATTCTGCATTTCTAATGAGACAGATGATGATGATCCTGTTGGTGCATGGACCACAGTTTGAATAGAGAAGATTTATATTTCTTGAAATGACTTCTCATATTTTTTTTCTCTCTTTTTCTTTCTATTTTGGAAAATTTTACCAATTCTACGTTTAAAATTAAATTTAAATCTTTACTTCTGTTTGCCATTGTTCAATCCACAGTTTAATTCACTTTTAGATGATTTTATATTTTTATTTCCAAGAACTTGTATCAGCTTTTTCTAATATTACAAATATACTATATTCTTAAAAATTGGAGGATACTAACTAGAAATTTTTAATGTTCTCTTTTATTTCTTCTATTATTAGTCTCTTTAGTAGTCAGTTTTTTAAAATTCAACTTTGTCTTTCTTTTTCTTCTACTTAGTTTCCTTTAAATTTATGGTAATCCTTGGTTGATCACTAATATTTGGGCATAAAAGACTATATTTCTTAGTTTAGATAACTGACATGAATATCCTTTTAGGTCAAAGGCACTGTTTTACCCAAAAGGCCACTTTCCTGAATGCAAAGGCTGCCTTCAGGCTCTGTGTCAAAGGGTGAATCCTATAGACAAGTGGCTTTTCTTTCAAGTACATTAACAGGCTTGAGGCACCACAACTGCCAAAGAGGTCAACTATTCCATATACAAGATCCAGTCTAGCTGCTCTGAAGATGGTCTTCCCTTACAAATCCTTATTGCTGCCCCTTAGAAATTTCTTCTACCAGTACCTGCTTGGAGCCTCTCAAGAGATATTTTAAGGAAAATGATCCCTACCTCTACTACCTCTTTTTTTTGTGTACATTTTGGGTTGTGATTTAGTCTGCTAGTTTATCTAACAATACAATGCAATCTGTTTTCTATCTTCCAAGACTTCATCAAACTTTCTGGTCTGCTAATGTCATCCCCCTTTCTCCTCCCTTTTCTGGTTTGTTTCAAGAGCTGCCAAGGGGTTATTTATTTTTATGTGTATATTGTCATTTCAATGGGAATTTGGAATGGAGAGGAGGCAATGTAGGGTCTGTCCATCATCTTGACCCAAGAAGCTATATAGCTGTCTCAGAATTGCTCTAAATGCTGATCTGAACCTGGCTGAAACTCATCTGACTGTTCACAAACAGACAGACCTAACTGTAAATAGGTAAATTCCCATACAAGTTCCCTAGACCTTGCTAATTATTCTTCATGGATCAAGTAGGATTTAATAGTGTTAAGGGCTTTGGATGATTCTAAATTGTTCCCTGAGCCTCTTGGCAATTTCGTGTGTATATAGAAGACTGTAATCATGAAGCAAAGTAACTATAGCGATGTGCCTAACATAAGAAGGCTAAGATAAAAACGAAGGTTAAAGCAGAATTTGAACTGTCCTACAATTTACTTTGGGGTGTTACATATTTTTATGTTAGTTGAGCTTGACCAACTCTACCTTGGATTTGCCAAGAAAATAATTGATGTAATCAAGAGCCAAGAATGATAACATGTGAAGATCTGTGGAGGATTGGCAGAACCCCAGATCACTGGGAAAAAGCCAGTGCAGTACCTATATTTAAAAGGCCATACAAAGTTGTTTGAGAATTAATGACCTTTTATAGAGTAAAAAACTCTTATTTGACCCAAATAAGTTTTAGACAGTCTTATATAGTAATGGCAGTAATGAATAGAAAAGAAGTGTATTCATTTTTTATATCAACATAAAATTAAGTATCTAAAACTAGTTAAATGTTTCTTAATGTAAAATACTGGATTTTTATTTATTATATTTATTACCATCATTTTGTTAGGGTTTGAATCCATATGATGTCAAACATCTAGATAATTCAAGACATCTGGATTTTGGCCACATTTCTCCATTTTTGCCCAATATGTGTTGGTCTTTTAGATGTTCTTAATTATACAGACATAGGATGTTAAATTGAAAATATTAACAGAATCATAATTCAGATGCCAAATCCTTCCTTGATATGTATGTAGGATATATGTTAACATTTTGCATATATGACTAAACCTGATGGTGGCTGCCTTATTCTAGAATTTAAAATTAAATTCAAAATGATTCCAACAAACCAAGTCATCACTGTTCTAAAATCAAACCTAATAAAATGAAACAACTGCTGATATAGGGTGTCTTAATTAAGAAGGCAAAGAGAATCCCCCCATTTTTTAACTGAGGAGAACAATTTAGGTAATAATTGGGTGGAAGAAAAAGATCAGGGGTCCCTCAGAGTCCCCAGGGAGCACTATCCACTGACTCTATAATTTGATGAGATCTTTCTTACCTCTGGTCTTTGTCTATAATGCTTCCTCTGCTGGGATCTACCTATTTCCCTTCTTTCCCTTAGAAATTCTCTACTTATCCTTCCAATCTGAACCATGTGAAGCCTTTCTTGCCTTGCATTTTGAGTTAGTTTTCTGTCTTCTGTGTTCCTTTGTTCTATACATTCAAATACAACCAACATCTGTTGAGTGCCTACTGACTTCCAGGCACTGCATCATGAAATAATAGCTATATCATGGGGCATGACCTTGGTATGATTATCTGTATTTAACCAATTGAAGAAGCTGAGGCCAGTTCGTTCTTTTATAAAGTATTTACTTATATTTATTGTGTATAAAGGTGCTTCATCAGTCTTTATGAGAGGAATAAAGTATATAGACACAGTCCCTGACTCCAGGTTCCTGACTTCAGCATGACAGGATGTAAGAGATGTGTATTCATCATGGCGATGCAAGGTGGTATGTATCAGTGCTATAGCAGTCAGAAGAGAATGTGCCAAGTGATCAGGAAATGTCTATAAAGAGTTGATGTATGAGCCAGGCTTTAGACAGCTCTGTTAGGTGGTAGAGGTGCTCAACGTTTGCTGTATGCTAAGTGGCATTTTGAAGGTTGAAATTTAGGGGGCAAGCTATTCACTCATTCAGTTATTCATTTACCCAACACATATTTGAGTGCTCACTAGATACCAGACTCTCCCAGGCACTGGGACATTGGTTATTTTTCTAGGTGTGGACCCTTCTTCAAACACATTCTCATTGTGTTAGATTTTTAAATAAGAATTGAATTCCAGGGTTGGCAAGGGTCTTTAAAAGTCATGATATCCACCTAGTCTTTAGTTCTAACTTCTAGGATAATGGCAGCTACTAGAGAATTAATATAAACACTGGATTTGAAGCATGCATTTGTCACCCCATTTTCAAAAAATTTACCAAAACAGCAATAAGAGGAAAGCACAAATATGTCCTAGTGCTCTCTTTCACATGTTTCCAGCTCCAAGGCTAACCACCATAAGTGAAGAATTAAAGGTGCAATGAAGGATCAGCTCTACATTAAGAAATAAACTGCAATTAGCCTAGATAAAACTTTCTGATTGATGTTAGATCCTAACTAATAGTGTGGCAGGATCTGGGTAAATAAGTTTAAAAAGAATTATCTGTCACATTGAGAGAATTTGAAAAATATTAAAAAGTACCCATGACATAGCCCAAGATGATCTTAAGACAGTCACGAGAATAGTTCTATCAGTTCTATTCATTCCCTGACTGGATATGAGAATGACTGGCTGAATATGAGAAGGTCCCACTGTACCAGAATGACTCAGACCCCACAGACATTTTGAGAAAGGGTTAGTGGCTCTGGAAGAATTAGGATACAGAGTCCCCATTGGTTCTGAGACTCTCAAGAACGCACAAGATTTGACAAGAATCAAAATTTACATGGACTTAACCATTCTCTGCTAATATAAGCACGGTCCCTGATACTGAGCTGAGAATGAACACTCTAAAGTAGCTTCTTTTTACTAGCAACATTTGTAAAAGAAAAAGAGTCCTAGATGCCTCCAAACAAGGCTTGTCTAACAACACGTATTTTTTCAGAAAGAAATGTTCACTTCTAGACTAAAAATCTGCCGCCTTCCGCATTAGCCTAATATATCTTTAAAACAACAAAAACTTGACAATTAAAAAATGAGTTACAAGTAGGAAAATGCAACACTCATTTGTGGGAGGTCAAGTAGAAAGGGAGAGGTGGATATACGAGACCCAAGTTGAAATGTCTGTCATGCCCTATAGAATAATTGTATTAGTTATTCAGGGAGCGACTGTTGAGGAAAAACACCAAAAGACTTGTTCAATTGGCTTCGTTTCTCTTTTACTTGGTCATAGAGCTACACGATGAATCTTCCAGTTACGGCCTTCATTCTGTGGCCATTTCCTCTCTTTTTTTTGCCAATAGAGCTGGTTCTGGGGGCCACCCTAGTCCAGGACTCCCCTTCCCACCTGCACACCTAAGAGGTTATTCCTTTTCCCCACTCCAACGTCCAGAACAGAAGCTCATTGCTTATGTTGCAATTTTGATAACCTAACTGGCAGAACAGTTATTCAAATTTTAAGCTTCTGAATGCAGCAAGATCAACCTGGCCTATCCACATAAATAATTTTGACACGATAAGTATGCGAGAGCGATGATAACTGATAAGTGAAGCAATTACCTTGCTTTTCTGGATTATATTAAATGAAGATTCTGATAGAGTAATGAAAAGAGACAAAGCAGACAAAAAGTCAGCTGCAGAGCTTTTGGGCACTGTGTTATCTCTATTATACCATATTGAAATAGAGAAGCTATCACCAATCATGCATTTCTATGTAACTTCTGGCTTCTAACAGTGAACAATGAATAAATTGTCACAAGACAGTAACTGATAAATTGGATTGGCAGTGCTTTTTAAAAAGCATAAATAAACTTACTAGTCACCTTTTTCTTTCTCAAAGCAGTTTTTAGGAGACTCTGGTGGGGGGGATCCACTGCAACTTATGTTTCCTTCTATTTCCTACCTCTACCCCAGCCTCTTCTCTGCCCTTGTTCTTTGTTTAATAATTAATTTTAAGGAATCAGAACTGTGTTCTGGCATTATTACGAAATTTCACCAGTCTGTCCTCTCGATTTGGTTTGTGGTTTGACTAACTGAAATTCACAACTTCAACTTAAGTTTAAAAGTTTATTTTTGGTAAAGCAAGTTTTACAAATAAGGGTAAGTATAAAATATGGGCAATTCATTCCATGAGCTTTGGATTCTAGCAGAACAAAAGTTCTTTAACAACTCACAAATACTTTAATGATGGCCTAGTGCTGTATTCTCAGATTGTTCAGAAACAATATTGCCCTTGTTATAAACCCCTTAAATTACAGAGATGCTTAGGTATGAGTGGATGAACTTTTCTAATGTGAATCATTCCAACTCAGTATCCTGGCAAAGTCTGTTCACCCAGCAGTTTGTGGGTTTAATGATGACTTGTTTATTTATTTGTGCTTTCTTTTTCAGATGGTCTGTGGTATGAGAGGGTATGGTTTAGGAATAAACAGAATTCAGTTATTTTCCCAATTACACCATGGACCTGCTAAGCTCATTATATTAACACACCACCCACCATAGTGCAGAGGTGGGAGCTTGAAGTGTTCAAGTCCCAGTGCCACCACTACTCACGGTGTGACATTGGTCAAGTCCATTTTACTTCAAGTGTCTCTTCCGTGAAATGGGAGTCATATGGTTTAAAGGAGCACATATAAGTGAAAGTGCTTTGTAAACAATTAGGAACAGTGCAAATGTTAGTTAATATTGATCTGGCTGGTGGATGCCCTCAAAGTTCAGAGAAAGGACCAGGTCCAATGCCGCCACTGGCTCAATCAAGATTGGAGTTTCAGACTGATCACTTGTAATGGCAGGGTCGGCTGACTTAGTTCCTTGAAACAAAGAGCATGGGAATAAGCATCATTAGTCTTCTGCTCCTACAAGCAGAAGCATTTATTTCCTCTCGTTAAAAATGCATAAGCAAACCATTCACGTGGCCACTCTTCAAAATGAAAGGGCCAATAAAGTTATTAAAAGCAAATCACATTTGATTAAATTATTATCATTATGGTGTTTAAAGCAACATTTGTTCTGTTGATCAAGTTCCAGTCTTACTGCATCAGTAAAGAATTTGCCTTTAAAGACCAGAAAAACAACAATGCGGAAATGAAGCTCAGTGCCTGCACCGAACACTGGATCTTTGGATTGTTTTTCCACAAGTTCTTTACAGCAAGCCTGCACTGCTAGAGATCAGACTTCCAGACCTCCAGTCACACAAGCTAAGGACATGTGGATTGAGAGAATCCAAGTCTGTGAGGAAGAGACGGAGGAGGAGAACGGAGGTGTTGATATTGCTAACCCAAAGCAAGGTCTGGTTTTACATGACTTCGGCAGCTGTTTTACTTTAAGGACACATTTAGCAAGTTGACTTCCCATACTATTTGTTACTCATCCTGGTCTTCTTAAAAGTATAATTTCTTCCCTACAATCACAAAGACTAGTTCTTGCTGTTACTTGAAATAAAGGCAAGGAAAATTTGTCAATTTGTACATGGCCTTATCCCTAGATTTTAGAAATCAGTAATATTTTTTAATTGAAGTATAGTTGATTTAGCAATCTTAAAGTATGTTATAATGAGCTTGATCATGATTGATCATAACCACGGAGACAGGCGTTCATCAGAGTGAACCAGGTATGTACTGTGCAGCTCAGGGCCAACTGTGATCATTGGTCAAGGACAGCAGCCAGGAGTTCCAAAAGTACCCCTACTACCTCTGCCCCCACCCACCAATGCCTCTTCCAGAACTCCCTGCCGCCCAACAAATAAGGTTAATGACTGGCACACATGGGATCTCCATATATCCATTCTGATTGGTCAGTACCTATATCCTACTGGTTGTTAAGTATTTGAATATCATACATGTCTACTTAGTATTACAAAGTCAAGTAGAAAGACTTGAGAGCTATATTTCAGTCCATGGAAATGAACTTATGTCTGTAGCCCTTAAAAGAAGTCAAGATAAGCCTGATAGAATTCAAGCAGACAAACTTAGGGACATTTAATACTTTTAATCTATGTATTCTATTTATGCTGTGATGGGTTACTCTGGGTACGTTTGATAAGGATTCTTAAGCTTTCTACTTCACATGAGTGTTATATGTAGGGAGGAAACCAAAGTTGTAGGATTTGGGCAGCCACTGACAAAGGCTCATGAACCAGCCAAAACACCCTGTAAACCTCGTATGGTATTGTACCTTTGACAACTATCCTTAAGAAATAGGGAGTAGATTGAAAAGGATGTAGCTTGACCCAGCTCATGCCACTTAGAGGAGCACTGACATATTGGGTTGACCAGTATATTTACTGGGTTTTCTGTGAAAACCTGAACGAACTTTTTGGCTAACCCAATATTTACAAGATCTGCAAAACTATGCAAGGCATGTACGTGCCCCAGGACCAAAATATGCTTTCCATAAAACCTAGAAAGTATTCTAAGATAGTCTGGGATTCCAACTAGTAACATTACTTATGGATTGCCTCCTTTTTGAGCACTTTTTTTTTTTTTAAGGAATAAAAATGAGGGCTTTGGGCTTCCCTGGTGGCGCAGTCGTTGAGAGTCCGCCTGCCGATGCGGGGGACACGGGTTCGTGCCCCGGTCCAGAAAGATCCCACATGCCGCGGAGCGGCTGGGCCCGTGAACCATGGCTGCTGAGCCTGCCCGTCCAGAGTCTGTGCTCCGCGGTGGGAGGGGCCACAACAGTGAGAGGCCCGCGTACCGCAAAAAAAAAAAAAAAAAATGAGGGCTTTTGATGAGATATGAACCAGGGATCTGGCCACTGTGCAATGAGTGCATCTTGAGTTTTGAGCAGCCTACCAGATGCCATCGGCTCACATGCTCACTGGGTTCACCAACGTTGATTTCATCACATGGAGGGTAGTGGTGATGATGTCTATGTGAGGGGGGCACAGGAGTTGCAGGAGGCAGGCATGCTCCCTTATGTGGAGGGGAGTATAAGTAAAGATTTGGTCTCCTTCCCACTCCCTGGGGTCCATGTTCCTCATCCCTAGTGGACATTTAGCAAACACATATTGAAAAAATAAATATTCTTAGAGATGAAATGGTAAGTCCCTTTTTCCTCCCTCATGCTGGTTCTTCTCCTTGGAATGATTGTTTTTGCATTCTCTTTGTGCCAACTCCTCATTCTTCATTTATTTGTTCATCAAATATTTACTGAGTGCTTACTGTGAGCCAGGAACCAAGTCAGGCACTGGGATCCAGACCCGAACAGGACCTGGCTCAAAGATTACCACCTCTGAGAAGCTTTCCCTGAGTCTCTTGAGCAGGAGTTGCCCCACATCTAGATCCCATACTATCTCCACGGTTATAATATTTATTACACTGCATTCTAATTAGCTGTGTCAGGTTCTTTCCCCTACTCTAAACTGTAATTTTCTTGAAGGTGATGATTGGATCTTGATTACCACTGTATTCTCACAGCCATAAAAATATTATTTGTGACAGTGGTAGATTGATTGCAAAAGTGACCATGATTCTTCACCCTTCCCTGCATCCACAGCCTTTGCCATACGACCTTGTAGTTTTACCCATCAAGAGGCAGATATTATTTCCTGATTCCTGGAACGTGTTCTGGCTAATAGAACATGGCAGAAGTGATAGTAGGCCAGTTCTGAGACTATATCTCAAGAAAGAACAAGCCTGACCTGACTTGCTGGACGCTGAGAGATTCATGGCTCAACCACCCCTTCGTCTCCCTGTGAGGAAGGGATGTGTTCCTCCCATGTGAGGAAGGCTATCCTACACCAACAGCCCTCGGACAACTCCCCAACTGAATACAAACAGATGAATATGCCCTGCTAAGGTGAGCTGAGTCTGACCCAGACCAGCCAACTTTCAGCTGATCCATAAACTCATGAAAAACAATAAATATTTTTGTTTGAAGCCACTGAGTTTTGATGTGATTCGTTATATAGCAATAGCTAACTGATACAGTGGCATTATTTTCTTTTAATTTTCTTCTCCTTCTACCTAAACAACAAAAACAAAGGCTGTGTATGCTCTTGTCTGGAGACCTTAGCATTTTGTTTGAGGAGAAACGGTCAGTTCTTTATCTTTCTAAAGCTAGCCATTGCCAGTCTTGGCCTGGCTTACTAAATGTCAGAGCTGGAAATTGGCCTAGTGGTCATCTTACCCACTCCCAATTCTTGACAAGGAAACTGAGCCAAGAGAAATGGTATAACTTTCTCAAGGTCACCTAGTCTCTTCCCAAGTGCAGATTCAATCACAGGCTATTTTGATATGGTACCAGAAGAGAACCTCGGGCCTCCACATCTGTGGCACATTTCTCACGTCCCAACCAAGATTTGATAACTAAAATCTTTCATTTACCTTCTTTTTTCTTTTTTAAAGGTAAAGTTGGCACAAAATGTACATAGATGTAGCCAGGCACAAAATGTTCATAAACGTAGTCAAACTTAATGAGGAATGTTATAAGCATCTAAGAATGAGGTTATCTAATTGCTTCAATTACTAAAGAAATGCAGTATGTATATTTTCTTCTGCCCCATTTATAATGTTTTTGGACCCTCACTGCAGGCTAAATGGATGCCAAGAGTTCCCCAACAGACAGATGTGTGCTCATGCATGCCCCTGCAGCTTGAAGCTTATTAGTCTTACAAAACACCAATTCCTCAGCCGACTGCATGATGATTATTAAACTCTGACTTGGAGGATATGATCACTCTTGTGGTTTGTTTGCTAGAGGAATTTCACTTGCTGCTGGATCATGTGATTCTTGGATGACCATATTCAAACAGACTCAGGGGCTCTTTAAAGAACATTACTTTCCAGCAAGACAGCTAACACCTTCATCTGAAAAATATATTCTGGGGCCTAACATTTTTGTGTTTGGCTTAAGTAGAATATAATGTCAACTTTCTTTGCTGAGTAGGTGAAGGAATCATGGATTGGAGATAGGAGAAAAGAACTGAGGGCTGTGGTTAAAGCATTTGGGTGTTGATGGAGTGTTTTTCCAATGCAAGTCAATAGTTGAGAAACTGATGTGCATCCCTAGTCTAAATTTATAATAATCAACGACAATGAAGAAAAAGCTTTGGTATGGATCTTCTCTTAATCAGAACTCAAACTGAGCCTTATCTCATGACAAAGTAAAATTAACTCTTTTGTTAATTACTATAACTATCTTCCCCACATTTATTTTGACAACAGTGTCAGTGGTAGGAAACCATCTCCTTAAATTGCCTCTTGCCTATTATGAATTACAAATTCATACAATTTTGATAAATGATTTTCTTCTCTCCTTTATACTTGCTTTGGGGCCTTTTGCAACAGATGATTTTTTCAGAGAAATGTCTTGGTGACTTAAAAATAAAGAAATGTGAAGAAAGGCCATATCAACAAGATAAACTGTGGAGAGACACCAGGCCTTAGAAGTACCTATCAATCACAAGGAGCCTCATCTTTCCTTTTGTTTTCACCCCAAGAGTATTTCAGAACCCTAGAATATTATAAGCAAAAATTAAGAGGTTATTGTGATTGGCTCAGGAGTTGTCAGCCCAGAGTTTCCTTAAATGTGACTTTTAGCTTTAGGCCTACGTTTTCCCCAATGTTACATCACGGTTGAGATCTACTCTTCAGGAAGTGGCAAAAATTTTCAGATCGCCATGAACAATTAAGCCAAGGAATAAAGGCTGTTGGTCAGTTGCCCCAGCAAGTCTCCATTAGTCACCACTGAGACCTCAGAGCTCTCTGGCTTTAGCACTGTTCCTCTCTTGGGCTTTACAAATCATCCTTCATCTCCCTCTTACAGTTTCTTCAGAAGCCAAGAGTGATAAACTGTGCCAGGACCAAAGGGGACATATTATTTGCTAATTTAAACACTTTATGTCTGGTTAGGCAGAACTTCTGCAAAGAGTTGGCTGCTGGCAGCATTTTTCCAAAGCACCCCCATTCTTTACTAAAATGCTAATCGGCTAAAATGACCTTATTTAACCCAACTTGTGAAGCAGGTGGAGTAAAGATAAATGTCAAACTTTAATGCTATTTTACCATGGTCGTCACATAAAATGAAATTCATTCAAGTCATATATCCATTCATCAAACAGTTACTAGGCATCTACTATGCCCCAGGCATGATAGTAGGTATTAGGGGGTATTAGGGTATTAGGTATTTTGCCTTCCAATGCTCATAGACTGGTACAGGAAGCAGGTGTATAATCGGAAGAATACAAAACATTGGTAGGGACATTTTTTCAGCTCTTATATTGGGTCCCTTTGAGTAAACCTAATTTCTGTGTCTTACTTGGTATTCATGGAAAAATGAAGCTACTTTGCTTTGGAAATCTATAGACTGGAGAGAATGCCAAAAAAAGGTGAAGAGTGAAGCTAGAGACAGGCACATTCTGTCACAGGAGGACAAAGAAGGTGTACCTCATCTAAATTTAGGAGTGTGGTAGGGAGGAAGAGAAAAGCCCTACTGGAAAAGGTGACTCCAGGATAAATCTTGATATAAATGCGAGTTGATTCCTATTAGAGAGGGACCAATTCTGCATCTTCCCCATGGAACCTCTGTCTTTAATGAGTAACTACCCACAAAAGCATTCAGATCTGCTGAAATATCTTTCAGGGTTGCCCATGTTATGCTCGAGCAAGCTAGTGGAGACACTTCTGCATGTTGTTCACCCTGTTTGTGCTGGCAAGTCAATTAACTAATCTGGCCTGCTCAACTGGGGCTGTGATGTGGTTTACAAACCACACGTTTTGTGGTTCCCTTTCATTTATGTCATTATTACTGATGTTATCTATTATGGATGTGTAGTGAAAAAAATTTTTTTTGCTCGCTCCCTAGTGTCTCAAGGAAAAGGAGAGTTTTACAAACTAATAAATAAACAAAATTTCCTAACACAGAAAATGTGGAGAGTCCTGTTCTTTGATAAACACCTTGGCACTTTCATTTGGAAGGTTTTTGTTTTCAAATGAACGGCTTTCTTGTTCTCAAGTAGTTTTGCAGTACTTTAGAACAGAAAAAATTGAAACGTTAGGTAATTTTCTCAGTCAAATTGAGACTTTAAAATTTCCTTGGACTTTTTAGTGATTTTTCTTGCACATTTTGCACATTTTATACATTTTCCATTTAATGCACTCACGAAGGCAGTGCTGGCTTATCTATGAGTAACTAGGCGCTACCTTGGCTCAGACATTCCTAAATCCATCTATTTTAAGAATTTTAAAGTACCTCTTATCATTTCAGAATTCAGATTCAAAGTCAGGGTAAGGAAGAGAGATGTTTGTTCTTGGCCTCGGTCCCATTCTGAACAATATGAGGCTGATATGGTAGCTTGGAGAATGAATTTGGGATGTGTATAGATTTTATTTTAAAACTACTTACAGTTCCTTTCATGAACAAGCAAATGGTGGTTTTGCAACCGTCTTCCCCAACTAAAAACACATCTATTGTGAAAGGAACACTCTCTTAGCTCTCACTGGGTCTTTTTAAAATAAAAATAAAACTTTATCTTACTTGTTTGTGGGAAGGTTAAGATACTTTACTTAGAAAACCTCTTGTATAGAGAGAAAGTCAATAGCAAGCATGAGATCATTTGTCTCATGAGTTCTTGGAAACTTAGGTACCTGGACAGGAAAGGTAAAGCACAGAATTGAGTCTTATTTCTGGCTCTTGACTAAACAGGGGTGGGCAAACTGAGGTTTCCAGGCTCCCTCAGCCCGGTGAAAAATCTAACCAGAATTCCTAGGCCATCAATTTTACTTTGTGTTTTGGAGTTTCACTATTTCTAAAGATAGCTAAAATGATTCCACAGTGTGATTAGAAAGACTATGTAGACTTTACTTCTTAGATGACACTGTTCCATGGCCAATGCCCTCCTCTTGTCCTGCACAGGAAGATGCAGCATAAGATATAACACTTGTGGCATCTCCTCACTTCACTCCTAAAATCCTGATATGCTAAAAGTTAGTCCTTCCTGGTCAACATTAACCAGTGTTTCTCTTCTCAGGTCTCCCTCAGTGGGTCCTGTGGCTGCTTCTTGTTGGATCTCACAGAGCCTGTGGCCCAGTATTTCTGGCAAAGCTGCACATGCTAACATCCTTATAATTTCTTTCATTTCCTGGCTTTTCTGTTTCATTATGGCTCTTCCTCTATGGGCTCTTGTTTTCAATCAAGTTTCTCTTTAGTGAGACGTGAGAAAGGGTCCTTTCCTTTTCTTTGCTGTTTGTACTTCTCTTCACCATCACCATGGGGCCATTTCAAACTATCATTTTTAAAGGTCACTTGTTTTGTTCTACATGCAGTTGAGCCTGACAATGGGTTAATGACACCCAAACAAGCCATATTAAAATTACATGCTGTATGATCATAAACAACTCTTGAGTAAAAGAAGAAAGTAAACAAGCTCCCTTCCAAGAAACCAACACTGAAGATATTAGTTAAAATGTTAAAGTATATTAGCCAATTACATAAAATCCTTTTATATTGCCTTGCTTCATTTCAAACATGGCATGGGCTATTTTGTCTGTGAACTCAAGTGGAACAAAAAGCTACAGAATGCAATTTGTGTCAGGAGCTGGACTACAGAAGGACAACTAATTCTAATTAGTACGAATTCCCCATAGGCCAGAGGGAGGCCAAGCACAGGAACCAACTGCCTAATGCTGTTTCTATCTTGCAACAGGTGGGCCAAGGCCTTCTAAAGGTTGTCATGGCAATAGCTAATGATAGACCTTTAGCTGGACACCCGTAATTAATTGTGGGCATGTCCAGCCTTTGAATGTGATATCTTTTAATACATTTCTGAACGAAAAGAAGATTGGCTCTTCTAATTGGCTAAAATTAAAACAGCAGAAGGCTTTGCCAGGAACTCCTGCGATATAGTGAAAGTCTGATTTCAGCTTCTCAAACTCAGATTCTTGGCCTATCATTACATGAAGGAGTAAACAGAAAGGTATTTACTTCTGATAGCACTAATACTCAGTTGCACGTGGTCTCAAGAGCAAGACATTCATGCAGTACAGTGTTCCATCATGCTTGGGGCCTTTAAGAAGCATTCCTTCAAAATTCTGACAGATGATCAGGAATGCCATCTGATTTCCCAGTCCTGAGTGTGTATAGACTGCAGGGCAGCTTTCATTTAGATAGCAGTGATCTTCTGTGATGGCCTTCTGTTTGAGGGGTGGCCCTTGACCATGGATTGGTTTGGGGATGTGGCCAAGAACTGGGAAGTGGTGGAGCCACCAGCAGGATGAGGCGACTGAAGAAAGACAGCTGCACTACGTGCTCCACAGGAGTCCCCAGGATGCCCAGCTGCAGAGCCTGGGTACCATTCCAGCGTTTGTAAGCAGCCTTACAAACTACTCAAGGCCTACATTGGCAGGCGATTTGAGAAACAGGACATGGTCCAGTTTTAACAAAGTGCCTGAGAATAGGGTATAAAGAGATTCTTCCCTTTGGGTTTGGAATTGTTCTGTTGTCTATTCTGAAGTTATAAAATAAGATGAACAACCATAACAGGAATAATAGCTAACACGTATGTGTGCCAGGCATCATGTTAAGTACTTTGAGTGCATTATCTTATTTGATTCTTCTGGCAACATTAGGAAATGCGTATTATTATTATTCCAGTTTTAGGGCTCAGGAAACTGAGGTGTAGAGAGGTGGACTTGCTCATTGTCTCCCAGACAGTAAGGGACAGGGTCAGGATTTGAATCCAAACCTGACCCCAAGGATTGAGCTGTTCACAAACGAGAAAGCCATTGAAACAATGAGTTGAGCTGTGTTTATGCAAAAAATCAACCAACCTCCCTTTTATTTTTTTTTTTGCAGTACGCGGGCCTCTCACCGTTGTGGCCTCTCCCGCTGCGGAGCACAGGCTCCGGACGCGCAGGCTCAGCAGCCATGGCTCACGGGCCCCAACCTCCCTTTTAAATGATCCAAAACACATTATGTAGTCTCTGCACTATGAGTTATGAACCCTGAACCTGAATTCCTGACCTATGGCCTCATTTATTGAGATGGTTTTTCAAGGGACCTTTCATTAAATGCTTATATTTCTAATTATGTGTCCGTTTGTCGTTCTTCCCTTTCTGTTGAACAAAATGGGAAATGCAACTATTCTTCCCCCTTGTTCTCATGGTAAAAAAGTGAACAAATAAGGAAGGCGTTCTCCCCATCCTCACTGTATCAGTCAAAACACACATTTGGAAATTTCCAGCCACTTCTCTCCTATGTCTGATGTTTTTTAAAAAATAATGTTCTGGTGAAACAAACTCAGATTCTATCCATTTTGAGAAGGGGATGTTTTAAAAATATGAGGTTCTAAGCAAAATGATGCTGAATTGCATATTTATGAGGATTAACTTGTTTCACGTATGGTACTGCTTTTCCTGGGTGAACAATTTCCTTTTGGCTTTCTTGGATGAGAAAAATACACAAAGAAGTGGGTTTTTTTCCTTTTTTTTTTTTTTTTAGAGATCTTAGTTCTTTAGGTAAACACTTGAATTCGAAATATCTATTCTTGCTACCCTTCAAGTGTGGGTGAATAAGAAGTACATGAGAAAAAAAAAGGCATCTTTAGAAGTTCAGTTCATAAAAAAGTCTTAGCGCTGTTCTTTGACTACCTTACTGTGATACGTTATGTGGGCAACAGACTCCTGCACTGTGTTGTCACACATCCCTAATGTTGATACATGTATGTGCTCATGCATCCCACCCGTACCTACACACATTCAAAGCAGAACAGTTTTTTAATTCACTGTAACAGATGGAAAATTTCTGGGCTGTGGACTACAAAAGGAGAAAGATTTTGGAGAGTCTTATTGTTCTAATACTGTTCCTTTATCAGGACCTACCGCTCGGTAAATAAGGCAGCCATTGGACTCTCCATGGATTTCCTTTTACCAAACAATTGGACCGAAAATGCTCCAGAGGGTAACGCCCCCACCTCCATCCTGTTACTGGAATCGTTTTATTAATAAAATGCTTTTAACATGACCTCCCAAGATTTTTGACTCTTATTGCTTGGGTGGCACTAGAGGCTAAAACGAGACTCCTTTTAATAACACATTTGCATAAGTTGATCTGAAAGATCCCCATGCGATTACATGACTCCAGGGTTGTTGGCCTGTCATCTCAGAAAAGCCTGAGGTACTCGTCCCAAAGAGATCAAAACTCAAGAATTAACTAGTCTTCGTAAAATGGGAACATCTCTAGGAGCTGTAAAACAAATGATTATCATTTCTTTTTGGCGTTGAACTATGCCAAGCTAGAGAAAAACAGAGCTTTCAAACGTTGACAATCTGGTATATTGAAGTATGACCATTATTTTTTATTTTCCACATTTTTGGTCCAAAGACAGTTCTGAGTAATTGATTCCCATAATGAGCTATGGTTCGTTAGTCAATTTAATTTATAATTGAATTGGATGGATGTAACTCTGTGTAAAATTGTCTCTGAAGAATCTGTTTTGTTCGTCTGTTCAACTTCTGACAGGGATGGAAGAAATTCTAAATTATTCCCTCCTGCAAGGGGGAAAAATTCAGAGTCTCAGCTTCCCTGGTGAAATTAAGAGAAAAAATGTTTTTAATAGTTGCCATGCAAAAATATTATGGCTTGACTAAAATTTATACAAGCATGCCAATTAACACATTCATGGCAAGGTGGGTGGATTCAGGCATCTGAGTAAACGCCTGAGGCAAAGACCTTTCCTGAGCACCGAGAAGGATTTCTCATTATTAGAATGAACACCAGGCCTCTCTGCATTTATTTTTATCAGTTATTGACAAAGGTGGTCTTATTGCTACATAAATTTACCCAGAAAACAATAGCTCTAATTCTCCAGGTGTTTTGCAATCATCACAACTTGTATTTTCTATACATTTCTGATAATGGTGTAATTTGGGGAACAATTATTAAAATAATAACGTAGAGTTTTTCTTTATTTCCTTAAGTTTTGAAAGACTGTCAGGAAAATGTTGAACTTTAATTGTTAACAACAGGCTTTCATTTTTGCTCAAAGATTTTTCTCTGGTTCCCCAAGCGCTTCACATTTAAAACTTTTACAACCATCTTAGCACACACTCAAAACAAAGCCATAATTATGTAAAAAGAAATGTTTTACAGTTAATGCCATCTAAGACACTCACCAAGTGCCAAAATGCATAGGATTTTGGTAAAAGGCAATCTGTTCTTTGAGGATAATACATGCAAACTACTCTTGTGCAAAACCTGAGGCAGGAATAGTACCCTGCCTTAGATCACACCTATGGAGCTGACTTTGATACTATGCCCAGAAGTGGGTTACAGGCTGTGATTTGAATGAAGTTTAATCATTTTTAGAAGCGAAGGGCCTTTAGGGTACTCTTGTTCCCTAAGACTTATTATATCTAAGAGAGACGAAGGCATAGGCTTTATTCTTCCTTGTTAACAATAGTAATACAGTAATGATCTCTAATGATGGACTGTTGTGTGAAATAGACTGGGAAGAGAAGCTGGATGAAAACAGCTGTCATTTTACATTGTCAAACCCTGTTCTTATGTGGACAAAGAGATCATGAATTCACAGCCCATAATCTGATGGAGAAGGCATTATATCACTGTATGTCCACTGCCATTTGTATGGGCTTTAATCTAATCCCTTGCAAATGTTAAAAATATATATTTCAGTTAGTTACAATGATATGTATAAATAGGTTGAATTAAGGTGGGTCAGGATATAAAGGTCAAATGTTACAGCTACCAAGAGACACATCTTTTGCTGTTTCTCTCTACGCACATATACCTGACTGCTCTCTTTTTCTCTGAACTTCGTAGGGTTTCAGCCAGTTTTTATTTTTAAAATTTCTGACACAGATAAAAAAGATATTTCCTTTGGAAAAATACTGCCCAAATGAGCCAGGCTCGACTTTGGTTTCTGATTCTAAACAAAGGAGGAATTAGCTTGATCAGGTGATCACTTAAATTCATACTTGTTACATTCATCCTGGAGAATTTTTCAATAGGACTCATCTTTTCTGTACGTCAGCTACATAAAATGGATTGAAATGTGAATCTAACAAAATATTCAAACCCACATCAATCATTCATACATAATGCACAGTTCAATGAGGGCCGACTCTGGAGCCCAGATAAGCAGTGTCACAGTAAGTTATGTTTTATGGTAGCAAAATCAGTTGTGATCAATCACCTAGTAACCAGCACAAGTTACATTTTTACTTTAGTCCTTAAACTCTTTGGAGTGCACTTTGAAAAGTACTGTTTTTATCTAAAGTAGTAGATCAATACTGGGATCAATAAGCATTCATTTCCAACTAACAAGGACAATGGTGAGTGAATTCCTTTAAACAGTTTCATAGCAAGAAATATTGGGCTGAATAGTAGATCATGAATATGTCAAATTTTAAGCAGGGATCTTAAAAATCTCTTCTAGGACAACCCTCAATGAGCACCTGCATTCTTCAAGACAACTGTTCTATTCCTGGAACTTCCAGTAAAGTCATCAAGACCTTGTATATTGACAGGTCCTACAGCTTCAATCCAGATCCAGTAAATCACTATTTATTGATAGTTTTGGCCATTGTGAAATTTCATAACACATTTTGTGTGATGAGGTGAAAGCCTTTGCAGTGACACTAGTGAATATCAGAGTGGAAAATAGGGAGGCTCTGTTCGTGGGCCCACACTTACTTCCAGACGTGGGATCATGGAAGGAAGCCTGCTTACTGGTCTTGAGATCAGGAGAAAGAAGGAAGAATTGGACACTTGTGACCCAGGTCCATCTTTTCTAACTGTTCGCTAATTGTACTCTTTTGACCAGCTCCTTGAGGCAGGGACTATGGCTTATATTTCATTGTCTTCTGGAGTTGCTAGTGTCTCTTTTGCACTGTCAGAGATACTAAGGGAATATTCAATGGAGATATTTCTCTAGTGCCTTATGGTTTTGACTTAAAAGCCACAGCTTACCATTGATTCAGTGGCTTTACTTCTACAACAGCAGAGGGTTGGCCCGGATGAGAAGTGGGCAGGCATCACAGGATTGGATGGACAATAAAATGGCCTTTAAAAAAGTACTAGGCTTCAGGCTTTGAGAGGACAAAGAGAGACAGGGTGGAAAGTGGAATGGGCAAGAGGGAAGGGGCTTGCTCCTTCCTGGACCAATGTTCCACAAGTTCTTTCGATTGAACACTCCTCAATAAAACATTCCCTTGAGCACACATCTATACATGCTTGTTTATAAATTATATACATGTGCCACTATCATCAGTTAACATCTAAAGCAATGCCCAGGGCAAACTTTATCATTTATGACAATGAATGTAGCTGCTTTAAAACATATTTTGATTATATTTGGTTGACTTATTACCATATAAAATTATATTGCCCTTCTTTTAGTTAGTAATGTGGCTGTTGAAGGAAGAGTAGACGTCAGCTTGTGCTTACATTATTGTTTTCATCTTTGATCTGTAGTTTTTTAATCTTCATTCATTTCAAGCTGTAGTTTTGTAGCAATTTAAAGACATAAGGTGTCCACTTTGTGAGGTTAGTGTAACTAAAGTTGGATGACAGACTACATAAATCCATTTTATCAGTACGTGGTGTAACCCTCAGAAATGGCATGTTGTGTGTGCTCTCATTCCCTCTCCTCAAAATCCAGTGGTTGGCACTCCAGTTAAGGCTTCCCAGTGTACATACACATTGGGATGGGCATGAAAGTTGATTAAAAGAGAAAATACTTATAAAACTTATTTTTATATAAATATAAATGAACGTCACAATATTCTTTTCCTGCATAACAAATTATCATCCTACATAACCCATTTCACAGAACACTGTGCTAGACTACAGGGAAAATACCCCACGGTTCTTTGGGTATGAACAGACTTCATATGACATGAATACCAGAGACACTGAATTCTATACTCCCATCTGGGGGAAGGTAGACTTACATTGTAGACAGGGAGAGTCACTTCTGCTTCCTCTCCCTTTAAGCGACACACAGGATGGCGATTTACTTATTCATTCATTAATTCTATAAATATTTAATAGAAACGATCTGTAAGTCTGGCATTCAGTCTCTCTGTCCATATGGAATTTATGGTCTAATGGAGAATATGGTTGCAGGAAATGATAATACATCCAAATAAGTGCATTAATGACAGTGAACACAGGTGCTCTGTGCACGGGAAGAGACAGCTTTCCAGAATGCATAAGGTCAGAAAAAGCTCCCTGGAGGAAGTGATATGGGAGTTGAGGCCTTCAAACTAAGTAAGACTGGTCCTAAAGTGAGAGAGATCAAGGTATATTAGAAGAATTGAAAGAATTCCTTGAAGAGTGGTGTATGGAACATAAGTAGTAGGAAATGAGACTGAAAAGGTTAAAAAGAGAGGTGAGATTTAACAAGGTCCTCTCTATTCTGCTATTAAAGTTTGAACTTTATCCTGAGGGCAAAGGAAAGCCATTTTAACAGGGGACTGATATGATGAGAGAAAGTCAAGTACAGAAAGTATATACTATGATGCCTGGCATGTGAAAAGTACTCAATGAGTGACAGTTCTAATGAACATTATCAATATCATTATCAAATTTGATTTATCAGTATTATTATCAGCTTTGATCTGTGGAGTCATCCTCCTAGTTGCAATTTGGAGAACAGATTGAAGGGGACAAGACATTTTATCTGAGCTCTTTATTCTTAATAATTTCTTCTCTTTACTTCCTGAGATTCACTGAGCCCACTTAATTCTATGCTTTCCCCTTTAAAGAATATTTTATAAAATTTTAATTTTATCTATGTATTTATTTCCGAAAGGGACTAAGGGGAAGTGGTAGGAGGGGACCCTGGGGGAAAAAGAAATGGGTAAGTCTTGGAGAAGGGACACTGAAGTGCTTTCATTATAGAGAATTACGTATCTCATGTGGAAAGTGTTTCACACTGGGCCAGTTAGGTACACACACCTAATAAATACTTGTTGACTGATATAGTTTTTCTGTTAACGTAAGGAACCCCCTCACTCTCGAATGCATGGATGACTTACTCTTTTCCTATATGAAAATGTCTGTTTTTTTCCCTCTCCTTTGCAGTGTGTGTGTGTGTGTGTGTGTGTGTGTGTGTGTGTGTGTGTGTGTACATGTTTGGTAAGTTTATATAACTGCATGGTCAATTCTTTTGGCCTGCCTTCCTGGAGCAATTAAAGAGGCAATAAATAAAAGTAAACAAAAAAAAGAAAAAAAAGAGGTAATTGCCTTCTCTTTTAAATATTGTACTGAGCCTATTAGTCTACCATTGCTGTATTAGCTTCACAAGTCATATCCCATTGAGGTGAATTCTTCATTGAGCACTAAGGATTGAACATTTCTTTAGATTATGTAAGTTTTAACAAAGGTATTGTTAATGGAGTTGCTGACAATTTTGAAGATAATTTCTCTTGAAGATAATTTCTAAACATCTGCCCAGAAAAATTTAGAGAGATTGCTTTTCTTTGATGTCCTAGGGCTGCCATCTTGTTAAAGGGAAGCAACCCTAAACCTTTCTCCTGTGTGTGAGTCTCAGTTCAAAACCTGTCCAGATGAATACAGATGTGGAGTTTCACATTCTTAGTGGGGAAGATGGTCTATGGAGGATTATCTTAGAAAAGGTCAGAGGAATCCATCGAAAGTATCATTTTTAAAGGAATAGGCACTGGCTGTTAAGGGGATAAAAGACTAGATGCTGTAAAAACCTAGCTGTGTTTTAGGCATTTCATCATACAAGGAAACAGGTGGCTTATTCCCATTTTTGGATACACTAATACCTGCTGTGCTGAAATTAAACATTGCATGAAACAGGTATTTAGAATGCCCATCAGAAAAAAGATTAAAAACAGTAAATCTCAGGCCCATGAGGCCCAGGCTAAATCTGGCAAGCAGCTTATTCTGCAAAAGACTTCCTACTTTCGAAGACAGCAAACTTCAGCCTGGCCAGGTAAAGACCAAGCACAAATACTGCAAGAGAATCTTTTATTTTTCTTTCTTGCATGAAGGGTACTGATGCCTCAATCTTTTTCTCAGCTAAAATAAAATTTATTCCCAAAGGAAAGAACTTAATTCCCTGAGACGAGAGTGTGAAAAACCTACAAAAGGAAATATGTGCGGAGAAGAGCCCCTCTTCAGATGATGTAGGGGAAAGTCCACATGGAGATGTCAGAGGAACTAGTCTGTACGTAGGATGGGTCATCTCCATCTGTCAAAGTGAGAAGGTATATGATTCTACCACCTTCACTGACTTAACTGCAATGAGAGATGATTCTCCTCCAAATAAATACCAAAACAAATATTAGTTTGTGATTCTGCTTAACAAGTCTGAAAGTGCACGAGAAAGGCAAACATAATTTAAAGTTGGCATTAGGAAGCTAATGGTATATAATTTGGAACAGATGACTTTTTTGTGCATGTTGTCAAGTTATAGTTTATCTTTGACTTTTATGTGTGCTTTCCCTTTTGGTTGCATTTTCATCCAATACTGTTCCAGATTTATATATGTAATATAACCTAGAGAATGATGCACAGTATGCAATACTGGTATTGTTGGGACTATCCATTTACAATAATAAACAGTTAAAAAGACAAAATGTAATTATAATAGTAAACAAAAAAAATCAATGCTTTTCTAGTTTCTCATTTCTAACTTTTCTTTCTGTACCATTTCCTCTAGCGGGTAACAGTTGACTATTTTAAACCCTGTCTCTTCTTACCCTTACTTCCATTTTCTCCCCTGTGTCACCATATTCCTCTAGATCCCTAAATCCTTAAACATTTCCCCTTGTTCTCATATTTATGATAAGCTTTAAAATGATTATTTTCTCATTTTAAAATGCTCAGTTTTCAAATACCATATGCTAACACATATATATGGAATCTAAAAAAAAAGAAAAAATGGTCATGAAGAACCTAGGGGCAAGATGGGAATAAAGACACAGACCTACTAGAGAATGGACTTGAGGATATGGGGAGGGGGAAGGGTAAGCTGTGACAAAGTGAGAGAGTGGCATGGACATATATATACTACCAAACGTAAAATAGATAGTTAGTGGGAAGCAGCCGCATAGCACAGGGAGATCAGCTCGGTGTTTTGTGACCACCTAGAGGGGTGGGATAGGGAGGGTGGGAGGGAGGGAGATGCAAGAAGGAAGAGATATGGGGACATATGTATACGTATAACTGATTCACTTTGTTGTAAAGCAGAAACTAACACACCATTGTAAAGCAATTATACTCCAATAAAGATGTTTTTAAAAATAAATAAATAAAATGCTCAGTTTTCATCTTTTCTTAGCTACTAACTTTAGTTTTTTTCTCTGTATTTACACTGTCATCAAAGCACCACTTTTTGTCTCTACCCTTTCTCCCCACTTCTCACATTCTTCCCTTTCTCCCAGCTTCTACTACCTCAAGTCACATCTTTGCTTTTCACTTTCTTTATTCTTCAGTTATGCCTCTTCCTTTCTACCTCTTTCATCAGCTGCCCCTTCCTTCCCTCCTTGCCTGACTCTTTCTCCTTTTATTTTGGCCTCCTTTCTATCAGTTTATCTCTACTTCCTCTTTCTCTGTTTCTTTCCCTTAAAATGTACTCTATTGTAGTGATTAACATGGAAATACTACAAGTATAACTTGTGTTCTTTCTCTGAAATAGTAAGAACACAAGAAAAGTATAAGGAGACAATTCATGAAAATAATCTCTCAGACACAAGTATATCCTGCAATATTAGAACATACCTTAGAATTGGATTGATCAGACCTTTCTATAAGTGTCTGGATACTGGATCATGACACTGCATTTCTTCCTGGAGCACTTTGTTTGTAAATATGTCATTTTATCCCAAATGATAAATATTGAAGGGTGCTACCAACTATTGTAAATTCACCAAATGTACTTATACTCACAGAATGTTGTACTCTGGGAATTTGTAGGTTTTCTGTTTGGGCTGCTGATGGCCTTCTAGCTTTAAGACATCGTAGGCTCATATCAAAGGCAACTATTTGTTAGAGTTGTGAAGTTAGCTCAGATCCAAAGAATGGACATTGGGAATACTCGATATCAGCCATGGGGGTTGAAATCAGGCCCCACTCAAAACATTTGCAGAGGAATTGAGCAAATTGCTCTTCTTATTTGGTTATGAGAATGAGGACAATCAAGAAGCTACTAATCCTAATTGCTAAGTTTTAGAATTAAAATAAAGAAGTAACAGGGGTACAGAGATTGATAAATCAAAAGGGAATTATGAGATACTCTTTTGTCTTGTTTTTCTAAATTTAGGTTTATCATACTGACTCTTTTTGAAATTTGCATTTTGCATTAGGGAGAAATGAGTTGTATCTTCATATCCTACAGAGAACCTAGAAGGTATGTTTGTGTGTGTGTGTGTGTGTGTGTGTGTGTGTGTGTGTGTATGAATGAAGTTTACTTTAATGACTCAAATTCACCGTGGCCTCCAACAGTTCTCAGGGTTTATAAACCACTACATAAGAACTAGTGCCTCCAGGGCTGGAACGATAGTCCTTTTGGTTCACACCTGTGGTATTTAATATATGAGTCAGCTTTCCCTATGGAAGGCTACCACCACACAGGCTTGATTCTCGCTTGGTTGTGCTCCATGTGACTTTTTCATTTCAGAATCCTGAACTAGAAGTAGTAGGCCTCCTCTGGGATATGTCATCCTTCCATCAGAGGGAAAAGAGTAAGAGATAGATGAAGAAAACACATGTAAAGATCCTTAACGCTTTTACTCAGAACAGGTATACCTGAAATTTGCTCTTATCTTCTTGGCCAAAGCTAGTCACATGACCAAGCTGACACTAGGTGGGCAGAGTTTACTCTCCCAAGGAAGGTAAGTCACATAGTAATAGATTAGACCTAGAATATTTTTACAGGGAAAGAGGGGTGAATAACTGGGAACAATAATACAATTTCCATACATCATAAATGTTATTGAATTGAATTATAATCAGAAGCAGTTAATAACCACATATTCTACTGAGAATGTGTAGACTCAAGAGTTTTAAGAATTATGTTTTCTTTCTTTTCATCTTCCTCAGCAAGATTCTCCACTTAGGAGTTAAGTAATACCATCAGCTCAGCTCAGGTACTTACTGCTGATTCAACAGATGTATAAGTGATTATGAAATGGTTAGACAACAACAATAATATGAACAGAAGGAAACTGCAGAGTTTTTGTTTGGTTGTTTGTTTGTTTTTTTAAGAACTGGGGAAAGACTTTTGGTGGAGTACCTGGACCAGAAATTGCTCTACTCCCACCCAAATCCAGAGGAATTAAACAAAAAATCCCATTCTCGACAACTTATCACAGAGGGAAGAAATCAGTTGATTTTATAGATTGTCTGTCCTGAGAAATATGCCAGGTTTTGCACAGATAGGTGCGGTAGCTAATCAAAACATATGATTTCAGGTAAACATTGTTGAAAAAAACTCAGGACCTGAAAGTCTGAACTTTTCCTGACTTCCCTGTCAGGACATTTTCTAGCCCAAGTGCCTCTCTTTCCTAGCTCCTAGCAGAGTTAGCACCTCTGTTCTCGGCTTAATTTCTCCTCCACCAGACTCTATGAGGGCTGGCACCCTGAGGCCAGAGGTGCTTAATAAGTATTTGTTAAATAAATCAATACATGTTGAACAGATGCTGATAGAGAGGCTGAGAATTCTCTACAGTTAGCATATCAGTCTTGATAAAAGGAAATGATCGATCTGATCTAAATTCCTGTGAATTGTAGACTAGCACGTGTGATATTTCAAGAGACCAGAAGTAGATGACAGTAGATAACTCAGCTTCCAAATGCAAAGGAACTTTAGCTCATCCCAGGTCTGCCTTGTAGTTAGAGTTGTATCTTAATTGTAGCCTGTTGTCTATGGCCATATCTATATTTAAATTATTCACCTTACTCGGTATATTTCATTGCATAAGATGCAATTAGCCCTTCTAAATCATTCCCTGTTTTTACTTAAATGTTTTTTCCTGAATTTAAAAAATCTTTTCTAGTATGGCTAAGAAGTTCTAAAAATGGATAGAGTTAAACTGACCTTCATCATGTGTCCAGGTGGTCAGAGAGGGAAGATCGCAAGGCAAATAACACCCCTCCCAGAGTCTACCTGAACAAGACCTGAGCCCCTTTGGATCATCCCCACCTGCACAAACACCTGGTATACAATAAACACTCAATAAATATTTGCTGAATTGAATAGGAAAGTTAGAGACAGGTCGCAGTGATGGGACAGAAAGGCTAACTCACACCCGGCTGCAGAGATCCCAAGACTGATCACCAGCTGAATGTGTCTGAACAACTCATTAAAAACCAGGGGAAATGCAGGAGAGCATTTCTTCCCTACCCCATTACTCTGTGGGAAATACAAATGAAATAGATAATTTACATAACAGCATAATGTGCCTAGATATAACAGATTATTTGCATAACTGCATAATGCCACCAATCAGGGAAAAAGCCTTAAATATTTCCGGATATGAACATACAGAATTATATAAGGTACGCATATCAACCAATAATCAGAGCCTTCTCTTTTTTGTAAATTGTATTCCAGTAGAGAGAAACTAATCTACAGAAATGAATGAACTTCCCCCACACCATGAAATGAACAAGGAGTGCTTGTAAGACACAAGACTACGTGATCTGGGTCTGACTTCCCCAATCCAACGTTCTTTCCCTTCATCACGAGCCATTGATAGGGACCTGTACTCATTGGAATACAAGAGAAGGCCTTTGGAAAATAATTTTAGGGTGAGTAATGAGGAAGTAAGGACAAGACTGTTAGGTATCAAATGCCTTACCTTTCTTGTTAACAAAGACAGCACTTTAAGGGACTACAAGGACAAGGGAAGAAAGAAAAGGCAGCATGGTTTAGTGAGTTTTAATAATCTTTTTTTTTCATAACCAGAGTAGCTATGCCAGGTTATATATTTACCTTAGTGCAAAAGTTCTTTAGTGTGTACAACTCCACTGAGTTCATTATATTATTTAACGTATCTCAGACTAATTTCAGATTCTGATTTCCCAGTATAAACTAGAGTAACAAATATATAATTATTCTCATAAATAACTCAGCACCTTATATTTCAAACAAGTTTCCCCACAAGGCACTAGTGCCCTATATTAAATTCTTTTAAGTGTAAGTTGATTAAGGTAAAAATTAGTTGTTATTACCTTATGGACATTTTAGTTTTAGCAGCAATTCAAAGCCAGGTCTATCACAAGTAGATTTGTTGCCGCCCACAGGTATAATCATCAGGAAAATTAATAATCATGTTCAGTGTGACTATAAATCATTGTGGTTTAGGCAATTAATTTCTGTAGAAAAATGAAAGATCTATCAGTATTATTACTGTGCAAACTGCATGTTGTGAAAACCCAGATCCAACACGGTCAAATTGCAAATGCAGTGTTTCTAATTTCAGAGTGTGATAATACGGGGTCATCAGAAGCAGGGAAGCTGACGATTCTGAATAAATAATGTAGTAATTTTTAGCGGTTTATGACTGTAGCTTTTAGTGCATACAGTATTCAGAATCTCTAAACCAGATGCAGTGGAAAGGGTTGCTAATTTCTAGTAAAGGTAGAGAAAGAGACTAGAAGAAAAGGGACACAGGCAGATTTGAATGAGTGCACCCTCATGGCTGGGCAAATACCCTGAGAGCCATAGTATAAGGCACACTGCTTGCAGAACTGCTTTCACAAGACTTCTTTTATTCTGGTCTGTTTGGTGTGCAGAGTCAGACTTGGGCAACACAGACCCCTAATTAAAAAAAAAAAGGTAACATCTACTTGTCTGTGAATACTTCTGGTGTACCAGACATCTCCTTGACACTTATTTTCTCATTTAATGTTCACAACCACATTATGAAGTGTGTGTAATTGTCTACATTAATAGATGGGGAAAGAAGCTCAGAATGGTTACGTAATTTGTTCAAGGACAAAAAGCTGGGAGATGGTAGGGTCATGGTTCCCATCCAAGTTGACCTCTGAAGTTAAAGGCCTCCTCCAGTTTCATTCTGTTTTTTCTTTACTCTTCCTCTCTCTTTTTCTTTCCCTTTTGTGTTTCTATTATCTGATTTTCTTTCTCAGATTTTTTCCTCTAGCTTTATGCTTTTCCCTTGTTGATGTTTGAGGTCCCCTACTGACGCCTGTTTCTTACTGATGAGTGTTTCTTAGCCAATTAATGGTCCCTCAGCTCAAAAGGCTGCTGTCCCTTTGTGAAATTGTGGTATTGGCATGTGTGACAATTTGAAGAACAGTTTATTTCTCTTTATAATTCTAGGTATTCTCTCTTTTACCAAGACTGTTTCAGTATGTTCTTTGTCTCATCCCTTCATAATTTACTACAATTTCTTTCCTAAGAGGCACTAAGGCTTTGTTTTGTGTCCTACATTTCCTAAAGAAAACTATACAGGTAAAATGAAGAAAAAAAGAAAGAACTAGAGAAAAGAAGGAAGGAGGAATGAAAAGAACTGGAAAGAGGGTGAAAGAGAGAAAGAAAGAAAATATTGCAGCATGACTGTTCACATTAAAAAAGTTCTGTCACTTTCCCAAAGATTCACCATAGGTTTCTTTGAATAGCAAACTAATTTAAAACATTGACTACTATTTGATTTGTGTAACTTTTCTGGAAATCGCTCATTGCATGGATGCAATAGAGCCATCTCTATTACTAGCTCAGCAATACCTCACCTTGTGGAACACAAAATTATAGTTAACAGTGTATTTTTACCGACCTAACTCATCTGACTCTCAGAAAAATACATTGGGTGGGTGGGGAAATGGTCTTATTTCTGTTTTCAACCTGAGGAAGGAATGTAGACCTTCAGGGATTAAGTGATTTGTGTAAATCACATACTGAGAGGAGAGGTAGGAGAGGAACTCAAATCCAGGTCTCTGACTCCAAAGGCACACCTATTTCCATTAATTTTTCTTTCAGATTCTCACTCACTTAAGGTAAAAATTGACCCAGCTTCTCTTCCCATCTTTCTGTTGAAATTGCTCTGGTTAGTGCAACCAGAAATTTCCCAATGATTTAATTTAACTGTTCAGTGCTTACCTTACCTGATTTCCAGACAGCTTGGACATCCTTGAAATTTCTTCTGTGTTTCCAGAGACTCTTTTCAATCCTCTTTCTCCTCTTACATTTTAAATCATTCTTTCTCACTCTTTTCTACTGGTTCATTCTTCACACATTTAATGTTAATTTGGTTTGGGCCCATTTCTCATTTGAACACTTTTTCTGTACCATTTTCTTTCCTACCGAGTAGTCACCTACTGTTCATAGCTGAAGGTGCATGTGTATTCGTACCTTTGGTCCAGATTTCTCCCCTTAGCTCCATGTCTATAATTTCAACTGATAAATGGATATATTCATGGGAATATCAAAGAAGCATTTATATCCCAAACTAAACTTAGCATCTTCTCCACCAAATCAGCTTTTCCATTTGCTTCCCACATAAGTTACCAGCGCCACCATTAAACAATCCATCTAGAAACTAACCTTCAATGAACATGGATCACCCAGTTCTGTTGGAACTGCATTCTAAATACATCTTGTGTCTGTTCCTTTCTCTCTATTTTCCACCCCCAATCAAGAAAGCATATTAGGAATGTGGAGGAGCTTCAGCTCAGTGCAAAAAATAGCATCAGCTTGACTTAGGTCTCTATCTAAAGCAGGATCCCAAGCCAGCCCCCAAACCCAGCCCCAGTAGCTGACAACTGCTTATTCTTTTTACCTTTCTTTTCAGCACACAAACGTCTAAGCATTATAGTATATTTATGTGTTTATTTGTCATTGAATGTTTCCTCCACTTTAAACTTCAAGACATGAGGGACTTTGTCATCTTCGTTGCTGTTCCTCAGGGCTGAGAAGGGTTCCTGGCTCATTGTGAGTATGAGAGAAATGTACGTGGATCAGTCAGCATCCTTGGAGAAACAGAAGGCACACTTAAACTGGGTAAGTTAAGAAGGTTTAACTAAAGGGACTATTTACTAAGGTGTGAATAAAATTTAAGAAAAGGAGCAGAAGGTCACAGGGGATCTCAGGTTGGTAAGAGCTGGGAATATTAACCACCCACTGGCTGAGTGGGTAAAGGAGGGAACAGTTATCAGAACAATGGCTGGGACTTGGAAAGAAAGCCGTGTGAGGGCACCACCTGACAGGACCTGCAGCCTTCAGTAGAGGGATGCAACCAACCTGCGTTGGGAACAAACCTAGTAGAGAAGGATGGGAGGGAAAAAAATATCCTGACGTCACTCTCTTCTTGCCTTCCAATATCCTGCTCGTGCCCCTGTAGTCCTAACCCAGCTGAAAGCCAGAAAGGGGGCACATGAACATGGTCTATAGTTCACAAAAATCAACCTCACAGGGCACAGAGTATGGTGGAGAGCAGCTGAGGAGAGGCACATGGAAGATCTCAGCGTGTGTGATCAAAGTGAATGAAGGAGAAACAAGTGAATGAATGATAGTCTTAATTTTATTCTAATACATATAAAAATAGCGTGTCACTCAAAATTGCATCAGTTTAACTGCAACTAACAAAAAATTGCCTTTGATGCAACTCACATCCTGTTTAGATACACCTTGTCTGAGAGCCACTGTTACATGCTGAAGCCAGTGGCATCTTTTGAAAGTGCTCATCTGATCACATCAGTGTCCTGCTTAAACTGGCAGCAGCTTCTCTTAGTCTGCAGAATAACTTCTAGGCTTTTTTTGCCAGGCATATCAAGATCATTGTGATTTGACCCCTTTCCCTTTCTGGAAGTATCTCCTCTTGCCCTGAAGCATGTGGTCACTACTTACCCAGTGCTGAGTAGGTCCTTTGGAGAAAGGACCTCCCCTGGTCCTTTGTGCTACATGCCTTTGCTCATGTTCTTTCTTCTGCCTAGATTTTTTTCCCCTAATCTCCTTTCCATCTTACATACCTCTTCTCCTGGCTAATCATGCTTGTCTTCAAGAGTGACTTGAATATAAGGTCTCTGATGCTTTTTACAGCACCCTATCCCAGTCTGGATAATTTTTTTGTTTATTTAAGCCTCACTTTATTCCAAAGAGATTCAAAGTAGAGACCTTACACAGTTAATACCTCCTTCATTTGGACTCTCATAATATTTTTAAAAGCCTTTATTTATACTTTCATCCTTGTACTGTATTATTTAAATTTCTATTACAGGATCATCCTTGAAAGTGAAGAATGGGTTTATTTACTGTGAAACTCTAACATCAAGAAAATGCCCAGCACGTAGCATCTGATGGATGCAATAGTTGTTTAATGAATAAATGAGTAACAAAAAGGAGCCTAAAGTATAGAACCATTCAGTGTGATTCCAACTCACTGGATTCTAAAGTTTTAGCATCCAAGGAATGAAGCAGAATGGGTTTTTGTGATTGTAAAAGTGGAAGTGGAAATCATTCTTTTGATTCTTAAGTACAAGTATATGGATAAGCAAGTCAGTTTTTAATGTTCATTCACTGGCTAGAATAGAAAATGAACAAATGAAGGGTACAGATTTTAATATAGCACCAAGGCCTACATACTCTCACCTATTAGAAACAGCCTATCAATTATAATTCACTATACAAATATTAATGACTAATCATAATTAGTCATCATCACCTGGAAAGAGATGCACCTAATTCTGAAAAGTGTTAAATATTTGCAACGAGGGTGGATCATTGTTAGAATAAAATATTTCCACTCTTCCTGGTCTTTTGTTTTTTCCAGTGTAACCTTCATGTTTCATAGACTGGTTCACCTTTTGGAGACTAAGTAGACCCCTGAGATGCAGAGTGGGGAGAAGAAATATTTAGTGAGCTTAGAGAACATTTGGAGGGCAGAACTGAGGTATTTTATAAAGTTTGGAGCAGCTCAGGTCTTTTCTACTGTACTTTTCCTTCACTAGTTTTTCTTTTTTTATATTTCTTTTGAGATAAAATATATATGCCTTGGAATTCGCAGATCTTAAGTGTACAATTCTATGAATTTTGACAAATATATACACACATACAGCAAACATCCATATCAAGAAACAGAACATTCCCAACACTCAAGAAATTTCCCTTGTGTTCTCTTCCAATCAATCTTTATTCCCATAGGTTACCACGGTTCTGATTTCTAATACCATAGATTAGTTTGGTCTGTTCTTAAACTTTATATAAATG
Organism: Orcinus orca; assembly: GCF_937001465.1. Taxonomy (NCBI): domain Eukaryota; kingdom Metazoa; phylum Chordata; class Mammalia; order Artiodactyla; family Delphinidae; genus Orcinus; species Orcinus orca. Next base: position 135,780,767 of record NC_064559.1, on the reverse strand, counting down.
GAACTATACAGTACGTATTTATTTGTGTCTCGCTTGTGAGTCAACATAATGGTTATGTGATTCAACCATATTACTGTATGTATCAGCAGTTTGTTCCTTTTAATTGCTATGTACTATTATATTGTATGAATATACCACAAATTGTTTATCTCTTCTCCTATATGATGACATTTAGGTTGTTTAAAGTTTTCAGTTATTATGAGTAAAGCAGCTATAAACATTTATGTACAAGTCTTTTTGCAAACATATGCCTTTATTTCTCTTTGGGATGGGATTGGTGGGTAGGTGTATGTTTAACTCTATAAGAACTCTCAAACATTTTCCCAAAATGATTGTATCATTTTATACTCTCATCAGCATATATGAGAGTTCTGGTTATACCACATTCTTGCCAACATTTAATGTTACAAGTCTTTTTTAATTTTAGCCTTTGTAGTAGATGTGAAGAATTAAATCTCATTGAGATTTAATTTGCATTTCTTTGATGATATTGAACACCTTTTCATGTGCTTACTGATTTTTTTCTGTTTAAGTCCTTTTCTCTCTTTTTTAATAATTGAATAATCTGTCTTGTTATTGAGTTATAAGAGTTCTTTATATATGCTGGATGTATCCTTTGCCAGACACACACACACACAGAATAGGGAAGAAAAGAATATTGAGAGAATAACGTTTTTAATGGTGCCTTTTAATGAGCAGATGTTTTAATTTTGATGAAGTCCAATTTATCATTTTTTTCTTTTATTATTAGTACTTTTTGTGTCCTCGCTAAAAACGTATTTTCTGGATATTAAGGTTATGAAGATATTCTCCTACATTTCCTTTTAGAAAATTTACAGATTTCAATAGGTTTCATGGTTAGGTCTATGATCCATCTCAAATTACTCTGTGTGTGGTGTGAGGTGGTCGTCAGTGTCCATTTCATTTATTCATATGGATATGAATAAACCTTGTCTTAGCTTTTGAAAAAGCTTTTCTTTTCTCACTGAATTTCCTTAGCACCTTTGTCAAAACTCAATTGATCAGTATGTGAGGGTCTATTTCTGGACTCTCTATTCTGTTGCATTGACCTCTTTGTCTATCCTTTCATTAATACTACACTGTCTTGATTGCTGTAGCTTTAAAGAAAATCTTTAAATCGGTAGATAAGTGGAGTCCTTCAACTTTGCTCTTCTTTTTCAGGATTGCTTTGTCTCTTCCAGTTTTACCATCAGGTAAATTTTAGAATCAACTTGTCAATTTCTGGAAAAAACCTTTTTCTTACCAATGAAAAGATATTTATTTGGCTGTGATTTACTTGAATCTCTAGATGAGTCTGGGGAGAATTGACTTCTTAATAATATTAACATTCAATATAGTAATATTTATAGTATTGATAATAATATTTTAAAATCCAAGACTATTGTCTTAGTCAGCTTGAGCTGCCATACAAAATACCACAGACTGGGCGGCTTCAACAATTCAACAACAGAAATGTACCTTCTCACAGTTCTGAAGTCTGGGAAGTCCAAGAGTAAAGCGTTGGCTGAAGTCTCTCTTTCTGGTTTGGTGATGGCTACCATGGCTATGTCCTCACATGGCAGAGAGAGAGAACTCTGGTGTCTCTATCTCTTCTTATGAGGCATCAACACTAGTAGATTAGAGCCCCAGCCTTATGACATCATTTAACCTTAATGACCTGAAGGCCTTATTTCCAAATACAGTCACATTGGCTGTTAGGGCTTCAGCATATGACTTTTGGGAGGATGCAATTCAGTCTACAGAAACTATGCTCTATCTCTTTATTTATTTGTCTTCTTTAGTTTCTCTCAGCAATGCTTTATGATTTTCAATATAATGGTCTTGCACATTTTTGTTAAATTTATTCCTAAGTATTTTAGGTTTTAATGCTATTTTAAATGTAATTTTAAGTTTGATTTTCTAGTTTTTTGCTTCTAGGATATATATAAATATAGTTGATTTTCATACAGTCCTTCCTTAAGAGGCGTTTTTGAAGGTATACTTGGCTGTGAAAATTTGATTTAGAAGAACTTGATAATGTCTAGCAAATGAGAAAAAAGCACGTGATGTTACAGCCATATCTTTAGAACTAGGTTGAAGTTGCCACACAATTCTTTACGTATAAATTCCAGACACAGGGAATGAATATCATTTTATTTTAGTGAAGTAGGCATTCTTCATTTTCCTCAGAATAGCCAGCATCACCTCTGACACATCCTCTCAGGGTCCCTTCAGGATGGCTCCTGTCCACGATCTTGTTTCTGATACCTAGGACCTGTGTTTTCATCAGTCACACGTAACTGTCCACATGGGCAGCCGTCCAGTTCAGTGGTCTAGCTCCTTAACCAAAGATACCATCGTGGTGCCACGTATTTTTGTGACACATTCAGTTTTTAAGAAGCAGAAAGCATACTGAATATAAAATATAATCATTTAAAACTTCCATAGTATGTATCTACAGATATAAATTTTCTGGTTAGCCAGGGTATGCAGCTATGCTTTTTTATTTTTTAAATGGATTAAATGCAGATTCGATAAACAATGAACCACAAAGAGGAGAAATTCTAAAAAAAAACTAACAATTCTCTATGGAAAATTTAACTCTGTAGTCATGGTATTTCTGCTATTCTCACCTTGGGCAATCTTGGAGCTCCCTTGTAGAAGAAAATGAATTGTTTATAGGTTGTGTATGTCTCAAAAACAGTGGGACCTCCAAAACACCTTTTTGGGGAAGAGGCAGGTGGGGATATAAACCTTTAGGTGAGAAAGTAAAATTGTCTATTCCCAACAAGCTTGAATTTTGTTCCACATTCTTCTCTAAAATGTAATCAGGTACTTACATTGCAAAAGAAGACCAAAGTTAGGAGCAGTCAGGGCTTTTCTAAATGAAGTTCAACACCTTCCTAGGACATATTGAACAGAAGCACTGAAAATTCAGCCCTTGAGCTTCTCATCCATTGGGCCTAGGGCCAACTTTCCTATTTAGGTGAACTCACCTCATGTCTTCAAACAGAGTATCCCACTAAATACTAAAGAAAAAACTAATTCTCCACAGTATATTTGTATGATGTGATTCTTATTGTCATAAAATAACTACAAGGACACGCCACAGCAAACTCATTGCAATCTTCTGTGAAGTAATACACAGTGATTCACTTTTCATTCTTAGGGTTTGTATTGTTGCTAGATACCTCAGTAAAGACAGAATTGTAATAGGCTGTCCATTCAGCCTGGTGATGTTTATTTAGCTTCTTTTAGTTTATCCTCTGGAGAAGCTTTTGATTCCGAAGAGACAGGGGACATAAATCCATGAGCAGGCAAATTAGGTTTAATAACCACACAGTTGAAATTTTGCCACTGTACTTTCTAAATATCCACTCCAATTTGTTAATACAGCATAGATTAATTTGAGGATGATTTCAGACTCCCCTATCGAGAGTTTTACATATTTAAAATCTCTTTAAGGTCAGAAGTTAAGGGCTCATAGTTACAAAGGGCCTTTAACCTCGTAGGATAAAAATACAATTTTATGGCCTAGGTTAAGAATTCTTCTCCCAGTTATTAAGGCTGAAGAATGAACCCTGGACCCAAAGAAAACATGCCTAAAGAGTGAAAAACGTGGCTACTGTTCATATCCCAACAGCAGAGCTGCCACAGGGAAGGCAGAAGATAAAAGTAAGAAAAAGAAAACAAAAAGGCTTCCAACAGACAATTCACACATGTCACAAAAATCCACCCTCCTGTGTCTGAAGTCACACATATGTCTCTATATTTCTATATTTGGGCTTATCTTTGCAATATCTTTGATTGTAGAAGCTATAGAGATTTTTATTCAAATGGGCATTTGCAAACAATATGTTTCTGTTTGCAACACACATCATTTCAAATCATCCGGATGCCAGGAGCTCTTGCTTAGTCCACTAATTTGTATGACTTTGGAATTGTCAGATTAAGGTCTAATTCAACAACCAAATTTCCTTGTAAATGTAATTAGAAATACAAGGCATGAGGCAAGCATACGGCAGCTCTAGCTGAGTTAAAACTATCTACACAACCTAAAACTTCTATTCCTTTTCATTTGAATCATCCATGTCTTATATTTAGATTTGTATTTCATTGCCATCAACAATAGAATTATTTTCATGTTGTAATGAGCTCTCTTAAAAGATAATGTCAAATCTATATGGCTTTCATCAAGGTTTTATGAAGAAGGCCACATGACCACTGCAGAAGGAAGAAAGCCACACAAGCATTTGCAAACTGGGTAAATATATGGTGCTTGAGTTTGTATATTAGTTAAGGTGCCATTAGCCGATATAGCACATACATTCTTGTATCTAAGTGGTTAATCTTAAAGGAGTTAATTTTCTCCTAAGTTGAATTCTAAAATGACTGTCGTGGTGAATGAGTGACTCTCCTCCATGTGGGGGTTCAGGGACTCAGATTCCTTCCATCTTGTGGCTCCACCATCTTCAACTTATGACTTTGTTAAGGTCACCATCCCCACTTGCATCAGGCTAGTGAATGCTGCAAGAATATGATGGATAGGAAGCAAGTGGGAGGTTTTTACTGGGCAGGCTAGGAGCTGACATGTGTCACTTCTCACATTTCATTGGCTAGAAGTCAATCACACGGGCATATATAACTGCAAAGAGGAATGGGAAGTGTCATCTAGTTCTGGGCCCTGGAGGATAGGGACATTTTTATCATTAAAGATAGCTGTGCTTAGTTTTTGTTAAATCAAATTAAATAACTGAAACTCTTAAATGAAAAGGCTTTCATAGAAAATATGAGGGTGAACATTTCTCTGGTGGGCACACCAGGATTTCAGAGCTGAGACTATGTAGTTATGTTTTCTGACTCTCTTACAAGGAATTCTCTTTAAAGAGGTGGTGTGGTATAGTACAAAAAGCAGTAGACCCAGATTCATAAGATCTGAATTGTTTTTTCCCATCTGCTACTAGTTACTTGAGTGACCTTAGGTAAGTCACTTTCTAGCCTTCATTTTTTCTCATTGGTAGAATTAAAGCGTTAAATTAGATGATTGCTACGGTTTTATCCAAATGCTAACTGTGATTCTCTGACTTTGTTTTGTTTTATGATATATCCATAATTAGGAGAATGTAAACAAATATTTAGTATGTTACCTATGCTCTGTAGAACTATTATTTTCTTTCCTTCAACTTACAGGGCTTTTATGAGTGATAAAAGTCTTGCCTTTTTTTCCCTCTGTACACCAATGCTTTTAAAGATTTACCCTCTTTCCTGCTTTCTCACTGCCTATTTTTTGAGGAACAAAGGTTAACAAAGATACCCCTTTTACTGATATCTGCTCATTAAATCATTACAGTCTTGGGTTTGCAGGATAAACTGGGTCATGAAGCTTACTGGCTGTCATGCGTGAGGACAGAATGAGAAATCGACGTTGGGTCTTTTCAATTCCCAGCTCTAGACAATAGATGGCATGTTGTTTAACATTAAAATGTTTCCTGAAGGTCTTCGCCTTCGCTGTATCCAAAAACGGCATAGAAAACAGATTTTCACAGTAAGATTTCTTCTCTTTGTTTCTAATTTCTTATCTCCCTTATTTCCATGGGTATAGATGTGGGTGTGTGCGTGTGTGTATGTGTGCATGCATTTAAAATAAACTATTTGCTCTCCAGTTTCCTTCACTCGTGAGCTTATTTTTGCAGCTCCAATATTATCAATAGAGAAATGAATAAGATTTTTTTTCCATTTCCAGACCTTCCTTATCCTGCCCAGTTCTTTACAAAAAACCTATGTTCCCATGTTAATAAATGTACATAGGACAAGATCTGAAAATTCTCCCACTGAGTGGCAGGAGATGATATGCCAGTGCACTTCATTATCTTGATCAGAGAGTATATAATCAGGACCCTAGGCTCTTACCGCTTTTTTTTCTTGCTAGTGGGAGAAAAACAAAAATAAAACCAAACAACACCAACACTTAAGGACCTGTTTCCTTTTGCAGGATAAGTATCATAATAAGAGGCCAGGGCCTCCCCTTCACAATGCTCTGAGAGTAGATATTTCTTTAATTCCCGCTAGGCTCAAGGGAATATGGATCTGGTCAAATACTGGGTTCCACATTATCTGCTTTCATCAGAGAACTTCAAAACATTTTGCCAACACAGATTCATTCACACTTATAAGAGGTAATGCTGTCCTCATTTTGCTGATGGGAAAAGCGGAACGCTGAGAGTATAAGTGACAAATTCAGGGCGTGTGGTGGAGCAGAGAATTGTACCCAGGGCTCCGGAGAGCCAGGTTCATGCTCTAACAGCTAGATAAGACTTCCTCTGAGGCTGTGCATGTGGCTCACGTTTTTAAAAAAGATGCTTTATTTTATTTTTAAGGCACAGAGAGACTACTGAAGAGACAGAGATGAAAAAAAAATGAATAAGTCTTACTTAGAAGGTTGAATGATACATATTGTTAGAACTTGGCAAATATCTCCCATCTGGAACAATCCAAGATGCTGAAAAGCTGTGAGACTATTAACAAACAGCAGAATAGAAAATGAAAAACATTCATGGGGATTTTTAAAAATAGAAACATCTTGGTCTAAACACTAAATTTGAAAATGAAACTGTCCCAGCTTCTTTTAAATACATGTCTTCATTACTGATTCTCACCGTTGAAAACATATTCAGATGCTTTCAACTAGATACGTTCTCTGGGTGATCTATCTCTCCATCAGTATATCCCCAGTGTGATCTTTGTCATTTGCTACTTTCACTTGGACAAGGTAGGCTTGTGTATTAAGCAAAACCCCAAATATGCCAAATGTGATGAACTGTCTCAGTTTTGAAAACATCAGCTTAGGTAAGCTTTTCAACAATAAGACATGAGTAATCTTCTCTCCATGATATGAAGCAACTTTTAATGATTGATTAATAGCTCTCTGATGCAAATAGTGATAACAATGAATGTACATGTTTGTGGTTGTGTAGGCAGATAGAGAGATCGTGATTCAAATAAAAATTAACCTATAATTAATAAACAAGCACATGCTGAAGTCAAATATTTGTGCCTCCAGCCCTTTAAGCCAGTGAACGTATAAAGCTTGTCAAGTATTTTTAATTTTACTGACAGAGCAAGCACTTAAAAGATAAAAGAAGGAGGACAAAAGGGTGGCTTTGTCAGGAAAGGATGTGTTTTAAAAACTTGCCCAATAAAATCATGCAAATAAGCAGATTTTCATAAGCCCCAGGCTGAAAAAAAATTATTCTGGGCTTAAAGGGAATGAGGACATCCACCCCAAAGAGATGTGTTACTTTGCTTCTCTCAGTTTTCTTCTCATTCAAAAGTCTGTTGTTGACAGAGAAGTTCTGAGTTGTTGACAGAGAAGTTGTTGTTGACAGAGAAGTTCTGAGTTAGTCTCCTGCGATATCTATGCTCCTCTTGTGAGAGCAGTTGGGGAAGTGATGGTTTAGGCCTGAGTGACCATGATGAAGCATGTGATGGGAAGCCCCATGCAAATGCTGGGGACCACTAAGACTTTAAGAATGTTTATGGAATTTTTCAAATCCATCCATCAGGAAGGGGTTACAGAATACAGCTGTTGGAAAGATGTATAGTGTTGTAAACATTTTAGTAATTGTGTCACGGCCAAATTATATTTTCTCTTTGATTTACTAGCTTTACATAGTTAAGTTGTATGCAGCCCAGAGGATCTCCATGTGTAACAATGAAAAAAAGGATGGGGATTGCAAATTGGCCATGAGTGGTATTGTGGTTTTGGTAAAGCAGTGGTTCTCAAAGTGTGGTCCCCGGACCAACAGGATCTGTACCTGGGAACATATTGGAAATGAAATTCCTTGGGCTTCACCTCAGACCTATTGAATCAGAAACTCTGGGTATAGGGCCCAGCAATCTGTATTTTAACAAGCCTTCCAGGTGATTCTGATCCACACTGAAGTTTGAGAACCACCGTTAGGAGAGCCAAGCAGGACTCCTTGGACGACCTGACCTTATGGGAGGGCCAGACAAAATGGAATCTTCTTCAGGAGGTTCTATACCTGTGGACTCAGGCAGGGTCTTAGGACCAGGTACACTAATTCTAAAAGGTTTTTAAATCAGGTGTAGATTTGTATTTTGAGGGCTTAATTTTCCCACCTTGAAATTTTCCTCCATGTACATTCTGGGTTTAAGTGGTAGCAGGCCTGAAGCAGCCCTAGCCATCTTCTCAGAGGATCCTGTAGAGAAATGGCAAACAGGGTCAACTTGCAACTTGTTCCTTGTGAAGGCAACAATACAAATCCCTCAACTAAATTCCTCTCATTTCCTTTTCTAGCTGTTTCTAGACTTACAAACATGGATTGGATTCCTTTTGTACCATAGTAGGCTCACTGGATATGTTTGGGTTAGGCAGAGAAAGGTTTAGCAAATCAGATATTATACACTATTTGGAGATCACCAACCCTTCAAATATTAGAACATCGACCCCAACGTGAAATCTGTGTGTTGTAAAAATAGAGAATTTGTAACACAAATTTAAATTTACCCTAAAATTCATAAGCAAATATTGCTTCTATCTCTCCGTCAGTCTATTCTCAGTGTTATCTTTGTCACTTGTGCAGAAAGATGCAGAGGAGAGAGATAAATATGACAGCGCAAGGGTGACACTGAGCATGTTGAACATCCAGTATGAAGCAGGATCTGCAGTCCCCACCATGCCAGGCACCAGCTTATGGAGTGAAGGAGCAATGGTGCCTTGGGAAGAGGACAGTGAGTCAGGGCAGGAGAGGCACTGGCGATTCAGGGAAGTGGTGATTTACTAATAAGTACAATCATTTTGGTGCACACATGCTGCGCTACCGCCCTAACTCAAGAGGAAGAAAATAGCTACATTAAAAAAAATACTGGATGGTGAAAAGGCTCTATTAATGTTGAAATTTTAACCCCATAGGCCTCTCATTTGTATCTCTCGTGTGGGGTCTGAGTGTGGGTTGGATGCTCTTCATGCTTGTTTGGCAAAATGTGTTTTCTCTTATCTGTACTAATTATATTGTATTATAAATATCTATGCATTTGCCTCTGTCTTTCCCTGGACTGTAAATTCCTCGAGCACAAGGGCTCACTATTTCTCTCCCCCTCTGCCACCACCTTCCTTCTTTTATGGCCCTAGTATCTATAGTGTCTGATACAGAGTAGGTAATCAATAAGTGTTTTTGAATGAATGAATGAACCGTTATAAACTGACCAGATCTGGCTGCTAAGAGCTGATCAGCAATGGACAGAGGAGAGATGCCTCTGGTCCCATCACGGGACACACTGGCTTTGGGTTCTAGATGAAACCATGAATAAAAGGAAACACACTTTGGTGTCTCTGTGGGAGATAGAGGCCAGACATAGAAACTGAGAATTAGTTCTTGTAGGAGTTGGGTATCAAAAATGGCATTTTCTTTGGGGAGTCAGGATATTTCAGAAAAGAGTGGGGCTCAGCTCAGACAGAAAATGAGAGCTGGTGGGTAGGAAAAACGAAACAAACAAATACACCTCTCTTTTCCTTAGGTGCCTGGTATAGTTTGCAGGAAACTAGGTTTGAGTAAGGAACGGTCTAGTAGAGTCACAAAGGAACTTGGGGAAAGATGTCCTCAGTCCAGGGACAGGCTAGACCCAGAGAGATGGTCACAAGGAATCTAGAACAGACTCTCTAAAAAGGACTCTTCGTTGAAGTTGGACAGCGTCTATGTGTGTGCTATTGACCTGTTAGTCATTCACCTGTATAACACTGGTTGTCTAAGAAATAATCCTGTTTGTACCATATTTTGTAACATTCCAAGCAACTGGCCTAAAAGAAGTATTAACATTGACTTTGAGTAGGAGTGCCTTGAATATCACAGGCAATTACTGAGTGCTTGATGAAAGAATAAATGGATCATGGCAAAGGCTACATGTCACAAGTTGCTGGGAAGAGCCCAATAATCTTAGGGCAGGGGCCTGTTTAATCACGCATCAGTGGCCCTAAATGCCCCAGTGACTAAGGCAGAGAAAACAAAACACTGAAGCAGGAGGCTTTTGATTAGTACCAGGAAGCACTTCTTCAATCATTAGTTTGATAAGACATAGAAACTGGCTATTAAGAGAGATGATGCTCATCGCTTACAAAATATTTCGAGGAAGACAAAAGACCTCAGCGATTCTGGAGAGCTTTTTATCTTCCTGGCCAGGAGGCAGCACCCGGGTGCACTCCGTCTAGCACCTGGACAGTTTCTCAAGCCCTCTTGAGTGCACTGTGATGCGCTCTGCAGCTTCCTGTCCCTCGCCTCCTCCCCTGCAGCCTCACCTTTATTTCTTACTCTTTCTCTCCCTTCCTTTTCAATATTGGCCATGTCTCTGACATTCCTGTTTCTTCCACATCAAGACCTTCTCTTAGCATGTGTTCCCAGACCTTTCTGCATTGACAGCTGTTTCGGGGAATGTGGCAACTGGGCTCCTTGTGGCCTGACACCCGTCCCAGCCTCAGCTCACCGGTGGAGCTTGTGAAATGCATTTCAAACAGCCTGCTCAGCCCGGGACTGGAGGAAGATCTTGGGTTTGGCTTTGGCAGGTGTGGCCCAGAGGCAGCTACCAGCTAGGGAAGGCCATATCCAACAAGGCAGACTCCCTAGAAGGAGACACTTTCCAACTCAGACAATGACTGGAGGCAAAATGAGCTGCTTCCATTGTTTGCGTGCATAAAAGTAAACCACACAGTTGAGGAAGGGGAAGCAAGGGAGTACCTGAGCAAGAGGAGATATTGATTTTACTGTTTCTTCACTCTCCATTGGTGGCCCTAGGTCTCTTCTGCTGTCACCCCCTACGCTTAAGAATTCAATGCCAGGAATGTAAATTGGTACGGTCACTGTGGAAGATAGTGGGGGAACCTATGGAAGTTCCTCAAAAAATTAAAAATAGAACTACTATATAATTCAGCAATCTCACTTCTGGGTATATCTGTGAAAGAAATGAAACCACTATTTGAAGAGATATCTACAACCCCATGTTCACTGCAGTGTTATTTACAATCACCAAGACATGGAAACAACCTGAGTCCATTGATGGATGAATGGATAAAGAAGATGTGGCATATCTATATCTATATCATCTATGTCTATATCTATACACACACACACACACAATGGAATATTATTCGGCCACAAGAAAGAAGGAAATCTGCCACATGCAACAAGATGGATGAACTTGGAGTGCGTTATGCTAAGTGAAATAAGTCAGTCAGAGAAAGACAAATACCGTGTGATCTCACGTACATGTAGAGTCTAGAAAGGTCAAACTCATAGAAACAGAGTAGGTTGGTGGTAGAGGTGAGGCCTGAGGAAAATGCGGAGATTTTTGTCAAAGGGTAGAAACTAGCAGTTATAGGATAAATAAGTTCTGGGGATCTGATGCACAGCATGGCGATTAGAGTTAACAATACTGTATTGTGTACTTGAGAGTTGATAAGGGGTTAAATCTTAAAAGTTGCATCACACACAATGGCAGCTGTGTGAGGTAATGGATGTGCTAACTAATCTTTCTGTGGTAATCGTTTTGCAATATATACGTGCATCAAATCATCACACTGTACACCTTAAACGTACAGTGTTGTATGTCAATTATATTTCCAAAAAGCTGGAAAAAAACCGAATTCAATGGCTTCCTGCTTCCTTGGGCACATCGGGCCCACTTCCCTCCCCATCACTTTGGCTTTTCCTCTTGGGATGGCACTTGTGGCCCTGAACGCCTGTATCCATTCCTCCCGCCCCCGCCATCTGAACTCACCGGTCTGTCTCCTCTCTGCAGTGCCTGCTTCTCAGGTAAACTTCTTTGAGAGCTGGGGCTCTGAATCATTTATCTTTGTGTTCCCTACACTATCTGGAACCTGGACACAGAAGGTGCTCTATAAATGTGGTTGTTAAATTTGAGTTTACTGAGATTGCGCTGCTGCCCTATCCCCAGCTTTCATCTCCTCACTCTCTTTCTGAGATGGGTCAGAAAGATAACTGGCCACAGAGTTCAGGGCATTACCGCAGTCCTGGCTCCACACCTACTACTTGTGGACCCTTGAACAAGCACTTCACCTTTCTGCATCTGGTTTCTGATTGCAACATGAGAATTGTAGTGATCTTCTATCTTATGTCTCATAATATTGTTAGGATTAAAGGAGAGAATGTGGGTGAAAGGGTTTTATGAATTAGAAAATGCCATCTATTTAAAGTACTCTTTATGGTAAAATCAGTTTGTGTAAATGACTGACAATCACTTAAAATAATACTCTGCTTAGATAACTTGCATGTTTGCCTTATGAGAGAGGGCATCATTTTTAAAATCTAATTCTGTCCAGTGAGGAATTACTCAATGTCTATTATGTGTCTAGCAAGTTTGTATACATTGTGGAGGTTTCAAAAGAGGTATAAGAAATTATTGCTTTCTGAGAAATTATGACATAATTAGAGGGTACACCTGACTCTGGTGCACAGCCTACCTGGGGTTTAATACCTGGTTCTAAGACTCTGGAACTAGACTTCAGAGACCAGTAAAACTTAAAAAATAAAACAAATTGGAAGACAACATAGGTTTGTCAATTTTTAACTTATCTCTTCAATAGTTTTAAAATTAAATATGGAATTTGTATATCATAGCATGAAAAACTATAACATCAATGAAAATCTATAAAAAGTTAAAACTTGAGTCCGTTGAGCTGTATGAAAGACATGAGATGTTGCCCTGGTCTTTTTCACTTCACTTTGAGCAACTGTGGGCTTTGTTGGGGACCAGGAACTGGGCACCAGCACCGAGCAAACGGAGCAGCTGCCTGGGAGGCAGCCCCCTTGCTCTGATGGTGATGGCTCCTCACTAAGTTGATGTGGGACTTTGCATGAGGCCCTGAACCTCTCTAGATGCGATTCCTCTCTGTAAACCAGAGGGGCTGAACCATGCTGGGTTAGTGACTGTGGTAGCTGCTAGCCATGCGTGACCATTTAAACTTAAATTAATTTAAATGCAATTAAATTAAAAATATAATTCCTTGGTTGCCAGTCCCATTTCTCATGCCTACTAACCACAGGTGGCTAATAGCAGTCATAACGGACAGCATAGATTTGGACCATATCCAGCCTTGTAGAAAGTTCTATTGGATTGGGCTGGACTAGATGACCGCTAAAGGTTCCTTAATGTTAAAATTCTAGGATTTTTGTGGTTATGTGTAGACCCCACTTAGCTTCTGAGCCACAGTGTGGTCTGACCCACAGTGAAGCTTTCCATGTGCCTCCAAAGTCTGATGGTGATGATAATTCTTATTTAATTCTGATGGATGGAAGGGTATCATGATACCTAAGAAGTATTATGATTTTACTGTCAATGGTACATAGTTTGGTTAAACCAACGTTTCTCATCCAGTCTTCTGTGTCTATCCGAGAGATGCTCCTCTCTTTTAATATTCACTTCTTCTTACCACACCAGGTATTTCTTTCTTTCCTTTTTTCTTTTTTGGTCTGAGATTAATCTCTCTTAACATTTTCACAATCTTATGGGAAAAGCTAATCTAAATGATAAGTAGGTTCTTTTTTCTTCTTCAATCTACCATAAAATGGCCAATGTGTTGTAAAAACCACTATTTTTATAGAACTTGTGTAAACACTGTTTTGGACTCCATCTGTTGAATCAGTCTCCACTAGGAACAAGTATTGTTGTGAGACGTGCCATAATCAGTGATGTGGACAGGGTGCAAACTGCGCTGGCTTGGCAACACACAGGGCCACATAAATTAAGCCATTTTTGTTGCCGGTAAAGGAGGGCACCAAAGCCATTTCAATTCCGTGCAAAGTTGAAGATGGGGGGAAAGCACACAGCACTTGCTTTCTGAATCTGAGAGAGGAAAATCATAAAGAAATATTAAAATGATGTCCAAATTTCCAAGATATTAAAACAATCAAAAGGAACAAGACTGAGAGAGGGAGAACGAAAGAGAGAGAACTCAGTGGTCCCTAAAAACAATTCAATAACCTCTACTATCCAAATAAATGACGATTTCTGGACCTCAACGCCAATTCACTCAGTGTCCTTTCTTAAACTTTATCTTTCTCAGAGCAGCAGAAGTTACAGAGACAATGCCATTCTCTTTAACACCTTGAAGTGAATACAGTAAAACAAGTAAAATCTGAATATACCTGGTTATTATAAATATGCAGCAGTACAGGCCAACACAATTGGCAAGAGTGTGTACCAAAGTCCAGTGACAGAATCCATCCCAGCTTCACAAACTCTCAAACTCTGACCTCCATGCCTGGTCAGACTCTGCTTCTTGTCAGTTATGTGTTGCTGCCCGCAGTACCATATTGCCACGTGTTATGCTCAGAGCAGAGAAACCCTGCCCCCGGAGTGCGCCTGTGTCAACATTTTTATTGCAAATTGCCATTTTCTGATCATTAAAAAAGCTTTCAGCACAGGAGTAACTTTGTGAGAGTTCAAATTTTGAAAGGATTCATTTAATGGCTTAAAAATAACACTTGGGCCACACCCAGAATTTAAAATGTTCTAGCTGGCTTTGTGGCCTGGGTTTTTTCAAACTGCGTAAACTTAAAATATGAAGGGACTCAGGACTTGGAGCAGGTCCAAAGATTGGTTTTTAGTGTTTGGTGAACTGGAATGAGGTTCCTTAATGGTAACCTTTACTTGCAGAAATGAAATTGTAAGATTGATTTAGTTGGAATGTTGTCTGATTTCAGCTGGAGAGGGGTCTCTCAATAGCTTTCTTACCAGGTTAAGAGGAAAAGGAAGGGTGGGTCTAGGACAGGCTACATAATTTGGAGGGCCTAGTGCAAAGTGAAAACGCAGGGCCCCTTGCTCAAAAATTATTAAGAATTTCAAGATGGTGAGAGCAGAGTAATAAGCCAACGTGGGGTCCTTCTAGGTATGAGACCTGTGTGACTGCACAGATTGTCTGTCCAGAAGCCGGCCCTAGCTGGACTCCCTCCCTCCCTCCCTCTCTTCCTTCTTTCCTTCTTTCCTTCCATCCTTCCTTCCTTCCCTCTTTCCTTCGTTTCAGGATACATGGGCCTCACTGGCTCAAGTATAATTTACACGTGAGCACTGTTATTTTAATAGGTTCTGTCTTAATTCTTTCACAAAGAACAGTCATTCCCAATTTCCTTTCCAAAAGCTATTTAATAACAACAAGTAAAAAACTTAAGGTGTTTTTTTTTAAAGCTGGTCAAATGTTTACATATCTATTTTCAAATGTGATCTTTAAAATAATTCCATGAGGTTATTAGACTAAAATAAACCCATTTCTCAGACTGAGGAATTGAGGCTTCACTGTAACATTAAGTGATTTGCATAAAGCTTTTCGGGTCTTTATTGGTACACTCAGGATCAGAATTTTACTCCCTTGACATGTAATGCTATTTTGAGTAAAAGGGTGCCAGATATAGCAAAGCTTAAACACCAAAGGGGAGGAAACCTTGGATCAACAAAAATGGAAAAATTATGAAATGAGTTTTTTTCATAATGCTGGGTTTGGACCATACTAACTCCTTGTAGAGGCTTTAAAAGATCATGTTTTGATGCAGTATTTTTTTTTGTTTCAGGAGACCTGTCCTACAGTCCGGCTAAATCCGTGTGATATGAGGTCATGCTGTAAATAGGCTTGCTTACAACTTGGTAAACAAAAGAAATAGAAGGGGCTATCCGTGGGCTACTGTTGAATCCTAAGAAAAACTTCAGGAAAGACTAGATAATAGAGGTGTGAGGTTGGAGGCTCATATGTATTTACTGAAATATTGTGGGTCTGATATTTCTCAGTACATTCCATGGAACGTTAATAAAGTGTTATTTAAAAGAAAAAAAAGAAGAAGCTCTTTTTGGTCAGTTAAGTTTGGGGAAACAATGACTTTGACAAAGTTAAACAGCTTCCTAATTGCAGGACCTGGCAAACCTTTAATGAGCTTCTGTGATTTGTGACGCTTCAAGAGGGAATGCAGCTTTTCCAAACTTACTCGACAACAGAACATCTTACCTCCTTTTTTTTTGTTTTTTTTTTTTTGGCGGGGGCGAGGTGTTGTTCAAAGAATCTCAAGGGACTAGTGTTCCACAGAACACACTTTATGAAGTGAGGTTTTAACGAACCAGCATCATCAATGATAGTCCTGTAGCGGGCTGAATTGGGGCTCTCAAAGAATACGTCTCCCTGGAACCTCAGGATGTGAGCTTATTTGGAATAAGGATCCAACTGTAGATATAATTAAGGTAAGGATCTCAAAATGAGATCATCCTGGACTTAAGGTGGGCCCTCGATCCAATGACCAGTGTCTTTCTAAGAGAAGGGAGAGGGAGATTTGAGACATGGAGAGACATAGAAGGTCATGTGAAAGTGGAAGTAGAGATTAGAGCCATGTGGCCACAAGCCAAGGAATGTCAGGAGCCAATGGAAACTGGAAGAGGCAAGGGAAGAGTCTTCAGCCTTCAGTCTAGAACCTCTGGACTTTGTAGCCTCCAGAACTGGCTCTTCCTGCAGCCCTAGGAAACTAATACTAGTTCCATCAGTAAAACAGAAGTGAGAGTCCCTCCATCTAGGTAGATAGAAATGTGAGTGGCCTGACAGGCTTGGAAATGGAAGCTTGTTGTCAGGCCAACAGCTGGATCAGAGTTCTCGCTGGGACTGCTTTGAGGGACGGAAATTGCTCATGAGTGTGTTAACTTAAGATCTAAAAAAGTTGAAGTGAACGAACCCTATAGAAAAGGCCGATGCTGTCAGAAGTCCAACAGCTGGAAGAAAGGGGAATGACGTGACAGGACAAAGAGTCACTGGTGCGGCTCCTAACAATGTCACTCCTGTCCTCAGGGGATTCTCCCATGAGTCTCCAAGTTCCCTGTGGGGTGAGACCCCCAAAAGCTTTCAACTGTCTCGCCCTGGCCGCCCAGCTCTCACACAAGACTGGGAAAATGTCCAAGCTGGCTTTGTATTCTGACACTCTAAGCATGTTCATGGTTTGTTCTCTTGGCTCGTAGTTGAAGAGGACATTTCTTTTCTTTGTCTCTCTGCAGCCTTTCCCCCACATTGTTGCCTCGGTCATTTATTTCTGACCCATAATTGGGCAGCATCATAAGGGCTTTCTTTGGCTCAGAGCGAGGAGGAGCTGTGTTAAATAAACTAAACTAGTCTCTAATTACTTGCGTGCTTATTGTGTATTAGCAGAAGAGGCTAAAATGTCAAAGAAGCTTTTGCTCAATGGCTTTCACTTGGGAGCTTTAGAGGTTATGGCGGCCCGGGAGGGCACTTGAGTTACACTGGGTTTTGTGACTGCTATTAACACAAAATAATGCAAGGCAAGGCTGCAACTCATGCACTCACGACCCTCCCATTCCAGAGACTCAAAGGAGTGAGTCTAACTGGACCCACCCTTATCAGAAGGTGATTAAAAGCCACCACCAGGACTTCCAACTATTGCTAAACACTTGCCTCCTAAGAGCCTGTCTAGATGCCCCTTCCTCCATCACACCAGTAGGGGGCATCCTAGGGGGGACAAAAGTAGAGAGAAAAGTGGAGTTGAGAAGTAGTCTGGATTCCCACTTGCCTGGTCTGTCCTCCGGCCCTACTGACAAGAAAGAAAATTGAAAGGGAGACTGGTACCAGACCAATGCCGTGGTGCCACGGCAGAGAGCAGTGTGGCTGGTAGTGCAGAGGTGATTCAGAGGTGGTGAGAGGGGGACTAGTGGAAATTTTCCCCCTGTGACTGATCCATAAATTTTGGAAACCTTGGTGATCACCCTTATTAAAAAGGCAAAAATATGGGCCGCGAAGAGGTTATTCCAAGTTCATCCTGAGACACTGGGGCAGTACTGGAAAATAAACTTCTGACTTCTGATCGCTGTCCTAGGACACCATTCCAGGATGAACCGAGTTACCCCTCGCCTGTCACCCGACTCATAAATATAAGCAGATGAATCCACTTCCAGAATTCCTTTGCCTACTACTCCTACTTTAACTAAATGTCCATCCCGAACTAGAGTGCAGGAACAAATATATCAGGCCGTGAAAGCTTTCAGGGACTTTGTACAAGAAAGCAAGGAAGCCAAAAGGCAATAGGTAGAAAAAGACCAGAGAAACATCTGGAAAAAATACCAGAGTGCATAATTATGATAACAACTCCCAGAAAGGGCTCAGCTTAAGATTTCTAGGGTTTCTCCTTTCCTTATCTGTGGTACACCCCTCTCTCCAAAAGCAAAGCAGACATCTTTGCCCTGGTGTCTCCCCGCCCCCGTCGTGCATAACTCCTAACCCTCTGTGTCATTAAAAATGACAGCTGCGTTATAAATCTTTCTAGAGTTACTTTCCTATTTTTAATATTTATTTGCTTCCAACCGGCAGGTATCACAGACTTTCTTTTAATGATTTAAGATCGAATAATTAGCCTACAGGCCAATCTGGAAACTGACACCCTTTAAGATGCACTTCCTTTCTTTGATAAGTGGTCAGGAGAACCTGCGCGGGGCTTTTTAGGCAAGACAACCCTTCTCTGGGAGGTTCCAAACACATCCTTTGCCCTCCTCAGTCAGTGCTTGTTAAATCCCTGCCACAGTGAAACTGCCCATATTTAGATCAAACATCCAAGTAAAAGTCTGAAGGAATGGAGGCTAATTTGAGAATGTAAGATCCATTAAACTATGCAAGTATGCATGAACTGGAAAAAAGTGGATCCCATACATAGCGCTATAGCCCTTAGCTGTTAGCAGGTGTGAGTCAGTCAGCTGTACAATTCATTTGTCTACCTAATTGCACTGAAGATAGGCTTTTACTTTGCCTATAACATCTCTAATGAGTAGGTTTTCAGTTCGATCTAACTAATTAATTCTTGTTAACTTCCTTTGCATTGCTGTTCTTTTAATTTAACTAGAGACAGCCCAGAGTTGCTACTAGTGTTTAGTCTCAACTAGATTACCCCTATTCATTAAGGGCTATAATTGTTGGTCTTAGCCGTCTTAGCCTTCCAAGCGGTCATTACAACCTCTGGCTTGCATATTGAATAACAGCAATTTCCTGACTCCAACAGATCTTGTGTCTGGGAGGAGAAAATGCTAATAAAGAAAGAATAAATGATTCTCAACTCCATTCAGGGCTGTGTAGATTTCTTTTGCAGCAGAAATTGTACCGAGGTGATAAAACGGGCTTCTTGCAGGCCCCCTACCTCCACCCTGAGCGAAAACAATAAGAACCAAGTGAAGCATTCCCTGCTACTGTGATTACAGCATCCTAAAAGTGATTATATGGCTGCTGTAATCAACTTCAATGAAAGCTGCCTGTTAGAGCTTCAATAATTACTCATTTCTGTTAACGGCTTGCTTTCAGTTTAACACTTTGAGGCCAAGGGGGTGGAGGGGGGAAACTAGGAGCATCTTAATAAAGGATCTCACTCACATGATATTTTGGGGGGGGGGAGTGCTTGTGTGTGGGCCAAAAAAATGCACATGTAAGTTTTTTGTCCCTTTTTCAATAGCAGCCCCCTTTCATTTTGAGCTTAGATTCTATTTAACCAGCAAAAGCACAAGTTCATACAGGGTTCAATTATGTACTGAATGTTTACTGAAGGAGGTACAATAGTTTAAATAAAGTGGTGATTTTAAATATTTTACCCATTTCTTTAAACAAATTGCCAATCCTTAAAGTCTGTGCTAAACACATTTCAAAAGCAAAATACCACAAGGATTTTTCACTAAAACTCTGCATTGAATGTTTCATTTACTCTCCTCCCCTCCCCCCCTTGCCTTGGGTGCATTTTATTATTTATTTTCTAGGAGAGGGCAAGTTTGGGAGAGTAAAATTTGTTCTAAATGCCTTCGTTGCAGGAAATAAAGCAAAAGAAGAGATTGTTCTAAGCCCAGTGACATCAGTTGCTTAAGCAGGGTGTCAAGTTTTGGAGGTTTGGGGCAAGGTGTGATTAAGTGGATAGAGAAACAAATCAGACCCACTAGATCATGATCACATGCCTCTCCCAGATCTCACTGTCAGCATTTCTGAAAAACAAACAAGTTGCATAAACATAATATTTTAAAAACTGGAACAATAGAGACCTTGTTTTCATCAAAGACAGAAAGCAAGACTATTAAAGCACAAAAGTTCTGTGAGCTCAGACACCATACAATAAATCTACTCTCCTCTCCTACCCCCAAAACCATCACTCCAAACAGAAAATATGGAAAATCTTGCAAGAAAGTTGGATTCTGCTATATTTCCATGGCTTCAAAGTTCAGATAATTTGGGAAATCCTCAAAATTTGGATGTAGCTTCAAACAAAGTCTAAACTGTTTTTTTTTTTCCACAACAGATAAAATCCAAAAACCATATCGAATTCAAATTCCAGGCCTTCAAAATATTGCTTAGGAAAGAACTTAAAAAAAAGAAATTCTCAAATGGCTAAAATGATTAGTGAGGAAAGTCTACTAATATTTTGAAAACTGGTATGAAAATATCATTAAAGTGCCTTAATAGAACAAAGAAAGTTGTGTTTTATCAATAGTAATAATTCTGTTAACTTTGATTTTACTTATTTTCTTTGAAGGACTCAAATTTCACCTATTTCAAGATTTCAATGTATTGCCATATACAACACATAGCAAGATGATAGGTTAGCTAGGAAATAAACATTCTTCAGCACTGCACATGACAGTGTTTAGCACATAAACAAGTCTCCACATTTCTGGACTTACTGATTTAATAGAATAAAGGAACATATCTTCATTCATCATCTTTCTTCATAGCTGTTCCACTGGTTCAAATAGGCTTTCATCTAAGCCATGTTTTTGTGGATGACACGTCTCCCTTGCTTCCCTCATATTACCCTGAACTCTGGTTTTATTTTAGCTTGAAATATCTTCCTCACTGAAGTCTGGCTATGTGTAGAGGACTGGGTGGTTTGAGTAGGGAGTGGGAATGGGTTGCTGGGTAAGGGAAGTGGAATAGCCAGAGAGACTTTCCCCACCGGTAGTTCAGGCTGTTGTTTCAATAGCACTCTTACTCTCTGTCATCAGAAAGGATATGGGACTCCAAAACCAACTTTACCATGCAAATCCTTTCTTTATTTCCTTCTATATTACCAAGCCAGGATTGTCTCATTCTAATTTGAATTGTTCCATCATATTCTCCATTAGATATTTTTCTGTACTTTTATAAAGAGGGAAAGATGAAGCTACACACTTGAGATTCAAATAAAAATAGGACAGTCTCTTTTTTGATACTCAAGTTTTGAGAAATAAGAATGTAACTAATATTACTAGAGCTTTAAGAATAATTTACTCTTATCTATGTAAAGTTACAACTTAAACATGAAAAGGAGAGTTTCGATTTTTGGTTAGCACCTCTATAAAATGAACTATATGTGAAATATAAGATAATCAGGGTCACTGAAAGGATTTAGGGGGTTTATTTTTGGCTTCTGTTTAAGACAGCCACATTCTACAGCAATCTCAAGGAGTTGCCACCAGCGTATACAAGTTAGGTTCATACTATACAGGCTAAGAACCTCAGCAAGTTATATTCTACATGTTGTAGATACAAAAAATGTTGTATCCTCTAAGTGAGAAAAGAGATAAATTGAGCTTTTGGAGTCACAAACAAGCAGGGATATTCCAGGGTGGTTTTTCCACCAAGATTTGTATACCATTGTTGGATCCTGTAGTTTCTAGTTTAGCATTTCTTCTGGTTTCTAAACTCTAGTGAAAATGTCTTCCTTTGTTTAATGGAAATAGTACCACCCAGGTGTCTCCAATACACAGCTAATTTTGATGGGATTCAGGTCTTTCAAGCCAGGGCATCAAGGAAGACAAGTAAATTGGTGATGTTCTGACATATTGTATTCTTAAGACACGAAGATTGGCTTCAAACCTTTTAGCAGGAGGAGATGATTAAGAAAGACAGGCTGGGTAGGTACTGAGAGAAAGTGGTATGTTAGTGCTATAGCTTCTGGCTACTTTATCAAATTACAGCATTAGATAAGCCTCTGCCTCCCAGTTGCCCCCTCCACCAAATGCCAGGATTCCCCAGTTGTTGGGAGCTGGGGGTGGGGAAGAAACTCTACAAAGATTTCAAGAGTGAATCTATTCACAATTAGTCATTTAATTTACAAATTGAAGGCACTGGAGTTAAATAATCAGTATAAATCCTTGCTTAGAGGCAATATAATATCTTTTTGATATCATTTTGATCCTCACTGTTGCCTTGAGAATTGGTGAACTACAAGATGCTCCCAATCTGGAACACCTATCATAGTGCTTTGTCCTTCTAAAATGCTTCCAATAAATATTTGCTTCATTTGATATTATTGAATTTTTTACCTTAATTAGAATACTTACTTTTGAAAGAATTATCTACATGCAAATTTTATTTTTCTGCTGGATCCCCTCCCCCAAACTTTTCAAGAGAAGGAAGTAGAATTTAAAATAAATATCTTTTGGTTTTAGATTGGCAGTAGGGTCCAGGGTCTCACTAATCTATAGAGGGAATGACAAGTGTCTGTTCTAAAGCTAGACCTTATTTTAACATTATTTATCTAATTTTTATTATGGCATCCTTGAATATCTGGAACTGACTTTTTATTAATGTTACTGACATTTTGTCCAAAATCCCTAGAAAACTATTACATATCTCCTACTTCATGAAAAAAATTTTTTGGTTAATACTGTCATATTCGTTATGATATTCTCCCTACACTTCAAGATGTTGCTCTTATTATTACAGCTTAAGATTGAAATCTAATGGTGAAGAATAAATGAATACACTGATGATATTCATATTGGTGAGAGTGCAACAAAGGGAACATTCTCACATGCTACTGGTGAGAGTGTCTACAGTGTTTTGGAGTGCAACTAGACAGATATATCAAAATTTAAAAATTAAAACTATTTTAATTGTGATTTTTATTAAAGTATAGTTGCTGTACAATATTATATAAGTTTAGTACATTTATAGGTACCAAAATTTTTTTAATATAGTAATTTATACTGGCCTTTCACTGCTTTTGAACTGACAAGTTTTGAACCCTCCAAACAATTTTTCTGCCAAAAATATTTGTACAAATATATAAGAAAATGTGTACAAGGATGCTCATTATAGTATTATTTGTATCACCAAAAAAATTGGAGACAACCCTAATATTCATCAAGAGGAGAAAAGTTAAATAAATATGGCACTGCCACAGAATAGAATGCAGCCATGAAAATGAATGAGAATGATGTGGCAAGATGCCCATAATATACTGCTGAGTAAAAAAAAAAAAAAAAAACAAGTTGAAGAAAGCAGCATGCACAGTCTCTTTCCATTGTCATTTCAAAATTTATGTGTGCATATTGAAAAAGGATCTAGAAGAATACAAACTAACCTTTACAGTGAATCCTAGGAAGCAGGTATGGAGGGTCTGGGGAGTGAATTTCACTTTTGTCTTTATATCGTTTTGGATTGAGTAATTTTGTTTAATGAGTGCTACTTACTATTTAAAATATTTATAATTATTTTGGAGATTTAATAAATAAATTCACTGGGAACTTGTAGTTTTAAATTCTCTAATATCATTATCCATAGGATATTCCATTTTAAATAGTGAAAAAACATAGCGAATTACTAAAGTAAAGGACATCCAGATTGTTGGATTCTGGATTAAAATGAGAGATGTAAGATGCTTGATATCAGAATAGAACCCATCTAGAAACATAAAAGTAATCTTTTACAATCGTTTATCAATCACATTATTCATCTAGATTGGTTCTTGGGGTTAAAAAAGCACTTAGGTTAGCTTTTAGAAGAGGGTTTATTCTGGAGGATAAACATAAACTAGAATTTAAACTGAAATTTTAGGAATTGAAGAGTTTCTGGAGACAGGTTTTTGTCTTTTCTCTGTGTCAACATGAGGTTTTTTTTTTGTTTTTTTGTTTGCAAATAAGAAAAAGTCAATTAAACTGACTTAAACAATAAAAAGGACTGAGTGGTTTCAGTTAAAAAAAAAAATAGAGGGCAGATCTATAGCTTCAGATGAGGCTTAATCTAGAAGCTCCAAAATACCACCAAAGGCCCAGTATCTTTTTATTCTGTGTCTCTGTTGTTCTTTCCATGGTGTCAGCTCTATTTTAAGGTTGACCAATTATTTCAAAATGGTTACCAATAGCTCTCAGAAATACATTTTTCTTATTTCTAGATAAAAAGAGAGAGAGGATATCTTTTCTAGCATTCAACACAAAAGTTCTGATATGCACCGTAATTGCTTAGACCACATTCCTACCCTTAAGCCAATCACTATAACCATTGAAATATGTGCCTGTTGGCTTAGCCTGGGTCACTGTTTCACTCTGGTAGCATGGGTAGAGTCACATGCTCAGAAGCCCATAGCTGCCCAAATTGAAAGTCGGGGTTGCTAAGGAGAGAATCAATGATGGGAAGACAACCTAGAAGTGTTCTCTGTGGTCTCCCAAAACATAACCAATTCTCTTTGGCCATCTACTCCAGTCTCCTGTGTCCATTGTCCTGTTTCTCCTGCTTACCATATTCCCATTCCTTTATAACTTTGATTTATACTTGGCAGTCATGACCTTCTGTCTGCTTATCCTTACTTCCTCCTATCATATTATGACTTTTCAATTTCAGTGCCCATAGTGCTTAAAATTTATTTTTTATCTTTCTTAATTCATATCTCAAAATTGAGATTCTGATTAGCCCAGCTCGTCTTTTTGATCCAGGCCACAGGTATTGGCCGGCTTGCAGATTGGTTATCTTGAATCAGGCGTACATCTCTGGTCCAATGATCCGTAAATGAAAGATGGAGTTTGGGTAGTCCAGTCACATGGTCCAAAACATGGCAGCCTGAGTAAGAGGGGCTATGGGGCAGACTGTTTCCTGTGGATGGGAATGTGGGGAGGCACATCAACTCAAGGTTGAGCAATAATAGACTGTACCTTTTCTTATGGGACTTTTACTATATGTATTTTTTAAAAAGCAACCGGATTTTACATGCAAAATATTATTTTACTCTCTTTTAAAGTTTCTTCCATAGCTTGTGTCACATTTGTTTGCATATTGGGACTTAACTGGGACACATTTTGTCCTTTGAAATTTGGGTTGATTTTTGGAAATAGCTGGAAGTGATTTAGAGCCATTTCTGATTAAGGGTAATGAAGGTAGTTATTATGAATTTGTCAAAAAAGATGTGTGACTATAAAAAAGAAAGAAAAATTGTCTTTTGTGGTTCATAAACTGACCCTGAAGGCAATTCCAAGAGGAGTTTTAAGTGTGTTTTGGGCAATGATGGCGCATTAAATAACTGTATTATCCTCTAGAGGTGATTACTTCATTTGAAGGACAAAATTCAGGTATTTGTTCAGGCTGGTGAGCGTGTGTGTGTGTGTGTGTGTGTGTGTGTGTGTGTGTGTGTGTGGTATGTGTGTGTGTATCTTATTACACTGTGATTAATCTTCATCCCATAAGTGAGGGAAACATTGATCTGAATCTAAGTTCAGGAAAAGCTGATACGTAGTAGGTAAGCTGGTACAGTGGTATTGGGTGTTCATAGCTGTGATCTGTTCCAACTGGATCCAGTGGTATTGGTAAATATCAATAAAGAATTGATAAATATTTTGAAGATCACCCCTGACTGGGGCTTCCCATGAAGTAAAGGAAAGAACCAATGGACCCTTCTGTAGGACACATAAATGCCTCAGGAAAACTCAAAGGCACGGGTAAAGGCGTGACTAACTGGAAAAGCTGTGCAAAAGGTGAATCCAGATCACGACTGTGTCTGTTCTCTAACCCCCCAGTATTGTTGTATTCAATATGCTTCCAGAAGACCTCGGATTTATTAAAATTTCCATTAAGAACTAAAGACATTTGAGAACAATTTAAATAGCATGGCTTTCACTAATGGGCAATCAATCCTCATCTGCTCTTTGCAGTTCTTCCTGTAGAGACCTGGGAGATGTGGCAAGTGCAGTGTTACCCCCAAAGAGCTTTGTATCAGGGTGTGGAGGTGTTTCCTTTCTGGTGAGCTATATAGGGGAGAACTAGTTATTTGCTATCTTTACCTAGAAGGATGCCTTCTTTCCTCCTCATGTGCTAATATCCATTCCCTCATGCCTTCTCTTTCAATATTTATGCATTAATATCAGGCAGAAAATGGTGCTCAAACATAAAGGCATTTTATCTGCAGGACTCATGTAAGTGGTGAGGCATTACCATGGTATAATAATATCAGGAAAAAATATCAATTCAAACCTGTATTTGAGTTCTGGGTCTGGCAGCTGCTAGCTATGTTGTCTTGAGGAAAGCCCTTGGAAAGTTTTCTTCTTTGCAACCTGTTTCCTCATTGGTGCAAAATAGACAATATCAAATGAAATAATCCATACAGAGCACTCTTCTAGTTTACCTCTTACAGTTCCAGGTGAAACACAAATAATCAAAAAGGACATCTCTTTCAACACAATCTAGCCTCTGTTATCATTTATCATCTTTATTCCTTGAATATTTGTGTAGGTCCTTCTACGTACCAGGAACTCTTATCCTTGTCAAGGTAATGGTGGATAACATGCTTTTCCAACCCACTCCAATTCCACGCACATCAATTTTTACCCTTCAACATTGCCCCCAAAGTTAATTTTTACCTGCTTTTATCCATGTGAAAAGATTACAGTGCTTTTCCTCAGAAGTCAGATTTTCCTTGGGGATGATGCAGAATCCAGCAGGGACATGGTTGTCATTGGAGATCACATATGTTGGTGGGGGTGGGGGAATAAGGCAGCTGCAGGACACAGACCCAATAACCGGTTATCCCAAGTTGATACTTTATAGTTGATCCAGAAGCCTCATTCTATACTTATCCTGAAGTCCTCATCTATGATCTATTGCTTAATGAAAGAAGAAGTTAATTAATTAAGATTATGTGCAAGTAAGCCCAGGGGTTCAATTTTAATGTAAAATAAGTAGCTTATAGATAGTCAAGTGGTTTTAACAATGTGGTTCAACTACAGTCAAAGCACCTTGAAAAGCAAGGCCTAGGCCTGAGGGGGTGTCTGAAGTCTTTTCTTTTACCACCTAACCTGTATTCTCTGTGTTGAATATTGTAGATATGAGGTCATGGTCTTCAGTTAAATCACTTTCAGGGCCCTTAGCTTCAGTCTGGTTCATGGCCACGGTTTAAATTCTAAACTTCAATTATCCATTTTGCAAATCCTGCCACCAATCTTGATGCCATCATTTCTCTCTTATAGCACTTGTTTCATTGTCTTTGTTTTGTTTTCATGACTCCCTTTCTACCAACCTGTGAACTCAGTGGGATTATATATCACTCGCTTTTGTTTCCATAGAGTTTAGTGTAGTGTCTAGATGGTCAATGATTTTTCAGTGAATAAATGAATCGATGAAAGGCAAAGGAGCAGAGGAAAAAAAAAAAAAAAAACTGTTCCTGGCTCAAACCAAATCTATTACCACAATTATTAGGAAAATCAGTATTGTGAAAATCAACCAGCTTTCCCTTCCATACTTACAGGTTATCATTTCCATAGATGAAGGAGAACTCATTGATGTGGTGGCGGTTCTCGTTTCCTGGTTAGCTCTTCAGTTTCCAGGTGAAACTTTCGGAAGCCCCTTTTTATACTGCCTCCTGTTCATAGGGGCCCCAGGTCATTCCCCCCACATAGTGACACCATCTCATTAGTTTTGCCGAAAGGTGAGATTTACAACTTCTGTAGGAGTTTTCCTGTACAGGGTAACAGGGAAGGAAGCCGTAACTGCTTGAATTAGCACAACATATTTGCTTTCCTTCTGGCCGCCATAAATTCTTAGGATGACACAGAATCAACATTTCAGATGATTATGTCTGGCTTGTAAATTGTCCTCCAAATTGTCACCTTTTTCCCCCCTAACCCCACACCTGGAGGACATAGCTATAGGAATAGCCCTGACCTCTGGCCTTAGAGTCAAGGTTAATTGGCAGCAAGGTCACATGACTTGCTACTCCTTTCAAGTTATGCTTTAGGAATTCTACTAGGTTCTTTTTCAGAAGTGTTTGAGTTTTTTTTTTTTTTTTAAACTAAAAATTTTGTATTGTCAAGACCTCTGTTACAAGACTGCCCAAGATTCTTCAAAAAATGTCAAAGCCACACTTAGCTCCTTGGAAACTAGAGTTTCTAACAAAAGATTTGCTACTGATTGCTAGCAGCAGGTAGGTCACAACTGGTCTTGTAACTCATGAAAATTCTAAGCACTGCATTCTGAATAATAAGTTACGGTATGTTCAGAACAGATATTTATTTATTGGTTAATCAACACAGTTATGGTAAAAAACCAAGCAGGACTTACATTTTATTTTAAATTTCAAGACAGAAAACTAAACAGATTACAAAATATCACATTTCTGTGCACACTCAGAATTGGAGAGTGGCAGACTTTTGACTAAATATCTGTATGTTCCTTAGAGATTACTAAAGGAAATTGTTCCGTATTAAGACACATTTGAAGGAACTAGGAGAATGTAAGCTGTCTGTTCAGGTTGACGTCAATAAGTGATCTTGAATGATTTATAATGTACATAGGAAAATGTAGGTAATTTTTCAAAACCATTAGTTCTATTTTTCCTAGCTCAGAATCTGATGGATGGGAAAACTTCCCATATTAAGCTTTTGGGGAAGGTTAAAAAGTTGGCTTTAATATTTTTCAGTGAGAGATTTTGGAGAAGTCACAAAACCAAAGAGTGTTTCCCCAGTTCCTTCCCGAATGCTGGGTATATATGCAAAGCTTCTTGTAAGTTTCATAGTCAATCATGGACACCAAACTGGAAAAAAAAAAAGTGAGATACAGATGACATTCTGAACAACCCTGAAAAGCACTCAGGAAAATTAGTGTCATTCCTAGAGAAACTATGTGCTAAGCTCTGGAAAGTTTTTTTTACTTCATCTGTCTCTTCAGTTTTAATAAGCATTGCGCTGTCAGTGGGAACTCACAGGTATTGCGCCTTGAACTGGCTCAGAGTTTGGAGAGCTAGCTTTCTAGTTGAGAGACCCAGGTAAGTCACTTCACTTCTCTGAACTTCAGTTGACTCTAGAAAGTGTTTCTGAGTCACCCCATCTCCCACCCCCCGCTGAGCCCAGTTCAGCTTAGGATGGACCTTAGGTAGTCATACCCTCTGGCTGGATTTGAAACATGAGGTAAGATAGAAAGATGTAGAAAGGAAAGAAAAAATTTAACACTTTTCCAGTTAAAGGAAAGAAGAAAGAAGAAAGAGAAAGATGGAAGGAAGGAAAGAAGGAAGGAAGGAAGGAAAGAAAGGAAGAGAGAGAGAGAGGAGAGGGAGAGAGAGAGAAAAAAAAAGAAAAGAAATTGCTCTTTTATAGACCCCCTAGGGCTACACATTGTATCTATTTCCCCAGCAATCATCCCGGGGGAGGAAAGAATGACACGTGTTACAGCTCACCTCTCAGATCCTTGCTCTCACCTGAGTTTTCTCATTCTTGTTTGGCAGGGATCCCTGAGGATCCATCTGGTGTAACTGGACTTCAAAGGACTAACGATCCAAGGCAAAGCCAAACAGATCGGGTCCTGCTTCTTAACCCCTTGAATGCTATGCATTTAAATAAATTTATTATCCCGAAGAAGAATGTTTATTCATTGCAGCATAAAAGCATTTGCTTCCATTGCTGTGTGCAGACACTGTTTTAACCTAACTGAAATATTTAGGAATATTTTCTCTTGGTGATATAGAAATTATTTTTAAAAATTGGACAAAATAGGGCTACAACTGGACAACTTTTAGTATCACCTGCATTTGTCTCTAGAACAATCTTCTTTGCAATCTTGGAGAAATAAAAGTGGAAAGACTTCCAGTCACTTTCCCAAGGAACCAAACTACTTCCTGTTAGAAGCCAGGATATATCTTTTGCTCTGTTTGTGTGTATGTTTGCTCTTTTTAAATGGAAGGGTTTTTCCTGTTATTATTACAACAGGGCTGCAGTGTAGACTGGGTAAACTCAACATGCTTTAGGGTAGGATTTTTATGGAGTTCAATTTTTGTGTTGTTTCCAGAAAGTACCCTCCTCCTCTCCCTTCCTGGTGGTTATAATTTCCATTTTGCGAAACATGTACTTCTTAGGAAACAGATTTCTTTCCTGACTTCAGGGTTAGTGATGTGACCCAGGCCAAGCCTGTGAATACATCCCCTTGGCCAGTCTCAGTGATTTTGGAAGGTCCATGTGACCAAAGCCGGTCCAATTCGAGGAATGCCAAGGCTTACTAGAAATGCAGAAATAATGCTCTTTTCCTTCTTAGATCTGAAAGAGAACGAACGTAGGCAAGGAGATTATTGATATCATTTTTGTACCACAGTAGGAGCCATCTTTATGGTGAGGTGACATCACAGAGGGTAGAACAGAGAAAAAGAAATAGGTACTTGGTGACAGTGCTGAGTGACTGGATTGAGTCTCACTTGATATTTGCCATATTTCTGCATTTTTCATTTATAGAAAGTTGTAAATCCGCTTTTTTGTTTCAATCAGCTCGAGCTGTGTTTTCCTTAACTGTAAGTGAATGCATTCTCACTGATACAGTAATAAGAACTGGAGGCAGAGTGGTTCTGGGGCTGCTGGGGGCTGGGAGTCAACTATGAATTTACCATAAGCATGATGTGTAATGGGCGTATCTCCCTCCTGCAAGGGCAGATGTCCTAAGCCTTTATTCTCAGAGATAAACATTGGAGGCTCTGAGATCTCTACCCTCATAAAAATAAGTATAAATATTTCTTATTTGGTTGTATTGAGATGATTAAAGCCAACATTTTTGTGGGAAAGAAGAGCTATTCACTGGCGTGCGTGTGTGTGTGTGTGTGTGTTTGTGTGTACAACACAAGCATTGATGGAGAATGGCAGGGTGAGCTGGAGTATGTGCCATTGGCCTCTGCACTTTCTTCACCATGTGAAAATTTCCCTGGACATCAGAGAGGAAGCTTGGAAGGTGACAGCATTGGCCAGGAGCTTAAGATCAGCTAATTGGGGAATTAGTTGAATTGAAGAATTGAGTAAAAACTAGAGTGTATGGAATAAAACTTAAAAATTATATTTAAACATAAATAGCTATTTTAAAAAATGTCTTTTACTGGGGAAATTTTTTGAAAAGACAAGAGGGTCAAAAGCCATATATTACCAGGCATCTAAAACAACATTTCCCCTCTTCTCGGAGGGAAAAAGGTCTGCCATGGCAATTTAAGCAGAGTAAAAGGCAAAGCCTGAGGCTGGAAAGGAGTCTGAAAAACGAAGGTGAGCGTTCAGAGGTATGCAGAAATGCAAGGAAGCTTTGCTTTCGTAGGCATTTCTGAAACCTGGTGGGATCTTACTCATAACCAGAATGCAAGCAGTCCTATCAGGGCATTAGAATTCAAGAGAGCTAATTTGGGGGAATTAAAAAAAAAAAAAATCTAGTGAGTATGGTATTGAAGGAGGGAATACTAAAACCCAGGAGAAGGGCAGGCTGCTGGAGTATCCACCATAATTAAAGCAGATTACAATTGCTCTGAGAAAAGAAGAACGCAAAGAGTAAGAATATCCAACGTGCCTGATCAAGACTGATGGGACAGAGGCTCTGTAATGGCAGTGAGGAAATAGGGAGGGAGCCCTAGAGAAATTTCTCATAATACCTACTCTTTTTTTTTTTTTTCAGAGGAAATGATAATTATGACAAAAACCAGAATGAATAAGCTGAATTAAGTAGCTAAGTTGAAGAAGAGGCACTGGCACCTCATGTAGGAAGCAAAGCAAGCAAGGCCACTAACTATGACTCCAAATCAATGAGGTAATACTCTGTTTTTAAACCCTTTCTTGAAAAAAATACTTTAAAAAATACTGACACCTCTGTTAAAGTCACAAAGCAGGAAAAAAATAATTTTGAACAGGTACACTGACATATTTGGAAATCAACAGATCTAGATGACAGACACAGGATAACTGTTAAGAGGACAGATGACAAATTTAGACCCACTGATTTTTTTTCTTTCCCTGAGGAGTGGGAAAGAGAGTGTGGAGAAGAGTTTGAATCTGTTTCATATTTTTTTTTTTTTAAATTCTGACTATTTTTTTTAAAGGAGCTACATCAAAAAAAAGTTACCTGTACTTTCCACCATAATGATAGAATAAAATAAAATAGACTGGTCAAGGCACTAATGAAAACTGAGGGATGTTAACGAATAAGCAAAAACGTGCAACACGGAAAGATGGAAGTGAATATCTACAAGACTATGGAGATAAACCTGGAAAATACTTGTTAAAAGGCCTGGAAATACTACCTTGATGATATTAAAAACTGTGCCACTGAACTCCACACATTTGTCAGCATGACAGCAGCACCACTCACAGACATGGCCACACAGCAAATCGTCCTCAGCAGATCCCCTGATGCTCTCAAAGAAGAAAGTACACATGTTAATCAGCTGCCACCTCATATTTGTGGAATGGCTATGATATGCAGGGCAACTTTTATGGGCAATTTCTACCCTCAAGAAGTGTGCAGTCTAGTTGGAAGCAAGGTAACACATATATGAAAATAGCTAACAGTGTAAAACAGTAAGTGCTAAGTGCACTTCCCACTCAGGAGGCAAGAGCACAGATGGGACCAGATTCTAGGACTCAGAAATAGGAGACCATAGAATTCTAGCCAGGAGTAAAGAGACATAATTATCCAATATTACTTTTTAAAGGAGGAATTAGGAGATAGCAATGAGTTTATCAATTTGCCTGGAGTAGAAGAATTCAAAAGTGGGTACTGAGATCTCACCAAACATAAGAAATTAATTTAAAATGGACTATAGTCTTGAAAGTGAAATAGAAAACAATAAAACTTCTAGAAGAAAACATGAGAAAATATTTTCATATGGTCATAATCTTGGGGAAGGGAAAGGTTTATTAAACAGAATACCAAAAGTGCCAATCATAAAATAGAAGATTGATAAATTGAACTATTTTTGTCAATCAAAAGATGTCATTAAGAGAATAAAAAGGCAAGCCACATGAGAGAAGACATTTTTATATCTATATTTATATGTATGCATCTATTTTTAAATATATGTGAAATATCTGACAAAGAACTTGTATCCAGAATATATCAAGAGCTTCTACAAAATGATAAGAAAAAGGCAAGTTTCTGATTTAAAAAATGGGCAAAAAACTTGAACAGGCACTTCGTTAAAAAATGATATTCAAATGGATAATATGCACATGTAAACGTAGTCAATATGATTACTCAACAAGAAAATCAAAATGAAAATTTAATGAGATACTACTACATACCAGAATGGCTAAAATGAAAAGGACTTACAATGCTAAGTGTTGACAAAGATGTGGAGTAAATGGAGTTTTTATATTACGTGCTGTTTGGAATATAAATTGTTTCAATTACTTTGGAAAACTGGTTGTTTCTATGAATCTGAATATTCATACACCCTATAACCCAGAAATTCTACTCCTAGGAGTATGCCCAACAGAAATAAGTGCTCACGTTTACAAAAAGACATCTACAAGAATATTCACTACAGTTTTATTCATAATAGCAAAAAAAAAAAAAAAGAAAAAACATTTGTCCATCAATAAAAGAAAAATTAGGAAATTATGTTAGAGGGTGGGAGGGAGGGAGATGCAAGAGGGAAGAGATTTGGGGATATATGTATATGTATAGCTGATTCACTTTGTTATAAAGCAGAAACTAACACACCATTGTAAAACAATTATACTCCAATAAAGATGTTGAAAAAAAGGAAATTATGTTATATTCACATGATGAAACATTATGTGTGTTGAAAAAGAACAAACGACTCTATAGTGGTACTCATATTGAGTTAAAGAATAATGTTCAGTGAAAGAAGCTGGACACAGAAGAATACATACGGTACAACTGAATTTATGTGAAGTTTGGAATAGGCAAAACTAACCTATGGTGATAATGGTCAGAATAGTGGTAACCTTTGGGGAGAATAGTGTGGGAAGGGAATGAGAGAGTTTTTTTTTTTGGGGGAAGTGATAATGTTCTGCAACTCAATTTCAATAATAGTTTCTCAGGCAGATACATGTGTAAACATTTATTGAGTTGTACACTTAGGATCTGTGTCCTTTCCTGTATGTAATTAACACCTCAATTAAAAGAGGGTAGTGGAAAATAAAGTTGAAGAGGAAGTTAAATGACAAGAACATATATAAAGTGTCTCACATGATAGATAATAAATATTTATTCTTTTCTACATCCCTTCAGGGCTTAGGGGTCAGATTGTTGGGCATGTTGAATGACATGGTGAAGAGTGTGGATTCTGTTTTGTAGGTGATAAGAAGACATTGCAGACTTTTGGGGCACAGTTGATTTTTAGAAATCTGGGGAAAAATTGGAAAGGAGAGGGGAAAGGGGGACAAAAAGACTCATTAAGAAGCTGCTGGGCTTCCCTGGGGGTGCAGTGGTTGAGAGTCCACCTGCCGATGCAGGCGACATGGGTTCATGCCCCGGTCCGGGAAGATCCCACATGCCGTGAAGATGCAGTGAGTATAGTCAGTATGTACACAAGAGTCTGTTTTCCAATCTTAGGATACAATAATGAGTCAATTTTAATTTTTTAATCAATTGCTTGAAATCCCACTTGCATTTATATTCAGGAAGTTTGGTATTTTGTTTTTTGAGGTCCACTCAATTCTGAGTTGCCCAAGAACTCTGGGGGACTGTACTGTCTGAAGAACTATTCCATAGTTCAGCCTCAAGATGTCGCTGTTGAAGACTGGTCCTGCACTCACTGGGATGCAGTGGGACATGTGCGCCTTTCCTGTGGAATCAAAATAATGGATTTTTTAGTTCAATTTCATTTGCTTAGTTATATATTTTTTCAAACCCCACCGGTGGCTCCAGAGAGCCTTCCAGACACAGGTACAGGCTATGCTGGAACCAGTTCTCCAACCCAACCTTTAGGTGTCTGTGTTGAACTCAAGTCAGCATCCAGGTCCCCCCTATCCACTGGTAGGTTTTTTCTTTGGGGTCTCTGGGGACCTCTCTTGTCAGTGTACCTTCCACAGGGCAACTACAGTCCAATATGAGAGCTACCCAATACCTTGAATCTTAGAGAACCAGAGAGCCTTGATCTTGATAAAAATGAGTCAACTCTGCTTCCAGAACTGTCTATACTAAAGGATCCCCAAAGGTGCCATCTTTTTCAAGCAACCATAGGGTTTTACTATGGGCCTTCCCCTATGGTGATGAATCTTCACTCTCCCTTCCCACATTTTCTTAACAAAAAGGGCGCACTCAAGGGAAGCCTCTCACAATGATGAAAATTTGTCTCCAGATTATTTGATGTTTTCATCTGTGAGCAGAGAAGCCACTGAAATTTTAAATTTTAAAATTCTACCTCACCAGGCAAGTAGGGTATTACATAAATAGGCTTTGTTAAAAAACTAATAAAAAATTTAAAAATGAAAAATCGAGGGACTTAAATTCATTTGCTTCCATTTGTATATGATAAATGATTAAAAATTCTTATGTATCATATGCTAAAACAATAGATGGCATATTTTATATAAAGAATAAATTAAACTAGGATGTCTATATGGCTATTTAAAGAAGCTAAAGTGAAAATAAAATAAGTAACAGAAATTAATATTATAGATGGTATAGTGGGATAAGAACTAGACTTGGCGCTGGAAAAACTGAGTTCAAACCCTGGCTCTGCCGTTCATTAGCTGTGTGACCTTATGTAGCTTAATAATTTCTCTGAGCCTCAGTTTTCACATGTGAAAAAAAAAAAAACTTCTTCAGGAACTGTTGTGAGGATGCAATGAAAAAATGTCTATGAAAGCATCTATCACAGTCTGTCCTATAGCAAAATGTCAGTCAGTGTTGGTAAACTAAAATCTGACTGGGAGTGGAAGAAGAAGCTTTTTAACAGATGGGTTTCAAAGTCAGTAGTAAGTCCTTATTTGCTTATTCTTTTGCTTTTGTTAGTGATTTGGACAATGAAGCAAACCAGATAAAGGTGACAGTAAATTATGAGGTTGAAATTGTGGAGTAAATTGAGGAGAAAATTATGAGGTGTAGTTTTAAAAGAACGTAAATTGCTTTAGATAGGTGATCATTTGCTTAGGCCTACCACAGGTACATTGAATGAGGTGGCAGAAAATGCCTCAGACACAATTAGAAACAGACCTATAGTCCTTGGGGCTCAGTGCAGGAAACACAGACTTCTTCCTTTTAAAAGGCTGGGCTACCATATTTGCATGAACTTCAACACCACAAGGAGAAGGAAAATATAGAAACCAGAGCAGGATAATTCTAAATGGTTATTGGAAAGAATTTATCAAGAAGAGATTAAAGAGAAGCCTGTGTAACTATGTTGAACGATGAGAGGGTCTACACATGGGGATATGACAAAGTCATCAAGTGTTTGGGATGGAGACAAAGAAAATCAACCAAGGACAGGAAACACAATAAAATAAACCTGGTATAAAATAGCATCACTAGGGAAAAAGAACTAAACTTCATCTGGGTAATACTTAGACTTGATTTTAGAGAATAAAAATTACCTTTCTGACAGTGGGAGCTTCATTTATAGTAAGATAATATAAAATAGAAAAAAATCACCCATGAAAATGTTAATAATCACCATCTCTTAGAAGCTTTTGAAATTATTTTAATGTCAAATGGAAGTTGGGAGTTATGCCAATCATTTTTAGAGAGTTTATTTATTTATTTATTTATTTGCGGTACGCGTGCCTCTCACTGTTGTGGCCTCTTCCGTTGTGGAGCACAGGCTCTGGACACACAGGCTCAGCGGCCATGGCTCACGGGCCCAGCCACTCCGCGGCATGTGGGATCCTCCCGGACCGGGGCACGAGCCCGTGTCCCCTGCATCGGCAGGCGGATTCTCAACCAGTGCGCCACCAGGGAAGCCCTAGAGAGTGTTTTGATTAGAAACACAAATGGTTTGTTTTTTCTTCCTCAAGGTACTGTGATAATGATTGAATAATGTGTCACTGGAAAGCCTGAGAATCTGGGTAGTGGTGTATGGGACTTTTATTTTACATACCCTCTGTGAAAGAAAATTGCAAGTAGTCTTCACCTGGTTGAAATGTGCATACCTCTTTCATTCATTATCTGTACATGTCAGCAAGAGAAAGGAGTTCTTCTTTTTCTTGCTTTAATCATTGGAGCTCTCAGTATGCATTAGGTGATCCTTTTAAAATGCTGGCCTCACCAATACTTGATCTCCTCTCCTGTAAAGCTCCTGACCTCCACCCTACGTCAGCCACTCATTCCCACAGGGAGTGTAGACCTTACCAATAGGTAAAACCCTTGGATAATCTCACTCCCATGTATCCAATATCACTTTTTATCTGTGCAGATGACTCCCTCTGGTCCATCTCCAACAATTCTTTAACCCTATTTGGGTCTCCGATCCATTGGTCCTACCAGCTTTCCAGCATCCCTCTACCCCTTGATGACCTCACTTCCCTCACTGCCCAGCTTACATTCCATGTTCCGTTACTACAGTCACTCCCTTGTTCATGTTCTCACCTTTTACCCATCTCTAGCATCTCTCCTACAGTCTATTTTCATTGTGAGTGATCTTTTTAAAACTTAAGTGAAAGTCAGTTCCTTTCTCAAATACTCCAGTGTTCCCACATTTTTTCTTATCAAAAAGCCAGTAGCCACAATGGAAAAGTTAATGAATGCTCTCTGTTTGGTAGTTTTCTGGCAGAAGCAAATGAAAACTTTGATAGGAAATCATTCGTAATTTAGAGCTTTGTGATTTCCACAGAGGAAGATCACTTAAATATGAACCCACAATTAAAAACAAATCTCCAGACACACAAGAAAACAAGTCACCATGAGTGAATGTCACCTGAAAAAACAAAGATCTAGGTTCCAAAGGATGTCAGTTATTTAAATTGGTAGATATACAATATAAAATATGAAAGTATAACAAAATATGTATGTAATGTTTAAAGAAATAAAAGAGGGCATAAAAATGAGTAAATTTCTGAGACCTTAAAAATCCCTTGAAAACTTTTGAGAAAATAAAACAAATTCCCAAATTTAAGGATAAAAATACTATTACAGTTAGAAACAGATACTGATGGAGAAAGAATTAGTAAACTGAAATGTAGATCTGAATAAATTATCAAGAATGGCATCCAGAGAGATAAGAAGATAGAAAATATGAAAGAGAGGTTGAGACATATGAGACAGTATAAGTTCTAACAGACATCTAATGAGTCATTAAGAAAATAGAGAAGTTGGAATAATCAAAGAGGTAACAGCCTGGGATTTCCTGGAACTGATGGAAGAAATGAATCTACAAAGGGAGCAAAATTTTACCAAGCTGTATAAATACAAAGACATCCACATCTACACCTAACATAGCGAATCTTCAGATTATTGGAGTCAAAAAAAAAAAAATCTTAATAGCAGCCAGTGAGAAAAGATCACTTGTAAAGGAATGACAATTTTACTGATAGCAGACTTTGCTCAGCAATAAGACACAATAAAAACAGAAAAAGAACAAGTATTGAAATAAAATATTGTACATCTAGAATTGTGTACCTAGCAAATTATCTTTCAAAAATGAGGAGAATAGAAAGAGCTTTTTGGGGAAAAAAAAAAAAAAAGCAAGCTTATCATCAGCAAATCTTCATTAAAGTCACTTCTAAGGAATATGCTTCAGGGAGAATAAACATAAGCCCAGGAGAAACGGCAGCAATGTAAGATAAAAAGGTAAACAAAAAGCTTATTAAACTCATACATAATATTTAAAAGTATGTTGTACATATATATTAATTTAAAAATAAAATTTAATTTATGGAGTTTAAAAGAGAGACAGTTGAAATACTAAGCAGTACTACTAGCATGTAAGTCAAGAGTGGGGTGGGTCAGAGTAAAAATGTTCTAAGATCTTCATATTATTCAGTGTAAGACACTATTAAATTTACAGTTTGTTAACATGAATGATAAAAATTTCAAAAGTGACCTTTAAATTATAGAAATAGCATGCATACCTTCTAAACCAGTAAAAGGGAAAACGTGATAATAAAACAAAATTAACTCAATCAATTACAAGAAATGACAAATAAGAATAAAAAGAGGCCAGATTATAAAAACAATAATAAAATTATCATTATTTATAATAAATACAGACTAAATATGCTCATTAAGTGACAGATTGTTGTACTGATTACAAATAAAATCCATTGATATACTGTCACAAGAGATACAACCAAAGTTTAAAGATATAGAAAGGTTAAATGTTAATATCAAACAAAATAGACTTTAAGGGACAAATTTAAACATTATTAGAGAGTAAGAGGATACCTATACAATTATAACAATTTCAATTTACAAGGAGTGTATAACTATTCCATGCCTGTGTTGACCCAATAAAGTGAACTCAAAATATGAAAAGAATAATTTATAGAGTTACAAGGATAAATGGACAAAATCCCCACTACTGTGGAAGATTTTAATATACCACCCTCAATTATTAAGTCAAGTAGACAATACATTGGTAAAGATAGAGAAGAACTGACCTCTCTCATGAGCAAACATGATTAATGGACATCTATAGAACTCACACTAAAAATAGATAATACATACATATTATATACAAATACATATGGAATCTTTATAAATTTTACCACGTGTTAAGACATAAAGTGAGTCACAGCAAATTTCAAAGAATTGGTATCATACAGATCATATTCTCTTAGTAGAGTGTAATTAAAAAACAAAGATAAATTAAAATCTGCACATTTTTGAAAATTAAAAACACACCACTCTTCTAAATTACTCATGGGTCAAAGCAAACATCACAATTACAATGTAAAATTTACCTATAAATGAGTGATAGTGATAATATTATGTATCAAAACTTACGGGATGCAGTTGAAAGCAGACTGTGAAGGCCATTTACAACCTAAAATGTTTATATTAAAAAAGAATAAAGGCTAAAATTAATGAGCTAAGTATCCAATTTAATAAGCTAGGTTCATTATTCTCAAATATTTAAGTCTCAGGACCATGTAATACTCTCAAAAATTATCATGGGCCCTGAAGAGCTTTTATTTTATCTTATTTTCTCAATAATTAAATAATATTTATTAAGCCACTTCAGTGACACATGCATATCTAATATTTTTATGGTAATCTTGATTAATTAAGGTACTCCAAAGAGCTTTTATTTGTGTGAGTTATAGGCATCAATATTTACAGAATTAGAAATTAAATTTTTCCACATTTATTAATTCATTTAAAAATAATAAACCCAACATATATTAACCTTATATTTTAATAAAAATATTTTTCCAAACTAATCTAGTGAGAAGCATGGAATTATTTTACATTATTGCAAATCTCTTTAACGTCTGACTTAGGAGAAGAGAGCTAGATCCTCTCTTCTGCATTCATCCTCTCTGTGCTTCTGCATTCAATCTGCTATGGTACATTAGTTTGGTTGAAGTATATAAAGAATATTTGGCTTCAAACAGACAAGTATTGGGAAAAGGAGAGTACTTTTAATAGCCCTTTTATATAATTGTGAAAAGTTTTCTTTGATACTATGCCAAATCTCCGTTAGTGGTAATCTTTTAAAGGTTAGTTGCAACATGGAATCTGAAACCACATCAATGAATCTTTCATGGTTTATTACCCTAAGATCCATTGGTATGTCTTGCACTTTGAATGGATCTTATACCCATGCATGATTTTGTAATATCATGTATTGATAATCTGGAAAATATTGGTACACTGAGTTACAAAAATCTGAGTGTTGATGCATTTTATTATATTGTATGAATAAAAATTCACTTGTTAATATCACCACCAATTTCATTGGTACAGCTTTTAAGTATCTGGAAGCTGTCAAACTCACTGACAGATAAAAGACTAAACTCTAATTTTACTTGAAAGTTCTAATTTATATTAACATTGGTAATAAACATTTTTAGTGTTTTTGAGGCTCATTTCATTCAATTTTGTGAAAATGTCTGCCAAATATTCAAAGCTGAGTACCCATAGTTTGTCTAATTCTTCTGTAAAGTTAAAATGGTGTTCCATGATGAAAATGGCTAGTTGAGCTTGCAACTCCAACAGTCACAAACATAAGTACTTTGCCTTGAGAGAATTATCATACTTTAAAATGCAGCAGAAGTGTTTTATGTATAAACCCCAATTCAACAACATAATGTTAAAAAGACATAACCAAGGATCAAAATTCAATAAAAGTAATAATTTTTACTGTTTAATGAAAGACATTCTTAAATAAAACTGACATTTACTTTTGTAGTGAGGTTGCATTGGTAAGGAATACAATGCCCACTGCCTTGAGTTGTGCTAAGGTGCCAGCAATTTTATCTACCCTTGCTTTTGCACTCAGTTCAAGGTAACACAGTGAAAAAGTCAATTAACATCCTAGAATTATTATGAAAATAATTTTGACCTTACCTCTTTATATCAGGGACCCTCCCAGAAGTCTCAGACCACATATTGAGAACGAAAAAGTGAGGCTAAGGGTC
Source organism: Orcinus orca (assembly GCF_937001465.1). Classification (NCBI taxonomy): domain Eukaryota; kingdom Metazoa; phylum Chordata; class Mammalia; order Artiodactyla; family Delphinidae; genus Orcinus; species Orcinus orca. The sequence continues at coordinate 135,739,223 of NC_064559.1, read as the reverse complement.
AATAAGCTATAGCTCAAGGGCCAAATCTTGCCCCCATTTTTGTAAATAAAGCTTTATTGGAAGTAGTCATGCTTATTCATGTACATGTTGCCATGGCTGCTTTTGTGCTACAATGACATGGATTGAATAATTACAACAGAAACTGTATGGCTCACAGAGCCTAAAACATTTACTATCTGGTCCTTTATAAAAATAATTACCAACACCTGAATTAAGCTACAACAATAGAATAAATCCAACAAATCTATTTGAAAGTTATAATGGTGATCAGAAGTTAATGTAGAAATAAAATGATAATGTAATATAAAGGATGAATAAAGATAAATGTAAATTCTTTGAGGACTAATGAAATTAAAAATCCTCTGGCAAGACTGATTTTAAAAAGTAAAGGTACTTATAATCAATATTAATAATGATAAAATGGGGCTAAGGTATGAAAAAAGATTTAAAACATAACAGAAAAATATGAATCACTTTATGTTAATAAATTTTAAACTAGAAACAGAAAGAACACATATCAAGAAAATCTGAATTTCAAAAGTTGACAAAAGAAGAAATAGAGAATCCAAGTAGTGTTATCATAATTTAAAAACAAACAAACAAACTGTATTAGTGGTTAAAAATTTCACTTAGAAAATACTAGGAACAGGTGAATTTACAGACAAGTTCTGTAAAATATTCGAGGACAAATTCTTCCAACTTTAAATTTTTCTAGAAAAGAGAAAAAAAGGGAATACTCTCCAATTATTATTATATAAAGCTAGAATTCCTTAACTAAAAAAAAAGACAAGAGTAGAAGAATGAAGGTAAACTAGAGTCCAATTCCACTATAATTATGAGTTTGACAAACCTGAACAAATTATTAGAAAACTATACACAGTAGTGTACGAGAAAGAATAAGTCAGCATGATAAGTTTAGCTTCTCCTAAGAATGCAAGGAAAGCTTAAGATTTAGAAGCTTGATCAATATAATTACTTCAGCAATAGAGTAAAGGAGAAAACTCACTATGAATTTTTGCAATAGATGCAGTAAAAGCATTTGATAAAATTCAGTACTCATTCATGATTTAAATTTTAAACAAAATTTTTAGCAAACTATGAGTAAAATAAACTTCATTTCTAGAAAAACTACAATAAACATCATCCTTAATTGTCAAAAGTTAGAAGCATAAGCTTTAAAATCCATAAGTAGACAAAAGTGCCCACTGTCACTAATTCTATTCAACATTCTTCTGAAGGAGATAGCCAGTACAAGAATAAAATAAAAACTTTTTAAAATTAAATTAAAATTGGAAAAGAAGAAACAGAACTGTCATTATTCTCAAATTATATTATTTTCTACACAGAAAATACAAAGTAATCTATAGAGATATTTGGAATTAATATAAAAGTTTACTAAATGGCTGGATAGACAACCAACATACAAAAATAAATCACATATCCATACATGGGAAACAAAACAGAAAACACACTTAAAAATGTATATATATCATCTATAATTTCAACAAAATATAAGATACCTAGGAATAAATCAAATGAAAATTTTAAGATCTGTTTGGGAAAAATTTTAAACTTTAATAAAATACATAGATGATCTAATAAATGGAGAAGTAAACCATGATCTTGGATAGGAAATATCAATATTGTAAGAACTTCAGTTATTCCCAATTTTAACTATAGTTTATTCAATTTTCAAAAAAATATTCCAAATGGAACTTAATAAAGTGATTCTAAAATTTACATGTAAGACAAAGGTCCAAGAATTGTCAAGATCCTTCTGAAGAAGAATAACAACCTAGAGGATTTTGCCCTTCAATATATCAATATATCAAGATTATATTGATTCAATATATCAAGATATATATAGACAATGTACTGGTACAGGGATAATCAAATTGATCAATGAAATGGAATAGGGAACTCAGAGATAAATCCACACATACATGGAAACCTTACAGAGTTTGCCATAAATGATCATTATGACACAGGTGGCATAGCAGCTCACTGGAGAAATATGGACCATACAGCAAATGGTACTTAGACTGTTAATTATTGAAATTGAATCTGTACCTCAGCTTGTTCACAAAAACAAATTCCAGATGGATTAAAACTAAATTAGTAAAGGCAAAACTTTAAAACTCTTAGAAGAATATATAATACAACACTTTTGTTGCTATAAAAACAAGATTTGTGAGCCTATTTTTTTTTTCATCAAAAAGCACAATAACAAAAGTGAAAAGAAAAAACACAAACTTGGAGTATTTATAATATGTATGCTATGAACTGAATTTTTTCTCCTCCAAATTCATGTATTGAAGCTCTGACTTCCCCTGTGATTGTATTTGGAGTTGGAGCCTTTGGGAGGTAATTAGGGCTAGATGAGATCATGAGGGTGGGGCCTTCATAATGGGATTAGTGCCCTTATGAGAAGACATACCAGTGAGGCCCTCTCTCTCTCTCTCTCTCTCTCTCTCTCACATAAAATGGGAAGGTGGCTGTTTGCAAGCCAGGAAGAGACCTCTCACTGGAAACTGACCATGCTGCACAATGATCTCAGACTTTCAGCCTCCAAAACTGTGAGAAGTAATTTTCTGTTATTTGAACCAGTCTATGGAATTTTGTTATGGCAACCTAAGCTGACTAAGACAACAAATAACCAACAACATACTGATAACACGAATAAATAAAAAACTTTCCCAAGTCAGTAAGAAAAAAGTCATCCAAATTAAAAATGGGTAAAATATTTGAACAGGCATGTCACAAAGAAGAAATACATAAGGCAAATATTATGTGAAAAAAAGCTCAAAATCATTAGTAATACAAAGTAAGACCATTAGACATAATTCATATCCATATTAAACTGGCAAAAGTTAAGAATAATAATATCAACTACAGTGAGGATGTGGCACAACAGACATATTTTTGCTATCCAGACCAAAAATTGACATGACTACTTTGAAAAACCGCACTATGAAATCAACAGTCCCATACTTGAAGACCTGGCAATCCTTGGCCTAGACAAGGTATACACAACAGCAGAGGTTTTGTCCTGCGTGCAGTCGAAGACTGATGTGTCAAGGAGAAGTCACGGATGTGCTGTTGGGACCGCTGAGCGGGGCTGGAACAGCAGCAGTCCTCCTGCCTGTGTCAGGTCAGCGCAGAGTCTGACGGTGCTGTGATGTGAAAATGACCGGGAAGCGCCACTGTTCGAGAAATTCTGGCTATGAGCACCAGGAGACAGAAGCTCACTGGGAAGAGGATGGTGGTGTGGTCATAGAATGGAATGTTATACAGCATTAGAAATGGATGAACTCTAGCTGCACACATGAATTGTCAAACACACTCGAGTGATGAAAATCAGGTTTCAAAAAGCTGCATCATACCAGTACCACTTTTATAAAAGTCATTACAAATCAAAGCACAAAATGTTGTTTAGGGACACATATACATAATAAAATAAGCCAGAAGAGATAAAGAAGTAACAAATATGAAATTCAGGCTACTGGATACCTTGCGGGGGAAGAGGTGGTTAGGACTGGATGGGGCAGCACCTTTGGTGTCGGTAACGTTCTTTCTTGCTCTTCAATTGATGATGGGTTTATTTTATTACTCTGTTTCATGACTTACATACATATTACGAATAACCTCTTAATAAATGACATAAAAATAATTGTGGTCGAAAAGAAGGATGGGGAGGGGTGGAGAAAAAAGGGAAGTGGAAGGGGGAAGAAGAGGTTAAAAGGAGGAGGAGAAGAAAAAAAATGATCCATTTCTTCAGAAGGAAGGTGAGAAGGACAGCCATGTAAGCTCCTATTTTATGATGGAGTTCCAATAGGGTTGAAGCTCACACAGGGCTGAGTTTTTTAAATCTAATATACAAAGATGTATTATTTCTAATTTCTCTTAAGCACCATGTATATGGCATGCAACCCACAATGAGAAATATATTTTATATTATATTGCACTTAAAGCACATACACACACAGTGTACAGGTGAAACAAAAGTTATACAGATGTGTACTTACCATTACTGCATGCAGCTGACTCTGATGGTTTCTGTTTTGATTTATTCTACTTCATGTTTTTAAAATTTCTAGTTGTTACATGCTAGGTTAATCTCATGACCCTCAAAAAGGCCATGACATGCAGTTCGAAAAATACTCATCCAATCCATCCCTCATATTTTATAGATGAGACAATTGAGACTCAAAGGAGAATAGAGAGAATTATTTTGAAAAGTAGTATGTGTTCCTGTGTCTGGAATAAACTAACATGAATCTAGTTTTAAATGTACCTTAGTCATTGACATCTCCTTGTATATTTTATCTTTGTTCCCTCTTCTCAAACACCCACAGCCCATCATTTGTCAGGTATGTCACTCTGTCTAAAGAGATCAGATTAATCCAGTGGAATTTATTCTAAATAAGCCATGCTCAGCACTAGCTAGTATCTTGTCTTTGTTTGCAAGTCAATCTCTTGATGACTTTTCAAACTTTTTCTAGGTATCAAAGTTTAATATGGAAAGCTACCATTTTTTTTTTTAATGTTGTGATAAAACAACCAGCTACACAAAACAGCCCCTGGATCTGTGACTTTACACATTTATTTCATTACCTATACTAGAATTGAAAAAAAATGCTTTGATGTCCAAACTAAAGTTTGTGTTTGCATTCTCTGATGAAGGCTGTAACATACTGGCAAAACATCAGTTAAAAGAAAAAAAGGCTCAATTTTTATATATTTAGTTTTTACTTCCCACATATATCTTCCAAGATCTGTGTCTAGATGGTTAGATTAACAGTTCACCACTCTGTCTAAAGAATAGCCAAAATACATTACTCTATGCTTAGCTTCTGAGATGATTTTTAGTTGAAATCTCTATGCGAATTGAAATAACTCACAGGTGGGTTCCTTTTTGTTACTGTTCTCATTATCATGATTATTATCAGCAATTATTCTGTTATTCTTAATCAAATATAGATTAATTCTTTGCTTTCCAACTGCTTATAGGAGTTCACAGCAAATGTGTGGTTTGCCTCATAGAAGGGAAGGAAATATTCACTGTTTGAAACCATCACAGGCACCTGGGCCCATTAATCCAGGGAAAAGTCTTGTTTCTGTTCCTCAACACACTTATGTCAGAGGGATGGTCACTTCTAAAGGAAACTGTTTATGACTTGAAGACCTTCCAAAGATATATACACTGGCTCCTGAGGTAGGTATTTTTTGAGGGCAGGTACTATTTCAGTGCTTCTGTACCCTGTAAGATAACATGATGCTTTCCACATAATAAATGCTCAATAAACGTGTATTTAACTTTGCAAGACCATCTCAAAAGATTGTCTTGATGAAGATCTTGGGAGTCACATAGTACTAGAGCCCCTCACTCTATAGGTGAGAAAAATGAGGGGAAGTGAGGTCAGATTTTTCCTCCGGGTCTTGTGGCTAGGAAGTGCTGGAACCCAGAACTCAACTCGGAGCTCTTTTTCCTCAGTGGTGTAACCTTTTAAATTCAAGTTCTATCCAGGTGCTCAAAGGGACTCAGAGAAAAACAAATGAAGTCTTTCCTCCAATCTGATTCCACCTAATAGTAAACCTTAATTAACCATCCCTTCTCCATTCCAGCAAATCACTTCTACCCCTCTCTCCAAAAATGCCAAAAAATTTAACTCTAAAAGTTAGAATGTACTTAGCTTAGTCTCTAATATCGTTTCCATCTTTATCTGTTCTGTATTTATAATTGTTTAGCATGGTGGCCAGATACGTGCTGAAGTCCCCACTTATCACATAAGTGTTGTTATAGTCATCACAGTGTCCTTAACTGAGATGGGAAATTTTGTGCTAATATATTTTTAAAGTCTTTATAGAAAGCTTTGGAACAAATCTTCCCTGCCTAATCAGAAATACAATTCATCAAAATTCTTTATTCTCTGGTAATTCTAGTTAAATATATTTTCAACTGTAGTGTTCCTTTTGTCATGTTTGAACATTTTGTTCCTTGCACTTTAATTTTAGAGTTAACGCACATTAAAAACAAGACATATATTAAGCACCGCTATTTGCTCTAATCGAGTAGGGACCCATGAGCCAAATGTTATAAACAAGACTTAACACTGTATATAAGAAAATAAAATGAAGTTTCCAAGATGAGGTATACAAGTCAGGGGAAATTAGAAAGGTGAAAGGTCATTCAAATAAGAATTATATGGAGAGATTCCAGGATGGGCACAATGATTTGGCTAAGAGGCTAGGGTCTGCAGGTATCAAAGGTGTACAGAATAGGCATGGTCTGTGTGGTGGCCAAGGAGAAAAGCACTCCCAGCAGAGCAAGGACCTTAGAATTCATGAGGGTAAAGATGAGGATAATAAAAATAGTAGCGATATTTAGCAGCACTTATTTTACAAACATTATCGCATTTAGCCTGCCCAAGTCCTAGAAGGTGAGCCCCATTATCTTAGAGGTGAGGCCTTAGAGAGGAGAATTTGCCAAAATCACAGAGCAAGCAAGGCACAGGGCTCTCTGGCGGGTTAAACTCTGGGAACAAAAAAATGCCAACGGCTTGAGTCTATTCTAAGACAGAATTCTTCTGATTCTTTTCCTTCTACTCCATCCCTTCCTCCTTCTCCTCTTTATTACTATTGTTTTTAATCTGAGAATGTTAAGTGTAGGAGTGTTAACTTGGCCAATGAACCTGATGTTAGGTTCGGTGTTCTAGACACATTCCCCAGTGCCTTGGATCTGTCCCATCTGGCCGGGTTATCTTTTTCACAGAGGTTTAGTGTTTGAGAATTTCTTGATGGAAGAAGCATCTTTTACTGTTTGAGTCCTAAGAGCACAGGCTCTACATGCTGGCCATGCCCAGCAGGACTTGGCAATATGAGTGGAAGACTGGAGCAACAGACATTCATCAAGCACCGCTGAAGATCCATCCCAAATGACGTGAGAATAGGTTTCTGGGCAAGTCAAAAATAACAAAACAAAGCCCTAAGGATGAAATAATTCCTCAAAAATCACTTTGGCTGAAATACTTACCAACACCTGGATTTGCAGAATAGAAAAATGATGCTTAAAAAGAATTAGAGTCCTCTTTCAATGAATGTCTTGGCTACTGTTGCTAACACAGAGTTTTGTTTTTCTAGTGAGGTTTAAAACTATATTTTATAAAAATGCAAAATGACAGATATTTAAACTCCTCCAAGCACTTCCCCTGGAATCTGCTTTGACCTGCTCTTTTTAGTTGAACACTCACATGTGTGCATTCCATCCAGGACCACTGGCCAGGGTCGGTTCCACAGTGCTCAGTCCCCAATGCTGGTCAGCTCACATCCTTCAGGCTGAAAACGTGCTCTTTTGTTGCAGGAAACTCCCTAAGGACAGTCCACAGATTAGGCCAAAAAATAAGACAAATCAAACCCGCAAATACCTGGTAATGACTAAAAGTTAGAAACAGGAAAAAGAAGCTTAGTGGAGACAAAAATATCGTGGCTTTTCTTCTTGCGAATTTTAAAGTCTTTTCTTCTCTTAAAACGCGGGTTTGGAAAGGTCTGTTTTCCACCGTCCAAGTACACACAGCTTGAAATGAAAGTTTCAGGGTAGTTATTGGAGAAAGTTAGGGCTCCTGAAATGATTATCTCTTTGAGCAGGTGGTGTCCATGAACTGGGCCGGAGGATATTCCTCTGGTCTTTTAAGTCTGAGGTCAAGCATTTCACAGACTCCGCCACACTAAGTGATTAACAAAACTAAGTTGTAGCTGGTAGACAGCTGGGTGCTTATTGCCTTGAAAGCCCCAGTGGTTTAGTCTTGTCTTTGATTATAGGAGCTGACCTTGGTTTCTACAATAGTTGGGAAATCTGTGGGACTGGACACACTGCAAATAGATTGCTCCAGTTTCCTGTTTTCATTCAGATGTGTACAAATTACCTCAACATGCCCTTTTTTTCAGAAAACACTAAGGTCTGAAAGAAACTCTTGTTATATTGTTGCCACTTAGGTTTCACTGAGCCTGCATTATCTCCTCACAGCTTTAATGACTTCCTGCTGAGAGAGGTTGTGTAGCAGTCTTGGCAGCAAGGCTAAGAATAGCATTAAATGCAAGGTTATCTAGGCATTACACTCACTGTAACATGCAATTAACTCTCCTCTTCCATTTTCATTACACAATTATTCATTAATGTCAATTTAATTTTATGCATTGTTCTACATGACCGAAGGCTGATTACGGGCCTTTTCACTCCAATATCCCAAGTTAACCTGTGCCAGCCACACTCAGGGCTGCCTAATTGCAATTTAGTCCAGACAATTCCTCCCATTTTTGCCCTCCAGTAATGGAACAACAGATCACGGCCAGGTAAAGATTTTAAGGTGGAAATAAAGCCCGAGCTACAAAACGCTAAAGTTCAGAAAATCCTTTCTTTCTTTAATGGAATGAAGACTCACAGGAAAAATTAAATGAGGCAAGTATTTTCCTTTTTTTCCTTAATATGCCATTTTTTTCTGACCTAGCTACCGAAATCATAAAGTACCTCGGGTCTAAGGACCCCACTGGGCTCCTTCTGTTGAGACCATCGTTATAGCACAAGGCTGACTGTCCACACCTAGGAATTTTGAATGATGATATGGAATCCACAGGAACATTGGGTAGCGGTTTCCGCAGATTTCGTGGGTTTTCTTGACATCAATGAATTTGTTGTTGTTGCTCTTTTAGAATAGGAGCAGGTTGTAGGGTTCTGAAGTTCAGTCTTTTTATCGCAGTCACTGAGTGTTTTTTGAACAGCATCCATCAGGTGCTAGAAATGAAAAGACTCTTGCTTCTCTCAAAAGCTTCCAACTATTGGCTTTCTACTTCAAATAAGTTAATTAGCTATCCACCTTAAAATGCTGGTAGTGAGGTAGACTAAAAGTGATTCAGCTCCTCGCGCATCCCTGTGTCTGAGTAATTCACCTTATCGTTGAATCTGCACAAACAGCTCATCATTAGCTTTTCTAGTTTTACCAGCAGACAATTGTCAAAAATTAAGATTTAAAGAACTATTACAGAGGAAGATTGGACTGCTCCCTGCTTTCTGTTGGTAGTTACTGCTGTTAAATCCAGGGGAAGGTGTGTCTCTGAGATAATGAAAGCTATTAAAAGACAGGAAAATGTCTACCCTCTCTCACAATGAGCGTCAAATTCATTTCAAAGAAGGGTTCTGTGCTAGCTTCTTTGCAAACCCCAGATGATCAGGACATATGCGTAGACATATGCTTTTAGGCAGTGTATAGCGCCCAGGGCTAGGCCACTGAGACTCCTAAAGTGACAATAAAGCAAACAAGGTACAAATAGGCATTACAGCCCCTCCCTTTTTGCCACTGTGGGTAAAGCTGTGTCAGCATTTCCATTTGAAATCCCCCATCTTCAGGGGCTTTATAACTCAACCGTAAAAATTAGTTCCAAGCAAAAACTTGGCATGCAACGTTTCAGCCTCAGAGTGAACTTTTTATTTTTTTCACAAATTGTCAAAGGGGGAAAAAAACCCAGCCCTTTGGCTATTTTTACTTTTTTTTTAAAGGCACAAAAATAGAAAACAGAAATGTACTGGTTGCGCACATTTTTGGAACTCTTACAAAAACATTTATAGGCCATTACAAGGCATGAGTGTTCTTGGAGTCCTTCAGGTTTTCTCGACAGATGATTTTATAAGGCTAACATCACCAGTGCTTATGAGGTGACTTTTCAAAAGTATTCTCTGCTATATCTCTTTCTTTTCAGTCACATGGAACATATCTGCCTTATAAATGGACGTGACAGTTCTGATGTACACAATAGTGAGTCGTTGTGGTCTATTAGCTCAATAATCCATGCTCTGAAACATCCGTCACTATACATTTAGCCAATAGACTGCAGAGACTGGGAAGAAGCTTCCACAGTTTGTGAAGCAATTGCGGTGTGTTCTAACATTCTCTAAATATGTAGGAAAACAATTGGGCCGACATGGGAGTTTTCAAACTCCTTTGAAAGCAATGGGCCAAGTTCCCACTCCGTGTAACTCTAGGGGAGAATTTAACACCTTTAGATAGCAGCTCTCAAAACTTAACATGACTCAGGCAGAGCTGTGCAAGTTTGGTGATACAAACCGCCAGTGGTAATAGACTTGTACTTGTGGCTAACCGTGACTCACCCCATTGTTCAAAAATACAGGCGAGGTCTAAGAGCGGCTTGTGATGTTTCAGCACCATATGGGCTCTAACAACTTGGTACAAGCAGCAGACAAGTTAAGGACAGTGGCAGTGAATTGAAAATGAGTCTCACTCCAACTTTCTGAGCTTGTCGTTGGTCCGGAAACATAATAGAGTTTGCATCGTCATTGTTATCACCATCATCATCATTATTATTTGTATTCAAGTTGCTTGTGTTAAGTTACGTGGAGACTGTAACCACGCAACTTACTCCCCTGTCCCCTCACCCCTTGATTTTACACTTAATTTATATGTTACTAATAGCCAACTGCTGTCTAAAGACTTTTTGATTCATGCTCCGTTTGCTTTCCTCTGTGAGGTTTATGGTCAAGGGACCTAATTTGCCGGCTTCATTATAAACTGCATTTTGGACAAAATATGAACTAATGGGGTTGAATTTAGGCCCTCAACTTTGCCGCAAAAGTCAAACCATGGCTTTATAACAAAAAGGTATTTAGCAGTGTCATTGGAGCATTTAGCTTCCTGAAGTTCACATATGATTAGAAGTTAAATATCTAAACATCCATTTATTGGCTTAATAACACTGCCAAATTGAACCCGTCTGTGGTTTCTGCATTATAAAGCCACCAAAGGACTCTTCTGAGGTACTGTGTGTGTGATTACTAATTTAATAGATTTCAACCAGCACCACTCAAATGAAATCATCATTCCTCATGGATTGTGTACCTAGTACAGCAATGCCCTGTGTCAGGCACTGGGGGGATGTGCAATTTCTGGTACTTTCTTCTGTGATCATGCTAATCACATTGTAGTTTAATTATTTGCGTCCAGGTCTGCCCTTCACCCCCACCCCTATTCCTTCATGGAATTTCTGTGTATGTGTATCCCACGGCCCACAGCATGGAGCAGGCAGTAGGTGGAGGCCTTCCTACATGCAGTAGTTAACACTGATTCAGTGCTTTAAGACATGCCAGCTCCTACACTAACTGTGTTACCCGAAACGACTCCTAAAACCTTCTCAACAAATTTGCAAAGTGGGTACTGTCATATTCTCCATGTGGCAGATGAGAAAACAGAAGTACACAGAGGCCCCTGACCCAGGTCACGTAGTAGTAAAGGACGTGGCTGGGATTCACACTGAGACATCCGTCAACAAAGTCTGCCCTGTCCATACTCTTCTGCCTTCTGCTAGAGTCCTGTTCTTAAGGAAGGATAATCTGGTTGAGCTCATGAGTACACACATGACACACCTGGGTAAAGAAGGAAATATAAATACAAGTCAAAGACAGAACATGATTATTCAGTTAATTGTATGGCTCAGAAAATCAGCTTCTCCGAGTGTGTTCACCCATCTAGGGAATGGAATGTGCGGAAGAAGAGCCTTGCTGTTTCAGCACGGGAGAGAGTTACAACATCCCCCCTATTGTCCACCACTTTGGCAATGCAACATCTGGCCCCGTGTCCTTCCTGGGGCTTCCTGGAGTGGAGATGTTGCTGCAGTCTGAGGTCAGCAAAGTCTAAGGATCGGGGGAATACGTGGCAGTTCATCTGTATTTGAAAGAAGATGGTGCTTGAGTTTACCTGGCTGGCAGTCCTGGATACAGGCGATTGCATCAGCACAGGCATTGCTTAGATTAATAATTGAGCCTCCGATGTTAGGACCCAGAGAATCCAGCTAAGTTCAGTGATTCTTTCCCCATTTCTCCACAACAGATATTTGGCCAGTCTCAGCATCTCTCATAAAATCTGGTCCAAAAATAAATGTGTTCTGAAAATCTCAAATTGATATCCAGCTAATAACAAGCTAGCACACCATAAAACAGTCATCAGGATTCAACTGGTGCAGCACCACACTTTGGAAAGAGAGATCCACATTTGGAATTCCACTCGAGATACTCATACTTGGCTGAGTTCTCTCTGCCCTGTTGGGGCCCACAGCACTGTAGCTTCACAAAAGGAGCTCTTCTCCCAGGGGCTACAGGTCATCCAGGTCTAGAACTTGAACTGGGTCTGGGACATCCCATTACTTGGGCCAGATTGGAGATTCTTGACGTTTTTGATGGGCGGTGTCTCTCACTGTGGTCGTTTAGATTTTTAGAGGGGATCTTTTCTGTGTTTTTTTTTCTTAGCAGCATCAGATCAAAAATGTTTTCACAGGTTAGAAAGGTGTAATTTGTTTATGTGCCTTAAAATGATAGAATTTAGTATTAGAAGGTGTGACCCTTCCCCCAAGAGGCCAACCCCTCTCATTCAACAAATGAGGAACTCTTAAACCCAGGGAAGGTGTGTATTTGCCAATGCTAAGAACAGGCATGTCACTGAGCTCTCCTGACTTGCACTCCCGTGCATTCTCTAGCTCGCTGTGCTCTCCCCTAATTTATCTTTGAGGCCAGTCAGATGATTAAGGCTAATTAGAGAGAGTTCTCGTTGGTATGGATAATTAGCAGAGAGGTACCGGCTTTGAGTCAGAAATCCTAGGCTTCCATCCAAATTCTCACTACCTGAAAGACCTAGAGTAAATCATTTAACTTTCCTGATCCTCACTTTCCACATCTGCAAAATGTGTATAACAGTAGTACCTAGTGCCCTGGGCTGTTAAGAGCATCAAAAAAGATACTACATGGGAACTTGTTTAATGGGCCATAAAGCACTCTGCAAATCTAGTTGTAAAAAAGGATGAAAATATGATTTTAAAATGTGATAATGTTTGTATTGACATGGTTTATATCTGTGTATAATTTTTCTCCTCCCACTACCCCCTAAAATAAAAAACAAACAAGAAATTGGTTTTAGAACAGACTGCATTCCTGCCAATTTTTTCTTCTAAATTGAGTGCTCTTGGAAGGTTACAAGGCACAAGAAATGGCACATTCTAAATCATTCCTGTTGAAACACATCAACATACTAATAGCGGTTGTTTCAGGGTAGTAGGAATGTGGGAAATCTTTTTAAAAAAATTCCTTTACATTTTCTCAGTTACTGATAATGAAAATGTATTAGTCTTATAATTAAGCAAAAAGCATTTAAAAATCAATCTTACGGTACATTTGTAAAGGTCCCCATTTGATAGCAATAATAATTGCTTCCATTTATCCATTGCTTACTATGTGGCATACACTTTACATATATTGCTTTATTAAATTTTTAAAAAATCCTGCCTGCGTGATAAGTATTATTTGCTCCATTTATAGACGGTAGCCTGAGGCTCAGTGAGATTAAATCACTTGGCCAAGACTGCACAGCAAAATCCACAAATCCACAGAGTTTCTCTGATTCCTGAGCCTGTATTTTTTTTTTTTTTTTTGGCTGGGCCCTGCTGCGTCGTGGGATTGAGATTAGGATTTGTCAGTGTTTCACCTTCCGGCTCCCTCTATATACTGTGGTTATAGCAGACTGATGAACCTGAACTTGGCCTAGTAGACAGAAGCCTGGCTTTTCTTGGGTCAGAAGAACTGGGCTCCGGTCCTGTCTCTGCCAGTTAAGAGGTGGAGCTTGACCTCAACAGATCCCTTCGCCTCTCTGGAACCTGTGATTTTTCCTTGTTAGATGAAGGGCCTGGATTAAATAAATGCCTTTTAAACCAGTTTTAGCTGCAGACCCAACCCACTTTTTCTTTTCAGATGAAATTTTAATTGCCTGGCCCAGGTGTCATGGTCTCCTTGGCCTATGAGATCCAGAAAAGATGACTCACATCTCAGCCCACACTATGTCAAAGTACAATTCCCAGGGCCTCATCCCGTGGGCCCCACTGCCACTGGGGAGGGATCGTGTTTTGCCTGTTCTGCACTTCATTGGTTCAAGCATAAAATTTAGCTTTTTACCTTAATTTCTCCTAAAAACACCAGCAAAACCAGTCATGAGTCTTTGTGTGTATAAAAGAATTTACTGATTATTTTGGGAAGATGAAGGGATTTGCAAAAAAATAGCTTGAATTTCCTATTAGATACTCATGCCAATAAAAGCTTTTGGACCTTTTTGAAAACCTGGGCTCCAGCCTCTGGTCATGTTGCCCTTCTCCCCTCACTCCTTCCCTCTCGTTCCTTCTTTCCATCTTTGACCATCACAGATTTCTATTTCTCATGCCGTGGAGATTAGCCCTCTCTTGGTGGTCCTCAATACTCCAGCTTTCACTGACTCACGTCCCCTCCCATGCAGCAAATTTTGCTCTTCCCCTAAAGAAATGAACACTCTTGAAGATTTTGTGTGCTAGGAGTTGACGTAATTTTTTTTAACAATGCATCTTTTGGCACTTTAATATATAAAACTGATGAAGGGTGATGCTTTCTGTTTGAAGCTGCCTAGGAAGGCCCAGCACCTCACTTTCTGAGGCACCCCAGCACTCAGAGAAGCGCAGATAGAAAACTACTGGACTAGATAGTGTTTTTTTTTTTTTTTTTGGTACGCGGGCCTCTCACTGTCGTGGCCTCTCCCATTGTGGAGCACAGGCTCCGGATGCACGGGCTCAGTGGCCATGGCTCACGGGCCCAGCCGCTCCACAGCATGTGGGATCCTCCCGGACCAGGGCACGAACCCGTGTCCCCTGTATCGGCAGGCGGACTCTCAACCACTGAGCCACCAGGGAAGCCCTGGACTAGATAATCTTTAATGTGGAATCCTCTATGAACTATTCCCTTCCCTGCCTCTTCCCAAATGTAGTTGGCCACTTTCTCTTCTGAAACCCCATGTTGCCCCAAGTAGAGGTCAGGTGTAGTGTGCAAAATGTGTGTGTCTTTGCGTATCTTTCTCCCCAACTAGACTGTTAACGGAGAGAGGGGGGCCTACGATCATTAATCTCTGTACACCAGGTACTTGCTGAGCTGGTCGTAATGACTGCCGGTGGGTGAGACGATGTGACTGCATGTGAGCACTCAGTCACAGATCACTCCCTGCAAAGAAGTCGGCTAAAAGGGACTGTATAGACAAGAAAGTCAGCAGAGCCTCTGTATGATGCCTGGGGGGAAACCATAATGACACCTTGCTCTCTCTCCTCCCCTATGTGCATGAGGTCTGCAGCATCCACTGTGCATGGGGGTGGAAAGAAATTCTGCTTAAAGTCTTCATTTGTAAACTTTTTGTTATCAGCCCAGTTGGCCGTTTTATTTAGATCATTTTGTGAAAGACCATGTTTGGATTAGTGTTAGGCATAAGTAAATGGCAGCTCTTTATCCGCTCTGAAATGCTCAAATGGTTCACTGAGGTAACTGTGCAGCTGTTGTAGGACGTGTACTAGCATTAGGCACTGAGTTGGAGAGGAATCTGGTGCCAGACGTTTCTGGCAGCGGCTGCAGTTCTCGCGAGGATCCCGGTGAGGAAGCTGTCATCAGCGGCAGTGCTAGGGGCAGGGCCCGTCAGTAGGTGCCTTGCTGGAACAGAATCTTGGATTTCAGCACAAGGAAGGAGGGAAAGGAGTTTTTCTCTTGAGTCACAATCATTAATAATCATTCTTGAAATTCCATTTCAATTACTGGGAGTGAAGTGTTCATAACCCAAAGTGATTTTATCTGCAATTTGTATGTTTTATGTAGCTCCTCCCTTCTTCCCTCCCCCCCCTCCTCCCCCCCTCCCTCCTTTTTTCCCTTCTGATCAGATGATGTAAACCAAAGAGAACTTATAACAGTACTCTACCCTCACTGGCTTCTGGGGAGCACTAATGTCCTTTATCTCTCATATTCTGGACATTTTTTGATGGGGGCGGGGTTTGGTCCACTTATGTCTGTCACTGTCCTAATTCTTTTTATAGTGGAACTGACAGATAAGGAGAATTACTGTGATTATATCTCAGGGTAAGTTACCAAGCTGTCTCTGAGAATCAATAGGAAGCTTTCACATTTTCCAATCACATGCATATACTCTTTCTCTCTCTCTTCCCTTTTCCATTCTCCCTGCACATAAACACATATACAGAAAAATAAGGTTACAAAGTCAGAGCACAGTCCTGGAGAAGCATGGGCAATTTCTCTGGATGGCCATTCCAAAGGAAACTTTAAAATTAAACAACAGACTAAGATTAGCTGAAAGTGAAGTGGTGATATATATACAGAAATATAAAGGTGTGGGTGCATATGGAATAGCTTATAATGCTTACCCATTAAAGATCAGAGCCTCCTCTAATTATTCATACTTGTAAGGGTTTTTAAGCAAGCTAAATGCCACATATACATTTGTGAGACTCAAATGTGCAGGTACCTGACCATTAGCTACAATTCCCTTGGAGCACTGGGCAAAACCAACTTCTCTGTGAAAGACGTACCATTGCAAAGGATATTGACCAGACATTCTGTTATACTTTATTTCTTTCATCTACAAAAATTTCTTAAGCACCTTCACTGAGGTTTTAGAGTCTCCATAAATAATACCATCCTTCCCTGCCTCATGTCTAGAACCATTTCAAAGAGAGATGCACAATCAGAGGTAGGCAGACCAAAATATCAACTTTTCAACCAAAACAGTTGATTGGAGAAATGGCCATACAAACTTGCTAACATAATCACCACTCTCTGAGTTAAATTTGTTGACTAGTTTGCACACTACGCTTCCAGCATAGTGGAGAGAGAATGTAGATTCCCAAAGGTAGGCTGACTCCTTCCCAAGCATTCCATGATGGTCTGCCAAACTTGCTGTGTTAGTCAGGGTTCTTCAGAGAAACAGAACCAACAAGATGTTTATAGATAAACTTATACTTATAAAGAGATTTATTATAAGGAACTGGCTCCCATGATTATGGAGGTCGAGGAGTCCTAAGATCTATAGTTGGCAAGCTGGAGACCCAGGGGAACCAATGTTTCAGTATGAGAGCCGGCAAGCCTGAAACCCAAAAAAAGTCCAAAGGCCAGAAAAGACCAATGTCCCAGCTCAACAGTGAGGCAGAGGAAGATCTTTTTTACTTAGCTTTTTTGTTCTATTCCAATTCAATTGACTGGACGAGGCCCACCCACATTAGGGAGGACAATCTGATTTACTCAGTCTAGAGATTCAAATGTTTATTTCATCCAGAAACACTCTCACAGACACACCCAATAATAATGATTGACCAAATGTCTGGGCATCTATGGTCTAGTCAAGTTGATACATCAATTACCCATCACTCTTGCCAAATAGAGAAGTGACCTCCTCTTCTTCCAAGGAGGTTTGGAGGAGAAAAAGTAGTGAGTGAGGAGCCTGACAGAAGCCTGGATGGGGTGCCACACTCATGGATGTTTCTCCCCACGGGAACCTTGGGTGTGGAGAAATAAGTGTTCTTGCAAACAGCAGGCAGTCTGTTAGACAATGGCAATACAAAAATGAGTATACAAGAGTCCCTGATCTCACCAAAGAGGAAAGGGGTGTGGAGGGAGGGATAAGTTAGGAGGGTGGGATTAACATATACACGCTACTATATATACACACCACTATACATATACACACTACTGTATATAAAACAGGTAAACAACAAGGACATACTGTATAGCACAGGGAACTATACTCAATATTTTGTAAGAGCCTATAAGGGAAAAGAATCTGAAAAGGAATACATATATATGTACATATATAGTAGCTGAATGACTGTGCTGTACACCTGAAACTAATGCAATATTGTAAATCAACTATACTTCAATTAAAAAAAGTCTCTGTTCTCAAAAACCGCATGAGCAGAATAAAAGCCTTAATATATTTGTTTTAATACAGTGTACTGTAGGCTAATAGAGATAAAGGTATACACACAAAAGGGCTAGGAGGGGGCACAGCACTGAATAACTCATTTGCCTAGCATGAAAGGCTAACATTTCTTGCAGGGTATCATTTGCCCCAGGAAGTACCACATTTCACCTTCCACATACTATGCTCCAACTAGGTTTTACACAAATCTATGAACATGCATGGGTCATGGGCAGTGTAAATCCTCCTACAAGAGCACCAGGTGCAGTGACCAGGGTGGGATTATAGGAATTATCCAAATGGTGACTTCCCAAAGGGGCAGATATACCAGTGTGTTAGCATGTAAGACAGTAATGGAAAATTCTCTGGTTGTCATCACCACTCTACACTAGTTATTACCCAGTCAGCTCTGGATTCCTCAGAGGCTGTTTTTTTAGCTTGGAAATGATCTGAATCTTTTTGCTGCTCTTCCTGTTGGCCTGCCGCTGCAAGGAAAAAGAGGGGAACAACTGACAATGAAATGTTGACCGAGTAAAGCTAAGACATTGTAGTCATATGGGAAGAGTCTAGGATTTGAGGTTGGAGGATCTGGATTCAAATTCTGACCTCACTATTTATTGGCTCTGTGACCTTGGGTATGTCTTTATACCTCTCTGAGATTATAGAAAATGAGGATGTTAATAAAAAATAATGATACTTTATAAACTTACATTGAGGATGAAACTAGATAATGTGTGTGATAATGCTCTGAAAAATACAGTGTTACCCCAAATCAGTTATCATCTGATGAGACATTTGGTAGAGTTGCAAGTTAAAACAAATTGCTCAAACATTACAGGAATCTTTGGTGTTTCCCTTTTTTTCCTTCTATTCTACCTCTTCCCTAAATACTGAATTTTGTTCTTATGCTAACGCCCAGCCGCAGAGAAATACATATGAAATGGTGACCATGGCAGTAAAGTACTGCATTTACACGAAGCCTCTCTGCTTCCTTTATGGGCTGATTCCTAAGATGCTGTTGAACCAAGTAGACTCAGTTTATTCAGTGTGGGACTTTTTCTCAGCCAGCATAGTACCGCTCACCATCAGGCCTCTGCAAAGCATACATCCACTTCAGGCTAGCCCTGGGTTTCTGTTTCCATTATGGGTTTAGAAACATGTCCAAAGTGATATGAGAAAAAATTAAGAACAAGCAATAGTTCACCTAGGTAAAAATAAGACTTCCAGAGACCTCAAGCACCTAGATTATGACAGAGTATCCAGAGAAAAGCATTCCTTTTTAGACCTACCTCCATCCTCCCCCCACCCCAAATCAAAAACCACATCAAATGGAAGAATAATTGCCCTGATTACAACGGAGGAGAAAGAAAAACTTAAAAATTAAAGAAATTGATAAAAAAGAAATTTAAAAGTTCAACAGATTGAGGGCATGTCAAACAGAGGCATGCATGTCTCACTTACACATACCTAAAAATTATAGGGTTTTAGACTGGAGGAGATTTCAGAGGTTATCTGGTTAATATATATATCAAATCACTATGTTGTACATCTTGAACTAGTATAATGTTATGTGTCAATTTTATCTCAATAAAATAAACTGGGGAAAATATTTTTAAAACTTCAGCTCAATTTGCTGTAACAGACATGTCTGAGCACCTCATGTATGTCAGCCTTAAGGAGACAAAGATGAAAAAACATGGGATCTGCTTTCAAGGGAAACACACACACACTTTATAATGTAATGAAGTTGTGCAATACTTACAGCAGGTATCAAGACTAAAGGGTTTGGAGAGCCCTGAGGGGAGAGAGCTCAGATATGTCAGAACTTTTAGAAGTCGTGAGAAGGTCACAAAGGAGATGGAACTCTATCAGGGTCTTAGACGGTGAGTAAGAGTCTGTACAACCCCTTGGGAGAAGGGAGGGAAAGAGCTCAAAAAAGGAAAAGGGCGCAAGCTAAGGGAAGAGGAGACAACCATAAGCAAGAAGTGGAAAATGCCCAGCGATTCATTTACCTGAGGGGGCAGGTGATGCTCAGGTTGGAAGGAGAGGCTGAACCTTTAAACTCTGGGGAATTTAAAAAGCAGCATTAAATAGAAGTTAAGAATATGACCACTTGGGTTTAAATTCTGGCTCTGCCACCTGCTAGCTGTGGGGAAGTTACATGACTGTTCTCTGCTTCCTCATCTGGAAAATGGGGAAAAATATAAAGTGTCCATCTCATAGAATTATTATGAGGATTAAATTAGATAATACCTGAAAAGTAGTTAGAACAGTGTCGGGTACATAGTAGGTACTCAACAATAATTATTATTAAACTGTTGTTATGGACTGAATTGTGTCCCCTCAAAATTCGTATATTAAAGTCCTTACTCCCAATCTGACTGTATTTGGAGACGGGGCTTTTAGGAGGTAATTAAAGTTAGATAAGGTCATAAGGGTGGTATCTTAATTCAGTAGGATGGGTGGCCTTATAAAAAGAGCAAGAGAGATCTCATTCTCTCTCCACACTCATGAACCATGAAAAGGCCATGTGAGTACACAGCCAGAAGGCGGCCATCTGCAAGCCGGGAAGAGAGCTCTCACCAGAGCCTGACCATGCCAGCAGTCTCCAGGGCTGTGAGAAAATAAATGTCTGTTGTTTAGGCCACCAGTCTATGGTATTTTGTTTTAGCAGCTTGAGCTGACTATTATGCTTATAGACCAGGAATTGCAAACTCAATTGGTAATAAAGTGACATGAGTAATATCATTAAATGAAATGACCTGTTCTTAGAAAAGCAACAGTATATGCTTAGTGAGGCAAGTTCAATGATAAACTGAACCCGGGTATATCTGACAGAAAACTGGGAGTGATGGAGCCTGGTGAACTGCAGAGTGACAGCCAGGTTGTGGCCAGCACTTGGGTTGAGTCAATTGATTATTGCTGTGTGAGAAACTAGGCCTAACATTCTAGGACTGTCTGACATTTTAATGAAAAAATAGAATTTTTTTTGTTGTTGGGGTGGTGTGATTTCTAAATTTTTAACTGTTGACCAAAATACAGTGAGGACATAAAAGTAAAACCTAGCCCACAGACCTCTAAGCTGCCCCATCAAACATGCTCAGAGACCAGTGCCCAAGAAGACTGGTCTGGGCAGGAGCCACCAGTGACGGGGAGACTGGCTGGGATAAAGAAATGTCAAAACAGGAGGTGGGAGGAGACAAAGATTTCTAGTCAGGCCTCAATTCAAACTCTGTTTTAGCTCTGTAAACTTTAGCCAATATTTGGGATCTTTCTGAGACTCAACAGTGTTTTCAACAGAAAAATGGTGATGAAAATAATAGCAGTATTATATGGTTCTTGAGGGAATGAATGGAAAATGTATATAGAATGTCTAGTGAGCACTTGAAAATATTAGTTCCTTCTCTTCTCCTAGTTGATAATAAAAGCCTGAACAAAGGGAAAAATGCTGGAATGGAGAGGATGCTAAAAGAACACGGCACCTATAGAATGACTAGGATTTGATTGGATGGGGAAGACTTCAAAGTTGATGACCCTTGGGAGGGAAGGGATAAGGAAGCTGTTAACTGTGGTTCACAAGAGGAGAGAGATTAATTACTTGTGTTTTAGATAAATTGAACTTGAGGAATCTATGGAACATTTGGGTTGAAATCCCCTACTGATGTCAAAATAAGTGTATAAAGTAGAGAGCAGTTAGGGTAGAGATATCATATTTTGGATGCTATCATCTTACAGATGAATCCAAGTTGAATCCATAGAAGTGGTCAGGAGTTTTCAAAGAGACCAAGTAGCATAAGAAGAAAACCCTTTGTTTTTGCAGTTTGAAGTTTACCAGTGCCTTTCAGGAGAGAGGTTTGATGAGAATACTAGCTTCATGTAGTCTGTGCTGGTGACACCCCCATCTGCCCTTTTATCTGCACCTTCCTAAATCTCAGGGACGACTCTAATCCATCAAGGAAACAATAAATGATGTTCAGCATAAAAAGGGAATATTTGCTTTTAGGATGAAGTATCCCTAGAAAATATGCTGTAAATTAAACCTTGATTTTCTTGTAGTGAGAATGATACAGAGGATTATGCTCTTGACACAGGGCGTTGTGCCCAACATTTTATAGGCATGAGTACAAACTCCATATTGAATTAATTAATTATAAATGATAACCATGTATAATATAAAGCCTCTTCAAGTATACATAATTAAAGAGAGTAATACAAAAACCAATCACATAAATTATATTTAATATGAGGGCATAGAATAAATATTAAACAAAGTTATTATTTTATTCCTGACATTCTCATTGGCAAGTGACGGAAATTTCATTGTCATAGAATCAGAAAGCATCCCTTGGTAAAGTTTTCACAGACCTTTCTGACAAGACTTTGGAGGCTACTGGGGCTGCTCTCTGCCTGTATGAAGAGTTGATGAACTTTGCTCTTATTCTTATTTTTTCTTATGATAGTTTCCAGAGTAAGTATTGTTGGATAACATGTTGCCTTTTCTGCTAGAATCAAGAATAAATTTATGCTTTCCTAAGCTGCCATCTCACCAGGATGAGTACTGTTCACTTACACTGTGAGGTTATTCATGGAGGATGAACTTTGAACTACATAGAAACCACCTTTTAAAACATTGACCCTCTCATCTTGCTACTTTACACAATGTCAAAAGAGGCTCAAAGCTGTTACTTAAATAGTAGAAAATTCTATCAAAATTAAGTTTGATTCAAGTCTGTGGCAAGTTTTGGTGAATCCTAACAATCACCAGTTTGATCCTTTCAAGGGAAATTTTAGGGAAGTTTCGTCCTATGTGATTATAAAAAACAAAAGACTTTTAATAAGCATGGAGAATATCTTATTTAGAATAGCAAATATTTATTTGTGTTGTACTTTGGAATTTATAAAACACTTCCTATACATTAACTCACTGTAGTCTCAAAGTGCTCTCATATATGTAATAGCAAGGCAATTATTACTATTTCTAATTGCTATAGTTGAAGATTGAGTATCAATGAGATTAAATGTCTTTTGCTGAGCAACACACACAGTTAATAAGGGATAGAATTAGGGACCAGAACCTTGGTCCTCTAGTTTCTAAGCTGATGCTGTTTCCAAGAAGCTGTTCCTTCTAATGAGCAGTCCCCATTCCCCTTGGGATGCTGTGCACTTTTTCAAATGTTGGCATAACTGCTCAAAATATTTTTAGAAAATTTGTTTTTAGGTGTGCTTTCTCTGTCATACTAGAAATTTCATCTCAACATTAGCCACATTATCCATCTTGTCTCACTACTTAGAGCTCCACTGTCTTCCTCTTAGACCCTGAGGGCTCAGCACTGCTGCTGTCTGTTGCAGATATTTGGGAGGGGTCTGTGCATGCATGAGGTGAACCAGGGGGCCAGACTGAGACTAAGGGCCAGGGAACTCTTGTGAAGGCTCTCAGGTTGCTCTAGAATTAGTTGGGGACACCTGATTGTCACTCTCCTGCTCTCTCTGCTAAGAGCTGATCACATGCATTTAGCGAGCTGGCTCCATTAACAGGAACTTCTGCACATCAAATTGTCAGAAGTCAAGTGCTCTCTATCCCTTTCTTATGAAAACAGGACAGTGCATCGCAAATAGTTCCATTAAAGTGATTATAACCTTATTTCCACATATTGGCTTGTATAAAAATGTATTTTTTTGAAAATTTTACTTATGTGAAATCTCTGAGTCCTTTATAATACTAATAAAGAGTTTGGAGGCCACCCCAAAATGGCATCCAGACCATAAGGGATGTCATTTATATTGATGATAACAGAAATAGAAGAAGAATGTTTATGACAAACTTGAGTGAGTCACCAAGTGAGATAGCATCCTTTCCTTCTGGATATCTCTATAAACACCGATTATCTTTTTCAAAGGAAAATGATTCTACTAAACTTTTACCATCTTTCCAAAGTAGTTCATGTTTTTTGAGTAATTCCTTTCTTGTTAATGAGATGGATTTGCCCTCGTCAGCCACTCACATTCTCCTTGACCAAGGTTATGCATTTTCAAACTGACAGACCCAAGAAGATTTTGTTAGGATACTCATTAAAGATTAAAATTAAGATTTGGGGGAGTAATAACTTTTAAGGGTCTGTATTTAGATCTTTCCAAAGAATGTAAGGGTGAGGGATGGTGTTTGTGTTTGTGTGAATATATATAAGGAGACCATCCTCTCAAAGGTGCCAGAGGCACCCCTTTTCCAAGATGTGAGTGTGTGTGTGTGTGTGTGTGTGTGTGTGTGTGTGTTTTGAGAGAAAGGGACTGGGTATACTGCGACATGTTTTTACAAGGTGAAAGGAAGTCTAGACAAAATTCAAGAGAGGAAAATGATGATTGTAGTGGTGGTGGTGGTGGTGGTGGTGCTGGTGGTGCTGGTGGTGGTGATGGTGCTGGTGGTGGTGATAGTGGTGGTGGTGGTGGTTGTGTTGGTGGTAATGATGATGGTGGTGGTGAAGGTGATGGTGGTGGTGATGGTGGTGATAGTGGTGGTGGTGGTGATGGTGGTCATGGTGATGGTGGTGGTGATGGTGGTGGTGGTAGTGGTGGCAGCAGGGAAAGGATAAGTTCATAAGGTGATCACAATCTGAGATTCTCATGGCTCTAACATCCATGATCTGATTATGGTCTCAGAAGAGGCTCTTCAGTTGGACATGGGGAAGTCCTTCCCTGATGGGCTTTGTGCAGAGTCTGAGGCAGTGGCTGCCCCAGTGTTTTAGAACAAGAGCCAGCAGACCAGTTGCCATTCCACTGTTGGCACCCCTTCTCATGGTCACAGCAGGAAATATTGCCTATGAGTCAGGGACTGGGGCTCCAACCCTGGTACTCAGGGGAGCCTGAGAGATCCAAACAATGTGGGTACAATGCTTCTTGGAGACAAAGGGATGAAAGGGTTACTCTCTGAGTACCTTGTTCCTTTTTCCATTACTTGCACATTTATCTATAGCACTTATTATCTTCCTAGAAATCATTTTTTAACCACCTCATAGGGATTCCTAAATGTGATGGTTCCATGATTCCCTGAAGGCTTCTACTATACTCTAGGGTCCTTAAGTAATTTTTAGTTTGTACTACAGATTCCACCCCTTCTGAAATCCTTTGGGATTATTTCTAGCTCCTATCTTACCATGGGTTGACAATCCCTTATCTAAAGCTCTTGGGGTCAAATGTATTTCATAGTTCAGATCTTCTCAGATGTTAGAATAGTAATAATGTAAATTGCATAACATCCTTAGCAGTACGCCCAGTAACACAAGAAATTAATATTTCCTTAGTGAATGTACGAACAGTCATGTTAAGGGGATAAGCAAAGATTATAAACAGCCTCATGTCAATCTGCACCAGCTCTCACTGCCCCTGAATTTGTACAAATTTATAAAAAAAAAATCAGTTTTCAGGATTTCATGACTGTTACAAGGGATTGTGAGCCTATACTCACTGTTGTCAAACATCCTGAAAGTGAGGAAAGAGTGAGAGGTACAATGAAAATCTCAAATGGAAGAGAATGTCATTGCCCTTCTTAGTAGGCTGAATAATGGCCACCCAAAGATAACAGGGCCTCATTCCCAGACTCAGTGAATATCACCTTATAAGGTAAAAGATGTGATGAAATTAGGATCTTGAGATGGGGAAATTATCCTGGATTATCCAGGTGGGCCCTGAATGCAATCGCATGTATCTTTTTAAGACAGAGGTGGAGTGAGATGTAACATACACAGGAGAGGAGAAGGTAATGTGAGGGCAGAGCAGAGAGAGATTTGAAGAAGCTGGCCATGGAGAGTGATACAGCCACAAGCCAAGGAATGCCAGCAGCCACAGGAGCAGCAAGAGGCAAGAAATGGATTCTTTCTTGAAGTTTTGGAAGAGAACCCAGCTCTGCCGACATCTTGATTTCAGCCCATTGACACTGCTTTTGGACTTCTGACCTCCAGAAATATAAGAGAATTACTATCTGCTGTTTTAAGTCACCAAGTTTACAGTTATTTGTTATAGCAGCCACCCTAATGAGGAGGGTCTTATTCTTCATTCAAGTCTTCCAATGTGAGCCCCTCTTTTTGGATCACTTGTCTTTTTCCAGTGATTCTTTGGGTGTTACTTAACTTCTCTAAATATCAGTTTTTTTTTCATTTGTAAAATGAAGGTTATAATACACACCTCACAGGGCTTTTGTGAGAACTCACTTTAAAAAATATATATAACTTGCTTAGCATATCACTGGCATAAAGTTAGTACTCAATAAATGTTAGTTTATTTTTGACATTACTGTTCTCTGAGAATCCCTTTATAACTTCTCAGGATATATGAATTTACATTTACATTTGAGTCCATCTATATTGCAGAAAGAGTCAATCAATCAAATTTCAATTTTTTCTCATCTAAAAGATTTTGTCATCCCATTTATAATCACCAGTGTCACAATGATGATGCATTTGATGTCTAAGAGTGTTAGATGTCTAAAGACATACCAATCAGTCCTGGGAGGCTGAGTTTCTATTTTTATCCCAAACATTTGTATTTTCCCAAAGGCTGGAGACATTGAACTTGGTGTCTTCAATCAAACCAGTGCTAATTTGCCTGACAAATGCTTAAAAATGTGCCCATTTGCAGATGGGTATGCTTATAGGTACTTTGTAGAATGTCTTTTTCCAAAAGTGGGAAACCATATAAAAGTACAAAAAAAAAATATCTAAGGGGCTAGTAGTACACTTTGAAAGGAGATAATTAGTATTTGTAAAATTATCCAAACTCATAAAAAGAAGAATAAATGGGACAACAAATTTGTAAGAAAGCCCGCACCAGGAAATAAGATGTATGGAGAACAGAAGCTAAGGGATGGCAAAGAAGGGTGTTAGTGAATATCGTTTGTCTACTATGGCCAGGCAAGTGCTAGGCACAGTCACACACTGATAAGGTATTTGTACTACTTAGATCCAATCAGACCAAATATTTCTGATAGAGTGTTCTGCTGTAGCTGTCCTCATTTGAGCAGGACTGGTTTCACTATTTACAGATATACAGCCTTGTCTCTTAAAGGGTAACTATTTTTTGAGCTTACCATATTTTAAAGTACATTCTTCTTTTAGGCAATGCAATGTTGTAGCTTCTGACAAATGTCTTAAAGGCTCAGGGTAACTGGGAAGTGTCCACAACCCCACTGAAAGCCTGGTCTGAGGTTAAGGTCACAAACTGTAAGAGATGCCAAGCAAGGCCACAGCAATGATTTAGTATCACACTGTCCTTTTACAAAGGAGGAAGCCGAGGCACAGAGTTCCACACACCAACCTGGGGTCTCCCAGTTGTTAATGAGCGAGGCGAGACCCAAAGTGCTTGTCTTTCTATCCCATCGAGAGCTCTTTCTGTCCCACCATAAGGCACTCTGTTGATGTGTGGTTAACTGTTTTCTCAACTTTCAATTTCAGCCTTTCCAAGGCTGCAGCACCAGGGAAAGGAAAGGAGTCCACAGCTGGGCTAAGAGTTTGGAGATCCAAATGTAGAACTCAGCTCCACTACTGATGGGGCTTGATCAGGGGAAGATCATTTACCCTCGATTTGCCTAAGATTTCCCCATCCAGGAAATGGTTCTCACTGCCCTCTATTCTTTTCCTTCAGAACACGTATCACAATTGTCTATTATTTTCCTTCAGAACACGTATCACAATTGTCAGATCTAACATCTGATTCCTGCTCTAGGGTGTGGTGGGTGAGGACACAGAAAGACTCTGGAGCTGTACTGCTGGGGTTCAAGTCCTGGCTCCCCCATTCACTACCTCTGTGGGCAAGTTACTTAGTCTCTCTGTGCCTCAGTTTCCTCAATTGTTAAATGAGGATAATGATAAACACTATCTCAGATATACATAAATGAGTTAATATGGGTAGAACACTTAGCAGAGTACCTGGCACCTATTAAGTACCATCTGTATACTTGTTCTACAATTTCCTTATCTGTCTCCTTCACCATTTCATCTCAAGGGCAACTGTCTTCTTGATTGGATTCCTGCCTTTCTTCCCAATTTTATCTCTTGCTACTCTCCCACTGGCACTAACTTATTTGCATTTCTCACCCAGTTTTCTGAAGTTTCCATGACCTTGTGGAGAATTCCCCTACTCAATATATCCTTTCCTCCACGGTTTCCAAGCAACAATGTGATAAAAAAAAAAGACCAAAACTGAAAAAGAGACTGAGAATGCGTCAGATTGTCTTGGTTTTCTTTAGAAAAAGAGGTGACTGAACGCAAAAGGGATCGAATAGGCTGCACTTTGTAAACAGTAGGACTCCCATTAATTAGTTTTCACAGCGCTCTGAGGATAAATACTTAGTTCACTGAAGTCAACCAGAGGTTGTCCTGGGCTTAGCAATGACCAACAGGAAGCAAGTGCCACCACACCAGCTAGTCATGCCAGAGCACCCAGAGATGCTCCATGGAGCTCTGGGGACATGTTCCCTAACATCTTGGGAGGGTGGAAAGCTTTTCCCTTTGTGTTCCCACTGTAATACATCTGTATTTTTTCTTCCATTGTGTGCTGTGTAGATCCATCTTTAAGGTCTACTTGTTTTGTGTTGTTTTTGTTTTTTCCTCTGACACACTTTTCAGCTTTGTGGGGGCAGGGATCATGTGTTAGTTGTCCCTATGTTCTGACGTGTAGGCACAGCTGATATCTAATGTGCCTGGTGTATGTTCTTAAACTCTCTTATTCCTTGGTTTCCTGGACACCAAACCCTTCCAGTTCTCCTCCAAATTCTCTGATCCTTCCTTTTATATTTCTTGGCTGGTTCCTCTTTCTTTGCTCAGTCCTCTGGTGGTCCCTACACTCATTCTTCTTTCTTCTCTTCTTACTCTTCATGCTCCCCTTGGTACTCTTACCTGATTCCACAGCTTCACCCACTCCCTACAAGCAGAGGTTTCCACAATCTATCTATGTCCCGACCTGATCTCATCCTTCAACCCAACCACTGGCCAGACATCTTTATGTGGATGGTTCATGTGTCTCTCATAGTAAGTCTACTTCTAAAACAAAACACATCCCACATTGTCATGTAAAAGCGCTCTTCTAAATCTCATTTTGGATAAATACTCCAGCTGGGAAACTTGGACTTCATCTTTTTTTCCTGCCACATCTCAGAAGTCTTTATTTGTTGAAAACGTAGAATTTCTGTATCATATTTTTGATGCCTCCTCAAAATCTCCATTGCCATTGCTTTAGTTCATGTTGACATCATCTCTAGTTTGACCTACAGCAACAGCTTCTTAATTCCTTCATAACAGTGACATTTTAGTAGAGTATGGGCCAGATTTTTTGCAGACTGTTCCTCAATTGGGGTTTTCTTATGTTTAGAGTCAAGTTATACATTTTTTGGCAGAAATGATACATAAGCAATGTATCCTCCCTTCTTGGTGCATCACATTAGAAAGTACATGGTAACTCTGTACTGTACTTAATAAGTATTTGGTGGGAAGATTTTTTTTTTTTCCGGTACGCGGTCCTCTCACTGCTGTGGCCTCTCCCGTTGCGGAGCACAGGCTCTGGATGTGCAGGCCCAGCGACCATGGCTCACGTGCCCAGCCACTCCGCGGCATGTGGGATCTTCCCAGACTGGGGCACGAACCCGTGTCTCCTGCATCGGCAGGCGGACTCTCAACCACTGCGTTGGTGGGAAAATATTTTGAGACCATCTAAATATTCTGTTTCCTCATCAAATTTTTACCAAGTAGTTTTATTATCTATAGATGGTTCTTGCCTGAATCAATTATTACTATGATGGTTGCAAAATGGTAATATTCTAACTCCATTATTCCCCCTACATTTTTTTGGTTGACATTCTACTTTAATTCAATAACCTATTTACTAACAGTATGGACTCAAGAACTGTTATTTTATTCAATGATGTATAACCCCTTAGTGTTTTCACTTATTCTGATGCTTACATTGTTTTAAATTTGGCCCGTGAGAGGCCCTTCAATCAAGCAACTGTGTCCTTTTGATATATCCTCATAATTTCTTGAGCATGTCTTTATTTCTAGCATAAGGAGCTTTTCATCGTCTTCATTTTTGTGGAATATTTTGACTGGCTAGGCTATAAAATTATAGGTTGTTGGTCACTTTCAGTGTTTTAAAGATGTCTTTCCATTTTCCTCTGACAGCCATCGTTTTTGTTGCTAAATCAGCCTCAAGACTTATTATTGCTCCTTAGAAGGCAATGTGTCTTTTTTCTCCTTTTGTCTAATTTTAAGATTTCCTCTTTGTCTTTGATTTTAGCATGCTTTACTATGTTATGCTTAGATGTAGTTTTCTTTATATTTACCCTGCTTGGGCTTAAACTTAATCAATCTGTGGTTTGATGCCTTTCAATTTCACAAATTCTCAAGTAGTATTTCTTCAAATATTGTTTCTGTCTCATGTTCACACTCCTTTCTTTCCTTTCTTTGTGGGACCCTGGTTACACATATTGGACATTTTCATATCTCTTTTACTCTTTTTCCTAACTTTCATGTTTTTTCTCTCTGTACTTCGATCAGGATACTTTAAACTTGCTTGTATTCTAGTTTACAAACTATGTTTTCTACTCTAATATATTATTAACCCCATCTCTTAAATTCTTAATTTCAGTTATTGTATTTTTCAGTTCTATATCCTTCCATTTGACTGTTTAATATAGATTACAAGTCCCTGCTGAAGTCCTCCATATTTTCCTCTATTTTCTTGAACATAGTTATTTTAATGTACCTGTCTATTAGTTCTAATATCTGAATCATCTGAAGGCCTGTTTCTGCTTGGCTTTTGATCAATTGATTCTTTTTTTTGTTTTTTAACATGCCTCATACTTTTGGTTGGATGCTGGACTTTGTATATTAATTGCATTAAAAATTATAGAGAGTCTGGTTGGTGTTACCTTCCTTCTAAGATGGTTAAGATCTTTTTCTGACAGCAGGGTACATGCAGATTACCTTAATTTTATTAGGATTGTCCTGTTTCATTTTGCCTTTACTCCTAGGATAAAGATTTTCCAGTATCTCAACTGAGAGCCTGGAATGTTTACCAGGACATTTCACATCAGCAGCCTTGAATTCCTTATCTGTCTTCCCAGACCCTTGTACAAGTCTTCTAAAATCTCTGCTCAACCCTTTGTCCTTCTAGCTGCTGGTTCCTGGTAGTTATTTGGAGACATACCCTATGTGCAGCTTAGAAATTGGCCAAAGCCTCAAGTGGAGTTTTAATGGAGACTTTTTAGGCTAACTTCCCTGTGGTTTTCTTTTCTCAGGATTTTGCCCCTCCAGTCCCAACTGTTTCAACTGTCTTAAACTCCAAGATCTGTCTTCTTAGACCATTGAATCTGCCACTTTCTGCTAGTATTCTACTCCCTTGTGCAATACTCACATCTACTTAGTCCAAATCAATCTTGCTGAAAACAATTTTTATGTAATTATATTAAAGATTTCAGAAATATTTTTCAAGTTCACCTTTTGTTATTGATTTTCAATATTACAGCATTATGGTCAGATAATATATAGTTTATGGGATATACTGGTTTGGACCAAATGAAATTTCCATTTTTGTAGGTCAAATAAAGCTGAATATTGGCACATTAAAAAAATCTTAAATATATAGTTCCTTTGCAATTTATTGATTCTTTAGAATACAGAATATGGAAATTTATATAATGTACCATGTATGCTTAGAAAATAATGTGCATTCTGTATTTGTTGGAGGTACTCTAGATTCTCTTTCTCTTTAAAACCCTTGCTGGGCTTTTGGTAATGCCCTTGAATTGGCCAGAAGGTAGGGCCATCTGCTGTGAACAATGAGGCAGTAAGTTTCCTACTTTGTGAAAAGACCCATCAATGCTACAAGCCATTTATCTTCCTCAAGTCTTACTATAAGGAAGCAAAACTGACCCTGGTATTATCAGCTACCACCCAACTGTTTCTTTTTCTGTCCATGTGAAGTATTGTGGAGAGAAGGGAAAGAGGCAGTCACAATCAAGACTTCCAGTGTCATACTGAAGCCTGAGGCAAAAGGAAAAATCAGTAATTCTGATTATTTCGTTATTTAAAATTTTTATATTTGGTTTATCATAGATTTTTTGTCTTAATTTTGATTTTTAAAAATGTTACTTTAAAATAGTATTTATCTTGATTACTGAGATTTTTGGTGCCTCCTGAAATTTTATGCCTGAGGTGATTGCCTCACTGCTTCTTCCTAGTTCGGTCCCTAGATGTTCAACATTGTAGGAAGCACAGGTAGGAGGCTTTTGCTTCTCTTCTTTCTCTGGAGAAGGTAGGGCTGGGGCTTCTTGACTCCTTGAAGCAATATAAGCAGAGAGGGACCAGGGAACTTCTCGACCACCAAAAACTGAGTAGTTTGATGAGATTTCTTATTCCAGACTACAAGAGTTAGGCCTCAGAAAAGGAACAGGCAGAGTCATCACCAGTCTGAGTGTTACCCCTTCCACTAGAGTGCAAAGAGCCGAGAAACAGGACACTGTGACTTTTCCCCTCTGTGGATTGTGTGTTCCATCAGCATTAGGAGAAGAAAGGGAGGAGAAGAGATCTATATTGAAACTGAGTTTGACATCTTAACTGGATTAAATTTTTAATAACCAACAGTGACCAGAGAGTTAGGGCATTTGGCCAAGTTGTCACTGAAGAATGCTAAAGGGAAAGAAGTTCTTGGAAATGGTAAAACCACTTCATGCTTATCCTCAATGAGTTTATACTTCATAATAACTGGTTGCATATGTATTGATAACAATAAAGTTTATTAAGAATATTATTCACATCTTTTGTATCATTGCTTCATTTTTATCTACCTGATCTATTAGATTCTGAAAGAGGTCAGTTAAATTTTCAAGTACTGTTATTGATTGAGCTACTATTTTCTGCAGTTGTGCTGGCTATTGTTTTGTGAAATTTCAGGTTATATTGTTAGGTGGGTATGTGCTCATGCCAATTATACTTTCTTGATATTGCTTCTTTCTTGTAAATACATTATTTTTCCTCTCATGATTTAAATTCTCTTTTGTCTGGTATTAAAAATTTTAGCCTGGCTTTCTTTGGGTTCATATTTACCTAGCATATTTCTCCAATACATTATTTTTAACCTTTAGCTGTTTCTTATATTAGGATTTATTTCTGAAGCTTAGTTTAATATTTCCTATTTATTATTCATTCTTTCATTACTTTTTCTTGCTTTCCGCTGGATGAATCAAATTTTATTTTCTTGTTCTGAAGATTACACATTCTATTTTCATCCTTTTAGTAAATACCCCTAACTTATTTATACTCATATTCCTCTATAGTTTCCTCCCATCCACATCAAAAGCTTATCAATAGACGTATCTTTCTTCTGAACAAAACAAGAATTTTAGCACTCTCTTACTTCTTTCTCTCTGTGTTCTGTTTTTACCCTATGAAGCTTTTGGAATTTTGACATGGTCATTGATACTCCTAAATATCATTTCATTAGATTTAAAAATCTTGCCTTAATTATGGGAAGTTCTCTGTCATTACTTCTTCACTATTTTCTCTTCTACATTTTCTTTCCTTTTTTTTTTCCCCTATTGGGACTCCTTTTTGCCAGATTTTGAAAATTGTTGCTTCAGTGTCTGTTTCCTTGATTTCTTTCATCATTTTATCCCTTCTAATACCTTCTGTTCTATGGCTGTATCCATTCTGCTCTTCAACCAAACCGATCAGCTTTTAAATTTAACTGTTATATTTTTCAAACCCAGTCATTCTAATTGATTTTCCTTTATAATGTTTGCTCTCACTTTATGCTTACATTATCTACTCTTTCTCCCTTTCTCTGAAGATATTTATTATGCTTATTTCAAATTCTTGTTCTGTCTGCTTTGTTTATTCAACTGTCTTTGGTGTAGGTTGTTCCAATTGTTCCTTTTGCTGATGCTTTTCAGATGTCTTATTTTTCTCCCCTGTGAGCTCACCCTTTGTTTCCTTGTGACTCTTAGCTGCCTTTGCTAGTCCTGTCAATATGGGAGGAAGAGGAAATGTCTAGATTCTGGTCTTGCTTATCTGGGGAAGTTTTTCTTGAGACAGACGTGGCAGAGAGAAAGAACTTCTAGAGATGACTTTTCTGGGTTTAGCACATCCTCGTTTTTTCCTTCCACAAGTTTAATCTCATAGCCATTTGGCCTCTGCACAGCCTACAGGGTGAACAGAAGAGGGGAGGGGAGAAAATACCCATGTGGTCAGCTGACTGACCTGTACTCAGTGACACTGGCTCCTCACCCTTGCCTGGTGTCACTCCCCTGATTTAGCACCGGTGCCCCAAGATGGCTCTGGGTTTCTAGAGCTGACTTCCTGACCCATAAGAGCTACAGGGCAGCAAAGATCCGTTTAGGGGAGAAAAGGGAGCATAACTAGAAAGGTCTCCCTTATCCAGTCTCTCCTCTGTGTTCTGTGACCCTCTCCCGTTCGTTATCATTCCCCTCTCCCTACAGAAGGCCCACGTTCTGCCTCTGTTAGCATTTCTCACCACTTGTGAGATTCTTGGGTGGGTGGAAGGGTGAAGCTCTGACCCCCATCAACCTCCTTATGTCCTGACTCATCTTCTATGTTTGTTTCAGGAGGTGAAGACAACAATCTTATACTCACTTGCCATCCTGACCAGGGATATTTCTCATTGATAGAAAATTAGGGCATACAACTCTCTGTCTCCATCAGAGACAAATTTTTGCAGCAGAATGATTATAAATGGACTCAACATATGTAGGGTTAATAACACAAAACAAAACATAACTTTAAGATCTTTTATAGAAACTTCAGGATTTTTTTCCCTAGGCTTCTACTTAATATTGATTTTTACCTCAGGGAGAAAAAGGACCTTATGCAAAAATCCTTTATTCTCCCTCCCCCCACTTATATTAAATAACACAAAATTATTTTAATAATGTGATATGGAATCTAGAGTCAAAACACTTTGGTCTACAAAAGGGAACCAATTTATTTTATAAATCACATTCTTCTACTCCTTCCAGCAATTTCCCTTTTCCCTGGGAGGGGATGTTATTGTGTTCTTTCTGTGGCTCTTGGTGTAATTTTAATTTATCATTAAGTAACGCTTTGCTTTTTAACATAAAGAATTCAGTGTGCTTGATGGAGCAGTGCTCCATGGAAAGTTTCACAGCAACAACTGTTTGGAGCAGAGGAGTTTATTAATTTATCAGAACCTTATGTTCAATTTCAGATCTCAGCGTAGGAACCAATAATCAGCTGCACCTGTTGCCAATTAAAGTATTAATGGCACATCAATCAAAGAAAAATCACTGCAAATGGAGATTACACAAGCTCTGTATTCATGTCATTTTTTGGAAGTCATCCTTTATTTCAAAAATAAGTGAGATCTACAAACCATACCCTTTACTCTGGATTCTCTACTTTTCGTCTATGATGGCTTTAGTGGCTGAATGCCTTAGACTATGAGGGCAAATGCATTTTCCACTGGAGGAAACCACTGTCTTCATATTTAAAAAGCAATAATGCCACTGTGCATGTGAAGACTCACAAGACCCTGTTAACATTTTTACCAAGCTTGACAGAAGTTAATTATTAGCTTCACAGAAAGCAGGGAGGTACTAGCACTGCTCAAGATAGATGGAGTCTTCATTGCCTGTATAGGTTGCTATGTTTACTTAAAAGAAGAAATTCATGGTGTTAAGGGAAGAAGAGTCCAGCAGAGAAAGTTCTGCTTTTAACCTCTTATTTTGAATAAGTCAGTGTTTTCTGGTACTGAGGAAGGGGTGGTGGAGGTGGGGTGGGGTAGAATTAGTGAAAAGAACATAGGCTATGGAAGCAGACAAATAATAGTTTTGATACCTGTAATAGTTTTGATACCTGTAAGGATGGGATACAATGACTACCTCTTGGGGCTTTGGGAGGATTAGGTGAGACCGTGTGTGGAAGAGTCTAGCGTAGTATCTGGCACAGGTAGGTTCTTCCCCATTCTTCCCGCCGCCAGGAATGGGTAGCATGGTGTGGACAGCATCTCTGCCTTGCTGGGCTAATGTGAAGTGTGTAGGAGTCACTTTCCAGTAACTGACCAGAGCCTGGAAGAAGAACATCTGGAATGGGTGAACACCCCCCTAGACTCTTCTTCCAAAAGCTGTCCTGAGTTTCCTTTATGTTTTCCACTCCTTGAATCCCTATAGTTCTTAGTATTATATCACTTAAAACGTATGTGTCACTTCCTCTACCCTGTTGCCTCACAGAGGTAGAAATGGCAAATGGACTCTGCACCATAGTGGATAAGACCGTGGTCTTTGGAGTCAGATAGGCCTGGGGCCAAATCCAGGTGCTTCCATTTTTTTGCGGTACACGGGCCTCTCACTGTTGTGGCCTCTCCCGTTGTGGAGCACAGGCTCCGGACGCTCAGGCTCAGCGTCCATGGCTCATGGACCCAGCCGCTCCACGGCACGTGGGATCTTCCCAGACTGGGGCACAAACCCATGTCCCCTGCATCGGCAGGCGGACTCTCAACCACTGCGCCACCAGGGAAGCCCCAGGTGCTTCCATTTTTAAGCTGTGTCATCTTTGATTGGGTCAACTTACCAGGCCCCTCACTGTCTCAGATTCCAACTTTGCAAAGTGGGCTTAAATCCTGACCTTACAGTATGGTCCAAAAAAGAGTTAGTGTGGTATGGATGCAAACACCTGCACAGTGCCCAGTGACGAGTGGCTATTTGCTGTTGTTATTGGCTGGAAGGACCAGTGTGGAGTGTCCTACCAGATCCTAGGGTTTCTGGCAGGTATGACGGGCTTGGCAGGAAAGGCATCAAATCTAGGAGAAACAAGTAAAAACAAGCAGGAGATTTGAAGGCAGGGGCTGTTTGCTCTCTAGCCTGATTTATAAAACTCACAGGTGATGGATTAGTGACATTTGCCCTTTGAGGCAAGGACAGAAGATGCCACGATTAAGCCTGCCTGATAGCCTTATGGAAACTTTCAGGTGCATCTGCTTTATATCCCATTTAGAATACAAGCTCAGAGGCAGGTGCTGTGTTTTACTCTTTTTTGTGTTCTACGTGTCCAGCACAAAGCTTTGCACATAGTAGGTGTCCAATTGCCATGTGTTAATTAATGGAAAGAGTCCCTTGTTTAGTACAGTAGGGTGTCTCTAACTATCTCAAATGTTTCCATGTAATGCTCAGAATATACTTTAAAAAATCCATTGTAATATAACAAATATACCAATCTCTCAAATAGTTTGGATGACAAAAGTTTCAGAAGAAGAGGTGTGTCAATATAAGGAATCTTAGTGCTAAAATGGTTTGAAATTACTGCTTTAAAGCATGGCCACAATTTTACATCCTCCACTGACGTATACTTAGATATACACTTTTTCCCCCCCGTGCACATTTTTTCCTTTACAGAGCTATCTTTTCCTCAATCATTGTGATGTAATGAATTGTAGATAATAATACTGCAGGCCCCCTTCTCACCTCTCTCCTGCCAGCATTAAAGATGGGTATGACCAAACAGAGCAATTCATCCTCAGGCAACAGAGACTGGCCCACAGGGTGGGCACATGACCAGGACAAGGCCAAGACATTGTTTGATATAAGGATGTCACCATGCTTAAAAGGTCAGTTTTTTTTTTCCTCTGGAGTTTCTAAGCCAGGGCTTCCAGAGGCTGCTCTCCACTAGGTGAAATCCTTTCTGCAGTCATAGCACACGAGGTGCCATTGCACAAAGAGAGGAAGAGAGAAGCAAAATGGGAGGAGCAAAAGGAGAACAAAAGAGTCCTGGAAAAGCAGAGAACCCTGGATTTCAGCCCCTGGGACCTTCACTGATGTAGTCCTTCCTTCACTTCTGAAAGCTCTGCAGCATCTTTTCCAGCCTTGCAATCTAACACAATGTCTTTTTCTAGCTCATTTGAGTTGGGTATCTCGTTGCTTGCAACTAAAAGAGTCTGACCAGTACATTCAGGCTTTGGTTCTGAAACATTCACTTCAGAGCCCCGGCCACCTCTCATCTCAATGTCCTGAACAGATGCAAATATAATTACGGGATTCTCTGTGTTACATAAACACACCCATCTGACATTCAGTTTTTAGCACGTTGTATGTATACATCAGGATTTCTCAACCTTGGCACTATTGACATTTTGGACCGAATCACTCTTTGTTCAGTGTCGGATATTTAACATTATCCCTGGCCTCTGCCCACCAAATGCTGGTAGCACCACTTCCGCAGTCAAACAAAATGTCAAAGAGAAATGTCGAAAATGGCCCAGACATTGCCCAATGTCATGGGAGGTCGGGGGGAGTGGGAGGGGAGGCAGAATTGCCCCTATTAAGGATGAGCCACTGGTATACACAGTATATAAGCTTCATGAGGGCAGGCTTTTTTTTCTCTTTTTTGCAGGTAGGAATTCCCAGGACCTAGAACAATTCCCGTCTCACATGATGTGCTCAGCATTCATTTATTCAATGAGAAAACAAATGCGTTCTAAGTAAATGGAGGACTCTGTTGCAGATGCTTCGAGAATCGAAGACAAGGAAAAGGAGACCAAGGAAGGCAAATGCATTATCTCCTAATTTTATGAGCCAGGGTTAACAAAACAAAACAAAACAAAACAAAAAACAGCATGCATAACTTGGCAAACTAAGAATCTCCCTCACAGTACAGATTCTCTTAAAGAGGAAGGTAGAAAGTTAGATTAGGGACAAATGTTGATTTTTAGGAATTATCCTTCAAGCACTGTGGGTTTCTACAATCTTATTTTTTTCCTATTTAAACAGAACAGTCAAACCCAACAGTGAAGACTGATTTGGGACCTGGGAAGTTAAAACAGAACCTGGGAGAATGTCTCAGGAGGAAGAGAAGTCCTATTAATTTTGCTTTTATTCTCTAAAAGTGACACATGCTTTTTGAAGTGTAGTCTCGTTTCCACACCTTCAGCGGGTAGTTTTCCCATCAGGATTAAAATGATCAGCACATAGAAGAGCCACCCCTGCATTTCATCGTCCTCTTTTTATTGTAACTCAATAAAAAAATACAGGAGTTAGAGAATTTAGTTTTACAATAAGTTTTCCCATATCGAGGGGCACCTGATATATGAAAATATCTGTACATATTCTTGGAAATACTAATGTAGCATTCACGAAATAACTGAGCCTTATACGATCCAGTCACATGATGTTAGCCAGACACAAAACACGTCTACTCCAGTGACATCCAGAGCAGCTATTACAGAGGCTGTAAGTCACCAGAACAACCCCCGATCATCAGAAGAGAAATAACCCTGCGCTGTTTCCAAACAGCAGAATCACACTCTCTACTTTGTCTCCCTGCGTTGCCACCTGAGTGCCTGCCATCAGATTATCATTGACTGAGACTTCTGTAAATCCTGAAGTTCTTAGAAAGCGTGATTTCCTTTTTCAGTGTTATCACCAGTCCCAAACAATTAGTCTACTTTTCAGCAGTTTCACACCAAGCAGTTTGGTTTATCTGTTCATGGCAGGGATTGGAGAGCCATAACGCCCCAAGAAAAGGAGATCCTGGGTGACCAGCCAGACACTTCACCAGCTCTGATTCAGCTCTGCCTCAGCCACGAGACCAGGCCATCAAATTTCATGCCTCAATAATATTTAAATCACCGTGCTGGGAGCAGGATAATGTGGTCAAAGACACTCACTTTGGAGTTAGACAACCCTGGGTCTGCAAGTTTACTAACTGAGGGCCCTTGGGCAAGGGACATAACTGCTCTGAGTCTGTTTTCATTATACACTAAAAAGGGGTGCCCTGGTGATGAACTTCACTCAGGGTTACTCACCGATAATGAAAACCATGAATGTTAAGGCCATGAATGCCAAGATACATAATGCAATTTTAGGGTTCAACGGGCAATAAGAGAATACTATTAGGTACTTCAGGTTTCAAACGTTTTCATACTTCTGGATTGGTCTGGGGACCAAATTTGCTGATAGGCTGCAGATGGGCGTAAACACCTAGGTGTCCCGGTTCACGTCTTATCTCTGAAGTGGCTGGACTCAGAATTCGAATCTCCAAGGAAGCCACGAGGTGGCTCTTGATTATCTTTCAGTTGTACGTGATTCTACTCCAGGCTAACGCGGAACCTCTCTGGTCTTCCGTACTCTGTCTTAGGGACTACCAGAATCACTCTGTTTAAATGAAGTCAACCGGTATCTTATTGAAACCTGTAAAGCAGTGGCTTGTACCCAATCATAATCGATTAATGAATACAGATGCCTAAATGATATAAGCAAAATTCATTTTTCCAGTGGTATATGTGCCACATTAATGAACAAGTCATTGAGAAATCTCAAATCTGAAATTGAGAAATCAGAAGGTTTCTTACTAGGATGATTCAGTGTGTCAACTTCTGTGGGAAAACTGAAGTTAAAGCCTTTCTTTGAAAAGAAGTACATCTTGAAACATAGACAATACCACAGTCATCTGTCTTAAGAGTATTTGAACTACATTTCCACAGTACTAGAAAGCTTTAATTAATTACCAATCTGCTTATGATGTTACGCTGAGTGCTGTGCAAATTGAAATAAGCTTGGCCTCTGGCCTTAAGAGGATTTTAATCTCCAATAAACACTATTGATGCAGATAAAGATCATATTACATTTGGGGGAAACATTAATAGAATGAGCAACGGAGAGGCTTCCAATTGTTTGTTTGTTATTTTCATTTTCAGATAGCAAAGTCTGAATAAATAATTGTAACCTAGGTAGGTCAGCAGGCTTTGTGGAACAATGAAGAAAGATTGTGTGCTAATTTTCATGTATTTCTCAAATTTATTTACTTTTCTCTGTCTCTCCTCCAACGTGCTCTAGGCCTCCATCATGTCTTGCCTGAGTTACTGTAATACCCTTCTAACTGGTCTCTAGCCTTGCCCTTTGTGGCAAACCATTTTCTCAAGTGGAGTCAGGGAATTTGCAAAAGTGGGCACATGTTTGGTCTGTTTCCCGGCTTAAAACCCTTTAGTGGCTCCACAGGGCTCTTAGATTACGGCCACTCAGTTTACAAGGCGCTAACCTTTCTAGCCATTCACCCCTTGCAAAATATGCCACAGTCTCTAACACAGCTGGTTATGCCTACTTATCCCTCAGGTCTCAGCTTTGGCATTTCTTCCTCTGAGAAACTTTTTCTGACCTTTGAAGTTGGGTTAGCTGATCTTTTTCTGTGCTGCCGTAGCTCTCAATAGTCACCCCTCTTATAATACTGTATAAGAATAAAATTATTTACTCTTTTCAATCTTCGTTAGTTTCCAAGTTCCATGTGGGCAGGGCTATACATTTCCTGTTTACCACGGTAGCCCTAAAATTTGGTGAGAATAAAAAGCTCCTGGCGAAAAAGTAGATACCTAGCAAACATTTTGTTGAATTAGGGATTCTTTCTTTCAGTCATTTAGTTGATCCTTGCATTGGTGTCTTCAGTGACTCCTGGTGCATCTCTGTCTGGTTGGACTTGCCGTGATGATGGAACTCTTCTGTATCCGTGCTTGGCTAATCCAGTAGCCTCTAGGCACGTGTGGCTGTTGAATGTTGGCAATGTAACTGGTGACACTTAAGAATAAAATTTTTACTTATTTTTACTTATTTTGAGTTACAGTTAAATAGCTATGTGTGGCTAGCTATATTGGACAGCACAGTTTCAGGAGGACTTTATTAGATTCACATGCAGTCAAACTCTCTTCCAAGAAATGGGTCAAGAGCTGTGTTTCCCAATAGTAGCCACTAGTCACACGGGGCTATTTAAATTGGAATGAATTAAAATTAAATACAAGTTAAATATTTAGTTTCTCAGTCATGCTAGCCACATTTCAAGTGCTCAGAACCCAGTTATAGCTGATGGCTGCCACATTGGGTGTCACAGAAAATTTCCATTAGCACAAAAAGTTCTAATGGACAGCACTGGTTTGGAAAATGGCTCACCGGACCAGAAACAAAGATGCACGTTCTTCCTAGTGGGGTGGTTAGTTACCACCACCCTCTTGTTTGGTCCTGACTGTCAGGAAGGCTGGGGAGCTGGGGTCATAGTGCCACCAGATGGCTGATAACACCCAATGCTCGTTCACCTTATGTGATTAGGATATTGGCCTCTAGATCCCAGGGTACCATAAATTAGGGACAGTGATGAGAGCAAAGTAGCTGACCCCCACCAGGGAAGACCAAGTAGACTCAGGGCAGCATTCTCTTGTGAGAGAGGGTCAGGGCCAATTTCAATGCTCCCAACTCAGGCTTCTTATTTATTCCCAGACTCATCAGCCCACAAGGTCGCAGTGACCTCTTGGCTCCTAGCGGCTACCTGAAGGTCACCTCTCCCCAGAGCATCTCTCTTTTCTCTTTATTCCCTTCAGCTCTGAAACCAGCCACCTCTCCTTTCCCATGAGGCAGTCATTGGCAGCTACTCCAGGCTTTGTTGCCTCCAGAATGGATAACCACAAAGTATCCCTGGAAGGCCACCCAGAAGCTTCAGCTGGCTTAGTGTGGCACTGTCCATCTGCCAAAAGGCACTGGGCCTGCGGCGCCAGGAACACCTGAGCTCCCACTTTGCCCTGGCTGCCTTGTCACTTTGCAGCGACATTCGAGGTACAGCCCTGAATCCCCTCGCCTGAAATTGCTGCTTTGGAGGTTGTCCCCTCCCCTGAACACCACCACAGCAGGGAAACACTGACCAGCTAAGAATGGTCCCAAGCAGGGGGTTAAAGTCAGGGAATTTGCTGAGGAATTTGCTTCCCCTCCTGGTTTGACAAAGCTGGACTTCTCTGTGTTCAGGAACACAGTGAAAAAGCCATCTGTTTAGTTAGGCTTCTGCCATGAAGGGTGGTCTTGGGGAGTGGATATTTAAATAGTGTTCTTCTGCTCTGCTCATATACATTTGGAACTTTAACAACACATTAGTAAAAAATGATTAACTAGAAGCCTTCCGTTTCCACTAGGACTCCTTTTAATTTTTTTGAAGTTGATTTCTCGTCAGCTTTGTGGCTCTTTCCCCGGAAAAGCTGACGTTTCTTTCACTCAGCACATCACCACTTCACGATCCTCATTCCTCAGTCTTTGGCCACAAGAAGGACTTTGCTTTAGTTCTCTTACTTTTCCCGTTTACTTCCT
Source organism: Orcinus orca (assembly GCF_937001465.1). Lineage (NCBI taxonomy): Eukaryota > Metazoa > Chordata > Mammalia > Artiodactyla > Delphinidae > Orcinus > Orcinus orca. The sequence continues at coordinate 135,696,290 of NC_064559.1, read as the reverse complement.
CTCCTGCCCACGCCACCCCCAAGTGTTTTCAAACCACGACCATTAAAAAGTTCTTTCAGAAAACACTTAACTATTATCCAACCCCCCTCTAAAAATGTCTTGTCAGATTTCTTCCTCCTGTTTGCTTCAAAAAGTGGCGCTTTGATTGTCCATTAGAGAGTTGTTTACATTACTCCAAAAGCTCCATTTAGTTTCCTTGACAAGGTGGAATAAGTGACTGGCTGTGATGGATAGAGGCACCTGTCCTAATGGCTGCTCACACTGTGCCCACCAGTGCAGGTTACATTGATAAATTGACAACAGTTGGGACATGCTCTGCTAGCAGCAAGAATGAGGCTACGAGGACAAACACAGGCGGTGAGACAGTCTGCTTTAATATTCCTGGGAAGGGTGTACAGCCTGCTAATCTAACACCCCAACACCTGCGGTGAGGAATTAGTGCACAGGCAGAATTTCTTTGTTACCTTGACGCTACTTCTGTCGGTTAGTCTGGAATGTTATGGACTGTAAAAGAGTCCTCCCTCCTCCCGTTTACACCCCTGCCATCCTTGACTTGGGGGCCCCTGTGAAAACTGTATTATTTTGATTTTATGTTATTATGTATTTACTGGTTTTTTGAATTCCTTTATTGGAAACCTTTCTTTTTCCTCCGATAAGAAAAACAACATGAAGGACAACACGTGGCTGCCTGTTAGCTCTGGGTTGATTATCAGGAAAACGTGGGAAGTAGCCTGAGCAAAGGCTGAAGTGTTAATCGTCTGGAATAAGGGGCTCTGGAGGTTCCAAATTTGGAGTAATGGGGAGGTAAGTGTCTGTCACGACGTCCCACTCAGCCAGGGGTTCTTAGAAGGTGCTCAGTTCCCCAGCCAACTTACCCTTCGTTTTCTTTTTGCCACGCTGTTGGTTTCATGTTACCTTGAATACAGCGGATACAGCAGTGAGTGAGGCCCAGCCTTGGAATCTCCCCATGTTGACAAAGGGCCCATGCAGGCGCGTGGCTCTAGGGGCAGATCCAGGACTTTGCAGACTCCCTTCACTATGTCTTTCCTCTCGGATAAGTTGGGAGCATCTTATTGGCAAAGCGATGGGTAGGTCCGCTGACACAGCTGGGCTAAGAGCTGCAGCAGCAGTGGCAAATCTGACACAGCCCCTTGCTCCATCCATTACATGTTTATCTTAACTGAACACTGATTTAAAGGACAAATAACCACAGAGAAAATGCTCCCACTTAATACAAAGTCATAAAAAAGAGAGAGAGAACACAGGAGCAAAAGAAGCATGGACATAATAATGCTTTCCTGAGCTCTGCTTTTCAATGTCCTAGTTACCAATTTTATGATAAGACACAGTTTGCCTTTATGATTTGCATGAGTAATGAGGCAATTTGCAGCCATCATATATAAAACATGCTCGTTCTTCATTAGACACCAAACAAAATGGCACAGCACAATATGTAGAGTGTGGCCAGGCTCAAGTGACTGGCTCTTTCTAGAGACTTTGTGTGGAGTTTTGTTGGAAGCCTGGTGGCTGCACGCATCGCATTAGGAGGCTAGACTGTGGTTAGTTTGATGTGAAATTCTGACTGGCTGGCAGTCGCCTCCACTCCCCACCCCCTAACTGCTACTAAATTTCATTTCAAGTTATAATTATTGACATTGGAAACAGCTACTCGGATCACAACAACAAAGCAACAATTATACAGGATCTGGTGTTTCTCATGCAAATTACAGCAATAAAATACAGGAAGATCCGGCCCACTTACAGACCAGTCTTTGTCTTTGGAGAACACAGTCTGAACTATTTGGTTAACTAAATTAAAATGTAAATCTTGGCTGGCTTTTCTTCTTAGATAGTGATATGAAACAGTTTCTAAAAGACAGAAAAAGCTTAAGGGACCACATTTCAAACAACTTGTCATGAATATATTTTTTGATGAATTAGGACTGAAAAGCTTGACTGTATAAAAATCAAGGATTCTAAAATTCTGTTCAAACAGGAAAAGCATAAGGGGAGAGAGAGTCCTGTATATTTACCCCTAATATGTTTGTTTACAAGGGAACTTGGGAGAGTTGAGAGATGCACAGTAAGAGTCCCTAGCGTTTTCACAAGTAAAGCCATCTCTCTCTTATTCCAGGTTGGGGTAACATGTATAATGAAACATATAACCTAGAGAAGGAGATTAGTGAGCATTAAAAATGAATTCTTTTACTTTATTAGAGTTGCTTTCCTTCCTGTCTTTGTCTCTTCTTCCATACAAACCCTGAGCCTGTGAAAGTGTCACAATAAGCGGGGTCGGAATGAAAAAGTCAACCAGTGGCATTAGCAAGAAGGAGCTGTGAATGCAACCACTCTGAGACACATGGAGTTCTGCAGAGTCGGAAACAATGATTAGAATCTATGGGGAAATGGTATGGCTTCCGATCCATTATCATTACTGCTTTTAACAAGCTAAACTAAACTAAGCAAAGCACCCCTCAACCAGCATAGAAAAGGGTTGGATCCACAGGGCCTGCAATCAGTACTACAGAAGACAACATCAAAGAACAGGAGAAGAAAAGCCACTGCTTGTGCCTCTGGCCAGGATTCAGCCGACAACGTATCTGCTTTGAAAGCTATACCTCCGAGTTTGACCACAAGGAAACTGACCCTTGTGAAACCATGACAATGGAGGATATTGACGTGTAATTTATGTATTTAATTTTTTTTATACAGGGAAGAGCAATTGTGTGATCATATCTCATTTATAACAAATCTGATCTTTAAAGGCAATAATTTTACAAGTGCACTTTTGCATTAAGAATACTGTTATCGGGCTTCCCTGGTGGCACAGTGGTTGAGAATCTGCCTGCTAATGCAGAGGACACGGGTTCGAGCCCTGGTCTGGGAGGATCCCACATGCCGCGGAGCAACTAGGCCCGTGAGCCACAACTACTGAGCCTGCGCGTCTGGAGCCTGTGCTCCGCAACAAGAGAGGCTGCGATAGTGAGAGGCCTGCGCACCGCGATGAAGAGTGGCCCCCGCTCGCCGCAACTAGAGAAAGCCCTCGCACAGAAACGAAGACCCAACACAGCAAAAATAAATAAATAAACTAATAAACTCCTACCCCCAACATAGTCTAAAAAAAAAAAAAAAAGAATACTGTTATCATAAGCAGAGAGCAAACGCTGTGTGGGCAGTCACTCTGACTTATAGCAGCTCGGTACAGCCGCTGCTAGATAACCAAGAGTAATGGCTTTTGATAATCAGGCCACACTATTAATATAACATGAACCACCAGTGCTTTTGTACTGCAGCCCTGGTTAAACTAGCAAATCTCATTGGAATATAAAGAAGGGGTGGGGAGTCGTGTTCTGTTTTCTGCTGCTTCTGCACTGAAAAATGTGCCTCACGGTGCTGTCTTAGGTGTTTCATGTCTTTGGGAATGTGCAGCAGCAGTGAAGAATGTTTCCCTTTAGAACCTCTGGTCCTTTCTGCTCAGTTAGAGCTCAGCAACTACCCACTGCATCAGAATTGAGGTCCATGAAATGCAGCAGATGGATTTCAAGAGGCAGTTCTGTTGGCTGGGGTGAAGCTGGTGGAACATGCTGAGGTTCGGAGCAAGCTGGGTTTATGCTGGTCTCTCACTGGTCTGTGACTGTTGAAATACTGCTGGGTGTAATGGGGCTCATTTTGGCCCATGTGAACAAAAGTTAATGCTGCCCCTTAATCGTAAATGTTAGCGTGAAGGAAAATATGAGGGAGGCACTTCTGGTGGTAAGAGTCAGGCAACATAATCATAACAAGTAAAACCAGGCTTAAGCATGTCACAATAATGTTTATTCATATGGTGACATTTACTGTAACTTTCCTCTAAAAGGCAATGTTCTCCTCCAATGTTAACAACCCAGAAACCATATTATGAAGTTATCTTTGGATGCATGATGTGTATCTCTGTCATACAGCTCTCCGTTTCCCAGGACATGTGCACTGGGAGTGAATTTCCTCTTCAAAATCAGTGCTTGGATTATTTCTGTAAAGCTGAGGAGGCACATACTCAGTAAAGAAATGCATGTTTCCTGAATTTTACAATGAGGAGAGAGGGCTAAAAAAGGCTGATTAAAGAAGCTGAGACTCAGTGAGACTGAGTACATTACTCAATCATTTAAGAATCTCTTCCAGTGCCACGGTTTTCATAAAATGTTCCCTGATAATGCAAATCGGGAGTAGTATTTCTGGACCTCTCCAGCTTTCGTGGCAAGAGATGAAGATGAGTGTCTTCAGTGTTTTGATTGTGATGATCGTGTGGCCATTGCCATAGACTACTTTGTATTCATCAAACATTTACTGAGCACTTACTATGTGCCAGCCAATGGACCAGGGGTGGAGGGGGAGGATGAAATACATCAGCTTCAAGGAGATCAAAATCTGGTAAGAAAGAACAGACAGGTACATAATTAATTATAAAACTTGGCAGAACCTGATAAGGAGAAGTCCATTTAAGCTGCAGTGGGAAAGATTACATTGAACAAGATGGAATTAATGAAGACTTTAATGCATTTAATGAGAGCCTCGAAGAATTTGTAGGCTTTGCATACGTTTTATATTCACTACTATATTCTAAATTAGTTGAGATTAGTCACTACATCTAACTTGTATTTATATGTATTACTATGTTGGGCAGAATGTTTGGTCTGTAGATGCATTACATAAATCATACCATCTATAGAGCACTTATATGTTTCAGGAATTGTTATAAGCACATGTTATCTAATCCTTGTAGCACCTCTTGAAGTAGGATCCAAATTCTCCCCATTTTACAGAGGAAACTAAGTCACTGAGAGGTTAAGTAAATTGTCCAAAGTCGTAGTTATTAAGTGGAGAAGCTGGATTGGAGCCGGGCAGTCCAGTCTGACCGCAGAGACTACATTCCTCACCCATACACTCTAACTGCCTCTGGTCAAGAAACATTGGTTGAATGTTGAAAAAGCTAGTAGGAGTTTCTCAGCAGTTATAATGCAATTTCATTTACCACTGCAGAATTTCTTAAGAACACTTAGCTCAGGAAACGAAACAAAAAATCATCAGGGTGCATAAAAATCAGTTTATGATTAAATGATTAACCTCTGCAAGAAAGTCAAACACTTGTCCACAATATATTTATTCTCTAGAAAGCCTTGAGGTTGTGGATCAACTAAGAAGGTATTGACTTACACTGACAGTTTTTGAAAATAAGTTTATACTGTTTGATGAATATATAACATCATTGCTTTTGGCATCAGGTCCAACATTTATCCTTTCCTTCTCATCACACAATGTAATGATACACATTCATACAGTAAACTCAGGTTCTATGGACCTGAGTCTCAAGCACCCTTGTTGTCCTATATTAAATGCAGAACAAACCTTCCCTGTCAGAGAAAATTCATTGACATCTAGTTCAAAGATGATCAATAACTTGATCTCGTCTGCACAAAATGACCTTTCAATGGCATAGATTGTAGGGAGGTGGTGGGCCAACTAGGTAGAGAAAAGCGATGGCACGGTGTATGTTAGCCAGTGACCCACATACAAACACCGGTTCAATTGGAGAAGTGAGGAAACCGGATGTGCTCAGCTGGTACAAATATCTGCATTTCACGAGGTTCAGTCTCTGCTTAAATCCTTTCTCACAATACCGCTAAACTTCTTTGTTTCGAAGAAGTTGTGCAACAAATGCGTATGAAAGTAACAGATACATTTATTCTTCTAAAAATTGGCAAAGAGCAAAGAAAGCTATCATATTGGGTTTGTTGAGGTTGCTAAAAATGGCTATTCTTGTTCATCACTGTGTGGAGTACAAAAAAACCCCAATATCTTCTTAGTAACTTGGAAACTTTTAGAGCTATAAAATGCTATGCCCAAAGTACACCTAATTCCATGACTAGTAATTCATCATATGAAAATAATTAGCTGTGAACATAAAGATTTGTGGACAATGATGTACCTCTAAAATTATTTAAAAATTTAAAATGTAGAAATAGCCTCAATGTTCAATAGGGAAGTAAATAAATGCATTTTAATACATCTATAAAATATAATACAAAAAAAGCAGGATAGGGCTTCCCTGGTGGTGCAGTGGTTGAGAGTCCGCCTGCCAATGCAGGGGACACGGGTTCATGTCCCGGTCCGGGAAGATCCCACATGCCACGGAGCGGCTAGGCCCGTGAGCCATGGCCGCTGAGCCTGCGCGTCCGGAGCCTGTGCTCCGCAACCAGAGAGGCCACAAGAGTGAGAGGCCCGTGTACGGCAAAAAAAAAAAAAAAAAAGCAGGATACAAAACTGTACATACAACATTGACTTGATTTAGGATGAAGAAAATGCACCACAGAATTAACAGATATTCTGTGTGGTAAAATTACTCATACTTTTAATTTTCCTCTTTATACACTTTATTTTTCCAGATTTTGTACCATGAACATGTATTGTTTTTATAGTTACTAGTAAAAAGTAGATATTAAGAATTCTTTAGAAGGCTGTGGGCATGCTGAAGATCCATCCAGAAGGACCCTAGACTTTCTCCTGGAAGATTAGGCTTGGCCTTTTTGTCCCAATGTCCACTCCTAATTGCTGAAATCAGTGGTGCTTTTTCCTCACCCTTCCACAGTAATTCTAGGAAAGGTAAAACTCTCTGATGAGATATGAGAAAGCAGCCATTAGAAAACCTTGGAAAAGAAATGAGTATATGGAATATATTTCCAAGAGAAAATATAAGCAAGGTGATTGAGAGAACTTGTTAAAAAACTGAAAATTTTCTTCCTGATTGAGTCAGATAAGCCTGACTGTTCTCTGAGTGAGCTGGGTTTTGGACTGTGGACATAGGCATACAATATAGATGGCTTTTTACTTTGTAAAAGCTTTGTGAGTGATAATGCCTAACTTTAACAGTCAAACATTACGAATAGATTTCAGCACAAAGTTTCCAAGATAAGAGGACATGAGAGGGAGCAGTATTTAAAGCAGACACAAACATTCCTTGCCTTGAACTTCCCTAGGTTAAGTATTAATTTCTGCATGGTCACAGTGGAATCATGCTGGCAGATACTAATTACTATACCCTTGGCTTGTGATGACAAAAATGCTGGCCCATTCCATAAAAGTTTCTTTTCAGCTTAAACATATGAATCAAATAACTCTGATTGTCCTAGATATTGCCCAGATGCAGTGTCATTCACTCTCAATTACATCCCTGTTCAGATGATTCTGCAAAATTTAATTCCCTTGCTTTCACACTTGACATTCATTCATTTATTCAATGTTTACTGAATTCCTATTATGTACCAAGAAATTTTATTTTTCCTTTTAATTTTATTTCCAACCTCTTAGGAATTGTTTTAACCTAATGCTAATCATTTTTCTCTTATTCTTCCATCCAGCACCCAAAATGGTATGTGGCATCTAGATTTTTTTAAATTAAAGTGAACTAAAATAAATGTTGGAGAATTTTATTACATCCCTTGAGATAATTGGAAACATAAAATAACATACCACAGAAGAAAACGTGCATTTATATCTGTGTATGAATATATGCTTAGTATTGGAAGTAAGCATCACAGATAAACAGACAGATAATACATAATTAGAAAAGCAACAAAAACTTTAGTAGTCATTAAAGTGTTAAATGTAACTGAAAACATAATTTTCATGTAATGATTTGGAGAAAAATTGAAATATTTTAGTTGGTTCAACTTTTAGATTTGATAGCAATTCATGTTAACGATACTTGTGGCTGTAATTGTATTAAAAATAATTTAATAAAATCAAATCTATTCCTAAATATAATTAAATTAGTAATTTAATTAAATAGAAATAAATTAATAAGTTAAATAATAAGGTTAAATAAGTTAACTAATGATATAATGACACAGTCTGTTTGAGTAGTCCTGGCAAAGAAAAATGTCTTTGAAAATTAAAATTGGAATCAAGTTTCTGTACTCCCATTCCCTTATTTTAAAGGGAATATGGATATAGACAAGTGGAGAAACTTGTTCAATATTCTATATCTCCCAGTGGTGAGCCCAGTGTAAAATTCAGGTTTTCGGACTTCTTTCTTGGCCACCTTGTCTCAGCCTGCGTGAGGCAAATTGCTGTGCTGAAACTCTAATCTTTTGTGTGAATGGTTTCTTTGCTAGCTTGTCTAGTAGCAGACCAACCTACCTTTAAGAAAGCTCAATTAAAAAAAAAAAAAAAAAAGAAGAAATCATTGACCAGTATTAAATAATGTAGATAAATAAAATAACATTTATTGTGAAAAATAATAATACTAATGTCTTGTGTAATGTGAAATATATGTAGAATTAAGATGTATGGACAATAACAGTAAATGGGAGAAAAGGCAAAGGCAATAAACATGTAATAAAAGCATTATCTGGGAAAGGGTAAAAACATTAATTTATATTAGACTGTAATAAAACAAGAATGCATACTTTATCTCTAGGGTTACCATTTAAAATAATTATAAAATACTAACTAACAAACTAATAGAAAATGAAATGTTTAAAAATAACTAACTAGTTTAAATGAAGGCAAAAAAGGAGAGAAAAACATGTATAAAGTGGAAAGAATAAACAGAAAACAAGTAGGAATATTATAGCTATACAACTGAAAATATCAGTAATTATATTTAATGTAAATGGGCCCAAAACTCCAATTCAAAGATAAAGATTGTCAGATTAGTTGTAAAACAAAAGCCAACTGTATGTTGCTTACATGAGACACATCTTAAATATAAGTACAGAGAAAATTTGAAAGTAAAAGAATGGACAAAGGAAAAATGCAAATCCTAACCAAAAGAAAACTTATGTATTTATAATAATATCAGAGAAATGAGTATTTTTAGAGATAAGTAATGACATTTCAAAATGATAAAAGGATCAAACTGCCAGGTTTACATAATAATCTAAATTTGTGAGCTCCTAATAACAGTTTCCAAATATACAAGTTAAAAACTGATAGATACGAAAATATACATAGACATATTTATAACAATAGTAAGAGAGTATAGCACATCTCATTGATTGATAAAGCAGACAAAATTCAATAAAGACATAAAATATCTAAATCTGAAAATATTTATTATATACAAGTATATGTGGAATATTTACCAAAATTGACCATACCCTGGATAATCAAAGAAGTCTCAGTTTTAGAAGACCAAGATCAGTTAGAGTATGTTCTTTGACCTCAGTGGGATTAAACTAGAGATCAATAAAAAATAATACTAAAAAAAAAATCCAAATGGTTGGAAATCAAGCAACATACTTATAAATAAATCATCTATGTAGAAAATAAGAAATCACTAGGAAAGTTGGAAATATTTTGATCTAAATGATAATGAAAATATAACATATCAAAACTTTTAGGAATTTGCTAAAGCTCTGATCAGAGGGAAATTCATAGCTTTAAATGCATATACCACAAAAGAAGAAGGGCTGAAGATCAATAATGTGAGACTTTATTTGAGGAAATGTGGGGGAAGAACCCACAACAAGTGAACACCAAAAAAAGTACAATAAAGAAACTATTCGGCTTCTCTGGTGGCACAGTGGTTGAGAATCTGCCTGCCAATGCAGGGGACATGTGGGGTCCTCCTGGTCCGGGAGGATCCCACATACTGTGCAGCAACTGGGCCCATGTGCCACAACTACTGAGCCCCTGTGCCACCACTACCAAAGTCTGAGTGCCTGGAACCCATGCTCTGCAACGAAGAGTGGCCCCTGCTCGCCACAACTAGAGGAAGCCCAAGTGCAACAACAAAGACCCAATGCAACCAAAAATAAATAAATAAAAAATAAATTAATTAACTAAAAAAGAATCTATTAAAGACAAAAGCAGAAAATAATGAAACAAAAAAAATTAATAAGAAATCAACAAAGCCAAAAGTTTGATCTTTGAAAAGACTCTCAAATTGATAGGCTGATCAAAAAGAAGAGAGAAAGGCTTCCCTGGTGGCACAGTGGTTGAGAGTCCGCCTGCCGATGCAGGGGACATGGGTTCGTGCCCCGATCTGGGAAGATCCCACATGCCTCGGAGCGGCTGGGTCCATGAGCCATGGCCCCTGAGCCTGCGTGTCCGGAGCCTGTGCTCCGCAACGGGAGAGGCCACAACAGTGAGAGGCCCGCGTACTGCAAAAAAAAAAAAAAAAAAAGAGGAGAGAGAAGATACAAGTTACCAGTGTTAGAACTGAAAAATAGGATATCACTACAATCATAGAAACATTGAAAGGATCCTAAGAGCATAATGTGAAAAACTTTATGCCAACATACTTGAAAATTTAGGTGAAATAGATAAATTTCTAGACAAACACAACTTTTCAAAACTAATACAATAATAAATAGAAAATCTGAATAGTTCTTACATCCACTAAATAAATGAATCCTTGATAAAAACCTTTCCACAAAAAGTCTTTAACTCCAGATGGCTTCACCTGTGAATTCTTCCAAACATTTAAGGAAAATTACACCAATCTTATACAAATTCTCCCAGAGAACCAAACTGAAGACACTTTCTAATTCATTTTAAAAGGCCAGGATGACGTTAATATTAAAACCTGTCAAGGACTTTCAAAGAAAGGATAAGTACAGGCCAATTTCTCATACAAATATTATTGCAATAATCCTAAACAATATATTAGAAAATAGAATATAGTAATATATAAAAATAATAAATACATCATAACCAAGTCGAATTTATCCCAAGAATGCAAAGTTGATTTAACATTCAAAAATTAATCAATGAATCACCCATTTTAATAGAATGAAAGAGAAAAATATGATCACTTCAACAGATTATAAAATGGATAAAATATTATATATCCATTCATGACTGTAAAGACGTTCTTCATAAACTGAGAATAAAAGAGGTTTACTTAATCTCATAGAGATTATTATGATTTATTATTTTTTGAGGGTGCTGCATTGGGTCTTCATTGCTGTGTGCGAGCTTTCTCTAGTTGTGGCAAGCAGGGGCTACTACTGCGTGCGGTGCATGGGCTTCTCATTGCAGTGGCTTCTCTTGTTGCAGAGCACAGGCTCTAGGCACAGGCTTCAGTAGTTGCAGCATGTGGGCTCTAGAATGCAGGCTCAGTAGTTGTGGTTCACGGGCTTAGTTGCTGTGCAACAAGTGGGATCTTCCCGGACTAGGGATCGAACCTGTGTCCCCTGAATTGACAGGTGGATTCCCAACCACTCAGCCACCAGGGAAGTCTCCAGATTATTTTTTAAAAAATCATTGACTGTATGACATCAATGACTGCCAAAGTACAATATCTGGTTTTCTTTAAAAAATGCTGATCACCCCAAAAATTTTCTGGGAAATTATGGATCATCAGGAATTACCAGCTAAGAGTTTTGAAACAGGGTAACAATAGTCCAAGCCAGTTATTAATTCCCCAGGATTGGTTTGTACTGTCACCTTTACCAGATTAGAGTTTGCAATTCTTTATATTTTGCCTAGGAAACTTTTTGAGTTACTTTAAAGAATTTGCCTCCCTTCTTGCTCTGTAAAAATATGACAGGATATATTTCATTTACTTTGAACATTTATTTTGATCTAAATGATAGTAAAAATGTAATATATCCAAACTTTTAGGAATTTGCTAAACTTTTTCATCACTGATTAAAAAACAAAGCAATACCACTGGCCCTGAAGTACAAAATATAATTCCAAGTATGAGGGAAAGAAAAGACATATGGTGGCCTTCATGAGGGGATGAGTTCAGAATAGATAAATCACTTGAAGGTTTACAGTTTCTATTTTGAGAGGCAGACAATACACTTGAAGAAATCTATTGCTGAAAGAAATATTAAGAATAAGAAATTAGCTTGAACAAAAAAAACGTTCTTAAGAAACTTGAAAACAAAATTCTACTAGCATTCTTAATTATAATTAGATAATGAAGAATTATAATAAGGAAAACAATGCCACAATACCCACTTGGCTGATCTTTAAGTTCACAGTATGATATAGGACTTTTATTTTCTTTAACTCCCTTGAAACCAAACCCTGAGTTACACATTGGCCTATGTGTAACCAAGTGTGAAGTGGGTTACTCTCTGGAAGAATGGGCATATTTTTTCCTTGTAGTAAGTTACCAAAATTGACATGTGATAAGGAAGAATCTTTTTAGTTCTGGGGTGAGTTGAATGATATGGTCCAATGTGGGTGTCAAATTAGCAAAAGTTAGATGTTAGTTTCTTTACTGCATGAAGGTAGTCTGGAGACATTTAGAGATGGGCACAGAAGGAAATTTAGCAAGGAGCAGTTTTAGAAATACTTGTCAAACCTTGTTGAATATTTGCTTCTATGTAGAGATTTTGTTTGGTGTTTGCCCTGTTTGAATGTGTTAATACCAGTAGAGAGGATTGAACAAAATGGATTTAGGAGAACAATTGTTTTAGTGCCTAGTCTCTGCTTCAGACAAAGGTGATGACAGGAAGTATTAGTAATTGTCTTCCCACAAGAAGTATGTCTGTCATATACATGACCGACTCTGAGAATTACCTTAAAGGTTGTTTATGCTGTAGTATGGCCTGATTATCTAGGAGTAGATGTGTCTGTCTTATATACTACTATATTCCCAAGGCCTAATACAGTGCCTGGCATCTTGTAGGAGCTCAGTAACTATACCTGGAATAAATGACAACTGAAATCAGCAAATAGTGGGAATAGCTGGATCTGCCTTATCAATTAAAAATAAAACTTTCTGTAAAAGTATCTTTTCTTTTCCTCTGATGATATTCTGATGCTAATTTATGGAAATGGATATATATATATGTGTGTGTATATATATATATATATATAAAGAGAGAGACAGAGACAGAGAGACAGGAGAAACGGGGGAAAATATATATGGACTCACAGATAAATATCTGTGAATAATATTTTCAGTGGTTTCTAGGAAAGTCACTCTGTGTCATGCAACCACCCATCATGTTCTGAAAACAGAGCTAAATAAGGACAATAGAGATTGTTATTGTCTATGTGTTCCAATTGTATTAAAGAAAATTAAGAGAGTGCTTCACTTCTGAGCTTATGTGGCATGGCCAGAGTGACCTTATGGTCTCAAAAGCATCCAAGACATCTGGGGAAAACTCCATCTTCTGTAGCCTACAGGGTAAACTATGTTCATTGTTTTTAACAAGTGCCAAAAAATGCTGATTTCCCTAATGTCTTAGAATTTGTCTGAAGGAGCAAGGAAAATAGTGTGTAACATTGCCCTTTCATTCTTATGGCAGAGGGAAATACAGGAAAAATAATGTCAATTTAGTATCCATATAGAAATCCGTATTTATTCACAATATAATGATCATAGAGGAGCTATTATATTCTGGGGGATAAAATTCACTCTCAGCAGATTGTTTCAAACAAAGATAATATACTACCTCAAGCAGTCTTGAAAATTTTATTATTTTCTCCTTTAGAAGTCAACAGCACCAAGGTTTAGAGGAATGTTAACAAACAAAGCATATTTATAAAGATGTAAATAATCATGGTGGAGACTTACTGTTCACCACTGAAAAGTAGTGTTAACACATCTATGATGTCTTCTCTGGGATATTTAAAAATGGAATTTAGACATAATTTCAACAAGGTTTCTGTACTTAAGGAACTTAGATTCTGGTAGAGAGAGTATGAAGGAGAAACACATGAAAATTTATTGAACAATGTAATTTATGTGTCTGACATTTTGCAGTCTATCAACTTTCCAGAAGTCAAGAAAACAATTTCTGTCTTTGTTTTTCTTACCCTTCAAGCATTTGTTTTCTTACGCACTATGAAGATGGCTTCCCTTGGGTTTTATGACATTTTTGTTTGCCTTTTTGGTTTCTTTGTGTAGCTAATTCTTGTCTAGTTAGATCCAATTGTGGTAAAAACTCTTTGAAGGCTTTCCTGGTGGCTCAGTGGTTGAGAGTCCGCCTGCCGATGCAGGGGACACGGGTTCGTGCCCCGGTCTGGGAAGATCCCACATGCTGCGGAGTGGCTGGGCCCGTGAGCCATGGCCACTGAGCCTTCACGTCCGGAGCCTGTGCTCCGCAACGGGAGAGGCCACAACAGTGAGAGGCCCGTGTACAGCAAAAAAAAAGAAAAAAAAAAAAAAAAAAAAAACCTCTTTGAGTGGAGCTATGCCGGCATTTACTATCATGCCTTTTCTCATTGCTTCTCTACATAGTGTCTGCAATGAACTTTTTGAATACATCTGTTTCATGCCAGGGGACCTTTGCATATTCTTTTTCCTCTACCTAGAATCCTCCTCCCAATATCTTTGCTTGAACAATTACTATTCATTTTTTAGGTCTCAGCTTAGATATAATTTCCTCCATTTGGCATGAATCTATAAAAATCATTGAGTTCTTCTCTTAGATTCTTTAATAGTGCCTTTTTCTTAGGCATATTACAATTCTATACGGTATTTCACTTAGCTATTTACTTGAGCATCACTCCAACTAGACTGTAAGCTCACTGAGAGCAGAGAATAGGGTCTATATTTTGTTCAAGCTTATGTGCCATCTTTGTATTGATGTACACTCTGCTGTATGTATTCTAATGTGTCTATATATAATAATATATTAAAAGACCATATGACAGAGTGGTTAAGGAGAGCCTGGACTCTATGACTAGCCTGCCTGGGTTAGAATCTCAGCTCTGTCACCTACTAGCCATGTGATCTTTAATTTTTCCATGCTGCAGTTGCATAATGTATAAATCAGAGATGACAATAACATCATAGGATTGTTGTAATTGTTAAATAATTTAATAAATGTCAAGGACTTAGTACCTAGTAGAAGCTATATAAATACTTGCTTCTACTTATTATCATAAATATTCAGTAAATAAATTAATGAATCATTAACCAACCTCAGTACCACATTCGCCTAATTTAAGTGCTAGACATCCCACTCTCGCTAGTGATACCATCCTGATTTTTCTTCCCAGCCTCATATTCTTCCTCGGTTCAATCACTTGATAAAATCCCAAGCACCTGAGTTCTGGTTGATATAATCACCTCTCTATTTCAATCCTGAATTAGTCACAAGATCAAGGGTAAAATCTGGCTGTAGGAAGAGTTTGATCTCTCAGTGCTGGTGCAACCCTATTTGAATGTGGCAAGTACCCTTGCCTGGGGTCATCAGCTTGAAAATCATGTCACTGAAACAATGTAACTATTGGGGGCTGAGGTGTGGGGTGGGAGATGAATGCCATTGCCCCTATCACTCCTCCTCAAGAAAAAAGAGCTCTGAAATGTGTTAGAGACAAAGATGAAGTCCTCATCCATGCAAATCGTCCCTACTTTACTGGGGTGTGGTGCTTTTATTGAAAGGAATGAATAGATTATAAAATGAACCAGCCTGGGTTAAATGCATTCCTCTCTTCGGTTCCTCCCTTATGTTCTCTCTTCTCTTATTTTCCTCCCATGGGACTGATATTGTAAGGCTAGTTCCAAAGACTTCTGATCAAGGAGCCCTTCTACATTTAGAAGACATAAGAGGTAGCAGGGTAGGTCCCAGGGGAAGTGAACACTGAGGGTTGCTCAGGTATCTTCCACTTCTGGGTTTGCTGAGTGGGCAATGGAAGCCCTTGGTTCTTACATGGGCTAAGAGAGATCAGTAGACTAGATGACCAGACGGATTATAGGCTGCAGCCCTACACTGTCTCTGCCTACAGTATTTTTCATGCTTCAGGAATCTGGTAGAATGGTAGGGTAAACAAGATTTAGTCATTAAGATATTCTGCTCCAGCTCATATACTGTTAGAACTAACCACTGAAATTCCATCAAAGGAAGATACATTTTAAAAAAATACAAAAAAATGAGAAATTTTCAAGAGTCAACAATTTACTTGAGTTTTTATATTATAGAACTTCTTTTGTGTTTGCTATGAACTCGACAAAAACCAAAATGTCTGCTACTACTGGTGATGGAGATACATTTTAAGATTCAATTATTAGAGAAAAGAGTCACTTAGACAATAAAAAATTTATTAGTTCAAGTTAAAGATGTGGTCACTAGGTGAATAATTTAGCAACCAAAATGAAGAAAAAACAATTTTAATTCCTTATTTTAAATTAAAAAAGTCTATTTTAAAATTATGTGTCAAAAGGAAATTATAATAGATGTTGAAAAATATTTAAAACTTAATAAAAATGAAAATACTACATAAAATTTGTAGAGTGAAGCTAAATTATAGTCTTCAATTCTTATAAGGGAAGAAAGACTGAAAGTTATTGAATTATTATTCAACTCAAGAAGTTAGAAAAAACATAAGAGTAAAGCCAGACAAAGAAGAAAGGAAACATTAAAAATCAGAGCAGAAATTAATAAAATTTAAAAAATGCAAGAGAAAGGACTTAAAAGTCCTGGTGACTAAACTATTATCAAACCTGTGGCAAACTGGTTGAAAAGAAATAAGATATAAGAGAAAAGAGATAAATTTTAAAAAATTAAGAATAAAAACTAAGGGATAACTATAACAAGTACAAATTAATTAGAAAATAGTGTGAGACATGTTATATCAATATATCTGAAAAAATTAGATGAGACAGATGAATTTTTAGAAAAGTAATTTACCACAATTGACTAAAAAAGTATTACAAAATCTGAACAGACCTTGGAACAATAGTTAAGATTAGTTAAATAGTTAAAAGAATTAGTTAATTAGAAAATAGTTAAATAGTTAAAATTCTACCACAATAAACATATCAGACCCAAATGGTTTTAAAGATCACTGCTACTAAACATTTAAGGAACAGAAAATCTCAATAAAAAATAAACTACTCTAGGAAGAAAAAACAAAACTGAATGGTTCTTGCTTAATTTTATTAGGTATTGTAACTTTAAAGCCTAAACCAGATAAGGACATTATGAGAAGAAAATATTGTGAGAAAATCTCATTTGTGAAATATAGATTAAAAATCATAAAACAAAGGAGATAGGTATTTTTACTCTATGTTCATAGCAGCAGTATTCACAATAGCCAAAAGGTGGAGGCAGAACAAGTGTCCATTGATGGCTGAATGGATAAATAAGGTGTGGTATATACACATACAAACACATACATATATAATGGAATATTATTCAGCCTTAAAAAGGAAGGAAATTTTGACACATGCTACAACATGGAAGAACCAATGAACCTTGAGGACAAGCTAAGTGAAATAAGGCAGTCACAAAAAGGCATATCTGTGATTCGACCTTTATAATGTACCTAGAGTAGTCCAATTCATAGAGACAGAAAGTAGAATGGTAATTGTTGAGGGCTGGGAGGAGAAGGAAATGAGAACTTGTTTTTTTCATGGGTATAGGGTTTCAGTTTTACAAGATGAATAGTTCTGAGATTGGTTGCACAACAATGTAAATATACTTAGCAATACTTTACTATACATTTTTAAATTTTTAAGACAGTAAATTTTATGTTATGTGTATTTTACCACAATTAAAACAAAACAAAATAAATTATGAATAAAATATATCCAACAATATATTAATGTATTAAAACAAGTCTATTGTGGCCAAATTAAATATATCTCAAGAATGCAAGTTTGGCTTAATATTAAAATCTATGGAAGCAACTCACTACATTAACAAATTAAAGGAGAAAACGACATGAGATCACTTACCAGATGTGGAAAAACTATTTGAAGGAATTTAACACTTTGTGATAAAAAGTCATAATAGAAAATTCTTCAAAATGAAAAAAAATACTAAATCTACAGCAAACATCTTACTTAATGGTGAAATATTTTAAAAATTTCAGAGACAAAACAGGTAGAACATCAACACCACTTGCATTAATTTTTGTGTTGGAGATCCTAACTGTGTCCATTATATAATCTGAAGAAATTTTAAAAAATAAATTAAAAATATGGAGATAAAAGATTTATAATTTGTCAATGACTTTTTAAAAAAAGAAAACAAAGAGCATGTACTTATAAATTTTAAGATTTCAAAGAGACTTCAAGAGGTTTTGGATAACCGATCAATATTAAAAATGCAGTTCATGCCTGTAGATTAGCAAACAATTAGATAAATTTTTAGAAAAGAGATTTGAACAAAAACTTTGAGAAGTGAATATCTTAAAAGAGAATGATTTAAACTTTAAAGGAGATATAAATAAATGGAGAAACCATGTTCATGGATAAGAAGACATTATTATAATGATACAATTTCTCCCCAAATTAACCTATGAATCCTAATTAAATTTAAATAGAACTTAAAATCTTATCTGACAACTTATTATAAAAATAACATGGAAATTCAAAGGAATACATTGATTTAGAAGGATCAGAATAAGACGGGGCATGTTATATGCAAGGAACATTATCGTTATAATTGTACTTATAGAAATTAAGACAGTGTGATATTGGGTCAGTAATAGATACATTAGACCAGTGGAATAGAAGCATTTGGATCAGTTGTCCAGAAGAGATCCATGAAAATACACAACTATAATGTGTGACTCAGGTGGCACTACAAATCCATGGTCTGCCATGTTAATACCTGCTAACCATATGGGAAAAAATTGAATTCCTACCTCAAACAAAACACACAATCATTCCTGGTGAATTAATGACCTAAAAAATGAAAGCAAATCTTAAAAACATTTAAAAGAAATTAGAAAATATCTTTATGATATGAATGTAGGACAAGCCAGCTCGATAATAAATCCATAAGGAAAAATTTGTCAGCATTAAAAACTTCTGTCCGGCAAATGATACAATAAAGAGAAAAGAAAAAAACACAGACTGGGAAATTATTTGCAGCTCAAAACTAACAAACATTATTATCCTGAACAGATAAAAACTTCCAACAAATCAATGGGAAAAAGACAAGCATCCCAATTTAAAAATGAAAAAGTGGGAAAAAAAAATTGAGCTGGCAACATGAGCAGGCAAAAGAGGAAAGAGTGGCCAATAACCAACAAGCTGAGTGATTGAACAATAAAGATGCTCAACCTCCTTAGCAGTCATGAAAAGCAAGTTTAAGTTATAATGGTATAAAATTTCTCACCCATCAAATTTGCAAAATCTAAAAGTATAAAAATACCAAATATTGGTGAGATGAAGGTGAGCCCTCATACATATAAACTGATACAACCATGCTGGAAACCAGTTTGGTAATATCAGTAAAGCTGAAGATAAGCATATCATATGACCCAGTGACTACATCCTTATGTATATTCTAGAGAAATTCTAGCCCAAGTGTATAACTTTCACGTACAAGATTGCTCAGGTGTCTCTCCTGTAGAACGGAAGCTTCATGAGGACAGGAGCTTGTTTTGTTTATTACTATAGCCCAGAGACTAGATTAGGGTCTGGCACCTGGTAAATAAATAAATATTGCTTTAAAATGCATCTAAAGCAAACAAAATGAAAGATAAGACAGGAATGGAAGTCAGATCTATGAACTTGAAGGACAGTTTGAGCATTAACCCACCTTTTTCATCCTTTTCCGGCAGGCCACTCTAGAGTTGTTCAGCCCCTGTGCTAACTACAGTAGCATTTATTCTCTTTTCTTATCTCAAAGGCTGCACTTCTTATGGTCACAGGATGGCTTGGGGATTACCTATTGCTTCAGCAGCTCAGTCTATTGACTGATGGTTATATATATATATATATATAATTAAATAAGGTGTCTACTTTTATTTTATTTTGTTTATTTTATTTTATTTTTTTTACGGTACGCGGGCCTCTCACTGTTGTGGCCTCTCCCATTGCGGAGCACAGGCTCCGGACGCGCAGGCTCCGGACGCGCAGGCTCAGCGGCCATGGCTCACAGGCCCAGCCGCTCCGCGGCATGTGGGATCTTCCCGGACCAGGGCACGAACCCGCGTCCCCTGAATCGGCAGGCGGACTCTCAACCACTGCGCCACCAGGGAGGCCCTATTTTGTTTATTTTTTAACATCTTTATTGGAGTATAATTGCTCTACAATGGTGTATTAGTTTCTGCTCTATAACAAAGTAAATCAGCCATACACATACACATATCCCCATATCCCCTCACGCTTGTGTCTCCCTCCCACCCACCCTATCCCACCCCTCTAGGTGGTCACAAAGCACCGAGCTGATCTCCCTGTGCTATGCAGCTGCTTCCCACTAGCTATTTTACATTTGGTAGTGTATATATGTCAATGCTACTCTCACTTCGTCCCAGCTTACCCTTCCCCCTCCCCATGTCCTCAAGTCCATTCTCTATGTCTACATTTTTATTCCTGTCCGGCCCCTAGGTTCTTCGTAACCATTTTTTTTTTTTTTTTTTTAGATTCCGTATATATGTGTTAGCATATGGTATTTGTTTTTCTCTTTCTGACTTACTTCACTCTGTATGACAGACTCTAGGTCCGTCCACCTCACTACAAATAACTCAATTTCGTTTCTTCTTATGGCTGAGTAATATTCCATTTTATATATGGGCCACATTTTCTTTATCCATTCATCTGTCGATGGACACTTAGGTCGCTTCCATGTCCTGGCTATTGTAAATAGAGCTGCAATGATTTTTAAATTAACTTTCACCTGAAAAAATAAAAGTCCTGAGAATGTCACATCTTTGAAATATGATGGTGGCCCCATGTAAATAAGGTCTTTCTGCGTTCAGCCAAAGAGCACTGATGCCTTGAAAGATAGGCCTGTCTGCAGTTTCTTCTTCCAGCGAAAAGCAGAGGGCACTTGTAGACACTAGGGCCAGAGGCTGACTTGAGAGCTCAGGATAAGAAGCATTATGGAGATCAAATTGTATTATTTTCTTTACCATGAGATAAAAATGGGCCTGTGGACAAAAATGTTTTCACTAATCATTTTGGAGATCAAAGATTTCATTTCCTAAGAGCTCAAACTTCACATCTTTCAGCAAGGACTTACTTTGAACCCTGTTTAATGATGCTGTAGAGGACTTTTTTCTCTTGAACTACAGCTAAAAGACTTGTAAAAAAAATGTTGTTTCAACACTGAAGCACTTTAAATGGCTGACTCTAACCACAATGTATAAAAAGTATAATTCAGACTTGGCAGAGTGAGCTAAATAAATAGTGATGATAAGCGACCCATCTAACAATGTAGCCGCCGTGTCTTGTCATTAACACAATTATGTCAGCACAGTCAATCAGCACATTGCCTTGACTTTCAAGCCTGGGACTGAATGCATGCTTTTCAAGTTGGAGGGAGCAGAGAGAGAGAAGAGCTATCACACTTAAGCCAGCTATATGACTTCCCAGTTACTCAGAGCTTTTTAAGAAAAACAAGGTTATACATTTACAAAATGCTTTGTCGTTGCAGTCATGCTAAACTCATTCTTAGGAGTTCAATACCATCTGTAATAACCCTCTAGTGATCCCAAACAAGAAGAAGGACTTGAGTTGCCGCATTTTTTTCACATATGAGAAACTGATTTACTACCTGAAGTGATAATTAATGGGATTCCGTTCAGTTTCAAGTGGAGATGAATCACACAAGAGGTGAGTATGGAATCTCAGAATGGCAATATTCTTCTAAGAGCTCTCCCAAGCGTAATTGTAAACGGCAGGTGAGAGCACCTGCCAGCTGAATATGACAACAGGCAGAGGCACCGGGCCGCGAAAGGAAGGATATATCTGGGACTCTTGGGTGCTATTCCTCTCTGTTTGGCTTTATGATGCTTATGCAGGCTACAACAATCTGTTTGTATCATTTATTGGAGTGACTTCAAATTCATTCACTGACACAACTGACATGGCACAAAAAACATTTGCATTCACTTGGGTTTAAAATAGTCACTGCAGACTGGTGAAGAGGGCCACTGCTTTTAACATTTACGGAAGAAGTTTGACTCTCAGAGTGTGAGTAATAAACACTACTTTTGATACTTAAAGGGGCGGGGCAGAACACTGCTTAATTAGATTGACTTTTATCACACTGGTTCTAAAATGTGGGTTATTTCTACAAGTAACAGCCATTTCATAAAACTACGTCAGAAAGAATTACATAAAAAATTTTAGGGGCCACTCCTTGAGGGAGATACTGCATCAGCCCCATTTGACAGAGGAGACAACTGAAGTGCAGAGGGATGAAGTGACTTACACTCCCATGGTCCATATCAGAAACAGGATTCCAATACACTTACCTTGCAGGAAAGCCTGACATTGTACTATCTCCCAGGATGTGTGTTAAATTAATTTAAATAGTTGTTTCATTGTCTGCTGTGTGTTCAAGTTTACCATTTTTGCTTCCAGCCTTCACAATCAACCGAAAGTTCGTGAGAACTCTTGTCCACACTCTCTTAGGCAATCTATTTTCAGACGCTCATAGCAGGCAGGCAATGCTGATTTTCTGGTGTCCTGTCCTAGTGTCAACAGCAGGTCCTCTCCATCCTCCCTGGCACTTTGTGCTGTCCTGAGCCTGCTCTATTTTTCTCTGGGTTATTTTTTTACCATCTGACATATTACAGATTATGCATTATTTATGTGTTAACTTGTTAATGTCTGCCTCCTGATCCAGAACATAAGTTCACGAAAGCAAGCGTTTTGTGTTGGATTCATTGCTGTATCCTTAGTGCTTAGAGCAGTGCCCCGCGTATCGGGATTGTTCATGAAAGGATGAATGAACACTCTGGTTTTAGAGGTGAGGTGATTAAGAATCAGAGAATCTTGCCTAAAGTCACACAGGACATTAAGTGGAGGACCTGCCCTTTGAACCCAAGACTGAGGGTGGCCCAGTTCTCTTTGCACCAAGCCACACAGCCTTCAAAATAGAGGTTATCTGTTCATCTAAGAACTGACAAACATCAGCTTTATCAGTTTGAGGGTAGGTCAAAATCAGGAGAGAGAAATTTGGTGATATTAACTGGTTTCCGGAAATTGGTCTGAATGTTCTAGATAAGAAAAACATCATCAAACTTGGGTAGAAAATTAAATCATTTGGTTATTTCCCAACAACTTCTGACAAACAATTCTGAGGTTTCAGAAATAATTTAATGACTGGAGTGATGTCATTGAATACAAATTTTAAATACTGTGACAACCTTTTCTGCTGGGGGCAGGGGTGGGTTGGGAATACTTTCTATGATATTTAAAATAAAAACATTAATTCCCCACTTCTCACTCCAACTAACACCATGTTATTTTTCACTTCTTCCTATACACCAGATGGCAGCTTGTTTAAATAAGGCGAGGTAGAACTACACTTATTTAAATCAAAAAGTGTTTTGGGTGGAAATTAGTGAGGCATATCTCAAGATATTTGTATCTTTAACATAAAAGCCAAGGTTTTGGTCTTTACTTTGAATGTGCCTGAAAATCATTGACAATTTCATGGACAAAGGAGGTTTGTCCAGGAAGGAGAAAGAGTGTTGAGGAAGTTTGCCAAGGAACTGAAAGAGAAAGAAAAGAACGGGAAGGGGTCTACCATCTACCAATTCATGTGACGTGTTAGGAAGTTTGCTCAGCTGGCCAATGAAAGGATTATCCTGCCCATTTTACAGGTGGAAATCAGGCTTCTAATACCAAACTCTTGCTCAGGATCACACAGTGCGTAAGAAGTAAAGCCAGGATTCAAAACTAGAAATGTTGGCTTCAAGTTAAAGCTGCTAAGAGCAATATGGTGGCCAAGGAGGTCCTGAAAATCCACTTCCTTTAGAGCCCATTTCCTGGGAGACTGGACTAAGCCCGAGACATGGGATAAAGAGATCCAGATTTTCCAGGTAATTAGTTCTAATGCACTTAAAAACAATGAACCTCAGTTCCCTCTTACGTAATATAGGGATAGTTATACGCACCTTATAGGTTTGGCGTGAAGATGAAAAAGAAGAAGATGGTGGATGTGTATGAATCATGCATGCCGTCAGTGATTAAAGCACTTCTGGGCACTCAGAATTCTCCTCTATATTTTCATCTGTAACATGGTTTCAACACTTTTTGATATGAGTTAGGGAGGAGAAGGCATAACACTTATCAAATATATTTAATCATGAATCTCCAGCCAGAGATGATGTAAATTAACAAGGGTTTTCACTGAAAGGTGACAGGAACGTCCTAGAATTTCCCATCCGGCAATTTTCTAAAGAGTGGGTGAAATAGTAGAGACATCTACACTTGCTGGTATGGAGAGAGGAGAACACAAAGAATTGGGGGATAATAAAATCCCAAAGCTTGGAAACATGTTCTGTCAACTGTTACAGTCTCAGAGGATGTCAGCTTTGATAACTCTGGAAAAATAAAAGATGCCCTAATGAAGAATCTGGATCCCAGGGTTTTCCACATGTATAACAATGACCAACCCATTTGTTGAGCAATTACTAAGTGACATTGTATGAGGTGATCACGTATATTTTCTCCTTACAAAAGCTTTTTGAGTTATAGATCATGTTCATTTTACAGATAGGAAAACTGAGGCCCATAGAAGTTAAGGAACTTGCCCTAGTTTTGTACAGCAAAAACAGATCACAGATCTGGACTGTCTTTAAAGCTGCTGCAGGTAACTACTAAGCCATAACATCAAACTAAATCCTTCAGGTGTAAGGATGTTATTTGATTGCTTACTACCAGCTCAGACAAGGAGATTGTTATAATTTGAGAAAAGAAACTGTAGTTTTTCCCAGAGGAACAGGCAAAACTGGGCCTCCTGCAGGGAGGATGAGGAACTACGTTTCTATACCAATTTGCCTGGTCAGCAGCGGTATATACAACACTGAGGCAGCTGCCTCTGAGTTCCCCGTTTGAATGGGGTATTTCCATGCCAGAAAGATGAGGGCAAGCCTGAGCTAGGGAAATGCTTATGTAACAAACGGCCTAGAATACAGAGAAAGGTTAAGGATGTAAACGAGACAGAGGGCTGACTAAGCAACAATTAACAGGGATGTGTTGATGATTTACAAACACTGGCAGTCTGCAAATATCAGGGAGAGAGATTTTCTAGAGAAGGGTAAGAAAAAGTGTAACAAAAGTAAGGCATAACGGTATAATAATTGCTCTTCGAATTGCATTGAATTAAATTAAGGGGAAAAAATAGGCCAAATGTCAAGAAAAGTTGTTCCCCTTCCAGAATTGATATCAACTAGTATGTGGAGGGTGGTAGGTCCTGCCATGCTCTGGCTGCACAGCCCTCCTTGTAGCAAGGCTGTGGCCACATTTTCCCCATTGGGGTCCAGCCCCACTCAGTCCCTAAGCTGAGGTCTGAGGCCCCGTGCAGAGGTACTTCCACGCCATATCAAGTCACCTTCTGCTTCATAGACTCTTTAATGCATGCCTCCATTTCTTACAACTGACTTTTTACCTATTTCTAGACCTGGTTTCTTCTTTTTAGCCTTGTCCTGGTTACTGGTTATCTGTCTTGTTTCCTGTGCCTGAAACTCCATTTTATTAAGCTATCCAGCTACCCCTAAGCATAGGGACTGCAGTTCTGCTCTCCCTAACAAAATTCCCACATGTCAAGTAACCATCTGCCTACTCAAGTTAATTGACTGCTATTGGATTCCCTTCATCAAACTTCACCTCCCTATGAGGAAACTCTAACCCATGACTTTCATCTGACTTTCTCCAGAGCTGAACTCTCATCTGTAGCATACTGACTTATCCCAAAGATTCCGTGCTGAATATACTGGGCCAGACTTCCTCCCAGCATCTTCAGCTAGGTATGGCCCCATTCCCAAACTGTTCCCATTCTATGGCATGGATCTACTTGAAAGCACTGGACATTCCTGGCCCCTTCCCTTCCGTGATAGTGCAGTTTGCATATGTCTAGCCATGACTATAGAGATTGAATGGAGGCCTTCTCAACTGGGTGACACTGGAGCTGGGTTGTAAAGAATGAGGTGCTCACCGGGTTGACCGTGAGAGGGGGAAGAGGCTGAGGGGAAGGATTCCAAATCTAGGGAATAGCAAACGTGTGGAAGCATGACACGGCATTAAGCTCTAAGTAGTTCGTGTGTGGCTGGAGGGTGACATGAGATGAAGAATGGCAGAAAGTGATGTTGAAAATGTAAGGGGGAATGAATGTAGAATGAATTTATAAGCCATGTGAAAGTGGTTGGACTTTGTCTTGAAGGCAGTGGGGAGATACTGGAAAATTTTAATTGGATTAATTAATTTGATATATTTATATTTCAGAACAGTGATTTAGGTAAATATAGTGAGGTGGAGATTGATAGCACAGACAGGGAAACCTGTAGGAGACTATTGCTTTGCTCCAGAAGGCTGATGAAATAATGATTTCAAGGAAATGACAGTGGAGGGAAAAGATAAGAGTGGCATCAAGGATTGGGAGAAAATCTTTCTGAGGTAGAATTGCTAAGACCTGGTGGCTTATTAAACAGAGGAGATAAGAAGGAGGGAGGAATGTAGAACAAGTTTCAATTTCTAGATTAGATAAAAGATAAATTCCTCTCTTAAACATATAGAAAGGTGAATACTGGATCTCTTTAGGGATAGGGGCTTGGTAAGTCCCAGGGATGACCTGAGGGACTGCAGAGCATAGAACAAAGATGAAACTGAAATCAAGGCAGGCACTGAAACCAAAGCATCAATCTAAAGTAGCTAAGCAGAGAGAAAAGCCAAGTTCAAGAATACCAGCTCAGGGCTAGGGCTTCCCTGGTGGCGCAGTGGTTGAGAGTCCACCAGCCGATGCAGGGGATGCGAGTTCGTGCCCCGGTCCGGGAGGATCCCGCATGCCACGGAGCGGCTGGGCTCGTGAGCCATGGCCGCTGAGCCTGCGTGTCCGGAGCCTGTGCTCCGCAACGGGAGAGGCCACAACAGTGAGAGGCCCGCGTACCTCAAAAAAAAAAAAAAAAAAAAAAAAAAGAATACCAGCTCAGAACCAGAAGGTTCTAAACGAAGGGTACAAGTCAGAGAGGTTCTCTGAGCTATTCGGACACCTAAGATGTGGGCCAGGGATGAGAAATGATGACTTCAATCTGGGCATGCTGAGTGTGAAGTGTCTGTTGGCCAACCCAGTGGAGATGTTCAGCAGACGGTGGATTTGTGGTCTGGCACTGGGAGTGAGTTATTAGCATGTAGGCTGGCTCTAGTCCCTGGAGATAGGTGAGATTGCCCAGGATGAATGGAGCATTCTGGGGATAGTTACCATACTTATATCCTTTTTCTTGATGTCCCTCATGACATTCTAATTCTCTCTCATCATTCCTCTGCCATTAGGAGCTCCTTCGACTTCTGCTTGTTACACTCACTGATCCACTCATAGCTCCTTTGGAGCCCCTACAATCCTCCTTGAGCCTCCCTTTGCTGCTCTGATCCCTTCTATGCCTCCCTTGTGAGTCTTCAATTATCTCTCAGCTTTTCTGAGTCCCTCAAATCCCTTAAATCTCAGCTGTGAAATGCACACTATTCTTAGTAGGCATGCCCCTTTTGAAGTCAATGGGAATTTACAAACAACAACAATAAAAAATAAACACCATCCATCTGCCATAAAACATTGATGCAATTTAAGAAAAAAAAATCTAGAAGTGGTAGTTTTTTAACTACAGCCTCTAATCTTTCCTTCTTTTGAAAGACTAATGTGTAGTAAAGATTTTAGGACATATTTTTCCCCAAACATTTCTACATTTTATTTTTGATTTAGACTGTTCTCCATTAAAAAGGGGTCTCAAGTCAACCACTCAATATAATGTCAATAATTGCACACATGCCCATACACCCCAAATCAGATTCCACAACTAGCAACTGGGGGTAGAGAGAATCAATTTCTGCATGTTTTTTGAGCAGCAGAATTTCACCCAATATTATTACAAATGGTTTTAAAAGGTCACACAAAGCTAGGTTTACAATCATGAGGTTGACCCGTCCTTTAATGTGCTTTTATTAAAGATACTTGTAAAGTCACGTTTGAAGACTCAGGTATCTATTAATTGCAATTAAACTTGCTTTGTGTGCTGTGAGACAAAAGAATTTACCTTTAGCGTATGTTTATAGAAGGCAGAGTGTTGTATTGGGAAGGCCCTGAGCTTTGGAGGCAGGGGTACCTATCTTCCAATTTCACTCAGTGTGTGTGTGCATGTGTGTGTCTGTGCCTGTGTGTGTATTTTCCGGGGAAAGAACTACCATTTCATGATCATTTAATGTCTTCTGCATTACAGATATGATTTCTAATCCTTAAACACTATAAAGTATTGTTATCCTGATTTTATAGATAAGAAAACTGAGGCTGAAAGAAGCTAAATGTCTCACATAGCTGCAAAATAAACAGTAGCTCATGAATTCAAACTCAGGTTTCATTGCTCAGTAAGATTGCAGTCTTTTCCTTATATGTCACTGCCTTTCTTATAAATGGCCTCTCTTACTAATATGCTATTTTAAAGCCTTAACTTTGCTAAGCTTCAGTAACCTAATCTTTAAAATGAGAACAATTATTTGTATAATATAATTTGTAAACAGAATTGTTACTGGGAGGCAATGAGGAAGTGTATAATTAAATGCCTGGCACATAGTAAGTGCTCAAAAAATTGTATATATTTTTTGGTAGCTGAGAATCTTGCAAGCGAAGTATCGTAGTTTGTGTCAGTAAGATATACTATAAGCAGAGACGTCACAGAAACTCTCTCATATACCTTCATGTGAAAAGGCGTTTCTGTTTCTCAGAGTAGACAATCTTTGCCTTGAGTTTTCTAGCTGATCCTAGAAGGATGTTATGAAGTGTTCTTTTGCTCTATAGTAAATAACGTTACTAAAGTTCTTTTTGTGCTCTCGTTTTAACTAGTGGCTCAAGAATATGTTTAGTTAACTGGTGGCCCTGTTCACTATGCCGAATCAGCAAAACATCAGTAAGGAACATTAATTATCAAATATGCCAGTTTTGTGACCATTGAGTACCTCATTAGATTCTGTTTTGGAAATTGCATTTATGAGTGTCTTTATAGAGAAGAGCACAATATGATTGGTACTGCTTAACCACAACACAATCTAAAGCAAAATCACTTGTTTAATGCACCTCTTTTATTATTGTTATACTGCAAAACAACAAAATGATAATTTCTCTTTGCAAGCATAACTGAAAAAAACTACAACCTCTGACTGCAAACACATAACTTGCTTAAGAGGAAAACTACAATATTCACATATATATATAAAAGACACAACTTTGTAGATTAAAAAAATAAGTATATTGAAGATCAACGTGTAATTTCTGTTTTGTATTTAAGCTCCTTGTTTGAATGGCAAAGCTTGTCTGTACCTATAATCATCCTTCCTCCTTGTACTTGCTGGGATGTGGGCAAAACTGGTCTCTGTTGACAGGTTTTATGTCATATAATCCTTATAGGCGCTGATTTTTTTTTTAGTAAGTGGTTAACATGAAAATCTGATATGCTTCAACTGTGAAGGAAAAAAATAGAAAAGAGAAAAAATAAATTAAAACTATGTTTAAAATATATGATACAGTCTAACCATTTCTCCATTAGGGAAACTATAGCTGCAAAAAAGATTAAATACAAATTTGCTTTGCTTTTAAACCTACTTAAGAAGCACCTATCCTATCTGTCCATATAAATTCCAATGGAAAACACGATGACATGCAATTACTAATCTCAATGTACACAGCTATGCCTCGGGGACTTGGTGGTTCATATTTTACTGTTCTGTAATCAAATACAAAACTAATGAGTAAAAACATGCTTCCCCCAATAAATTTCCAGCACCTGGACAAGTGTCTGACAGGGAAATGGAGGATGTGCACACAAAATTCATTCTGCAAAGCTATTAAAGTGTTATACTTGCCAACAAGTGTTCATTAAACAAGAATGAAGGATCTTTATGCCAGTTTCTTACCAAAGGCTTTTTAATATTTTAATGGAGAGTAAAGACTATTTATCTGAACTCTGATCAGTTAACGTTCAGATCTGTTATGAAGAAACAAGGAGTCCTTTATAATACCTTTCATAAAAATCCACTTTGCAATGCTTCAAATAAAGACTAAGGACTGTAAAAGATTATGCTGCATATAAACAAAATCAGTATCGTTTTGAAATTATATGGTTATCTGTGGAACTCCTTAGTACATTAGAATCATCCTGTATTGTTATTTAAAAAGTGGTTAACAAAATCCAGTATACAAATGGAAAATGGGATTAGAGATGGCATTTCAGCCATGTGACTTTATTCAGTCCCCAGAAAGCAAGTAACACAGTTAATGGGGCAGATGAGGGGAGCGGAAGGCTCGTCTTCCAAGACTTGAGAAGAGAAGAGATGAGAAGACAAGAGAATGTGTAGTGACGGCAACTGCCCTTTCAACCAGAATTCGAATAGATAACTCTCTACCTAGGAGTCAAAGTATATGAACCTGCACAAAACAAAAAAAAATGTGAGATAAAATTAGTCTTATATGGGTTATAATATAGTACCTATGAAACAAAATTTTAGTGCTGGGTTACCATGCACAACCATTTTCATCACATAACTTTACCATAGGAAATATACACATGCATGTATTTATGCATACATGGGTACACACAGACACATACATATGTGCACACACACACAGATGAACATGTTTAGATCTGTGTGCTAGAGTAGACATTCAGATGGAGGCAGGGATCTAGACCAACCTGGGATATCAGATACAGTGACAGCTTTTAGGACTTTATCCCCCTACCTGTGGTTTGCACATACTAAACTCACCCTTGTTCATGCTTAGAAGGCAATCGTGCAGAGAAAATAGAGCAGGAGTCAGACCGACCTGGTCTAACTGGAATTTTTCTTCATTTCGGAGAAAGAGGTTAATAATAACAGTAATAATAATGAGTGTGCTTAAGCTGGCACATATTAGACCCTTTGTACATGCCAAACACTGTCTTCAGAACTTTACTTTTATTTTCCTATGCAATCCTCAAAATAACTCAATGAAGGAGATGCTATTATTAACCTTACTTTACAGATGAAAAAAATGAGCCTCGGGCTTCTCTGGTGGCTCAGTGATTGAGAATCTGCCTGCTAATGCAGGGGACACGGGTTCAAGCCCTGGTCTGGGAGGATCCCACATGCCGCGGAGCAACTAGGCCCGTGAGCCGCAACTACTGAGCCTGCGCGTCTGGAGCCTGTGCTCCGCAACAAGAGAGGCTGCAACAGTGAGAGGCCTGAGCACCGCGATGAAGAGTGGCCCCCGCTTGCCACAACTAGAGAAAGCCCTCGCACAGAAACGAAGACCCAACACAGCAAAAATAAATAAATTAATTAATAAACTCCTACCCCCAACATCTTCTTTAAAAAAAAAAAAAAGAGAAAAGAAAAAAGTGAGCCTCAGGTGATCATACCGCTAGTTTGTGGAGGAGGCGGGGTCCAAATCCAGGCAGTCTGCACTTTATATCCAGACGTTTGACCCAAAGCATTAGGAACATTAGGAACAAGAGTCAGAACAGATGAAGCCTAATTTGTATTCCTTGTACCTGTATTATCAAAGTGGCTGAGAGCCCACAGGAAGGGACCATATTTTGTGGAAATGAGTCCCATAAAAGGAAGAGGTTGGGATCACCAGGACCTCGTTCAAGTTATTTAACTTCTGGGTTTATGCCTGTGTAAGTTAAGATAATAATGAGCAGCTAGAAAAGAGTTGGGAGAAATAATGAATGCTTTTTGGATATTTTGAGTTCCTTAGGTAAACTACAAAAATGCTGGTGAAAGATATTGCAGCACTCCTAGTAAATTTCCACCTAGACTCAAAGTGTCCATAGGGATGTTCAGGTGAAACCCGAGACACATTTCAGAATTTCCCTCCCAGTGTGCTGGAAGCTGCTTGTTATTTACCTCTGCTAATCGTCTGTAGGCAATAGGAACATATTTTTGCTAAATGAGGGGACAATATCACAATGATTGACTTCCTTTGCTTGGCCTGTTTTTATAGAATTTAGCACAGATTCTAAGATACCGTTTAAGATCTCTCATTTGGAGGTTTGAGTTTCAAGTGAAGACTTGTAGTGAGACTGTATAAAGTCACCTTTGGATAGAGTTATCTTTATCTTTGGTCCCCGATGGGACGAGTGAGCTCAGGGAATCTTTTTTTAATGAGAAAAGAAAGAGGGGTCAGGATTTGGTTTAATGAATTTGACATTTAGGCCAATGACCTGTTTAGGTCATGAGGAAAACACATTTATAGACCTTGGCTTTAGTTTCTAAAGAAGACTTATTCCCCCAGTAACAAAACCAAGAGGGCTGCCAGGGTCTGTGTTCACAAAATCATTCAGCTGTTAATAGTGAGGCCCCAGACTTCACATCTTCACCAAAACCATCAGAAGCCAATACGATCTCCTATAACTTACAGGCATATCACTTTCCAGTTGAAAACCCAGCTAACGTCTGTGAATAAATAGAAGGTTCTGATCTTCCTCCTTGTAACAAGAAGTATGTGAATTTTAAAAACCATGGGGAGAAATAATGACTAACAATTTGGAAACTTCCACTGGCAAGAAAATGCTGGTAAGGAGGGGAAAGGGTGGCTAAATGTGATTTGGGGGGGTAAACATATAGATTGAACCACGGGATGAGAAAAAACAGATTTCAATTTATTTAACTTATTTAACAAACACAGAATGTGCTTGCTATGTGCCAGGCACTGTTCTAAGTACGTAACAAATACTAACTCACTGAACTTTCTTTTTTCATGCAGTACTAAGCCTAAGAGATTGTTTTATTCTGAAACCTGGAACAGAGATAAGGTTGTCTCTGTGCATTAAAATGTCTTGCCTTATAAGGAAACGTTTGACTGCACTAGATTAAACTCATAAAAGCTAATGAAGAGGCCTCCTTAATACACATTTCTTTTTTCCTGTTTGGACTTGAAGTGACAACATTACAGAAACACCCTGCAGGTTTTTATCTAAATAGCATCCTATAAAACAATGTCCTCTTGTCAGTCACCACTAATTCAGCACAGTCAAGTTATAAATCTGTCCAAAGGCCAGCAAAGTGCTTAACTTAGCACATCACTAATAAAATTAGGAATGCGGGTTTATTGCATGAACCTTAAGTAGGTTTGGCCAAGATATTAAGATTTTTGCTTATGGCAACCATGGCTAATGTGGATTGGTATTTTCATTATAACACACCCCACAGCACTTCCCAGTAACGTCTCAGGTTTCCAAATTGGAGAATAATCTTCTGCACTCTCACACTCACTGGTAGGGGCTGCAGCCCGAGCCCCCATCTCTAAGGCCTCCTGCACTTTAGGGTAGTCAAGAATGGGAAAGACTTTTCAATGATGCTAATTCTGCTGAATAAAATTAGAGCAAATTAATTAATACTTCTATTAACGTAACCTGATTTCACTTTGTTCAAGAACAGAAGCACTTACAGGCTTTTAACACCCTCTCAGAAATATCATTGCAGCTCAGGGCAATTTTGAGAAGTGATTTATAAGCAGTTGCAAATGCTTCTAAAATGGTAAGATTGGAGAAAGCCAAATGTATGTTCACCAAGTTGTCCTGAGGTCTTGAGTGTTTTATTTTATTTTGTTTTTTAAATTATGGAAGAACAATAAATATATCCTCTCTCTTGAGCCAACATTTATTGTGATGGCTTATATTTGCATAGTGATTTAGTTTGCAAAGTCTGCTCATATGCTTCCCCGCGTCTGACCTTAGGAGGTGGATGGTGCAGGTATTATTATCCTCATTTTCCAGAGAGGACGCATAGCAAGGACCAGAGCTGAAACTGGACATCAGCTCACTACCTCGTATCTCGAGAACGCCTCCCAATATAGCGCCTCGAATTTGTGAATCTTTGTAGTCTTACAGAATGATATTGTGTCCATTTGATCCTTATACCACCTAGAAATGTTGTGCTTGAAAAAGTGTGCATTTACATGCACACTTTATCTTTTTCGTCCTAGTGTATCTATATGTCCTGATCCACGGGCAGTTTAAATTGTCCCTTCCCAATGACACCAGCTTCCTTCCTTACCAACCCTGTTGTGGTTGCCCATGTTGGCAACCTGCATTATAGCAGCTGCCTTATGAGATGTGAAATGCAACTGTGCAGGGGGGAGATGGTAAGCTCTCTTTAGCATGCCACTATCTCAAAAACCTGTAGATGGGCAAAGTCACCAAAGTTCACTTCATGAAAAATACAACACACATGGAAAGCAAGTATGATTGATGCCCGCAGAGCAAACTGTTTATCAGACAAACACATTTTGCCAACTTTGACATAAATTGTTAACTTGCCTTATCACTCAGAAATGTAAGGCTAGCATCTTTGTAGGAACTTCCCCCAAACTCTTTAATGACCTCTAAAAAGCTTTATCTTATCATGATCTGATTTGCTACTACAATAAATCATTTACAAATAGTTTCGAAGAAAAACTAGTATTAGAAATATGGAGTCATTTTCCAAATATAAGAAGGCTTTAGCACTTGTCTGGCTGTTGTGCAATAGTGAAGGTATAAGAAGGCACTCAACGTGCTCAGTACTAAAATATCCAACAGGACTAAGAATGCTGCAGCCTATTGGGATCTAATTCAAGGCTAATTACCCATTTGGTAAATCACGCAGGCCTTTTCACTTTCTTCTTTCCTCCTTTTTGACTTTTATCATTTATGGTAGGGATGGGAGAATAAAAAGGAAGTTAAGGGCTTCCCTGGTGGCGCAGTGGTTGAGAGTCTGCCTGCTAATGCAGGGGACACGGGTTCGTGCCCCGGTGTGGAAAGATCCCACATGCCGCGGAGCGGCTGGGTCTGTGAGCCATGGCCGCTGACCCTGCGCGTCCGGAGCCTGTGCTCTGCAACAGGAGAGGCCACAACAGTGAGAGGCCCATATACCGCAAAAAAAAAAAAAGGAAGTTAAATTGTTCAATTTCTAGCATCTCTGATTTTTGAAAATTAAAATGATATCTGGAGGTGATGACACACAATTGACACTCAGGACAAAAGTGTTTAAATTGTGGCTCTGTCTTATATAATCCAATTTGATTCAATCAGATCAGTTAATTTAACACTTATTGAGCCACTACGATGAGCCAGACATTGTGCTAGGTATTAGTGATATGATATGGCAAAGATATTTCTGATCTTAAGGGATCTTAAGTCCTGATAAATCACAACTACTCAACACATCGCCTTCTTCACCTCTAAAATAACAGTGATGGCCCAAGCCATGTTTAGGTCTGTCTGCTTTCTGTGTGTATGATCATGGCGATGGTTTTGCTGAATCTCGTCCACTTGCTCCTTCTCATATACTTTCCACTCTTTTCCACCCCACTCTCTGCCCTGGGAGAGTGAAGACAGGTTCTTTTGCCCTCTGGCTTTTGCTGTGTCTGGTCAATGGGAAGTCCCTGTGGTAGATCAGAGGGAAGGCAGAGAGAGGTCAAAATACTTGTTCTTCTGGCTCATGAATTTACAGGATGACTCAGACTGACTGTGAAAGGTCCATGGTTTTCTCAAGGCAGCTCCCTCTATGGGACTGTCCATCAGGGTCTTGGTAACTGAACTCTCCCATTCTTTTGGGCAAGAGCACCACTGCTACTGGGGCCAGAGCACTGCACTATCCTGTGGCTTCCTTATACCCTATCCACTGCTTTTTAAATAGTTCCTTTGTAAATTATCTTCAAATATACCTAATCTGAGGGTGCAGTCTGTTTTCTGCCAGGCCTGTGGTTGATACACTATATGTTTTTTTGTCAACTGGTTGAAATTGATTTTTGAAATCTTGAGAAGTCAATACAAGCTAGAAATTACAGTCTAGACATTTTCCTTGGCCTGGGAAAAACATTGTAACATTTAATTTAATGGGGCAAATGGTGGAATAGTGTGAGAGAAGGAGGAGCCATAGAGATTTGGCTAGGCTGAACTACATTTCCCAGAATCCCTTTCCCCCTGTGTTATGGTCTAAAGTGGGGCCACAAGAGACATTTTTTGGCACGACAGTAGGAGGATGGGAGTAAAGCAGCAGTCATGTTGTTTTACATTCTCAAAGGGTCAGGGCAAAGTCCCCAGGGAACGTTGCAGCAAATGCATGATGTCCCTTATGTGTTGACTTACTGCATTGGTGTGGGCTAGCAGCTGGGCTTGCAACTGCTCTGTCTTCCTCTGGACTCTCCTTCAGCTTCTCCAATTCCCAGACCAGGTGTTAAGCTCAAGGATGAAGGGAACTAACTTCTTGTGCAGGATGTGATGATCCTCAAGGTTGTAAGCATTGAGAACTAACATGGGGTCTCATGCAGAGAACTGACACATGGCTTTCAATGTGTGTTGGTGGCTTCCAGCTTGTTCTGGCTCTCCTACACGTTACATCCATTTTCTCTTCTCAACTCTCTGACCCTAGGACTTCAAACGCTAGCATGAGATGTAACTAGCCTTTCAGAGACTGTTTAGCTTACTCCCATCATTGTGTAAGAAAAAGAAAAATCCTTGTAATAGATTTCTTTATCTCATTGTTACATATATAACCTTGTAATATGTACACCCATTTTATATAGATAGATAGACAGATAGATAGATATGACTGTCTACCTATCTATAGGTTCTAGTGGTTCTGCTTCTCTGATTGAATCCTGGCTAAGGCTTTTTAGTAGCCTAAGCTTCAGGCATGTCCCTTTTAAGTTGGATCTGCTCTTTATATTGCCAGCCAAGAACACATCAGCCAAAACCAAAGCTTGATTATCATGCCAAAAACAAAGAAACACTTCTTAAAATAACTCATTTGGCAAATGGACATAAAAAATGGGTAAGATTTTTAAACAGGGAAATTATGTATAAATAGCTGAGAGAGGCCAATGAACACACCTTATGGCTTGATATCCCACAATCCTACCTACCTTAGAGATACCACAGAAGGAAGATAAATGTTCATGGATCTGAGGAAAAACAAACAAACAAACAAACTGTGACAAATCCCTGGGGAGGCATAAATGCTTGGATCATGGGGTCTGTGTGTAAGGAAGGGAAAGATCAGAAGACCAGAGTGAACAAAATTTTGTGTAAAGGTAAAGGGTTCAGGGTGAGAGTCTTAGATGTACGTATTACCCATTCCATCATGAGTACATCAGTGTCGTTCCAGCCCAGTGCCAGCTGAAATGTTACAGTGACCTCAGGATGGGACAGAGGTCTGCCTGGATTGGAGAGTGGAAGGCCACAGATATAACCATTATTCTCCTTCTGAACAATAATGAATTATTTGAAGTGCACAAGCGCTATGAAAGACCAAAAACTGAAACTCTATGTTTTACATATGAAGTAGAATCAGTGGACCAAAGATAACAGAAATTAAAGTATGCACAGTGAACATCATCAGATAGGCAAGTTGGGATGTTGATAGTATGAAACAATCACAAATTATAAAGAGGAATCAACTCAAAATCTGGGGAAAGTGTAGCAGACAAAAGAAGAGCTCCATAAATATATAAAACGGCAGATGTGTCTCAGAAATAAATTAGTGAGTTGAAGGGTCAGGTCAAGAGTTTCTCTCAGAAGCCAAAAAGGAGGCATAAAAGAAAGCATAAAAGAAAAGTTAAAATGTATGGAAGATAGAAGAAGAAATATCAAGATATGGATAACAGAAGACCCAGAAGGAGAGGTAAAAGTAAATGGAAGAGGAAATAGTTGATGAAAAGAATTTATAAGAAATAGAGATGAAACATGTCTGATTGAAAAGACTCATAGATTGAGAAGCAAGAATATATTTACTGGGAGAAAATCCCTACATCTGGACATATTATCATAACGTTTAAGAGAATCAGAGACAAAAAGTAAATCCCAAAGGCTGCCAGAGAGAAAGACCAGATCAGTAGAAAGGAAGAAGCATTTGATGTCAGACTTCACCAGAGAGATAAAAAATGGTCAGGAAAACAGGAGACCACAAAGAATATTTGTGTTCTGTATCTAATGGATATTGCCAGGTTCAAAGGAGTCACAAAAGCTACATTTTACTGTCTTCAGTGTGGCTCTGTGAGAGCAGGGGCCCCATCTCAGCTGGCGTCAAGGTTGCATACTGGCAGACCATTCCCTACGCCTCGGCTTCCTGTCTCAATTTCTCAGATGGCCCTGAGTTCCTTTGTCAGAGCCTCTTCATCTCCCATCACCTAGGGTCCGCTTGAACAAAGCAAGCATTCCAATAAATTCTTCCTGAATTTGTTGTGCTGGTTAAATAATCCAAGATATTTCTTTTCTACTGAAAATTTGATTAACTCAAATTTATTCAGTAAACCATGGAAATTGAGTAAACATAACATATTTCATCAGTAAATATTTACTATGTAAAACACCAAGCACCAGGTCCTATAAGAATGTCAAAATGGATGACGCACAGCTCCTGGGAAAAATGTGGGAGCTAAGAAGTCATATGTGAAAAGTTAAGGTATAAAGCATCTTAAGTATCAGTAACATGTGGGAGGAGAAGCTTGATTCAGGAATTCAGAGGAAAGAGGCATCATTTTCATTCAACATGATAAGGAAAGGCTTCAGGAAAAAGTGGCATTTGGTTTGGGTTCTGAAGAAAGTATCAATAGGCAATGAACTGGTGCATAGGTGCCAGGTGGAAGAGATCGCAGAAGAACAGGAGAAAATATTTTCAGAACTGCAGAGAGCCAAGCGTTCTCGGAGGATAGTGGGAGATGAAGCTGGGGAGACTGGCTAGGTCCAGATTGAGGAGAACTTCAAAAACTAAGGAGCTGGATGAAATGTAGTGGGATATGTAGACCACTGGAGTTTTATGAGCCAGAAAAGGGCATGGTGAAAACCAGGTGATTAAATAAAGTTTAATTTTGCAGCAATAAAATTTATATATTGGTTGAAGAAATCCTAGAGTCAGAAATATGACTGCACTGATCTGAATGGAGAAATAATTAGATCCTAAACTAGGATAGTAATAGACACAGAATGGTCAAATGGGATGGTGACTACTTGGCAATTGGTTAGATAAGGGTTGAAGAAAAAGAAAGATACTGAGGCACTGATAACAAGTTCCTAAAAACATCTGCAACTCATGGGGTATGAGCTATCAATGTCTCATCTTGGTTTCTATAGATGGGAAGCAAAATTATATATATATATATTTATATTTATATTTATATATACACACACTTACATATATATAATGTACATGACATGTGTATATATATACCTATATGTGTATAAGTATGTGTGTGTGTGTATGTGTGTATATATATATATATATATATAATATACATATTTACTTTTTCTTCTTTATTCAAGAACCAAACCAGAAAGTATTTCACGAAAACTTGTTCTTTGCAACTTTTTTTTTTTTTTGCCATACGCGGGCCTCTCACTGTTGTGGCCTCTCCCACTGCGGAGCACAGGCTCCGGACGCGCAGGCTTAGCGGCCATGGCTCACGGGCCCAGCTGCTCCGTGGCATGTGGGATCTTCCCGGACCGGGGCACGAACCCGTGTCCCCTGCATCGGCAGGCGGACTCTCAACCACTGTGCCACCAGGGAAGCCCTCTTTGCAACTTTTTGACCAAGAAGGGGTTTACCCAAAATATCCAGATATTTTGAATTTCTGCTTTTTCCTTCAGCTGACAGACTAAGACTATAAAAGCCAATCCAGTTTGATTATTTTGAGTTAATTACCTTTACAATAAAGTCTAATTTAACATTTTGAATGTATAAAAGCAACCCAAACTCCCTTTTAGTTCCCAAATCTTCCTAGGCATTTGGATTTGTGAAAACTGAAAAGACCAAGGGGGGAAAAATTCTTGTTCTGCAAGTGAAGAATGCACAGTGAGCAATATAAAGTAAGTTTACTTCAATTTAATATGGATAATCATATGCAGGTCTAGAGTCTT
This sequence comes from Orcinus orca, assembly GCF_937001465.1. Classification (NCBI taxonomy): domain Eukaryota; kingdom Metazoa; phylum Chordata; class Mammalia; order Artiodactyla; family Delphinidae; genus Orcinus; species Orcinus orca. Next base: position 135,656,573 of record NC_064559.1, on the reverse strand, counting down.
TATATTTTATAGCTCCCCTTAATTCCACATCTTCATACTGCAGACAGTACAGACATAAAACATTTCATCACAGCGCTTAGGAATTTATTTTTCCTACAAAAAAAAAAAAAAAAAAAAAGGAAAGGCAAAGGAAAAAAGTTCTTCTCTAATAGCATATATTCTCCAAACCCCAGCTATATTATTTACAATGATGTTTCCTATGTCAGGGTTACAACACCACACTGATGTGACTAATTGAAAACAAACTGAGAAATGTACAATGAACAGAGCAACAGAGAAACACAGAGCTGCATTTTCTCAAGGCCTCGCTTTAGATCTCTAAAGTGTTACTGATAAAATGCACATTTTATTACTAAATATTTGCCATGTTTGCTATGATACATTTAAATCACATCAGTTCCTGGCTCTTCACTCCAAAAGAACAAACGTTATTACCCTCTTAGTATTTAATATGTGCCTTGTCTTCCTTGAAGCATTACCATATTTAATGTATACATGGTGGGGTGGAGCTCATACACCTGCACGCTATCTACACAAAGAGTCTACTGTATGTCACTAACCACCCTGGTTATCAAAAGTCAATGGACTCTGAAATTGATACAATTCCAATATCGCAGCTCATAAAAATCAGAGCGATATTATATTTGTGACCTACTTCATTCACATAGAAGACTCCAGAGGGAATTAGGACACCCTTCTGCGTTTCACCAATGTAACTGCTTCATTCATTATTTTGGATGATATCTTTTTTTTTAATTGTGGTAAGATAAACATAATGTGAAATTTGCCATCCTAACCATTTTTAAGTATACAGTTTAGTAGTGTTAAGTATTCATATTTTTGTGGAACCAATCCCTAGAACCCTTTTCATCTTGCAAAACTGAAAATTTGTACCCATTAACTATCTCCCTCTTCCCCCCAGGCTCTGACAACCACCATTCTACTTCCTGTCTCTATGAATTTGACTACTCTAAGTACCACATATAAGTGGAATTATACATTGTCTTTTTGTGACTGGCTTATTTCACGCAGCGTTAATGTCCTCAGAGTTCATCCATGTTGTAATATGTATCAGAATTTCCCTTCTTTTTAAGGCTGAATAATATTCCTTTGTATGTATATACCCTATTTTACTTATCCATTCATCTACTGATGGACAGTTGAGTTGCTTTCACCTTTGGCTATTGAGAATAATGCTGCTATGAACATGGGTGTATAAATATCTGTTTGAGTCTCTGCTTTCACTTCTGTTGGGTATATACACGGACATGAAATAGCTGGATTATATGGTAATTCTATTTTTAATTTTTCTGAGGGACTGTCATACCGTTTTCCATGGAAGTGGCACTATTTTAAATTTCTACCAACAGTGCATAAGGGTTCCAATTTCTTTATGTCCTTGCCAATACTAACAATTTTCTGTTTTCTTTTTCTTTTTTGATAGTAGATATCCTAATGGTTATGAGGTGTTATCTCATTGCGGTTTTGACTTGCATTTCCCTGATAATTAGTGATGCTGGGCATCTTTTCATGTGCTTGTTGGACTGCATGGTAACTTTTGGCTTATTGACCAGAACAAGTATGAACACAAGGATAGAAAACAAATTTCCTAAATTACTCAGGACTTTGGAGTGGCAATCAACAACAGTTATTAAGTGTATTCTTGAGATGCTCTGGGCTAGGGCTAGAGATTTTAAAAAAATAGATAAAATAGAGGAATTTAAGAGGAGTCTGCCTGCAGGAATCTGGTGGAGAAGACAGACAGTGTGTATAAAAGTACAATGACTCTACTGAGACCTCAGGTTCCTTGAGAAGAGAAGTAACTTTTGTATTCCTACAATTTCCAGCACAGGAACATCTTATGCTGTGTCTTTCATAAATATTTTTAACAAATAAATAAACTCATTCTTTATATATGTGATCTTCATAAAACAATTTTCCAGAGCAAACTTTTAATGCTTTTTCCAAGTGATGAGCTTCAATATGGATCTACATACACTACACTCTTGTAAATCTTCTGAAAACAGTTGCTTTTGAAGAGGTGTGTATTTCCCTTACTTCCCCTAAAAGGGCGCTAACTTCAAAAGGCGACCTGGTGAGTGTTAAAAAATTGACATATTTAAGTCAGTAGCCAAAACATCACTCCCAGATCTGTGAACCTGAAATTGAACTGGTAGACTGAGCTCTGGTTTGGATGCCAAAAAAGTCATCACTCAACACTAATCCAGACCAATGAAAATTTGCTCTTCCCTTGTGTTGGGGAGAGGGGAGGATTTTGAGGATGGTAATACTAACAAGGCATAAAAGCAGAAGGCAGTTAGTTATAAACTCTCTTAGACCCTTCTAAACCCTTAAATTTGCTTTAAAAGCTACTTTACTGCAGAGAATGTGCACTTTAGCTGGCCATCATCAAAAGAAACCTTTTTTTATTAACAATGAAATTGTTTATTTGTGGAGAAAATTGATTGAAATATCTTTGCTGGGTCTCTTCCCTCCTCTTCTCTCCTTGTTCCTCATCCAGCCAGGACACAGACTTTTTTTTTTTTTTTTTTTCCTCCATGTCCTTGTCACTTTGTATGACATCCACCAATATGTTACCTGCCCACCCCCACCACTTTTTCTCTCTGCAGTCCTTGTTTAGCAATGATCTTAACCACTAGGACTCTGGTCAACAGAAATGTAGCAAATGCAGAAGTACTGATGTCAGGATCCACCTCAGGGGCTTTTAATGCTAAAAGGAATTCTCTGAGGGCTTCTGGGTCGACCTTCTGCCTCTGGGCATCACTGCACTTAGCTGAGGCAATTACAAAGTCTTTTATGCCACACAGAGGCAAGACATTACATTATGGTTGTGAAATACTAGGAAACATCTGGAGCAGAGAAGGAAAACTGGTGTGTAACAGAAGTACTAAAATAATAATAATAATTAATAATAAAGGTTTCTGAAAAAGTTGGAGATCAAAAGGCTGTGACCCAAGCCACAGTTTTGCTAAAGTTCTAAAGCAGTAGCTAGTGTATGAGTGTTTCCAAGGGGGAAAAAACTGGTTGTTGAGTGGTCTTCTCAGTCATGGCTACAGAATTCTGACAGTCACAGGCACTGATCCAAGCTTGGCCCTATGATCCACTGTTTCCTTTCCCTAGGAGATGCATTTCTAAGAGCTATCCATACTCATTCACCAGGTCGTTTATTCTTTCATTCAACAGAGGTTTATTAAGTACTAACGACATGTCAGGCACTTTGCTAGGTGCCAAGGATAGAGGGATGACTATGACCTATGAACTGAATTAAGGGTCTTACAGGCTAGAAGGGCAAGGCAATCTAAACATGAGTTACACTGCAGGGTGTTAAGTACAGCAATAGCAGCATGTTAGAGAGAGAAGCAGAGGGAGAGAGACACTGCTTCTGGGTGAGTCAGTGAGGAAGTTTCTGGAGTTCTTTCTTCATCATTTATTATGTGTTTCCTGATGTCTGTATTTCACTGGCCCATGGGCTGCTTCCATTCTCCACCTCCTCTCCTGCTCTGGGTTCAGAACCGAGGAGAGAGACAACCAAGGGATATGAGGCATATATGCTTTGTTTTATTTAATTTGTTAGTATGTATTAATATGTATCGAGCTCTTATAACATTCCAGGCACTTTTCTAAGCCTTATATGTGAATTATGCTACTGTAGTCCTTGCAGCTCCCCTATGAGGTAGGTCCTATTTTCAATCATCCTTTTACAGGTGAGGAAACTGATGTATAAAGAAGTTACAGAATTCCCAAGGCAGCAAACTGAGTGGTGGGAGAGCCAGCCTTTGAAGCCAGGCATTTGGCTACAGAGTTTCCATGCTCAGGAGTCGTGAATGTAGTGGTCGACGTAAGAAGATGACCTAGAAGAAGCACATGTAGTCAGAAGAAAAGCAGGCAGTATGCAGACCCAAGCAGAGATGGCAGCAAAGGATGGGGCCTGAAAAGGTAGAGGATGATGGAGAGCTAGAGGACAGTGTGTCCTTCAAGCCCAGGAAGGAGAGAAAGTCAAGAGGACACAAACCCAGGCAGCTCTGCATTTTGAGAAGAGCGCTGAAGGGGATGGGGGTAAAGGTAGGAGACTCCCCTAAGTCATAACTGTCACACTCTCACATAAGAGAGCTTGGGAAGGTCACTTCACCCTCTGAGCCCTGGTTTCCTCATTTTTAAAATAGTGATATTTCTTTTACGTACCACAGAGATTGTTGTAAGGCTCATGTCAGAATAATTTTTGTGACCATCTTGAATATAGTATAAAACAATGTGTTTGTTATTATACCATTCCTCCTGGAACTGATTTAGTTTTAACATTAATAAAAAGTGCCCTTAAGGTTCCTAATTTTTACCTTAAGTATATACATAACTGTGTATATTTTATCTCCCTTATCATTTCTGTCAGGAAAGCTAAGATGATCTAATCAATCCATATGACTATTAATACTTTAAATTATTAATTCATGCATACATTGATCAAAGTTTTGAGTGTGTAGTTAAACTAAGTTTTAAGTAAAGTTTTGAATTGCTCTATTCAAATGAAGAATATGTTCAACTTATTATTTCTTCATAAAGGAACTTATAATCTAGACAGGGAATCTATTTGTAAACTAATAACTATAGTACATTGGTCCTCAACTAGGGATGGCTTTGCCTTTTCCCCTCCCACCAGGGGACATTTAATAACGTCTGGAGATATTTCTGGCTATTACAGCTAGGTGGGATGGGGGATTGCTACTGGAATCTAGCAGGTAGAGGTCAGAGGTGCTGCTAAACATCGTAAAATGCACAGGACAGTGTCCCTTCTCCCATCTCAACAAGCAATTATTCAACCCAAAATGTCAGTAGTGCCAAGGTTGAGAACTGCTGCTCTAGTACAGTGAAATCGGAGCTGAAATAGAGGATTGGAAAGATGACATAAGGAGAGAAGTGACAACGTATTTCCTGGGAAAATCAGGAAGTGACTTTTGCCCTTAATAAGTACATTTTCATCTTGTACAATGCATGCCAGAGATAATTCCCATTTCATTGAAAATTTGTAAATAACCCTTGCATGTTTGAGCAACTATACAAACTATTTAAAGCACAACAATCTTGGATGGGAAATTTTCATGAAGTGTTTTTGAGCCAGGAGTTAGCCTATGTTATATGTTAGTTCACTAGTATCTAATTGTGTATGTATCATATTACTCAGGAATCAAGTCAAGAAAATCAAAACCACCGTAGGTGTTTTGAGAGAATTTAATACGAGGAATTGGTTATTCAAATGACAGAAGAGCTGAGAAGCCAGAAAAGGGGATTAGTGAGTCAACCCAGAAGTTATCAACAGCAGGAAGCCGTGATCACCCTAAGGGCTGGAGGAGACAAGAAAGCTGATGGCCTTAGACCTAAAGCTGCTGACGACAGGTTGAGGCTAGAACCACGGAGGGGTTGCCTGAACAGGAGCTGGAATCAGGGGTGAGGTATGTCAGGTAGAAGCTGGAGCAAAGGAGGAGATAGAGCCACAGCCAGAGATGCCACCTTAGAAGACATCAGAGGGAGAAATACCCCAACTTCTCCCCTCATCTCTTCTTCCCACACTCCAGGTTTCTTCCAGTCCCTCCCATTGGCTGAAACTACCTCATAATTCGTTGGCAAGGGACCCTGAGAAATGTAGTTCCCTGTGGGACAGATCAGAGCAGGAGAAGGGTGGTGAATGAGCAGTAGGCAAACATCTGGCACTCACATTGCTAAGAGGATAAAGAAATGAATATCTGTCGCTTGAAAGAAAAAAAAATGTGTCATTAACCTTATTTATATTTTAAATAAATACTCTTTACTTAAATATGTAATAAAAATATGTAGGCACTTTTAGTTTTAGGTCGGTGGTGCACGACAAAGAGGCTTTCTGAAGTTTACTTTGCAACATGGGACATCTAAGACTTACCTTCTTGTCATTCCAAAAAAGGTGCACATACAAGACTTTTAGCCATGAAACTAAATAATCACTTACTTGATTAAAGAAAACCCAGCCCTGTGAATATGTGTAAGAGTATAGTTAAGTGTTCAAGTAAAAGCAAATCAATGAGATGTGTGTGTCTGTAAATCTAATTAAATAGGGTTGCTGTAATTATTGCATTATAATGAATATCTTTGATATCTAAGTATTCACGCCAGAGTACTTGCAGTTATGAGGTTGCATAGGAAAGCAAAATTTGACATAATATGAAAATATTCTCTAACGTACTGAACACTGAACACTTGTATTTAATTCTCACACAAATACCCTTACCAAGCTTAGACCAGGATCTCTCCCTTCTAGACAAACCAAAGCTTCTATTGGTCAGCATTTCACAGACTGTCAAATGTTGTTACACAGGAGGTGAACACAACAAACACACTATGCAGTGAAACAGAAAATCTTGAAAAAATAAAGTGGCTGACAACAATGTTGAATAACTCTCTGAATGACCAGAAAAACCAGTGACAGATGAAAATCTTGTAAAAATAAATCAGTTAGCAATTAAAGAAGAGAAATTGAAGAGAACAGCAAATGGAACCTCAAATGGGAATGATACTAGTATTTAAGGATTAATAAAGGTGTCCAGGAAAACTGAAGCTTCCTGAATATTGCATAAAATGTTGTTTTTTATGATCACTTAGAGGGTCAAATTTGAAATAAAAGTTGTCCAGTCAGGCTATCATAAAATTTTTGGAAAAATATCACCTCAACAGTTAACATTTGATTCATTCCTTGCTTATTTAAAGAATTAAAACTAGTTGGAAATATAATTTAAACTGTGAGTTTTTTTTTTTAGTGTTTAACATCAGTCTTTAATGTTATTAGGTGGCACATTGATAAGTCACACGTTTTGGTCTCGTGTTGGCAGTGGCATGAAACTGTGTTATTATAAGATAAAATACTACACTTATTTTCATACATTTTAGATTCTTTTTCAATATGAAGTTTCAATAGAATGTTCCTATGAAAATCTGGTTCCCATTTACAGTGGATCCCCTTTAAGTGGCTTCCTCTTGCACAAATCTTCCTTGGGTAGGAAGACTGTTCTGGTCCACTTATGCACTAGAGCATCATTTGTTTATATTTGCTTCCACTCTAGACATTGAGTCCCTGGAAGTGGTCATGGACAGTGACACAGGCAGTCACTTCAATATCCCTGCAAAGTATCATCCCTCGCTTTTGTGGTGCACAGATTGGTTCAGAAGCCAATTGCTATCACTTTTAAAAAGCAATAGATAATAGAGGAAGCAGACTTATAAAATGTTATAGCTGAAGGGGACCATAAAATCATCTAGTGTCTCTCTCCCTCATTTTATAGCTGAGGAAACTAGAGTCGAGGGTGATAACTTGTCCTGTGTCATGAATCTGGTCTGTGGCAAAGTTGTTACTTGAAACCAGGTCTCTGGACTCCGGTCTAGAACCTCCTTCTAAATGGTAGTCCAGCAATCATGCAGGGGATGAACTCTGTGTAGCTGAAGCAGATTTGTACACTTTAGTGACCTAGCAGCACTGGCTACTGGGTAATTGCCAGATTTCTCTGAAATTTGCAGGCATAGAATTGCACAGCGGTGATGAACGCAAGCTCTGGAGCCAGACTACCTGGGTATTAGTGAGGCTTTCCACTTCCTAGCTGAGTGATCTTGGGTGGCTACCTAACCTCTTTGTGCTTCAATTTCCTCAATATTTTATGAGTGCCTACTATGTGCCAGAAGATAATAATAACCACTATCTCAGAGGGTCTAAGTTTAGCTAATATTTATATAAACTACTTTGGCTTATAGTAACTTATCAGCCTTTCCATTGTGATAGAGCAAGGAGTCAGCAAGTCACTATCAGGGACTAGAAGCTGGGCAGTGAGAGTTGTGTAGGTAAACTGTCTGCATCAAATGACCAACCAATAAAATGACAGCCTGGGGGCTGGTTAGATAATGTCAGAGGCACCTAGGAGCTATATACTTTCTCTTCTATGGGAATTTGCTCTATGTATTTATCTATTTAAGTTGAAGGGTTCGTAAATTTATAGTTTCTTCATGGTCCTTCTAACTCTCAACTCTTCATTTCTTCTTTAAAGCATTGAATTAAAAATTACTTCAGGGCTTCCCTGGTGGAGCAGTGGTTGAGAGTCCGCCTGCCGATGCAGGGAACAAGGGTTTGTGCCCTGGTCCGGGAGGATCCCGCATGCTGCGGAGCGGCTGGGTCCGTGAGCCATGGCCGCTGAGCCTGTGCGTCCAGAGCCTGTGCTCCGCAACGGGAGAGGCCACAGCAGTGAGAGGCTCGCGTATAGCAAAAAAAAAAAAAAAAAAAATTGAGATATTGTTAAGATGCCAGAATGGGGTGAACCCAATCACATTCATTAGTCTGGTTTTCTGATAGGGAGCAGCTTATATTTGTTAGACCAGATAAAAAAGTCAAAGTATCGAAGGTCTGACCAAGAACAGCCCTGTTTGGCTGACCCAGCTAAACTACTGCTTCAAATACATGGTAGACATGCATGCATTTATACACACAAACCAACACAGCAGTTTGGATTATTAACTTTCCTAGCCCATGCTGCAGACAGATTTAACTCGCGCATGCCAAATTTCTTCACAAATTTCCTCTATCAGCTACTGTCCTGGAAAATATGTATCTAAGTCCAATAGAATTGACTTTCTATTTTAATAAAAACATTTGTTAAATAAATGTAGCCTAATTTCTCTGAAGTCTAGATCCCATGCCAATTTGCAAAATTTATCAATTCTATTATTAACATTTCCTGAGAAGTAGATTCTTCAACATTGCTTAGAATTCCCTTCAAGTTTCTCACAAGAAATCCAGGCAACCAGCTAAATTACAAAATGAGAATTTGAAATAAACAGGCAATCTTACAAATATGTCTCCATTCCCTCTACCCTAGCCTGTTTGTTTAGATAGTGCTAATACTATTTTATTCTCTTTTAATAAGACCAGTCCTCCATGGGAGGTGATGGGTAGGGCCATTCCAGAGGCTCCTTTTAGAGGATTTCGGAGGCTTGCGAAATGCTCCTTCTAAAAATTAGAAAACAATGAAAACAAAAGACTACAATTGAGTATCCAATGCAAATGGAATTAAACTGTGTAAAGCTCCAGGGAACAAGGAAAATTCAGTTAAGCTTTTGTTTTTCTGTAAATATATCAATCATTCTTTCAATATTTATTGAAAGGCAATGAAGGGTGGGGTTAAAAGATTGGGCTTTGGAGTCAGATATACATATAGTCAAGTCCTTGTTCTGCCACTTGTTCACTGTGAGATCTTGGGTAATTTGCAAGATTCTCTGAACCTCCAGTTGATCTATTTTAAAATTAAGATATTTTTGTTTGTTTTTGTTTTGGTTTTTTGCAGTACGCGGGCCTCTCACTGTTGTGGCCTCTCCCGTTGCGGAGCACAGACTCCGGACGCGCAGGCTCAGCGGCCATGGCTCACGGGCCCAGCCGCTCCGCGGCATGTGGGATCTTCCCAGACCGGGGCACGAACCCGTGTCCCCTGCATCGACAGGCGGTCTCTCAACCACTGCGCCACCAGGAAAGCCCACACACAGAGGCTTTTATGTAATCTCCCCAACTGTCCTGTGGGGTGTGTGCTATGATCCCTATCTTGCAGAAAGGAACCTGAGGCACAGAGAGGTTGGGTCATTTGCCCATGGTCACACAGCTGGATACTATGGTACCTACCTCACAGGGATGTGAAGATTAAATCAGGTAATGCATACGGTTTACATAGCATTGTTTTGACACCTGGTAAGGATTAATTTGCTTGTGCATACTGAGGGACTACTATGTGTAGGCAATTAGTGAAATAAAGTCCCCAGTATCTTGGAGGCATGTTCTAGCTGAGGGAATAAGAAATTGACACACACACACAATATGTATCTTGTGGTCCCAAAGAAAATTAAAGCAATATAAAGAGACAAAAAGAGATGGCGTTGAATGAGGTTGCTATTTATAGAAGGAGTTCGGGAAAATCTGTGGTAACATGACATTTAACCTAATGTTAGGGACCCAAAGGAAGTGGAGGAGTGAGAACTGCAGACATGTAGAAGTCATGCAGAGGGAGCCCTGCAAAGGCCCCAAGGCAGGAGAATGCAGGGAAATGCTGGAAGAACCACAGGAAGACCCGTGTGGGTGGAGCAGAGGGAGATCCAAAAGGAGCTGTGTCAAGAACAAGGCGGTCCTTGTAGGTTGTTTGTGAGGAGCTGGAATTTGATATTGAAGGAGGCAGAAGTCACGGGAGGTTTCTGAGCAAAAAGTGACATGAACCCACAGGTTTTAAAAGGATCACTTGTGGGCTTCCCTGGTGGCGCAGTGGTTGAGAGTCCGCCTGCCGATGCAGGGGACACGGGTTCGTGCCCCGGTCCGGGAGGATCCCACATGCCGCGGAGCGGCTGGGCCTGTGAGCCATGGCCGCTGAGCCTGCACGTCCGGAGCCCGTGCTCCGCAGTGGGAGAGGCCACAACAGTGAGAGAGGCCCGCGTACCGCAAAAAAAAAAAAAAAAAAAAAAAAGATCCCTTGGTCTCTTAGTAGAGAATAAACTGCAGGAAGAAATCAAGGCTACAGGGAGACCAGTTAGGAGGGTTTTGTAATAATTTAAACAGGAGGAGATGGAGCTGTGGGCTAAGGGGGGAAGGGAAGGGGTGGTGCAAGATGGTCAGAGTCTGTATGTATTTTGCAGGTAGAGCTACAAGGATTTGCTGTTGAGTTTGACGTGTGGTAGGAGAGGAAGAGAGAAGCCAATGAGACAAAGTTTTCAGTCTGAGTCTGAAAAATACAGGGCTGCCTACTCATATGCAGAGTACATTTTGAGCGTGAAGTGCTGTTGCAGATGCTGTACTTTGCCTCAGTCAACACCCTTTCAATCCCTTCTTCCTTCTTTCCTTTGGAATAGAAACTGAAAAACAAAACCCTCCAATTCCCAGGCTCTATGTGATAAGAGTTCTGGCTAGTAAGATGTAGGTAGGTGTGCCTGGCTAAACTCCCTGGATAAAAAGAAGATAAAACAAGGTCTAGCCTCTTGAGGAGAAGGCTTTTATTCCTTTGTATTTTTGGCCTTTCCCTCTTATTCCTGCAACGCAGAGAGGATACTTGACTTGCAGCAGCCGATAGAGCCAAATATGCACCATAAAATGGTAGAGCTGCAAGACAGAACAGAGTGAGTTCTTGATATCACCACAGAGCACCAATACCTGCCCTGGACCGTGTGACATAAATACACCTGTCTGTTTAATCCCATGTCAATTGAGCTTTCTGTTACTCATAGACGAAAACATTCTTTTTTTTTTTTAACATCTTTATTGGAGTATAATTGCTTTACAATGGTGTGTTAGTTTCTGCTTTACAACAAAGTGAATCAGTTATATGTATACATATGTTCCCATATCTCTTGCGTCTCCCTCCCTCCCACACTCCCTATCCCACCACTCTAGGTGGTCACAAAGCACCGAGCTGATCTCCCTTTGCTATGCGGCTGCTTCCCACTAGCTATCTATTTTATGTTTGGTAGTGTATATATGTCCATGCCACTCTCTCACTTTGTCACAGCTTACCCGTCCACCTCACCATATGCTCAAGTCCATTCTCTAGTAAGTCTGTGTCTTTATTCCTGTCTTGCCCCTAGGTTCTTCATGACTTTTTTTTTTTCTTTTCTTAGATTCCATATATATGTGTTAGCATACGGTATAGGTTTTTCTCTTTCTGACTTACTTCACTCTGTATCACAGACTCTAGGTCCATCCACCTCATTACAAATAGCTCAATTTCGTTTCTTTTTATGGCTGAGTAATATTCCATTGTATATATGTGCCACATCTTCTTTATCCATTCATCTGTTGATGGACACTTAGGTTGCTTCCATGTCCTGGCTATTGTAAATAGAGCTGCAATGAACATTTTGGTACATGACTCTTTTTGAATGACGGTTTTCTCAGGGTATATGCCCAGTAGTGGGATTGCTGGGTCATACAGTAGTTCTATTTTTAGTTTTTTTTTTTGGGGGGTTCACGGGCCTCTCACTGTTAAGGCCTCTCCCACTGCGGAGCACAGGCTCCGGACGTGCAGGCTCAGTGGCCATGGCTCACGGGCCTAGCTGCTCCGCGGCACGTGGGATCTTCCCGGACTGGGGCATGAACCTGCGTCCCCTGCATCGGCAGGCAGACTCTCAACCACTACGCCACCAGGGAAGCCCCCTATTTTTAGTTTTTTAAGGAACCTCCATACTGTTCTCCACAGTGGCTGTATCAATTTACATTCCCACCAACAGTGCAAGAGTGTTCCCTTTTCTCCACACCCTCTCCAGCATTTATTGTTTCTAGATTTTTTGATGATGGCCATTCTGACCAGTGTGAGATGATATCTCATTGTACTTTTGATTTGCATTATTCTAATGATTAATGATGTTGAGCATCCTTTCATGTGTTTGTTGGCAATCTGTATATCTTCTTTGGAGAAATGTCTATTTAGGTCTTCTGCCCATTTCCAGATTGGGTTGTTTGTTTTTTTGATATTGAGCTGCATGAGCTGCTTGTAAATTTTGGAGATTAACTCTTTGTCAGTTGCTTCATTTGCAAATATTTTCTCCCATTCTGAGGGTTGTCTTTTGGTCTTGTTTATGGTTTCCTTTGCTGTGCAAAAGCTTTTAAGTTTCATTAGGTCCCATTTGTTTATTTTTGTTTTTATTTCCATTTCTCTAGGAGGTGGGTCAAAAAGGATCTTGCTGTGATTTATGTCATAGAGTGTTCTGCCTATGTTGTCCTCTAAGAGTTTGATAGTTTCTGGCCTTACATTTAGGTCTTTAATCCATTTTGAGTTTATTTTTGTGTATGGTGTTAGGGAGTGTTCTAATTTCATACTTTTACATGTAGCTGTCCAGTTTTCCCACTTATTGAAGAGGCTGTCTTTTCTACACTGTATATTCTTGCCTCCTTTATCAAAGATAAGGTGACCATATGTGCGTGGATTTATCTCTGGGCTTTCTATCCTGTTCCATTGATCTATATTTCTGTTTTTGTGCCAGTACCATCTTGTCTTGATTACTGTAGCCTTGTAGTATATTCTGAAATCAGGGAACCTGATTCCTCCAGCTCCATTTTTCATTCTCAAGATTGCTTTGGCTATTCGGGGTCTTTTGTGTTTCCATACAAATTGTGAGATTTTTTGTTCTAGTTCTGTGAAAAATGCCAGTGGTAGTTTGATAGGGATTGCATTGAATCTGTAGATTGCTTTGGGTAGTAGAGCCATTTTCACAATGTTGATTCTTCCAATCCAAGAACATGGTATATCTCTCCATCTATTTGTACCATCTTTAATTTCTTTCATCAGTGTCTTATAATTTTCTGCATACAGGTCTTTTGTCTCCTTAGGTAGGTTTATTCCTAGATATTTTATTCTTTTTGTTGCAATGGTAAATGGGAGTGTTTTCTTAATTTCACTTTCAGATTTTTCAGCATTAGTGTATAGGAATGCCAGAGATTTCTGTGCATTAATTTTGTATCCTGCTACTTTACCAAATTCATTGATTAGCTCTAGTAGTTTTCTGGTAGCATCTTTAGGATTCTCTATGTATAGTATCATGTCATCTGCAAACAGTGACAGCTTTACTTCTTCTTTTCCAATTTGGATTCCTTTTATTTCTTTTTCTTCTCTGATTGCTGTGGCTAGGACTTCCAAAACTATGTTGAATAATAGTGGTGAGAGTGGGCAACCTTGTCTTCTTCCTGATGTTAGTGTAAATGGTTTCAGTTTTTCACCATTGAGGATGATGTTGGCTGTGGGTTTGTCATTTATGGCCTTTATTATGTTGAGGAAAGTTCCCTCTATGCCTACTTTCTGCAGGCTTTTTATCATAAATTGGTGTTGAATTTTGTCAAAAGCTTTCTCTGCATCGATTGAGATGACCATATAGTTTTTATCCTTCAATTTGTTAATATGGTGTATCACATTGATTGATTTGCATATATTGAAGAATCCTTGCATTCCTGGAACAAACCCCACTTGACCATGGTGTATGATCTTTTTAATGTGCTGTTGGATTCTGTTTGCTAGTATTTTGTTGAGGATTTTTGCATCTATGTTCATCAGTGATATTGGCCTGTAGTTTTCTTTCTTTGTGACATCTTTTTCTGGTTTTGGTATCAGGGTGATGGTGGCCTTGTAGAATGAGTTTGGGAGTGTTCCTCCCTCTGCTATCTTTTGGAAGAGTTTGAGTAGGATAGGTGTTAACTCTTCTCTAAATGTTTGATAGACTTTGCCTGTGAAGCCATCTGGTCCTGGGCTTTTGTTTGTTGGAAGATTTTTAGTCACAGTTTCAATTTCAGTGCTTGTGATTGGTCTGTTCATATTTTCTATTTATTCCTGGTTCAGTCTCAGCAGGTTGTGCATTTCTAATAATTTGTCTTCCAGGTTGTTCATTTTATGGGCATAGAGTTGCTTGTAGTAATCTCTCATTATCCTTTGTGTTTCTCCAGTGTCAGTTGTTACTTCTCCTTTTTCATTTCTAATTCTATTGATTTGAGTCTTCTCCCTTTTCTTGATGAGTCTGGCTAATGGTTTATTAATTTTGTTTATCTTTTCAAAGAACCAGGTTTTGGTTTTATTGATCTTTGCTATCGTTTCCTTAGGTGCAAGGTTAGGTTGTTTATTTGAGATGTTTCCTGTTTCTTAAGGTAAGATTGTATTGCTGCATACTTCCCTCTTAGAACTGCTTTTGCTGCATCCCATAGGTTTTTGGTTGTCGTGTCTCCATTGTCATTTGTTTCTAGGTATTTTTTGATTTCCTCTTTGATTTCTCCAGTGATCACTTGGTTATTAAGTAGTGTATTGTTTAGCCTCCATGTGTTTGTATTTTCTACAGGTCTTTTCCTGTAATTAATACGAAAGCATTCTTAACTGATATGAATGTTATTAAACATCTAACTGGAGATAATGAGTAGGCAGGTCAACTTATCATCTGAAGATCAGAGAAGAGTGTTAGGTCTGAAGATACATACCAGGTCACTGTTGGCATGTAGATGGTATTCAAAGCTGTGGTACTGACTGGGTAAGCTCACAGTAGGAGTGAGTATTGAGAAGGAGGGGAACAGCTGTGAGGGATGAGCCTGTAGCACTCTTGGATCAGAGGTAAGGAAGAGAGGAGGATCCCAAAAGGAAGCGGAAAGGCATGGCCATTGAGAGAGAAGCTGATCCACATGGTATTTTCTTAGCAGTCACTTGAAGAATATCTTTCAAGGAGAAGGTAATCAGCTATGTCATGTGTTAATGAGAGATGAAGGAAAATGTATCAGTGGTTTTGGAAATATGGAGGTCACTGGTGACCTTGAAAACAGCATATTCAATTCAATGTGCTGTTACCATGATTCTTATTATATACCTACTATGCCAGGACTCTGATAGGATCTATGCTTATCAGAAACAATCCAGTACACCACCTGTCTTTTCATTAAAACAAAGAACCAACCAACCAACCATCCAACCAACCAACCAATCAAACAAAGAAACAAAAGAACAGTTTTTATTGGTTGAACTTTGATAAGTAAGGGAGGGGATGACTATCCTTTTCTCCAAGTAATATTTTTGCAGTCTTCTTATCTGGTTATGAACATTGTAAGAGCAGCATGGGAGATAAGTGTTAGGAAGAGGATGGAATTCAGGGCAGGAGAACTGAGTTCCCATTCTCCCCCACCACTTCTATTGCATTGTATTCTGAATGGGTCATTGACCCAAGCTGGTCTCACTTCCTTCATCTCTATAGTAGACTGGATTTAGATTCCCTTCCAATTTTAACCTTCTATATTTCTAGACTAACTAATGGATATTTTCAAATTTATAGTACCCCAAATGGCACTGAGTATGTTGTGAGCACTCAGGAAATATGTGTTTAATGACAAGTGAATGTACATATTAGGAGATGTTGACGCAGGGCTAGGTGACTTGCCCAGTCAGAGCTGGCAAATAGGGGAGTCAAGGGCTAGGTGTTCTGACTCCAAGGTTAATGATGAATTTTGTCTGCATTGCAAGATTTAAAGTATTAAGTCTTTCTGTATATAAAAACACCTTCTTTTTGCACATTTACAATTATATGGATACTAGCCAAGTGAAAATGTCAAGTCTCCTTGACTAATTGGTCTGGACTTCAAAGACCTGCAAGAGATATATACACCTCACATACACTGAGACAACTGATTCAGATACTACAGCATTGTTTAAAAAAAAACCCAGAGTGTTTCTTTCGTTAAAAGGCAAGAAGTCGTTCAAAGAGTAGAGGAAATCTTTTTATTTTTGGAAGGTTTATTTGTTTGATTCCTCAAAGTAAAATTGCTCCAAATTCCCACACAAGCAGAAACAGAGTTAAGCTACATGGTTCTGTCTTGAGTATGCAAATATCACAGCCCAGTCTTATGTCAGCTTGAGAGATAATGTCATGCAGAAAATTAAGACCATCTGATGAAATCATGTTATGAAATGTGGCTTGAGAGAGCAGCTTTTTGTGTGTTACGATTTGATATATTTTCACACCAAAACTCAAATGAACAGGCAAGGAGCCTCAATTACTGCAAAATTTGAAAATTTCAGACAAATTTATAAGGTGTTTACTGAGGAGAAAAGGGGGGGGCATCTTAAATACTGTCTCCTTGTAACAGCCTTGATTTTATGTTATGTGCCTCAGCTTTTCATTTAGAATTTAATCTGATGGCAGTTTGGATATAATAATGATGCATTTATTGTTAATTTCCTTACTGCCTTACTATCAAACAGTGTAGACCATTATCACTCCAAATGCCTTCTGTGTTTGTAGGGATTTCCATATTCCACAGTGCACAGAAGCTGACTCCAAAGCAAGGCTTAAGAGGAATATATGAGAAGCAAGCATATATTTCCTTAGCAACTAGTTGGTCTTTTTTTCCCCCTTTCTGCAGACCTGTTTTCTAGAAGATGAGAAGGAGACTTGACAGGACTTTATTGGTTCATAAATTAACTTGGTAGATTTACAATCATTACTTGGAATGCCAGGAACTCTTTTTAGGAACTTATTTTCAAGAGATAAAAAAACATGTTTAACTCAGAATATGAAATTGGCACTGCAATCTGCCTAGAAGAAGGTGGGTTAGTTTGTTTTTCACCTATGGCCCTGATCACATCTGCCATTGACACAGTGTTTTTTTGGCCAAAGGGAATATTTAAACAGATATTCATGATTATGTTTTCTTTCCAGTGTAAATGAATAACAAGAAACCATTGTAAGCTATGTGATTACTGAGATGTAGTTAGTCAAATCTGTTGGCCTCTTTAAGAGACTGTAATGAAATGGAGAAGGTCAAATGAGTACAATGCAAGCCTAGAATATCCATTTCTTCCTGCTAACCTGCAAGTTTAATACAGGAGGAAAGAAAGATAGCTTAATATCTGTGTGACCTACTCTTCCCAACTCCTGCCCAAAGATGTAAATAAGCCAAGTTTTGGAGATAAATGGCCCCTTCCTGAGCAGACCTCTGGGCTCAGTGCTCATGGGAGAGGAATTTTCCTAAGTTCAGAAGTGAAGGTGATTCTATATTGACAAGTAGTGGGAAGAATTTCCTACCCATGTCTATTGGATCAAAACTCCCTCTCTCTTTATCCTGTTTCATCCATGCCCTGAAAAGAGCCACCCAGAAGTCTTCAGTCCTCTCAGAAGAATGGATACAGAAGGACAGATATTTAAATTCAGGGCCCTACACTCTGTGGAAAAACATAGGCTACTGAAGGGACTGCCCATTTGGCCAAAGCAAACTTGAGTCCCATATTTTGCTGTGATTCACACAAGCAAATAAATTTTTTTTCAAGTAAGATGGGGCTAATTATAGGAGGCAGAGCGTAGGTAAAATAGCTCCTTGTTCAGAAGCATCCACATATTTTCCTGAGATGAAGAGCAAATATTTTGTTTAAATAGCAAGCAATTTTCTATAAAAGTGCTACTGCTTGGAAATGTTCTTTATGATTTATTGCTGCCTTTTAACCTGAAAAAATATTAATAACTGAGGAGCCCTTGTTGGTATCTTTAATATGCTTAAACCCAAATAGCCATAATATTATAACTGGTGTGGCCACGTTCAATATTTTTCTTTCATGAATGCAGCATGGGCTTATTAACAGAGACCAGAAAATAAAAATAGAGGGGACCTTCCAGGCATTAGCTTTACACAGAGACACCACAACAGTAATAAGGCAGCTAACTTTTGGAAGAAGCTGGGGTGAAACTACGCAGAGACTCTTTCTGCATTTTCCCCTTTTCTCTCAGATAGAGAGCTTCCTCTGCGTATGGATTCATGTCAGCTGTTTCTTCTGGCAGAGCCAGAATCCAGAACAGACTCTCCGTGAAAAAGAAACCAATAAATTAGATCTCTTTGTGAGCAATTTGCCGTTAGTTCTATTCTCCTTGCCTATTAAGATTCTTTATTTACTTCACCAAGAGATTTCTGCTGACAAGTCCATCCATTTACCCCTAGCCTAGATAAAATGATAATAAACAAAATGTCAAAAATGTATTCATGGGACCTTCCCCATTCCCGCCCCCTCCCCTTCTCCTTTTTCATCAAGCTGGTATATTAAAGAACAACTAGAGCTAAAAAGTTTAAAATGGACACACTGGCAAAGGCTTTCAGTTTAGCTAATTAATTATATTTTATGACTATGTTTATATATTCTATATTTATAGTGATGTATGTGTATATATATATATATATTATACACACACACACACACACACACATATAAACATTACACCAAAAGCTGGGACAGTCAGAAAGAGGGAAAATATCCTTCAGCTCCCACTGCTTATGTTACTGATCTGATTTGGCTAATAATCATGTCTCCAGGATGGGGAGGTTGAATGGAGGCATATTAGGGGAAAGGAAATTTTCCATTTTATGCTTATGGATGATTCCCAGAGGAATCTTTTGTTTCAAAGTATCTTTGAGTCCTTTGGGTGAAAGGCAAACGCTAAGCAGTTCTATCTTGCATATAACTCCAATGGAGACACCTATAATACAAAACAGAGATTCCCCGAGGGCACCGTTATACATTTATTATAAAACAAAGATTAAAACAATTTTATGGAAATTAAAGATAATATGGAACATTTGTCTCTCTCCCA
Organism: Orcinus orca; assembly: GCF_937001465.1. Taxonomy (NCBI): domain Eukaryota; kingdom Metazoa; phylum Chordata; class Mammalia; order Artiodactyla; family Delphinidae; genus Orcinus; species Orcinus orca. The sequence goes on along the minus strand of NC_064559.1, from coordinate 135,637,433 downwards.
GTCAAGGAGTAACATGAAGCAGTTCAACAAACAGCTCCAGGCAGTTCCACGCGAGGTGATGGAATGGCTGGGACGGAGGGGACCCGCAGGGCGGCTGCAGACTGAGCGGTGTGGGTTTGGTACCAGGGCATCTCGCTGGCGCTTGGCAACTGTGCTTGGGTAAAAAATGACACGCCTGCAAAATCAGAACAATGGGCCAGTCCGAGGGTACTTAAGTGGTTTGCCCTCCTGAAATCTATCTCAGCAGGACAGCATGCAAGCAGCAGGGTGGGGACCATGAGGGGTGCTCAGGGGAGCTTTTTGTTTTGTCTGTTTTGGGGAGTGTGTGCATGTATGCACGTGTGTGTGTGTGTGTGCGCGTGTGGTTGGTTGATTGGTTCTGTTCCTACTTGATTCACATGGTCCCTGGAAAAAGAATATACAAAAGCTCTAAAAATTTGCAAAAAATCTGAGCTGGTAGCATTTCCATTTTGTATATAATAGAATCCTGTTACCAAAAAAAAAAAAAAAAAGTGGTTGTCAGAGGAGGGTAAAACATCTGTGTTAAGAGAGAGATGTACTCTACTTCATTTGCACACACGGGTCTGATTTGACCTCTAGCACACTGAATTTATGGCAAAAGGAGGGCTTTTAAATTGAGTTTGTTTTATTTTGATCCCTGTCTGGATATTTCTTTCATACCTCCCAGGCAGTAGCTCTCATGGGTAAGCTTATATTTTCGTTAATAAAAAAGTGCAATTGGTGCTAATCTAGACTTCCATCATGGTTGTTCAAGCTTTCCAATGTTAATAACCACTCCCAAAGAAAGGATCATCAAAAAAGAGTTCAGACTACGTGGTTTTGTGGTCAAGGCAGTGAGCCATATTCAGAAATGTCTGCTTTCCTTTCCCTGGTCCACTGCTGGATAACTATGTGACATTTATAAGTTAATTGTTTTCTTTCAGTCTTGATTTCTTCAGCTGTAAAAGGCTACCCTTTATTTACTTATTTAACATGGGTCTAGAGATGGCAATGATTTATGGAGGGAACTAGTTAAGATATTGGACTCTTGATCTGACTGACCTGGGCAGGAATCTCTCCTCATTACTCACTAGCTCTATGACTTAGGATCAGTTACCAACTATAACTCATGTTTGTGTATCTGTTAGTTATTGGGAAGATTAACTGAGATGGTATATGTAAAGGATGTTGAGTCTGGCACACAGCACTCAATAAACATACAGATTTTATAAACAATAATAATAGCTAAATGTACTTACGCCTCCACACAAATAATTACCTAAAGAGGAAGCATTATCATACAATTATTATTCATAAATAATAACAGCAACATTTATATACAGATTTTTATGAGCTCTACACAGCAATGAATTTTAATGCCAGATCACAAGCACCATACTTCACCTTTCATTTTGAACTATATGACTTTTTCCTATAGTGGCATAATATAGTACAGACGCTTGAAACACCTCCAGTTTTAATTCCCCTCCTCCGCCACTGCCTCCTGCTTTGTGCTCTCTAATGAAAAGTAAAGGTTAAAGGCAATCTGTTTGAGACTAAAGCTTACTAGACAGACCAGACCAGTGGATGGCGCAGGGCTCAGAGAGTGATGTGAACAGGAAGGGAAACACGGAGAAACTTGTGAAGCACACAGAAGGTGTCTGCACTTTCGCATTAAAAATACACTAGGGGGAAAAAACTCAGCACCAAAAATAGCAGAAAAAATATTTTCAAGAGCTTGCTTTTCATTTGCCTCCTTCTGCCCTTCCAGTGGAACTATTTTCCCACAAATAGATGGAAGTGTTTAGTACAATAAACACAAAAGTCCTCTTGTTAGAATTCATTAAAAAAAAAAATGTAAAAATGTAAAAGAAACCTTCTTTATAATCACAAAAAGACATGGAAGCGGGGGGGGGGGGGGGGGGGGGGTGGGTTCCTGGGTAATAGCACACATCAAGGGGCATTAAAGGGGCAAGGCCCTCATTTTTACCTAATAACATCTACCCTGGGGTGTCATCGCTTAATTACGGTTTTTCGAATGTTTGGGCCATAAAGGCCCCAAATTTATTTTCAAACGCATATTGATGTACAGCCAAACAATACAGTTGTTTCTCATCTGTTAATGAGGTTAAGACCCATGCCTTTAAAGGGATCTCAAATAAATTCTTGGGTGTATTTTGCCTTTTAAATATTTTGAATATATGAATTCATCAGGATTTGGGGATTAGGTAACTGCTGTCTACACAAAAAAATCTGCAAAATTTTTCATTACTTTTTTATTAGTTGGCAGCAAACACTCTAACTGTGAACTTTTATGAAGCTATAAACATAAAGGACCTTCTGATACTGGTATGATGATAATTCTAAATTTCCTCTTTGCAGCTGTGGTTGATCCCCTCTATTTGGTACAATCTATTTTTTTGTGACTTAACAGAAGAAAGTTGGCTCACTACTGTATTGCCTTCGAGCACTTTCTCGGGAAGTTCTTGAATTAAATCCACATGGAAACCCAATTCCCCTCTCCACCTTTCCCTTAAGGTGGTTATAAAATGTCAGTAGAAAGCAAAGCTGTTTATTTTACTTAGGGTTGGATTCTGTTAGTAAATGAGTTTCTGGTGGGGCTTATGTGCAAACCACATCTTTCAATCAGATTCTTTACATTACTAACTGTGTATTAAATTGTGCCATAAATATTAATTTAAAATTCAGAAGTTCAGATTTCACCTAAATCTAAGTGAATAAGCAGAGAGACAAACTGTTTAACAAGTTCTAGATTCACATCCTTGCTTCACTAGCAAAACATTGCTTCACTTGGGGATGTCCTAGGCCAGAAAGACAACTGTGCTGTCTTCCCAGTGAGCAGATTCCCCACCTGGCAGAGATCTGTGGGCCGACTTTCATGACAGCTTGGAGATCTCTGTAAAGAGAGTGTGGCAATCCTGGCAGGACAGACGGCTCTCCTGGAATCCAGGAGATGGTATGTGCTGAGGCAAGCCCAGGCTGCCAAGCCATGTCTAATGCTTCGGGGACTGGGAAGTTTTCAAATATGACGGAAAAAGACTGTGACCTAGGAGGTGCCAGGGATATTGGGAGGTAGATGAATCTGAGATGATATGGTGTGTCTGGGCTGGGTATTAGGGGTATCTCTTATGAAACCAAGCTATGGTTCCAGGCCCTAAGAGGCAAGAGGCTCTCACTGGACACCCAGTTCTTGGATCCAGCTCCCTCCAGCTCTGCTCCTTGACGAGCATTGCACAAAGCACAGGAGACGCCAAGCTGCGACTAATAGTGCACAGGTAGGTAAAACATGAAGGCAAAGACGTCTGCTGTGGTTTCCTTTTCATGTGACTTGATTTAACTCTGAGGGTATCTTTTCTTTTACTAAATTCAAGGTGGCTTAAAGAGAAGGGCAGTGACATCAGCAGAAATTGCAGGATGAATGGATTGTAGAAACTACCAACTCTCCTTTTTTTTTTTCATTTTCCTACAGACCTGAGCCTGTTCTTTCTACATAAAGCTGCAAAAGTACAGCATTTGTTTCAGGGCTTTGAGGAATCAATGGACACATTCTTTCATTAAAGAGAGATAGGATACATTTTGGTACCTGCATTTCTGTCCTGTGTAAGTTTAAAAATTCTTGAGGCTAGAATATGGAATTCAATGGTTTTCCATTTTTTCTTTTGGGAAAACCATTTAATTTGTTATAAAGTCTCATGATCCTCCATATATGTGTTTTAAAATGTGTGTTATTAGGCACATCCACCTCTCTAGACCTTTGAAAATACACTGAAACATAATAAATGTATCTCTGTGAAATATAATACTATTTGAGATAATCCTTGGTTTTAGCTTCACTTACATCTGCCATTATTAACTCTGCTGTTTCCCTAGAGCCTGGAGCCCATATATTGGCAACCACCAAACTCCCTGTAAGGAGGGACTGCTGGAAGGCATTTGCTATGGTCTTAAGTGCAACAGTATTAACTGAATACATATTTTGGAATCTTCTGGGATCCACCTGCTAGCATCATCCTATGTATTTGGTGCTTAAAAACAGCCTGCTTGGATTAGAAGATATACCCCAGAGGACAAAAAATGTATAACAGATAAGCATGCCTCCCAACCCTATGGATAACCCCGCCATCTTTGTACCGTTAGTTTGGAGGTTTGTGGTGTTTTTCATACTAACTATATGCTTCTACTCAAAAAGAAGGAGGACCAGGGTCAATATTCTGAGAAGTAAGGTGAAAAATAGGTTACACATGGTGGTACAACTCCCCTTATTTTTCCTTCTATGCAGCGCTCCAGGGCTTACGTTTGAATGATGTTGAATGATGCATTTGACTCAAATAGGAAAAAAAATCCATGAAAGTAGTGGAAAGGGAGTAAAAGGTAATGGTTAAGAGAATGGGCTTTGGAGTCATATTTGGACTTAAATAAATATTTCAATACTTACCAGCTATATGTGGGCAAGTAACTTAAACTCTCTCCAAATCTCAGTTTTATCATCCCTAAAGGGGGTGATAGCAACAATATTTGTAGCAATAATATTTATACCTAGAAATTAGTGATTATTAAATAATAAAATTATATAAAGACGTAGCACAATTGATGGTAAGTAGTAGCACTTAAAATTTGTAGTAACAGTTGTAAGTACTTTGTGACAGGCTAGAAAAAAGAATTTTCAGGGAATAATATTTAGAGTTTAATCTCTTTTGGGTATTTCTCCTTAAAGTCAGTTGGCTCCATCTTCACTGTGTAGGGTTTCCTGTTCAGGTGAGGACTAAGTGCTCACATGTGCCTTTGAGGACATAGGGACAAATAGAAACACTGCAGGGCTATGATTGATGTGGCAAATGTGACTGTAACTGAGGGAGCAGAGAGAGCAGTGGAAGATGGGAGGAAAGGGGGACAAAAGAGACCATGAAAGAAAAAGAATATTGGAAAACAACTGAAGGACGTTTAGGGAGCTGGGTGAATACTTGAAATCTCTGTAGCAGGCCATTAAGTTGGAAAGACCCATACACCTGAGAATCTGCATCTGCATTAATATCAGCAATGGCTGTAGTATTTGAACTGTCATCAGGAGCTGGGCAAGCATAGTATACCTTCACGTCTGGGCCTCAGTTTTTATGGTACTCTGGTATTGCCACTTATTAAAAATGATACCACTGCTAATAATAATAATGATAACCAATGTTAGTTGGGTTCTTGCCATGTGACAAGCTTGCAGACATGTATTCAGCCATTTGTCTGTGTACATTTCACAGAACAGCCATTCAAGTCTCTAAACATGATTCAAATGTAGCAATAGCTAAACAAGTCAAAATCACTACCAATGATCCTAGTCAAGATAAATTCATATTAATCAAATATCTTTAATTTCTAGACTCTACTAGTCTAAACCAGAATCAATGTTAAAGTTTGAGCTCCTATATAAATTTCAGGGGGAAGGAAAAGATCTTTTTCAAGCAGTCCCTGAGGATCACCATTGCTAAATTGACAGACTGTATGATCTTTATCCAAACTGCTGTGATCTGTGAAAACCAATAGCATTCAATGTTGGTTGTCTATCTAGGTAAATTAAACCTTGTGTTAGATTTAAAAAAAAAAAATCTGTCTTTTCTAAATCCTGAGGGTAGGATGGTTTTTTGCACATGGCATTCCAGGGTCAGATTTCAAGAATCTGGTTGAAGCCTAGAAACACTAAAAAATAAAATCATGCTATACAGCCAAAGCTAAAGGTAGGTGGAAGCTAGAGGCTGCAACGGCAGAGTCACTGCATGGAAAATTGGAGAACAGGAGAACAGAAGCGTCACCTATTTCCCTACGAGACCAGAAGAATCTAAAAGAGAATCAACTTCTTAGCTGGCCCTCCTCATCATCGCCACTATTCTGTTTAGGATTATTGTTTGTCTTTGATTCAACAACAGTCCTTTACAGAAACAACTCAAACTTTTTTGACTTATTAAATCCTGAGAGCAGTAAGCTTTCTTCCAGCTCCTTTCCTGGGTTTTCTTCTGTAATGACTTCCTCTTCAATCCTCTAATCCTATGCTTGCTTTGTTCTATTCCGTTAGGGCTCACATGTCCTTTCTTTACACATATGTGTCATCTGCTTCTCAAACTCCACAGTATTCCCTTCCTCCAAAAATTTTGGAGAGTATTATTTTCCCATTAGAGCAGAACACCAGGACACTGAGAATGGTTTAGTATTCCAAGATTCCATAAACAACTCGAGTGACTGCTCAGTTTTAAATGACCTTCACACATCATTTTAGCAAATGGAGATGCATCAAATGGCTCCAACAGGTGTATGATTATAAAAAGAATGTCAATTTTTTGTGGAAATTAAGACTGGAATATAGGCTCAACTATTACTGCTTAGCTGCAAATGGTTCAAGCAGTATAATAATATAGCAGGCTCAGGGAGCCAATTAATCCATTAGAGGAAAATTCCATTTATTTAAAAAAATGAAGTGATTTTAACTTTAAAGAGGAACTGCAGACAATTCTAAGTGGAATTCTTCTTAACAAGTTACATACTGTTGCACGGATAATTTAAATTCCAGCTGTGAAAGGCAGAGAAGGGTATCAAGAAAATACAATTGCTATTTTTAATAAAATGTGCTTTTTGGGGGGTATACTAAAAGTTTATATCTCCGACACTGATTATTTTGGCATCTAATTGGCAGTCACAATTGGACAAAAAGTGGAAGAATGTAAGTTCATAACATGTTCTTGCCTTCATTTCTTCAGCCCTACATATTTCCGGGTTTTATTTACGGTTAAATTGAAGCTGGATGTCAAATCTAGGCCCCTCAGAACAAAATCTTAATAATTAACTGGCAAAACTGAACATGATCGCTTCTGACACACCTACACTGGTAATTATTGCTTTGAGGCCATTTACTAATGAAATTAATGTATTCATTGCCCTAACAAATTAGCATAACTCATACATAATGCCCCACATTTCAAGACCTCGCTGGAAAAACAACACTTAATACTGCAGAATGAAATGGAAAGGGCATTACATAGAGACAGTATTCACTGAATTACTACATGTTAAAAACCACAAGAGCTAAGTGTTTGTTACCATGCAAAATGTAAACACAATGTGGGTATTAGAGCCATTAATAGTGTAGTCAAGAGTGTACAATTGATGATTATCTTTGCACTTCAAATAAGCAGATATTACAATAGCAGTAACCATGGAATCTAATTAACTGGCTACTTTTAGAGCTACAAAGTATGAAAAGAATGCTCAGCAGACAGCCTCTCCTTCCCTTCCTCGTTGATAAAGAATATTGTTCAGCTGTTGCCACTTCTCTACGTTTCTTACTAAATGAACTTGATGTCACACTTATTAAATCTTGACCCCCCCTCCCCCAAGCAGCAAGAGGGTTAAAAAACGGAAGGTAAACAGTTTCAGCATCTACGTGCCATTCTTAAAGGGGAAAATGTGAAAATCATTCTCGTATAAGCTCAGTGCTTTAGTATAAGAGGTGATTTTACTCTCATTTTCTATGTGCTTTTTCACTTCGAATGACAAAGAGATAACTGTAGGTCCAATGGGATAGTTAGAAGAAAAAGGAAAAAAAAAAACCTCTAAGCCGTATTATATTTCTTTGACAAATTGTAACCTAAAGATATTTTCCAAAGTATAAGCATAGTGAAGGGTGGAGCTGGAGCTTTCATTACTCCTGCCCTAGAGCCACTTTACGGGAATTGTACCCTGAAATGATCACATGCTCAGTTGGGATGGTGCTTAACACAGGTGTGCCATGCACACACACACATTGAAAGCAGTCAGCAGTTATCGGAAAGTTGAGGAAACACACACACACACACACACACATTGAGAGCTGTCAGCAGTTATTGGAAAGTTGAGGTTTGGGTTTGACTCATGCTTGATGAGACAATGATGTTTATTACAAAAAGAATTGCATTCGCACAACCCCTCAATTCACAAGAGTTGGCCTCTATTCAGTACCTAGAAACATATATTTCATCAAAATTTGGGGCATAATTACTGAGAGAACCCATAGAATTGATTACAATTGAAGGCTTAAGTCTTCATGCATGCAAGTAAACTTGGAGATATATAATTCAACTCTCTCACTTTGTATAGAGGGAGACAAACATTTTGAGCCTTTAAGCAACTGGTTCAAGGTATAGTAGTTAGTAGGTGTAGTCAGCTGAAGTCTGGGTTTTCTGACTTTAGTTCCAGAGCTCCTTTCATTACATTGATGAGAAATGAATTGTATGAGTTCTCAGGAAAGAAATTGTGGGTGTCCCCTTGCTTTATTTAATAGGAAAAAATAACCGATAAGTGTTTCTTAGAATCAGAAATTTTGCAGTTTCATTAAAACATCCTAGATACATATTTTCACATAATGTTAATCCTGAAAAACCATAAATCCTGAAATGTATGCAAGCATTTCAACCAGAGGGAATATACAGCTGAAAAATCCACACCCTGACCATCTCCCCCTATCGTTCTGGGGGGGCCTTAATACCTTCTTTCATCAAAGATATGCAGAGTTGATATGAGAGCAAAAGAGTTGGGAAAAGGGAATATCCTGTTTGGTCATATGATAGCTATGTCTATCACAAGGCAAAAGGTTGACTTGAAAAGGTGAATTTCAATTAAATTGACTTAAATAGCTTCCATACGTATACATGGGTATATATTCATCTATATGTACTTATATTTATTTTTGCACTGCAGAGACCAAACGTTAAGGTTGCTCACAGACAGGTTCTTGTGAAAATGAAATCAATCAGAAATAGAACAAAGACTCAAGTGGTGAGTGTACTTCACACTACCTGATTGTTATTTGGCCTGTGGACCTGTTTGCATTTAATTTGCACACAGGAGGACTTGTGCTTTTATAATTTCCATAGCTCTCTTTGAGCCTGGCTCTGAGTACAGTATATCTGTCCCTACCTCCTTCACCCCTGAGTCCTTTTTTTTTTTCCCTTCCCTTCCTCCATTTGTTTGAAATTATTGCCAGAACCTTCTACAGCTCACTGAATATACTACGCAAAAGGCCAGACTGGTGCCTCATGGTGATAAAATCCCCGTCTCCTTACCCTGCATCAACCAATGACTCTTTCCCTCCCTTATTTACGGTACATGTTGGTGAGATGGAGATTGTGAGAAGTTTTGAACATACGTAATTCTGTGTTCTTTCTGTTCCCTTCTGAGGCCAAAAGGAAAGGCTATTAGTAAGACAACATGACAAATACCAACTGGCACATTTAGCTATGCAGCAAGATTCCTGAGTGGTAAAGGCAACATTCACAGGAGACAAGTGAGGATGGCCTTGCGACAGATATGAAAACTTGAGTGTAACTAATGTGCTTTTTTATGTATAGAATATGGACTCGAACCAAACTAAATGTTGGCTAAAGCTCAGTTCTAAAAACATTTTTTTACTCTAAGAATATTTTGGGTTCAGTCAATTTAGAAAACATGTAGATTTGATACTAGTTTTAACTTATAGCCAATGCTACTATTAATTAAAAAAAAACAGTAGTAGTAATAGCTACTGGAGTATGAGTGAAACATGCCAGGCAACATTTGTTAAGAATTTTACATATATCTTCTCATACAATCTTCAACAGAATGCTACGAGGTGGGGTTTATTTTTCGTACTACAGGTATCCCCTGCTTTTGAAAGTTCGCTTTAGGACACTCGGCTTCTGTGGAAGACATACATTAGTACCTATTTTCGCTAACCGAAAGAAATCTGAAGAGGATTTTTGCTTTTATGAAAAAAGGCGAAAAGCAAAAATAACATTGGTTTTCAATGAGCCATGATATGGTCAGCAGGCACCCAGAGCAGCGAGAGTGGCACTGCTGAGAGCTCCTTCCCCAGGAGCTACCCTCAGCATCTCAGCATCAAGCCCCATAGCTTTGAACTATGTCTGTAATCATCTGTGCTTTGTCTCCATTTATTTTGTGTATCGTTAGCAAGATGTGTTTTAAGGCGATTGCTTCTTCACTTTACCTCATTTCAGCTTATGAAAGGTTTCATAGGCATACTCTGCTTTCAAATAGTGGGGAAACCTGTAACTTCATTGTAACCCTCTAAAGGTCAGAGAGAAATAATAATAACACTAATAAATATGATTATAATAAGAATACTAATAGTTAACATTTATTACATGTTTTCTGTATGATAAGTCCTACTCTACAAGTTTACATTTAATCCTATGTACTCTTCACAACAATCCAATAAAGTAGGTATGATTACCATTTACAGAGGAGGAAATTAAGGAACAGAGAGATTAAGTAATTAAAGGACACACCTCTGGTAAGTGGTGAAGCCAAGTGAACCCTGTTAGCTTGACTCTGCAGTTCACACTCTATGCATAATGTTCACGATCCCATATTAAATCGCTCAGATAACACACAGACAAGCCAAGATTGGGAGGCAGATCTTTCAGACTACTTCATCCCTTCCTTTCTGTTTGTTTACACACCAAGTCTGTTCCACCTCAAGGCCTTTGCTCTTGATTTTTTCTGCCACCTAGAGCTCTGTTCCTCAACTTTCCCCAAGGCTGACCTCTCATTTTGCAGTCCTGGCTGATCCAGAGAGGCCTCCTTGGAACACCTGATCTAAGTATGTTGCTCAGATATTTGTCCTCACACCAACTTGTCTCCTCGGTGACATTCATCACTCTATGTATGTATATGTGTTGTATGTTTACTTGTTTGCTGATAATTTATTCTCGATTCTGCAATTCTAAGTTCCATGAAGGCAAGAACTGTGACTTTTTTTTTTTACCAACATACATCAGGGCCACTCTTAAGTTTTGCAAAGATCAGATGCTCACAGGGCTTTGCTGAGTGAAAGAATAAGTGAGTATACCTAACCTCGGTGTTATAACTGTGACTCTAACTGCTTCTCTATGTGACTGCTTGTGGTATTTTAGATCATGGCATAGATGTAAACAAACAAACAAACAAAAACAACAACAAACTAACAAAAACAAACAAAACTGTTTGCTGCAGTGTTGAGCAAGTTTTAGTTTAGCATCATGGCTTGCTGCAAGTTCCTGTTATCAAAAGCTTTATGGGAGGAAAGCTGCTAAGAACACAACATTGCAGCCTCTCTTAAAAAGCATTCTTGCTAATGTTTTTTGCTTCTAAGTGGCTTTTCTGCCTATTTACACTTTCAAAAGTTTGCGTTTTAATTGGAGTTTTTATTTTGCTATAACTTATAACACAGTGCTGCTTGGGCAACAGCTACAGAGTTGACCATCAGAAGGAAAAAGTATCACTTAGGAAGTCACTAAAGAGGAATCTGGAGTTGATTAGCTTTTCCTTAATTTCCATGACAAAGAAATAGTCTTTCATTTAAAAAAATCCATCCCAGTTTTCTCTTTAGAGTTCATGTGTCTGTCTGTACCACACTGAGAGAAAATAGCTTCAGCTTGCATGTGGGTCTGGGTAGGCGTGAAGATAAAACCAATAGAGAGTTTCTTTAATGTGGTTCTAATTTGGGGCAGTAGCAGTGGATGAAGGGTGGGGGCAGCAGAGGTGTGGCTGGATGTCTTTTCCTAAATCACATGTAAACTAAAAGTGTCTGGACTGCGGAGATGGGCACAGGAAAGAGGGTAAATAGTGGTGAGTTAAAAAAGGTATTTTTGTTGTAAAAAAAAAATAAAATAACTTAGGCACTGAAGTAAATATCATTGTACAGGAAATAAAGTCTGGGGAGCTTTTTTATCTCAGGAATGGCCCTTCAAACCCTCACTACTACTTATTAAGCATTTATTGCATGCCAGCCACTACTAGGTATATTAGACATATCTTAATTTGCTAAATCCTTAAGTCAAGTAATTCTTATGACCTGCATTTTATTGATGAGGAAATTGAAGCACGGAGGATTAAGTAACTAACTTGCCCAGGGCCACCTAGTAATTAAATGTCAGATCCAGGATTTAAACTTCAGTCTGACTCTGCTACCAAAAGCCTTGACTCCTAGGATCCCACATTCTTTTTAGAAGAAATTTTCCCACAGAATCTCAGACAGGGTGAGTTCTTAATTAAGAAAGTTCCCCATTTTGAAGTCTGGGTGAAGGCTGGCAGGAGAATAAGCCATCTCTCTCCAGCCAAATACGGCTATCCGCAGCCCAGTTAGATTTGGACAAGCAGAGGTAGAGAGAATGATTTGTGTACATGTATTTATTTGTGCATGTGTGGGTTTAAAAATGGTCTACAAAATCACACTAAGAGGGGAAAAAAAAGATTTGAAAGGGAAACATAATTTTATATGTTCTATAACATAACAGAGAAATTGGGGTGGGGGGGTGGGGAAGCCACTCTTAATGATCCAAGTATTGAAAGGATGCAGTAAGGAGGGAACCCAGTCAAGTTCCGTAAAGCACAAGTTGTTGTTGCCATTTGAACCTACTAGGGTTCAAATAATGACTTTGAAATATAACACTAAAGAGTAACAGCCTAACGTGACACAATTATCCTATAAGGTGGGTCATGGTCCTGTCCGATAGCCTTATATTTATAAAGGGCTAGGGCTTTCTTCCCATCAGGGCACACATCCACAGACACACACATGCGCTCATCTGTTACACTTTAATATTTGATATTTTAGGACCATGTGATAACAATGTCAAAAGATTGCTGGGGTCAAGACTGCCATCTAAGATATGAACTTTTAACATCAAGGCTCTGGGACTGATTGTCCCTGAGAAAAATTCCCTGGTGACCTCTACTTCTTATGGCCTTAATATTCTGTATGTATATGTTCGCTTGGTGAAGGAGGTTAAGAACTAGAAGAGTCATAATTAGGGAGCATCCTTAGCTCTGCCCAGTGGCGAGGCCTGGAGGACTTTGTGGGAATTTTCTCAGCCTCATCTGAGGCTGGGAACAAGGCTGCAGTGCCTGCATTGACTGTGTTCAGTGGGTGTTCTAGACCTTGCAGTCCTAGATTCTTACTGCTGCAGTGACTAAAAATCCAGTTCTCTAAGGGACTCCATGGTCTTGTCAGGCCAGAGTCCCAGGGAATGCCACATTATGGGGGTCAAGTGCTAAGAACCCAGGGACTGGAAAAAAACCCAGATTGGTCAAACTTACGAGAAACATTATTAAGAAGCAATCAATCTTCCTCTGGCGACATGCTGGCAGGGGTACAGGGCTGCTGAGTCCGATCTCTGGATGGGTTAGCGCTGGGACAGCCAATGTGGGCAGGCCGCCTCCCCTTGCAACTGAAGGGCGAGCTGTGTCTGGAGAAGGAACTCTGGGTGACCTCAAGGAGCTATGCATGCGGCCTGGCCTAGGACACCCGTGAGAACGTTCTCTGTTATGTTTATAAACTTTACCAAGTTATTCTCACAGTTATATAACCCCTATGTGGTACCATAGTTAATGAAGTGTTGGAAGTTAGAAAAATAGCAATGATGTTGTTTTGCCCATGCTGGGCTTTACTATATAAGGGTTAAACTCAGTGCTAATTTGCTGATGTGACACAGGATGTGATCTCTCTAGCACCAGCCATGGGTGAAGTCAATCTCCTATTTCAGGAAACTTGTAGCAATCGAATTAATATACAACAATATTAAAGTCGTTTCAAAGAAAGAATGCTAATGAGTGACTGAAATTTGCGGTTTAATCCAAATGCAGAACAAGATCATCCCATAAAAATAGCTATAATAATAATTTGTTGACTCAATAGTTTATCCCTGTTTTTATTTTTCTTGCATCAATCTGAAATACCAAGTGTCCATTTTGAAAAATGCCACCATTCAGTCTCTTCCTCCCGCAGCTGCTACATGCTTGCCTATTTAGAAAGCACTCAGCAGCCTTTTTCAATAGCTTTATAATTCTTATCTTTGTAATAATAATAAAAATAACTAAAACGTGAGGGCTCCATCTTTATATCCATCTCCTGGCACACCATCATGCATACACACAGTGCCTAAGCATTGCTTTCCACATGGGAGGTGCTCAATAAATGTTGGTTAAGTAAAAGCAATGAATCAGCACAACCATTTTCAGAAAAAAGATCACTCTTTCACCTGGAGTAGAACCTGGAGGTTCAAGTCAATATTTAATTAAAGAACTAATAGTTGTGTTAAGCCTAATGAATTGTTGTATCTACAAATGTCATAACATTTCTCTCTTAAGAGATCACAAAGGGACTTCTATGGCCAAAGAAGCACTTGGATCTGTAAACTTTTTGGAGAGCTATAAAAATCTTAGTGTTCAGTTGGATGAATTAAACATTATAGAAAGTAATAAATGGCTGTAGCCATATCCTTTCACTAAAAGTATTCCATTTCATAAATACATTGGGAAGGAAACAATATGATTGTGATATTCAGATATATTCAGGACAACAATATGTTCATTTCTTTCGTTTTCTCAGAGGACAAAGTTCCACCAAAATCATTTGTTGAGGTACTTAAAATACTGAAATGACATTGTTTAAAATATTTACATTATTTATTAATATGTTTCAGAGGTAGCATTGTAAGAATTTAGATCTTTTAATCAGGTTTTCTACCTAGATACTTTAGCTCTACGGAAAATTCCTGAAAACCGAAAAAGTAAAAGAAACCTTTTTTCTTTTTATGAGACATACAAGACTGGTTACAAGATGAATAAAACTCATAAAAGAAAATAAAAAAAACAAATATCAAATTGAACAAGATAAGAATTATGATGCTATTTCACCTTTTATCATCATAGATATGAAAATTTAAAAATCCTCCAATTTTCCTTTGAAAGAAAAATAAGCATATAAAGTGTCAACAAGCCTTCTCTTAAATTTTTAACAGACTCATAAAAAAGTAAACTGCAAAAAAACTTGAGAAACATTTTGCATATGATTTCCATAAAGTTGTTTCACTTCCGGAAAACTCAGAATAGTACTGCACATGTTCGGTACAGCACAGCGTAGGGAAGAGTGCCAATGAAGAAAACTGCAGATTTCAGAATTCTTTTATCAAAAATAATGTTTTTTTATGTAATTATAATTGAGTATCTCCTTAGGTTTTCAAATCGTAAATTTTGTGGAACCCACCACTACATCCTGAAAGAGAATGTAGTCCTTTCAATAATATTTCATGTCAAATTTCCTCTAAAGGTATATCTGTGTTAACGTCTCTGGTATTTGGGACAGGGGCTGACCCATTAGTTTTCCATGTGTGGGAGAAGCAGGGCTCACATGAGAATAAATGACATTGTTTTATCCAGGTTCAAATGCAATCAATTAATGAAAAGAAAGCAGAATCTAGGTTTAAACATTGTTTTATCCAGGTACAGATGCAATCAATTAATGAAAAGGAAGCAGAATCTAGGTTTAAATCAAATGCAAGAGGCTGGGGGTATACCATGCCTTTCTATAAACCTGCAATAACCTGTTATTTTATTTAACTTACTCCTCAAAACCTCTTCAGTAAAAGCTATTTCCACTTTTGGGAGTAGAGCAGTGGGTGAACAGAGGTGAGTTACAAGTTTGAAAGCAAAATCAAAAAAAAAAACAAAAAAACCCTTTTCACCCCAGGAAACACTAAACCAACATCATTTCCTCCTTGCAGAATCAGATGTAAATACATTTTTCTTACGAATATTTTGGTTGTATTGTGCGATGTATATGTAAATGACTAAAATGGCAACCATGTATTTTGTAAATTCCATGTAAATCTCCATGATTTTAATAAATGTTAAATAAGATTAATCTACCTATGAGGAAATTTGTATGTTTGGGAATAATTATTACAGTTATCTGCGAGCAGTTCTTTTACTTCTGAAAGTCCAACACAGGGATACTTCTTTGTGCAGAAAACCAGGATACTGCTGTGGAACACCCATCCAGGCTGTGTTGACAGTCTGTCATTCACTGTAAGCTGTCTCGCAGATGCATCACAATTTCTTGGATGCCACAAGTGGATGAGGATGAATCTATTCAGAGTTCCCATGGGACCTGGTGAGAGCAATTATACTACTAACTCTCAGCTGTTGATAACACTCAACTAGAAAAGTATAAGAAAATAGTAAAACTAAGAAATGGTATTTGGTGGAAATTATGGCTGTAGAAAAGAAACAGAGGTGAAGGATAGAACAATCTTAAAATATATTCTTTGGTACAACAGACAAGAGACAGAAGTGGCTGTGTCTGACTGTGACTGGCTATCTGCCTAAGGATGGCGCTGAGTATTAAGACTGAAACAATGCTCATATATACCACACATGAGCTATCCTGGACCTACAGCCAATTACTTACTCAGAGGACAATCCCTTTCACATGTGAACTCATGGATTATAAGTCATTTGTTTTCCATTAATGGTGCTCATTTTGAACAAATCATGGCAAGAAGAGCAGCTGTGTCTCTTACCTTAGAGCTATGACTCATCTTGGTCACTCTTCCTGAACAGAATCCTATTAGAGGAATTTGTTTTTAGTAAGAAGACTACTTTCAAAATTATATGTGCCAGAAAGATAAATATAAGACACATTAGCGTCCATCCTGCTTTTTCTCATATAAGCAGAAGATGAAAGCAGATGAAGCAGAAACGTGTACATTGTATTATTCAAAAATCTGATTCAGATTTGATAATTGACATCTTCTTTTCATTTATGTTTGTCATTTTATGGAAACAATCTTTAAGAATCTTCTAGCCAACAGGGCATGAAAAGGTAATCCTTGAAAACACCTAAGACAATGAGTTCACAGTGGTGCTCAGACTCGGGTTGCTCTTTGAATCTTCAGAAATTTTCAAGGTTCATGGTGTTAGACTATCATCCTGAAAAGGAACTATATATCATGCAGCATGTGTGGCTTTTTAAAGAAATAGCCATAACATGAGAGGTAAATTAGTGTGTTCCAGGAGCATGACCTCCAAAAATAAAACCAAGGCCTGCTTGGAGGAGGAATGTACAGGAACTGACACTTCTTTCTAACTCTGCAACCTTACAAGGAATTGGGCTTTAAGGCAAATAAAAAAATGGAGCTCCCACCAGAGATAAAAACAGATAAAGGGCACCTCCTAAGTAAGCTACATATAGGA
Source organism: Orcinus orca (assembly GCF_937001465.1). NCBI lineage: Eukaryota > Metazoa > Chordata > Mammalia > Artiodactyla > Delphinidae > Orcinus > Orcinus orca. The sequence continues at coordinate 135,620,387 of NC_064559.1, read as the reverse complement.
GGCTTCAATGAATGCAGGTCAACTACAAACATTTGCAATAATAGGAGAATATGATTTTTCTTTTTGGAGAAATGTTCCCTTTACAGCTTATTGGAAAAGTTTGAATCATCACACAATTTTTAAAACCTAACAGTTTTTCTCAGAAATTACAAATGGTAGAGAAATAAACTTTAATATTGCAAACCATTACATATCTCATATCTGTTTTTCTTATAGATATCTTCAAGTCACAATTGCTTTTACAATTTATTTTTCTGATGATCTTTGAGAACTAAAATTTATTTTTTGAACAGTATTTTTGAATGCCTATTACTACTAATTATTAACTATGGCTTTTAAATTGGCTAATTAAGAATTTTGAACAAAAACAATTATATTTTACCTGTAACATCTGTACATACATATATGCACACATAAGCAAATGACAAACAAGTTATTCTAGAATGTTGTAATGACCTTAGGACCTTCTATAACACCCCAGTAGAAAAGATCTATCCATCCAGAAATTCTCTAATATTAATTACCTGAATTCTCATGGCTTTGAGCCCATGGTCTTCCATCAGTATATCTGTGTGCATGACTGCTTGTCAAAGAAAACCATAAGCTCTCAGAAGCCTTCTTTCTGAAGGCCTATACAGTTTCTAGACTTAAACCACAGAACAGAAATTAATAATGTTTGATGAATGAATAAAAATAAATGTGGACAACTTTGTATTCTTCTAAGGGATACCAGACGAGTCTCATAATTTCCTTAAGTGGTGTTCAGTTTCAGGCTAGTAAACTGAGGTTTTAAAAGTCAATAGTAGCCAAAATAATTGTAGCTCAAATAGAGGGGGCTGGTATAACTAAAGTCATCATTCCAAATATGAGCCACTCCCCAGCTATTACTGACTCAATGCTAATTTATATTTTAGTTATAATTCATTGAAAAAATGGAACCTAAATGTCCAAGAACAATGGAATTAGGCGGAATAAGATGTGCTCATATAATTAAATATTTCACTCCAACTAAAAATCCTACTTTGAGGAATTTTTGACGACTTGGGGAGAATTTTATATTTGCTGTGTGGAGAAAAACAGCATAATGTAAAATTGAATATATAGCTTAATTTTGTTATAAAGAAGAAGAAGGAGAAGGAGAAGATGGAGAAATACTTATAAATCTCTTTGTAAGAGCATTTGAGGTGAGTTTTATTCTTTACATATTTTTGTAGTTTCTAAAATTTCTATAATAAGCATATAATACTTTTATAATTGAAAAGTTACAAAATTGTGAGGAAGAGGGTTGATTTGAATGACAAAGAAAGTTAAAAAATATCCAACAAAACAAAACAAAACAAAACAAAAACCCTTAAAAAAATCTGATTTTTATTAGGGAAACTCCAATAGAGCTAAGATAGCAAATGTCAAGACCATAGCAGTACAGATGTTACAAAGGACTGAAGATATTAAAACTTTTTAGTTTTCTCTCTCAAAATTATTACCAAACATCTTCTAGTCTAAGAAGCACATTTTAGCATTCATATTAAAACATTCTGAAATTGGAATAGCCTAAACTTCTTTTCCTTGTTTTTCAGCCAAAAACTGTTAATAAACTTAACAAGAGATATTTTATAAATTTGAATTGCCAGATATAATTCTCAATTCTCTCTTTATCCACCTGAAAAATCACCTTCTTCCCTCCATCCATCCTTCCTTCCTTTTCTTCTTTCCTCCTTCCCTTCCTCCCTTCCTGACTTCCTTCTTCTTTGTAATATGACTGAATGCTTTGGGCTCAGGCAGAACAGACTATATCTTTGCTCCACCACCTACTTACTATGTGATCTTGGAAAAATTTTTAACAGTCATAAATTCTTGGTTTCCTCATCAGAATTGATACCACACATGCGTTCTATGAGGACTGGATTAAAAAAATCTATATAAAATGCTTGGGCTCTGGTGGATGCTCAGTACTCATGGTCTTCCTGTGATGGATTCATCTCCACAGTGTTTCCACAACATCTGGTAACGTGTCTGCACAAAATAAGTACTACTGAAGGCATGGCTGCTAAGTGAGTGAAGATAATGTTTAACGGACTAAAATCTCCCAAGTCAGATATTTGCCCTTCATTAATTTTGGACAAATGTGTCTGATTTTGTTTAAATTCTTTTTAATAGTGGATCGATCATATGATATAGATATATCCCAGATCTGCAGGTGCAGATCTCCCCAAATCTATCTTTAGGAGTGAAAGATTTGTTTTCCCTTCTGCTGTGAGTGCTGCCAGCACTGCCAGTAGACAGCCCTCAGCTGTGGCCCTGCTATGCAGAGATTCACCTCACCCCACACCATGCTCATTCCCATGAGCATGATCGATCTTCATCTCATGGCTGGTCCACCCAGCGGTAAAAGGGTGGTTGTCTCATCCAACTCTGATGGTCAGCCCAGTTCCAGAGTTCCCAGGAGCTTGGCTGAGGCCTTATTAGAGACTGCATTACAGCCCAGCCTCTCAGTCCTTCCTACTTCCCTTCCCTCCTTTGCAAAGTACTGATCCAACATCAACTGTTCACTACCCTCAACTCAGGGTGAGCTTTCTGGCAAACGTATCTGTGACACCTCTGAAATCAGATTTCTAAAATCCACCTTTTTCTTTAGGAAAATGCCTTTCAAAAGCCTGAGAGGGCTGTGTGTATTTTTAAGTGATTGGCTATGTTTATTAAGCCTCCTGTAATGCAGGAACATGTCTATGAATGTTTCATGGTATGCTCCTGTGAAACTGCAATTTTTCAGTGAATCCCCATACTTCCCAATTCCCCAGGGACAAAACTTTCCTAGTCAGAGTTGGAGGTAAGCAGACTCCAAGGGAACAGTTTCCTCCTATATTTTAAAATAGTATAATTTATAACCTGAAAATTAAAAACAACATAACTTAGTAATTCAATCTTGGTATTCCAATTTAATGAACTAGAGGTTTTGTTGCATTATTGTTGTGTTCTACTGGACCATTCTTTTGGTGTATGAATAGAAAGTTCTTTATTAATAAATAAGTATATAAAAAAATTAAAGGTGCCCTCTATGCAATTATGTTGATGTCTCATAGGAGTGCAAATTCAATAATTTACAATACATTTTTTAGCATATTCACAACCACAGTAGACGAGAAAGTGAAATTTGTGTCTTTTTAGTTTAAAGTCCTTTTAAGTGCAGTGTAGCAAAGAAATTGGTCCCTAGTGGCACAGGAGAAACACTTATTGGGAAAATTGTTATTGGATTACAGTTCTGGCAGCATAAAATGTGAAAAAAAAGGGATATTTCTGACATCCAAAAAGTGATCAATGATCAGAAATCTGTAACATCTACTTAAGATTCAAGTTCAGTGAAAGACTTCTTGTCTACCTAAAACAAAAGTAACACTTGGGATCTTAGTTCTAATTCATTCATTACTATTTAACAATAATTTATCTACTGTAATTTGGGATGCACAACAGATGCAAAAATCCTTTACAGATATTTAAAAACTCTGAAGAACTGCTAAAGGCATTTCCCTAAATGCTCATCCTTATCTAGATATCACAGTCTATTTAAGAGATCTTATTTGCCTCTGAAGAATGTGTGTCTATTCCTGGAAGGTCACTGCTGTGTGCAAGACTGGTATTTCCTAAATTATTTCCTTAACTATCTTTTACTTGAACAATCTCTGTTTTTATAGGCTCTGTCTTTCCTGTTTGTTTCCACCAGCTCTTGGTCATACTTTGGCTTTTCTCATTCTGGTCCCTTTAGTTGTTGTATGTACCTTCAACTTACTTTCGGACAGACAGTAAACTCTGTGAGGGCAAGGATACTGTCTTATCCCTAGGTTTACCCTTAGCATGCAGCACGGTTTCTGATCTAGAGCAAGTGCAGAATGCCTATCTACTCACTGGATGAATACATGGATTCTACCTTCATTTCCCAGGTTAACTAGTGTTTCCCTCTTCTAACACTGTGTATATGCAGACTAACAAACATACAACAGATTCTTTTTAATCTCACAGTCCATGAACCTCCCACATGTACTACCCCCTTGCACAGCTCTGTAAGAATTAGAAGTAAAGTTTTATGATTTGATGAACTCTATATCTTTTTAATGTTCAAATATGATATAAATGTTTAAGAAAAGCATGAGAAAGAACCTCCAGGTTTAGCAACACAAGAGACAAGATATCTTAAACAATTATCCTGCTATAAAAATTCTATATAAATATATATTTAATTTTTTAAATGTTTGGGTTTCCCTGGTGGCACAGTGGTTAAGAATTCACCTGTCAACGTAGGGAACATGGGTTTGGACCCTGGTCCGGGAAGATCTTACATATCGCAGAGCAACTAAGCCCATGTGCCACAACTACTGAGCCTGTGCTCTAGAGCCCACGAGCCACAACTACCAAAGCCTTCATGCCTAGAGCCTGTGCTCCACAGCAAGAGAAGCCACCACAATGAGAAGCCCGTGCACAACAATGAAGAGTAGACCCCACTCGCTGCAACCAGAGCAAAGCCCACGTATAGCAATGAAGACTCAACACAGCCAAAAATAAAATAAATACATTTTAAAAAGTTACTTAAAATTCACTTTAAAGTAAAATGAAATAAAATAATAAAATAAAATGTTTAACTGAGTAGGCCAGAAGGTAGAGAAAATTCTCAGGGATCAAACATGAGTGAGAGCAAGAATCTAGAGTAGTAAAGGCTTTGAAGCCTAAAATAAAACCAAACAAAGCTGAAATAACTGAGAGGCAACTGCTATTCCTTGGGGATCTGTTCAATTTTGAATTTGAGTGACAAAGACAGGAGGCAAATCTTAGAGAACAACTAACTTGGGGAATCTGACAGGACAACATCATATAAAGCCAAGACCACAAAGGTCTTCACCCATAGAGAATGAGTGAAGAAGAAGAAAACTTGTTTTACATAGGAATAGCAGAGAAATTTATGTCTAGGTAGAAAAAAATTTTCTCCTGTTAATTCATAAGCCAGCCCTCACTCAAGTTTATAGCTCATACATATTCACACGACCTGTTTTGGACAAAAAAGTCAAATCCAGACATTATTTTAAGAGATATTTGGTTTGGAAGTTCCAAATTAGAAGTAACAAATATCTTTTATAGAGGAAAGCCCCATGAAACTAGGTTTCAAGGTATTTACCCAGACAAAGTTGATCAAACATAGAATTGAATGAAATAGTACAAAATATAATAGAGAAATTCATCTGTATATACTGATGGCCACAATACATTGAAATGGACTAAGCAGTCTGGCCACAATACATTGAAATGGACTAAGCAGTCAACTTAAATAAAAGACAAATATTGGATGATGGAGATTTTTAAAAATCCATATGCATGATATTTACAAAGAAAAATCTAAAAGATAAGACTAAAAAATGCTTAAAATAAAAGGATAAAAAAGAAAAACTACTAACCAAAAAGGATTGTATATTGTAATAACAAAATAATTAAAACAATTCAAAATAGACTTCAATATTAAAAGCATTACTAAGTATTGAAAAGTATCATTATGTAATTAAAAAAGATTTATATCTGGAAGATGGAAAGTTCTAAATATGTTTATTGCTATTAACACAGTCTAAAAATATAGAAATAAAAATTAGGAAGAATTGCATGAAGAAACTGATAAATATACTTTAATTGGGGGATATTTTAGCACAACTTTTTCAGCAGTTTCTAGGTTAAGCAGACAAAAATGAATAAGAATATAGATTTGAAAACCACACACAGCAAACTTTATCTAAAATATTTGTATAAAACATAAACATCTAACAGTTGAATTTGAAAACTGACCACCCACTAGACCATTATTCATGTCTCAACAAAATTCAGAATACTTTTAAATAAATAATGAGTCAATGAATAAATCATTATAGAAATTAGAAATTAGTACAGAATAATAATAAAAGTACTAAATGTAATAGATATCAAAATTTGAGAAATGTAGCTAAAATGGTCCTTAGAGGCAAAATGGTAGCCTTAAAATGGTAACATTAAAAAAACAGAAAGTTTCAAAATTAATGAACTATAAATCTAAGTTTTAGAGTTCAATAAAAGTACAAAACACACCCTAAGAAAATGAATTAATAAAAAAGAGATAGATAAAGCAGAAATTAATGAAATAGAAAACAGAGAAAATCAATGAAATCTAAGATTTGCTGTTCAAAAAGATTAATGAAATTTATGAAACTCAGACAAGATTGACCAGATACTTGCAAAAATGTTCAATATTTAAAAGTAAAAGGGCTCACCACAACAAAAGCTATTGATATTTAAAAGAATATAAAAGTAGCATGAACCACTCTCTGGCAATAAATTTGAGAACATCTATGAAAGAGATATATTCCTAGGAAAATACAACCAAATCTGAGTCAAGGGAAAAAAAAGAAAGGGAATATATATTGTCCTTTAACTCTTAAAGAAATGAAAACAGAGGTAAAAATTCCCCACCAAAAAAGTACTACATTTCAAGTAATTTTACAAAATGTTTTTACTGAACATTCAAGGAACATATAATTTCTGTACAAAAAATCTGGCAGACTAGAAGAAGAAAGAACATGCCCCAAGTCATTTAATGAGATTTTTAGTGTAAACTGAAAATCAACACCAGACAAGGACAGAGCAAGGCAAATCACTAGCCAATCTCACATATGTGCAAAGATGCAAAAATCCCCAAACAAAACTAACAAATGGAATCCCACCATGTATAAAAAAGAAGCCATATTAAATCTATTGTGTGTTTATCACAGAAATGCAAATGTGAATCAACATTAGAAATTCCATTAACACATACTTTATCGTATTTAGCAGATTAAAGAAAAAAAAAACCCAAATTTTCTCAAGATGCAGAAGCTTTTTATATTATTCAAACTTTATTTATGATAAAAGTCCTAAACAATGTAAAGAGAGAAGGGATTTTTCTTAAAATGATACAGGGTATCTGCAAAAAATTCTATTACAATTATGATACTTAATGGTAAAACTTAAAAATGCTTTCTTTGAAATCACTTATCTGAAAAATGCCAGCTAGCAATACTTCCACTTATCATTAGAGCTGAGGCTCTTATCAGTGTAGTAAGACAAAAAAAAAAAAAAAAAAAAAAAAGACAAGGATTAGGAAAGAAGAAAGAAGAGTATAATATACTGAGAACATAGCAGTATACAAAGACCTAAAAGAATATTCCCAGAAAACTATTCACAAATTATTAGAATTAATAAGAAGATTTATTAAATGCCAGATATAAAAAGAGTTAGTCACATTTCTTTATGTCAGTAATAATTAAAAATATAAAATTTTAAAAGAATATTATTTATAATAACAGCACAAAATATAAGGGATCCAGGAACAAATCTAACAAAATACATGCAAGAACTTTATGGAACAAAATTTTATATTTATTCAAGAGATATTAATGAAGACCAAAAAAATATAGAGGTATATTATATTCAAGGATAGGAAGACTCAGTTTCATGAAGACATCTACCCTCCCCAATTTGAACTATAGATTCAGTGCAAGGCCAACCAAATTTCCAAAGTTTTCTTTTTCCTCATGTGTAGAGGGTGAGTAATGCGATTCTGAAATACATATGGGAAAATAAGACAACAAAAACCATCCCAGATATTCTTGAAAGGTTGGAATAATTAGCATTATCATATATCAAGACTTATTAGAACTAAAGTAATGAAAATGTTATGGTATTGGTCAGAAATAGACAAGTGTATTCAATAGAGAGCCCAGATACAGACCCAAATGTATATGAAATTTGATGCATAAAAAATTGGCAGTGCAATCCAGTGGGAAAAGTACAGGCAATTCAATAAATTAGTATGGGACTAATGGTTATACATATGCAAAAATCCAACCTCACAACTTACACAATTCTTTGTGGCCTAATGTCTTAAATGTGGAAAGAAAACATAAAAGCTTTGGGAATAAAGTTTAGGAGAACATTTTTATGACCTAGGTATAGGAAAGGCTTTCGTAAACTAGACCCTTAAAAGGACAGATCCTAAAGGGAAAGGCTGATAAATTTCTCTTCATTAAAATCTTTCATCAAAAGCTAGCATAAAGACATTGAGGAGTCCAGGTGGGCTCCAGTGTTGGGTTGCCTCAGGCCACACAACCAAGAGGGAGGGAATACAGCCCCACCCATCAGCAGTCAAGCAGATTAAAGTTTTACTGAGCTCTGCCCACCAGAGCAACTCTACCCACCACCGGTCCCTCCCATCAGGAAACTTGCACAAGTCTCTCAGATAGCCTCATCCACCAGATGGCAGAGAGCAGAAGCAAGAAGAACAACAATCCTGCAGCCTATGGAACAAAAACCACATTGACAGAAAGATAGACAAGATGAAAAGGCAGAGGGCTATGTACCAGATGAAGGAACAAGATAAAACCCCAGAAAAACAACTAAATGAAGTGGAGATAGGCAACCTTCCAGAAAAATAATTCAGAATAATGATATTGAATATGATCCAGGACCTCGGAAAAAGAATGGAGGCAAAGATCGAGAAGATGCAAGGAATGTTTAACAAAGACCTAGAAGAATTAAAGAACAAACAAACAGAGATGAACAATAAAATAACTGAAATGAAAACTACACTAGAAGGAATCAATAGCAGAATAACTGAGGCAGAAGAACAGATAAGTGACCTGGAAGACAGAATGGTGGAATTCATTGCTGCAGAACAGAATAAAGAAAAAAGAATGAAAAGAAATGAAGACAGCCTAAGAGGCCTCTGGGACAATATTAAATGCACCAACACTCACATTATAGGGTTCCCAGAAGGAGAAGAGAGAGAGAAAGAACCCGAGAAAATATTTGAAGAGATTATAGTCGAAAACTTCCTTAACATGGGAAAGGAAATAGCCACCCAAGTCCAGGAAGTGCAGAGAGTCACATACAGGATAAACCCAAATAGAAACATGCCAAGAAACATAGTAATCAAACTGGCAAAAATTAAAGACAAAGAAAAATTATTGAAAGCAGCAAGGGAAAAACAACAAATAATATACAAGGGAACTCCCATAAGGTTAGCAGCTGATTTCTCAGCAGAAACTCTACAAGCCAGAAGGGAGTGGCATGATACACTTAAAGTGATGAAAGGGAAGAACCTACAAGCAAGATTACTCTACCCAGTAAGGATCTCATTCAGATTCGATTGAGAAATCAAAAGTTTTACAGACAAGGAAAAGCTAAAAGAATTCAGCACCACCAAACCAGCTCTACAACAAATGCTAAAGGAACTTCTCTAAGTGGGAAACACAAGAGAAAAACCTACAAAAACAAACACGAAACATTTAAGAAAACAGTGATAGGAATATACATATCGATAATTACCTTAAACGTGAATGGATTAAATGCTCCAACCAAAGGACACAGGCTTGCTGAATGGATACAAAAACAAGACCCATCTATACACTGTCTACAAGAGACCCAATTCAGACCAGGAACACATACAGACTGAAAGTGAGGGGATGGAAAAAGATATTCCATGCAAATGGAAATCAAAAGAAAGCTGGAGTAGCAATACTCATATCAGATAAAATAGACTTGAAAATAAAGAATGTTACAAGAGACAAGGAAAGACACTACATAATGATCAAGGGATCAATCCAAGAAGAAAATATAACAATTATAAATATATATGCACCCAACATAGGAACACCTCAATACATAAGGCAGCTGCTAACAGCTATAAAAGAGGAAATCAACAGTAACAATAACAGTGGGGGAATTTAACACCTCACTTACACCAATGGACAGATCATTCAAAATGAAAATGAATAAGGAAACAGAAGCTTTAAATGATGCAATAGACCAGATAGATTTAATTGATATTTATAGGACATTCCATCCCAAAACAGCAGATTACACTTTCTTCTCAAGGGTGCACGGAATATTCTCCAGGATAGATCACATCTTGGGTCACAAATCAAGCCTCAGTAAATTTAAGAAAATTGAAATCATATCAAGCATCTTTTCTGACCACAACACTATGAGATTCCAAATGAATTACAGGGAAAAAAATGTAAAAAACACAAACACACGGAAGCTAAAAACTACATTAGTAAATAACCAAGAGATCACTGAGGAAATCAAAGAGGAAATCAAAAAATACCTAGAAAAAAATGACAATGAAAACATGACAACCCAAAACCTATAAGATGCAGCAAAAGCAGTTCTAAGAGGGAAGTTTATAGCTATACAAGCCTACCTCAAGAAACAAGAAAAATCTCAAATAAACAATCTAACTTTACAGCTAAAGGAACTAGAGAAAGTAGAACAAACAAACCCAAACTTAGCAGAAGGAAAGAAATCATAAATATCAGAGCAGAAATAAATGAAATAGAAACAAAGAAAACAATAGCTAGGATCAATAAAACTAAAAGTTGGTTCTTTGAGAAGATAAACAAAATTGATAAACCATTAGCCAGACTCATCAAGGAAAATAGGGAGAGGACTCAAATCAATAAAATTAGAAATGAAAAAGGAAAAGTTACAACAGACACCGCAGAAATACAAAGCATCCTAAGAGACTACTACAAGCAACTCTATGCCAATAAAATGGACAACCTGGAAGAAATGGACAAATTCTTAGAAACGTATAACCTTCCAAGACTGAACCAGGAAGAAATAGAAAATATGAACAGACCGATCACAAGTAATGAAGTTGAAACTGTGATTAAATATCTTCCAACAAACAAAAGTCCAGGACCAGAAGGCTTCACAGGTGAATTCTATCAAACATTTAGAGAAGAGCTAACACCTATCCTTCTCAAACTCTTCCCAGAAATTGTGGAGGAAGGAACATTCCCAAACTAATTCTATGAGGCCACCATCACCCTGATACCAAAACCAGACAAAGATACTACAAAAAAAGAAAATTACAGACCAATATCACTGATGAATATAGATGCAAAAATCCTCAACAAAATACTAGCAAACAGAATCCAACAACGCATTAAAAGGATCATACACCATATTCAAGTGGGATTTATCCCAGGGATGCGGGTATTCTTCAATATACGCAAATCAATCGCTGTGATACACCATCTTAACAAACTGAAGAATAAAAAACATATGATCGCATTAGGATCCGGAGACAATAACACTTCAGCAGTATGACCTGCAGCCCCCAGGAGCTTCACATGTTCTTGCCTGCCTGAATCTACCTGTCTGTCAACTATTACAGCTGAATTTCTCTTACCGGTGTTCAGCAGCTTCTGTCCCAGAAGCTTGGGATGATGGCGGAAGAGTAAGATGCGGAGATCACCTTCCTCCCCACAGATACACCAGAAATACATCTACACGTGGAACAACTCCTACAGAACACCTACTGAATGCTGGCAGAAGACCTCAGACCTCCCAAAAGGCAAGAAACTCCCCACGTACATGGGTAGGGCAAAAGAAAAAAGAATAAACAGACACAAAAGGATAGGGACGGGACCTGCACCAGTGGGAGGGAGCCGTGAAGGAGGAAAGGTTTCCACATACTAGGAAGCCCCTTCACGGGCGGAGACTGCGGGTGGCAGAGGGCGGAAAGCTTTGAAGCCGCAGAGGAGAGCACAGCAACAGGGGTGCAGAGGGCAAAGCGGAGAGATTCCCGTACAGAGGATCAGTGCTGAGCGGCACTCACCAGCCCGAGAGGCTTGTCTGCTCACCAACTGGGGCGGGCGGGACTGGGAGCTGAGGCTCGGGCTTTAGTCGGAGCGCAGGGAGAGGACTGTGGTTGGTGGCGTGAACACATCCTGAAGGGGTTAGTGCACCACGGCTAGCCGAGAGGGAGTCCGGGGAAAAGTCTGGACCTGCCGAAGAGGCAAGAGACTTTTTCTTCCTTCTTTGTTTCCCGGTGCGCAAGGAGAGGGGATTAAGAGCGCTGCTTAAAGGAGCTCCAGAGACGAGTGCAAGCCGCGGCTAAAAGTGCGGACCCTAGAGACGGACATGAGATGCTAAGGCTGCTGCTGCTGCCACCAAGTAGCCTGTGTACGATCACAGGTCATTATCCACACGCCCCTTCTGGGGAGCCTGTGCAGCCCGCCACTGCCAGGATCCCGGGATCCAGGGACAACTTCTTCGGGAGAACACACGGCATGCCTCAGGCTGGTGCAATGTCACGCCAGCCTCTGCCGCTGCAGGCTCGCCCCGCACTCCGTACCCCTCCCTACCCCCGGCCTGAGTGAGCCAGAGCCCCTGAATCAGCTGCTCTTTTAACCCCGTCCTGTCTGAGCGAAGAACAGACACCCTCCGGCGACCTACACACAGAGGCGGGGCCAAATCCAAAGCTGAGCCACGGGAGCTGTGGGAACAGAGAAAAGAAAGGGAAATCTCTCCCAGCAGCCTCAGAAGCAGCAGATTAAAGCTCCACAATCAACCTGATGTACGCTGCATCTGTGGAATACATGAATAGACAACGAATCATCCCAAATTGAGGAGGTGGACTTTGAGAGCAAGATTTATGATTTTTTCCCCTTTTCCTCTTTTTGTGAGTGTGTATGTGATGCTTCTGTGTGAGATTTTGTGTGTATAGCTTTGCTTCCACCATTTGTCCTAGGGTTCTATCCATTCGTTTTTTTGTTGTTGTTGTTTTTAAATTTTTTTTCTTAATAATTATTTTTTTATTTTTAATAACTTTATTATATTTTATCTTACTTTATTTTACTTTTTCTTCTTTCTTTCTTTTTTCCTTCCTTCCCTCCTTCCTTCCTTCCTTCCTCCCTCCCTCCCTCCCTCGCTCATTTCTTTCTTTCTTTCATTCTTTCTTTCTTTCCACTTCTACTAATTCTTTCTTTCTACTTTTTCTCCCTTTTATTCTGAGCCGTGTGGATGAAAGGCTCTTGGTGCTATAGCCAGGAGTTAGTGCTGTGCATCTGAGGTGGGAGAGCCAACTTCAGGACACTGGTCCACAAGAGACCTTCCAGCTCCACATAATATCAAACGGTGAAAATCTCCCAGAGATCTCCATCTCAACACCAGCACCCAGCTTCACTCAACGACCAGCAAGCTCCAGTGCTGGACACCATATGCCAAACAACTAGCAAGACAGGAACACAACCCCACCCATTAGCAGAGAGGCTACCTAAAGTCATAATAAGTCCACACACACCCCAAAACACACCACCAGATGTGGACCTGCCTACCAGAAAGACAAGATCCAGCCTCATCCACCAGAACACAGACACTGGTCCCCTCTGCCAGGAAGCCTACACAACCCACTGGACCAACATTAGCCACTGGGGACGGACACCAAAAACAATGGGAACTACGAACCTGCAGGCTGCAAAAAGGAGACCCCAAACACAGTAATATAAGCAAAATGAGAAGACAGAAAAACACACAGCAGATGAAGGAGCAAGATAAAAACCCACCAGACCTAAAAAATGAAGAGGAAATAGGCAGTCTACCTGAAAAAGAATTCAGAATAATGATAGTAAATATGATCCAAAATCTTGGAAAAGGAATAGACAAGATGCAAGAAACATTTAACAAGGACCTAGAAGAACTAAAGATGAAACAAACAAAAATGAACAACACAAAAAATGAAATTAAAATACTCTAGATGGGATCAATAGCAGAATAACTGAGACAGAAGAATGGATAAGTGACCTGGAAGATAAAATAGTGGAAGTAACTACTGCAGAGCAGAATATAGAAAAAAGAAAGAAAAGAACTGAGGACAGTCTCAGAGACCTCTGGGACAACATTAAATGCACCAACATTCGAATTATAGTGGTTCCAGAAGAAGAAGAGAAAAAGAAAGGGACTGAGAAAATATTTGAAGAGATTATAGTTGAAAACTTCCCTAATACAGGAAAGGAAATAGTTAATCAAGTCCAGGAAGCACAGAGTCCCATACAGGATAAATCCAAGGAGAAATACGCCAAGACACGTATTAATCAAATTGTCAAAAATTAAATACAAAGAATACATATTAAAAGCAGCAAGGGAAAAACAACAAATAACACATAAGGGAATCCCCATAAGGTTAACATCTGATCTTTCAGCAGAAACTCTGCAAGCCAGAAGGGACTGGCAGGACATATTTAAAGTGATGAAGGAGAAAAAGCTGCAACCAAGATTACTCTACCCAGCAAGGATCTCATTCAGATTTGATGGAGAAATTAAAACCTTTACAGACAAGCAAAAGCTGAGAGAGTTCAGCACCACCAAACCAGCTTTACAACAAATGCTAAAGGAACTTCTCTAGGCAAGAAACACAAGAGGAGGAAAAGACCTACAATAATGAACCCAAAACAATAAAGAAAATGGGAAAAGGAACATACATATCGATAATTACCTTAAATGTAAATGGACTAAATGCTCCACCAAAAGACACAGACTGACTGAATGGATACAAAAACAAGACCCATATATATGCTGTCTGCAAGAGACCCACTTCAGACCTAGGGACACATACAGACTGAAAGTGATGGGATGGAAAAAGATATTCCATGCAAATGGAAACCAAAAGAAAGCTGGAGTAGCAATTCTCATATCAGACAAAATAGACTTTAAAATAAAGACTATTAGAAGAGACAAAGAAGAACACTACATAATGATCAAGGGATCGATCCAAGAAGAAGATATAACAATGGTAAATATTTATGCACCCAACATAGGAGCACCTCAATACATAAGACAAATGCTAACAGCCATAAAAGGGGAAATCAACAGTAACACAATCATAGTAGGGGACTTTAACACCCCATTTTCACCAATGGACAGATCATCCAAAATGAAAATAAATAAGGAAACACAAGCTTTAAATGATACATTAAACAAGATGGACTTAATTGATATTTATAGTTCATTCCATCCAAAAACAACAGAATACACATTTTTCTCAAGTGCACATGGAACATTCTCCAGGATAGATCATAACTTGGGTCATAAATCAAGCCTTGGTAAATTTAACAAAATTGAAATTGTATCAAGTATCTTTTCCGACCACAATGCTCTGAGACAGGATATCAGTTACAGGGGAAGATCTGTAAGAAATACAAACACATGGAGGCTAAACAATGCACTACTTAATAACCAAGTTATCACTGAAAAAATCAAAGAGGAAATCAAAAAACAATGGAGACACAAATGACAATGGAGACACGACGACCCAAAACCTATGGGATGCAGCAAAAGCAGTTCTAAGAGGGAAGTTTATAGCAATACAATCCTACCTTAAGAAACAGGAAACATCTCGAATAAACAACCTAACCTTGCACCTAAAGCAATTAGAGAAAGAAGAACCAAAAAAACCCAAAGTAAGCAGAAGGAAAGAAATCACAAACATCAGATCAGAAATAAATGAAAAAGAAATGAAGGAAACAATAGCAAAGATCAATAAAACTAAAACCTGGATTTTTGAGAAGATAAACAAAATTGATAAACCATTAGCCAGACTCATCAAGAAAAAAAGGGAGAAGACTCAAATCAATAGAATTTCAAATGAAAAAGGAGAAGTAACAACTGACACTGCAGAAATATAAAGGATCATGAAAGACTACTACAAGCAACTATATGCCAATAAAATGGACAATGTGGAAAAAATGGACAAATTCTTAGAAAAGTACAACCTTCCAAGACTGACCAGGAAGACATAGAAAATATGAACAGACCAATCACAAGCACTGAGATTGAAACTGTGAATAGAAATCTTCCAACAAACAAAAGCCCAGGACCAGATGGCTTAACAAGTGAATTCTACCAAACATTTAGAGAAGAGCTAACACCTATCTTCCTCAAACTCTCCCAAAATATAGCAGAGGGAGGAACACTCCCAAACTCATTCTACAAGGCCACCATCACCCTGATACCAAAACCAGACAAGATATCACAAGAAAGAAAACCACAGGCCAATATCGCTGATGAACATAGATGCAAAACTCCTCAACAAAATACTAGCAGACAGAATCCAACAGCACATTAAAAGGATCATACACCATGATCAAGTGGGGTTTATTCCAGGAATGCAAGGATTCTTCAATAGTGTATCAATCAACGTGATACACTATATTAACAAATTGAAGGAGAAAAAACGTATGATCATCTCAACAGATGCAGAGAAAGCTTTCAACAAAATCCAACACCCATTTATGATAAAAACCCTGCAGAGAGTAGGCATAGAGGGAACTTTCCTCAACATAATAAAGGCCATATATGACAAACCCACAGCCAACATCGTCGTCAATGGTGAGAAACTGAAAGCATTTCCACTAACATCAGGAAGAAGACAAGGTTGCCCACTCTCACCACTCTTATTCAACATAGTTTTGGAAGTTTTAGCCACAGCAATCAGAGAAGAAAAGGAAATAAAAGGAATCCAAATCGGAAAAGAAGAAGTAAAGCTGTCACTGTTTGCAGATGACATGATACTATACATAGAGAATCCTAAAGATGCTACCAGAAAACTACTAGAGCTAATCAATGAATTTGGTAAAGTACCAGGATACAAAATTAATGCACAGAAATCTCTGGCATTCCTATACACTAATGATCTGAAAGTGAAATCAAGAAAACACTCCCATTTACCATGGCAATTAAAAGAATAAAATATCTAGGAATAAACCTACCTAAGGAGACAAAAGACCTGTATGCAGAAAATTATAAGACACTGATGAAAGAAATTAAAGATGATACAAATAGATGGAGAGATATACCATGTTCTTGGATTGGAAGAATCAACATTGTGAAAATGACTCTATTACCCAAAGCAATCTACAGATTCAATGCAGTCCCTATCAAACTACCACTGACATTTTTCACAGAACTAGAAGAAAAAAATTCACAATTTGTATGGAAACACAAAGACCCCGAATAGCCAAAGCAATCTTATGAACGAAAAACGGAGCTGGAGGAATCAGGCTCCCTGACTTAGACTATAATACAAAGCTACAGTAATCAAGACAGTATGGTACTGGCACAAAAACAGAAAGATAGATCGATGGAACAGGATAGAAAGCCCAGAGATAAACCCATGCACATATGGTCACCTTATCTTTGATAAAGGAGGCAGGAATGTACAGTGGAGAAAGGAGAGCCTCTTCAATAAGTGGTGCTGGGAAAACTGGACAGCTACATGTAAAAGTATGAGATTAGATCACTCCCTAACACCATACACAAAAATAAGCTCAAAATGGATTAAAGACCTAAATGTAAGGCCAGAAACTATCAAACTCTTAGAGGAAAACATAGGCAGAACACTCTATGACATAAATCACAGCAAGATCCTTTTTGACCCACCTCCTAGAGAAATGGAAATAAAAACAAAAATAAACAAATGGGACCTAATGAAACTCAAAAGCTTTTGCACAGCAAAGGAAACCATAAACAAGACCAAAAGAAAACCCTCAGAATGGGAGAAAATATTTGAAAATGAGGCAACTGACAAAGGATTAATCTCCAAAATTTATAAGCAGCACATGCAGCTCAATAGCAAAAGAACAAACAACCCAATCCAAAAATGGGCAGAAGACATAAATAGACATTTCTCCAAAGAAGATATACAGACTACCAACAAACACATGAAAGAATGCTCAACATCATTAATCATTAGAGAAATGCAAATCAAAACTACAATAAGATATCATCTCACACCAGTCAGAATGGCCATCATCAAAAATCTAGAAACAGTAAATGCTGGAGAGGGTGTGGAGAAAAGAGAACACTCTTGCACTGTTGGTGGGAGTGTGAATTGGTACAGCCACTATAGAGAACAGTATGGAGGTTCCTTAAAAACTACAAATAGAACTACCATATGACCCAACAATCCTTCTACTGGGCATATACCCTGAGAAAACCATAATTCAAAAAGAGTCATGTGGGCTTCCCTGGTGGTGCAGTGGTTGAGAGTCCACCTGCCAATGCAGGGGACACGGGTTCATTCCCTGGTCTGGGAAGATCCCATATGCCGCAAAGCGGCTGGACCCATGAACCATGGCTGCTAAGCCCGTGCGTCCGGGGACTGTGCTCCACAATGGGAGAGGCCACAACAGTGAGAGGCCCGTGTACCGCAAAAAAAAAAAAAAAAAAAAGAGTCATGTACCAAAATGTTCATTGCAGCTCTATTTACAATAGGCTGGAGATGGAAACAATCTAAGTGTCCATCATTGGATGAACAGATAAAGAAGATGTGGCCATATATACAATGGAATATTACTCAGCCTTAAAAAGAAACGAAATTGAGCTATCTGTAATGAGGTCGATGGACCTAGAGTCTGTCATACAGAGTGAAGTAAGTCAGAAAGACAAATACCGTATGTTAACACATATATATGGAATTTAAGAAAAAAATGATGTCATGAAGAACCTAGGGGTAAGACAGGAATAAAGACAGAGACCAACTAGAGAATGGACTTGATTATATGGGGAGAGGGAAGGGTAAGCTGTGACAAAGTGAGAGAGTGGCATGGACATATATATACACTACCAAACGTAAAACAGATAGCTAGTGGGAAGCAGCCACATAGCACAGGGAGATCAGCTCAGTGTTTTGTGACCACATAGAGGGGTGGGATAGGGAGGGTGGGAGGGAGGGAGATGCAAGAGAGAAGAGATATGGGAACATATGTATATGTATAACTGATTCACTTTGTTATAAAGCAGAAACTAACACACCATTGTAAAGCTATTATACTCCAATAAAGATGTAAAAAAACCCAAAACAAAACATATGATCATCTCAATAGATTCAGAAAAAGCTTCTGACAAAATTCAACACCTATTTATCATAAAAACTCTCCAGAAAGTGGGCATACAGGGAACCTACCTCAACATAATAAAGGCCATATATGACAAACCCACAGCAAACATCATTCTCAATGGTGAAAAACTGAAAGCATTTCCTCTAAGATCAGGAACAAGACAAGGAAGTCCACACTCACCACTATTATTCAACATAGTTTTGGAAGTACTAGCCATGGCAATCAGAGAAGAAAAAGAAATAAAAAGAATACAAATTGGAGAAGAAGAAGTAAAACTGTCATTGTTTGCAGGTGACATGATACTATACATAGAGCCTCCTAAAAATACCACCAGAAAACTACTAGAGCTAATCAATGAATTTGGTAAAGTTGCAGGATACAAAATTAATGCACAGAAATGTCTTGCACACCTATACACTAATGATGAAAAATCTGAAAGAGAAATTAAGGAAACACTCCCATTTACCATTGCAACAAAAACAATAAAATACTTAGGAATAAACCTACCTAGGGAGACAAAAGACCTGTATGCAGAAAACTATAAGACACTGATGAAAGAAATTAAAGATGATACCAACAGATGCAGAGTTATACCATGTTCTTTGATTGGAAGAATCAATATTGTGAAAATGAATATACTACCCAAAGCAATCTAGAGATTCAATGCAATCCCTATCAAATTACCAATGGTAGTTTTTGCAGAAGTAGAACAAAAATCTTAAAATTTGTTTGGAGACACAAAAGACCCTGAATAGCAAAAGCAGTCTTGAGGGAGAAAAACGGAGCTGGAGGAATCAGACTCCCTGACTTCAGGCTATACTGCAAAGCTACAGTAATCAAGACAATATGGCACTGGCAGAAAAACAGAAACATGGATCAAGGGAACAAGATAGAAAGCCCAGAGATAAACCCACGCACCTATTGTCAACTAATCTATGAGAAAGGAGCCAAGGATATACAATGGAGAAAAGACAATCTCTTCAATAAGTGGTGCTGGGAAAACTGGACAGCTACATGTAGAAGAATGAAATTAGAACACTCCCTAACACCATACACAAAAATAAACTCAAAATGGATTCGAGACCTAAGTGTAAGACTGGACACTATAAAACTCTTAGAGGAAAACGTAGGAAGAACACTCTTTGACATAAATCACAGCAAGATCTTTTTTGATCCACCTCTAGAGTAATGGAAATAAAAACAAAAATAAACAAATGGGACCTAATGAAACTTCAAAGCTTTAGCACAGCAAAGGAAAGCATAAACAAGAAGAAAAAACAACCCTCAGAATGGGAGAAAATATTTGCAAATGAATCAACAGACAAAGGATTAATCTCCAAAATATATAAACGGCTCATGCAGCTCAATATTAAAAAAACAAACAATCCAATCAAAAAATTGGCAGAAGACCTGAATAGACATTTCTCCAAAGAAGACATAGAGATGCCAAGAAGCACATGAAAAGCTTCTCAACATCATTAATTATTAGAGAAATGCAAATCAAAACTACAGTGAGGTATCACCTCACACAAGTTAGAATGCGCATCATCAGAAAATCTACAAGCAACAAATGCTGGAGAGGGTGTGGAGAAAAGGGAACCCTCTTGCACTGTTGGTGGGAATGCAAATTGATACAGCCACTATGGAGAACAGTATGAAGGTTCCTTAAAAAACTAAAAATTGAATTACCATTTGATCCAGATATCCCACTACTGGGCATATACCCAGAGAAAACCATAATTTAAAAAGACACATGCACCCCAGTGTTCATTGCAGCACTATTTACAATAGCCAGGTCATGGAAGCAACATAAATGCGCATCGACAGATGAATGGATAAAGAAGATGTGGTACATATATACAATGGAATATTACTCAGCCATAAAAGGAACGAAATTGGGTCATTTGTAGAGATGTGGATGGATCTAGAGACTGTCATACAGAGTAAAGTAAGTCAGAAAGAGAAAAACAAATATCGTATGTTAGCGCATATATGTGGAACCTAGAAAAATGGTACAGATGAACCGGTTTGCAGGGAAGAAATTGAGACACAGAAGTAGAGGACAAATGTATGGACACCAAGGGGGTAAAGCAGTGGGGGAGTTGGTGGTGGTGTGATGAATTGGACGATTGGGATTGACATGTATACACTGATGTGTATAAAATTGATGACTAATAAGGACCTGCTGTATAAAAATAAATAAAATAAAATTAAAAGTTTTTAAAAATGCTAGGGTCACAGAAGGCAAACACAGGCTGAGAATTTGCTCAAGGTTAAAAGAAACCAAAGGGAATGACAACTCATTGCAATCTGTTATCTTGGAATGAACCCTGATCCAGATTTTTATTTTATTTTATTTGTTATCAAAGACTTTTGGAGCAATTGGCAAAATACGAATAAGGTTTGTAGATTAGATAACGGTATTATATCAATGCTATTTACCTGATTAAAAAAAATTAAAAGAAAAAAAACGTGGGCTTCCCTGGTGACGCAGTGGTTGAGAGTCCGTCTACCGATGCAGGGGATACGGGTTCGTGCCCCGGTCCGGGAAGATCCCACATGCTGCGGAGTGGCTGGGCCCGTGAGCCATGGCCGCTGAGCCTGCGAGTCTGGAGCCGGTGCTCTGCAACGGGAGAGGCTACAACAGTGAGAGGCCCGCGTACCGCAAAACAAAACAAAACAACAACAACAAAAAATACAAAAAACGTTAGCATAAAGAGAATAAAAAAGAAACCACAAAATGGGAGAATATATTTGCAATATGTGTATAAATGACAAAGGAATGATATTCAGAATATAAAAAGAACAAATCAATAAAATATAAATAACTCAATAATAAAGTGATCAAAATATTTGACTAGCACTGTATGTAAGAGGAAACATGCATAGCCCTAAGATATTTAACTCATTAATCATTAGATAAATGAAAATTAACACCATTATATGATACCATTTCCTATACAACTGATTACTAAAGGATATAAAAGCCATACAATATTAAATATCTTCAAGGGCATGGACAATAAGAATACACTGCTAATAGATATAAATTGATACAACCATTATTAAAAACAATTTGAGACTATTTTGGAAAGCAATTCAACTCCTAGGCAGTGGTTCTCAAAGTGTGATCTAAAAATTTTTTCGGGCAGTCTGCAAGGTCCTCTTCTCTCCAACTATATAGCTGTGCAAGACCAGATATTTCTTAGGTACTTCAGGCAAACCTACAAACCCAGCAGATTGAACAAAGAGCAGATATGAGAATTTAGTTGTTTTCCTTAAAGCCAGACACTAAAAGATTTTCAAAAATTTAGGATAATGTCACTCTTTTCATTAATTATTTTTGTTTTTCAAAATAGTTATTCTTTGCAAAAATGTTACTAAAATTAACATGTAATGAGATTATTATTAGTTTTAAATAAATTAATAAAAATTTAAACATTTCTGAATTTTAATTTCTAATACTATGAAAATGTATAGATAAAGATATAATACATATAAACAAAAGCTCTTAGGAGTCCTCACCAATTTTCCAGAGTGAAAAGGGGTCATGAGACCAGAAAGTTTGATAATTGCGGCACTAAAACCTTTTACAAGTATAAATTAGGAGATATGCACAATAATATATATAATATATATGGTGAAAATTTATCTATAGGTACTAATATGGATAGGCTTCAGAAACATGATGTTAGGTGAGAAAAGCAAATCACACATAGAGTATAAATTACTGGACCTAAACAATACAATTATTATATTATGTAATATATTGTTTAGGGAGAAATACATGTGTAGGAACCTATGAAGAAAAATACATAAATAAATAGGGAAATACAGAATATAAAATCATTTAGGTTTGTGATTAACTCTAGGAAAACAGGAGGAGTATAGAGGAGCTTCAAAACTTGTTAAGTGTTCTGTTCATTCAGCAGTGTGGTAGTTACATGGGTGTTTGTTTTATTTTTAGTTTTTAAAACTTACCCATATATTGCAAATATTCTGTGTGTAATATTTAATTAGAGCATCCTTAATTTATAAGAAAAGCATTTGAATAAAGGAGAAGGGGGAAAAAAGGGAGAGAAAAGAAGGGGGAAAGAAGGACCAAGGAAGGCAGGCAGTATTTCCTGACCTTTAATGGGGGCTAAATAAATCTATTAAATGCACCTCCTCCAATGTTAAGCAACTTTTCTGTAATGAGGGGAGATAACATTTGGGGGAAAGATATCACCTGCTCAGACCTATACTTCCTAAAACACTGTTAAAACACCTATTTTCAAACTCTTTCAGATAAAGAGACACATTTGTGATGAAAGTGGTGCTGAGCAGATTTATCTCTAGGATTGGCCCAATACCATATACAATTTACAGAGCTGTACAGGCAACTGGGATCAGAGGGAATGGTCTCAAAAAGGGTTTAGAGTTTTTGTTTGAAAGTATGGAGTCCCTTCCCCAGGACAACCTACCCCTGGCTTCCTGACACTCACTCAAGACCTAAGGTGAGACAAACACATCAGCCTTTCACACTTAGCCCAGTGACCTTGTGACCATGTCCTGAAAATACTAATAACTGGGTGACGATGCCCTCTAAAGGGGGATGTATGACAGAGAATAGTGGGAGCCTGGGTGCAGGACTTTTCATTATTTCCTAATTGGAATGAGGGAGGTTTTTCTTTTTTTTTACCACCCTTTACATGGCTGCTTTGTACTCATATATTTAGCAACTTTGGTACCTATTTTGCCACTTTTTAATTGTGTTTCTAAATATAATTGGGAAAACAAAGAAATACACCTAGGAAAAGGAAAATGGAAAAATAAGGGGAAAATTTTTTTTAAAAAATTGCACTACTTAGACTATGCTTGTGCCAGCAAACTATTCCTAATAGTAACTCCAGGGACCAGCAGTGCTTCAGATATACACCTCCTGTTACAATGTCATCCTTTTGCATATTAGGAATCAAAGATTTAGGGAAATGCTAGACCCCTTTTAGAGTGTGTGAAATATCAGCAGCGTGTCAGCTTATGCTCTAATCTGCTTTTTCAAATACCCAACATACTTGTAGCACAATGATTCATCGAAAAGTTGATGTGGCAGAATAACCACACTGAAAATTAACTGTGCCTTACGGGTTTACCATGAAATATTGGGAAGCTTTTTTCCAACATTTTTTAAAGAGGGCAGCCAAGCCTTTAGAGTTTGGTGGTTTTAGCCTCCCTTTCCTCAGGGAATAGTTGAGCGGTCTTTACTTTGCAAAACTAAGACTATGAGAGTTTGTTTGAAAAGGGAAGGAGAAGAGTAGCCCAAACCCAGAGATTCTGTCATGCTCAGGGTATGAAGCTTGAAGATGGGACAGGAACAGTAAGTACAGAGGCCTTAGAGGTCATGGGGGAGTCTCCAGGGACAGGGTGTGAGAAAAGAAGATGTGGATGTCATGAGCAAAAGATTTGCTAGTCTTGGACTCTCATGGGTATTATGCATCTCAGCAGTGATCATGATGCACTGAAAGCAAGAGGATAAAAGACTCTTCCACAATTTCTTAAGTTCTTGGATTGCATAAACTCCAGGATTCTCATGCAATACCAGTTCAGAGAAGGACCCTAGAAAATTAACTGAGGTTGATTTCCCATCAACTGTACTGAGTGGGCAAAGTGATAGGGAAGTGGGGAAAGGGTTAGATTTAATCTGATTTTAGAAATCACCTTTCAGAGAGCACATGTGTCTTACAGAGCCCAAGTGGGCGGGGAGTCAGGTGGGCTGAGCTCATTCCTTGTTGTAGAACACAGGACGTCAGAGCTGAAGGTTAAGGTTATGGTTTTGGAGGCCGACAGCCTGGTCCTGGTTCTGCCTCTTATCTCCTCAATATCTGTAAACTAAAGTTTCTTCACTTATAAAAAAGGAGAGTCTACCAATCTGGGTCTCTAGTTACTAATAGAGATAGTGGGAAGATTCCATCTGATAGCTACATAAAATTCTCATGTTAGTTCCTCACATATTAATGAATGCTCAATAAATATTAGCTATCATTTTAAATATGATGCTAATTATTCTGAAACTCAGTTTTCCTAATCTATAAAGAAGGTCTATGTAAATGACCACCTTCCTGCCTGGGCTTCTAGAAAGATTAATACATTTGAGGAATCAGGTTGTAGAAAAAGAAATATATGAAAGAAAGTTCCCCAAAATAATTTCAATGGGTACCATTTACTAAAGATCAAAAGTGAACAAGATCTATGCTAGTTTCTTTCATTCATATGATTCCACCAAATCCTTCAAGTCACCCTGAAAGGTGGATTATACAGATTAGCAAAAAAGGTGAGTATCTGCTCATGCCCACAATGAGTAAATGGTTTAGCCTGGCCTGACACATGGTTACTTTTTGCTCTGATAATTTTAGAAGGATTATAATCTTAAATTCTTCCTTCCTGATTATAATGCTTAATAATAGCTACCAAATACAGAGTAACTTTTACACGCCTGGCTCTAGTCTGGGAATTTAACCTATGTTTCATCATTTGCATCTCACAAGAAACCAACGTGATAGTTACTGTATCTCCATTTTACAGATGAAAAACGTTTAGAGACTGATTGAGAAAGACTCAGTATAACGTAAGAGTTGTAGCTAAAACTGAAATCTGCCTGAATTTGTAGACTTTGCTCCACCGCTCCCCATTATAATTCACTGTCTCATATAACACTGGTATTCTACTCCCAGGTATCTACTTAAGAGAAATGAAAATATACACCCACCCAGACTTGCACAATACTTGCAATCTTAGCAACATTGCTCACAATAGTAAAAAATTGGAAACAACCTAAATGTCCATCAACTGGTGAATGGACAGACAAAATGTGATATAGATGTGTAGTACAATGAAGTACTACTTAGTGGCAAAAAGGAACAAACTACTGATATATGCTCTGACAGTGACAAATGTCAAAAACATTATGCTTAGTGAAAGAAGCCAACACTGGAAGACCCATATTATATAATTCCATTTATGTCAAATATCCAGAGAAGGAAAATGTATAGAGTTAGAAAGTACATTATGATTGTTTGGAGCAGGGGCTGGGATAGAAATATAGATGCTGCTTCTGAAGATAAAGTCTCAAGATGAGACAGACCTTTGTTACACCACCCAAAAGTGACAGTGTGCTATGGGCACATTGGTCAGTCTCTTCAGTTGGACAGCAAAATGCTCCTGCCTTGGTTTCTTTTTGCTGAAATATGTTATTCAGTCACTGATCAATTGGAGTAAAGTTCAGGGAATGAGAGGACAAAATTTGACTTACTTTTGAACGAATACCATAGAGTACAAATTCTGTATGTATAGAATCCTATTTCAACAACTGATTAGAATAAAGTCATGTTTCCTTTGCTTCTTCTAGCAAGTTCCCTCCATTCTTTCTGCTACAGAAATTATAGAGAAAATAAAGTGCACAAAGGATAGGAACAGATTTGTGTGTATCGAGTGGGTGTGTATATGTGTTGGGAGGAGTAGAAAATTACCAAAGTTGAAAAGAGGTTCTGAATATTGGTCTATAAGGAAGCTGAAATTAATTCCACACCAACTGAGACATTACATCCATAGGCCCAACTGGGTAAAATTAAAGCTAGAACTCAACAGATATTAAATAACAATAATAAAATAATTGGAGTCTTTAGATTTTAATGAGAGGTTATTAGGTGCTCTTTCTATCAATATAATGGGCTATAAAGATGAGCTCTTGCCCAGTTATAGTTATTAAAGACCACTTTCTTTTACCTAAAAATAAAATGCCTGAAGATGCTCTACTGAGACTCCAACTTTGTTCATGACATCCTGACACCTTGGTTGAGAAAGCCAACAGGGAAATTCTGCATTTTGTGTTTTAAGACCTGATCCTGGCCTGGTCTTGCCATGTCACATCGTGAAGATTTGTCTCCTTATTGCTTTTCTATAAACCTTAAAGAAAATTTACCTGAATGAATGCCACCTCTTTGTCTTAACATTTAACATGTAGTAAGTAGATAAAAAAGATTACGGTGGGGGAAAGCAGAGGAAGTGCAAGTAGACGTTGAAGGCACAAACTGTCATTCTAGGTCAAAGACCCACGCTTTCCATGCTGGTTGAAATACATCTGGAGAAGCACTCAGACTACAGTGTTTTTGAGAGGGTGAGAACAATGGTAAGAAGCTTAGCAAACATCTTATAGGAAAAGAAAAAAAAAGTAAAGCCCAGATCATGAACTGAAAAGCCTTCTAGGAGACAAGTGAGTAATAAATGTGAACAAAGCAGGCCAGGTATAATGGACAGTTTTCACCTCCTTAAAGAATTATTCTTGTTCCTATTTTTCTTAAAAATGCAGACTTCAGTACTTCTTTCTCCACCTATCCTTTAATAGAAAAACGGGTCCAAGAAATATTATCTCTTTTCTTAAGAAAAATAAAAGCACAAGCAGGATGCTGAGTCATTAAGAGGGATCTGAATAGAGGAGACTCCGTGTCTCATGGAATAGTGGTTCCTTGGAATGCGATTTATAGAGTATCGTTATTAAGGAAAGATGGGGATCCACCACTTTACATAAAAATCTCCCGAGTTTTAAATATTAGCTATATTGTAATTAAAGAGAAAAACACTTCTGTGAAGACCAATGTTGTGTCAATGTAGTAAATCACATCCGTGAGCCAAATATGGCCATAGGCATCCATGACATCTCTGAAAAATGGACGATAAAAGAGGAAATTCAGAGCTGGAGACATGAAAGAGGGCCTAGTAGAGCAGACATATTCTGGATCAGTCTACAAGAGAGAAATAGCCCAATGAATGAAAGTTACTAAAAGGAATATATCAGTGCCTCAGGAGAAAAAACAGTCTTCAAAGTGAAATTTCTATGAGTAAAAAGGTTTGGCTCATGAAGTGACAAGCACCCTGTGATAGCTAATTTTATGAGACGACTTGACTGGACTAAAGGATACCCAGGTAGCTGGTAAAACATTATTTCTTGGTGTGTCTGTGAGGGTGTGTCTGGAAGAGATTAGTACTGAATCAGTAGACTGAGATAAGATCACACTCACCAGGGCAGGGGAGCATCATCTAATCCTGTGAGGGACTGAATGGAACAAAATGACAGAGGAAGGTGAATTCGTTCTGTCTGCTTCAGCCATCTCTTGCCCTTGACACTGGCCTCCTGGTTCTTGAGTTTTCAGACTCAAACTGGAATTTATATAATTGGTCTTGGATTCTCAGGCCTTCCAACTTCGTGCTGACTTACATCACCAGTTTTCCTGGTTCTCAAGCTTGCAGACAGAAAATTGTGCAACTTTTCAGCCTCCAAAATTATGTAAGCCAATGCCCATAATAAATCTCCTCAAATAATACATATATATGTCTCTATATATGTATGTATATGTATGTATATGTGCACGTGTGTGTGTGTGTGTATATATATATCTCCTATTGGTTCTGTTTCTCTGGAGAACCTTATAAAATATACATCCCATTGTTGGCCTCAAGTTGAATGATCCTCAGTCAGAGATATGCTGAAGAAACTATTTCTTGCTTCCTCTCTGAGGGCTCTAAGATCCCTTTTAACTAGGAAAGTCAGGGACTTTCACCCAGACTCTCAGCGGTTAAACAAGGGAAACCACATAGCATACACTAAGTTCAGTTCCTTAATATTTAAAATTGATTTACTCACTGTTTACTCATTTTGAGTAATCATTATGTCTTCACTGGCTCTGGAGTAAGACTGCGTGAATTTGAATTCAGGCTTTATCATCATGAATTTTGTATCCTTGAACAAGTTATTTAAGTTCTATGAAACTAAGCTTACTAATCTGCAAAACAGGTTTGGTAGCAGTACCCCTCTCACAGTGCTATTGGGTAGGTTATATTAAATGACAGATATAAAATGCTTAAAATAATGCCTGTAACATAGTAATTGCCTGATCAATCCAGAGAAGCACACAAATAGACTAAAGTGTTTCTGAGAGGGTGAGAACAATAGTGAGGGGTCTGGTAAACAAGAGTAGTGAGAGAAATAAAGTATCAGCAGTGACTACAGTGGTAGTCACGTGACGCTTTGGGGGAGTGATGGAAATGTGTTATAAATGTAGGTGCATATTGCGATTCAATCAGAATGTAAACTCTATGAGAGCAGTGACTGTGTCTGTCTTCTTCATTGTATCCCCAGTGCTAGTCCAGTAGGTTGTTGAAATCACAATTTTTAAATAAAAGGAGGGTCAACAGAATCTCTTTATAAACCTAAGTCTGATGGGAGAACACTGAAAATAACGATAGAGTACTTAGGTTTAAAAATATGTTAACAGCTTGTGTTTGCCTGATTTGACCTGCAATTTCACAGATTCTTCACGTTCTTGATAAATATATCTTACAACTTTGAAAATCTTTATTTTTGTGGACATCAACAAAACATATTGTTCTGTGAAGTCTATTTGAAAACCATAAGAGCCCCCTTCAGACCTGATGAGAGCGATCCAGCTGGGTCCATTGACTCACAGTAAGTGGGAGTCAAGAGCACATTTTCACAAAACTACAAATCACAGGGATGATAACAAAAATTTGTTAAGCCCAGTAAGTGTTTAGCAACTGATCAGAATGAACATCCAGCCAATCAGAATAGATGTCAGCCGTGAACAATGAGTCAAGATAAACTGATGGCTTCAGGCTGAATATCAGCTCCATAAATTAGAGGCCTGACCCTTTGGGTCATTTGCTTATAAAAAGCTATAGTCTTAAGTGTTAGGTTCTCAAATGTCAAAGCTCTCTTGCTTAATCATACATACTTAAGTGATTATAGAGTTCTACGTAACACTTAGAATACAATAGCCCATGAACACACTACCACTATTATATCTTGATCTGAGTAGGTTATTGGGCTGAACTGATGCCCTCATCAAATAGCTGTTCCAGCGTCCAAAATGCAGACACTGTTTTGCTTGGGGCATGCTCACAGCCCTGACCTGAGTTTCTCCATGTCCAGTCCAAGAGACACTAGTTTAGAAGAACAAAGCCTTCTGTTTTCCCTCCGTAGGTCCAGAGTGTCCTGTACCTTTTTAAGTACTTTGTTAGGACTTAAATCAATGCTCTAATTACAGGCAAGAGGAAAGAACATTAGAAACCAATGCCAAAAATGAATGGAGAGAGCTGCTTCTTTTCATGAGCAAAGAGAGTTATATAAACTGCTCAAATCTGCTGCCTTCACTAATTTTTTTTTTACCATCTTTATTGGAGTATAATTGCTTTACAGTGGTGTGTTAGTTTCTGCTTTATAACTAATGTTGAGGCATTTAAGGCAAATGAGAGCATCACCCTTCTCTCTGCTCCCCTTAACATTTGGATTAGCACCATTTAAAAAATTTTGGAAAACCACTGGATATTTATGGGTAACATATAGAGGAAGAGATCTGTGGCACCAGGAGAGTTAATCTGGACAATTCTTATCACTAACAGATGATTCAGTTGGGGTCATTAATATCAATTGAGATACTGTCAACATATGCTCTGTTTACCAAAATCTTTACTGATTGGACTCAAGATCTATGTTGCAGACAGGACTAGACATCAGAATTAAAGGGCATTTAACATTCTCTACTTGCATCTACTCTGAAAATAAATTTAGGTTTTAGAATATTGAACCATTGTTGACCAGCCTTTCATGAAATTCAGTCCTCAGACCACCGAAGTCAGAATTCCCTGATTGTTAAAAATGTAGATCCAAAACTCTCAACCAACATCTATTGATCAACTAGGGACTGTACCTTACCAAGTTTCCTATCCTTAACTTCCTGGATGTTACTTAGTCTATAGTAAGTGCTCAGTAAGTTTGTTGAATAACATGATTTATTAATTAATGAGATCCTGGGACAGATAAATTGGCTGGGATTAAATTAACCAGGGATTTGCTTTTATCTTTCTTCCCACTGATCTTCAGTTGGCAGAACTAAGATAGTTGGAAAAATACAAGTCAAAACATTTTCTACAGTTGCCTTTAGGCTTCCAACTTTCCATCAAGTCAGTAATCTTTAAGAGATGAAGCTAGTTTTGGAGCAGTTCACTGCTGGCTACAACTCAAAAGAACCTAAATGGTCTAGAGTTAAAGCTTAAATCTCAGACAAATAAGAAAATATTCAACATCTGATGAAGAGTTGGAGGAAGCAAGATGTGGAGAAAATGCAGAAGTAAAAATGCAAGATGAAGAGGGCAGCAACTGACAAATGCATATGTACTTGTCATGCACACAGCTGTCATGGGTAAACCGTGAGGACGGGCCTGACCATTAATGAGTAGTAGATAGCATCCAATGCAGTGTGGTTTGGGTGTCAAAAACCCTTCAGAATCTCCAAAAGCATCTCTTCCACCAGTCTTTCTTACTCAAGCATGATGAATCAGATTATCAGAATACCTAATCAGCAATTCCCATCCTAGGTCCCACAAAGTTAGAGCTTACTCAGTTTAACATGAAATGCTGGGTTAAATCAAGTTTTTATTGCATGCCATCTCAGAATCTTCACTACTCCAATGGGCATGTTAACGTACCTCCAAGAGCCAGCAAGTAACATGTGTGTGTGTGGAGACAGAGGTTGGTTTGCTCGATTAAGAAGCACAAGAAGGGGTTGTCAAGAGCATTGATAAGGGAGTAGAGTAGGGCACAAGTTAGCCAGCAGCTGCTATCATGAATGTCACTTAGTCTATAATTTCACTGTTTTTATAACAAGTACTCCTGGTGAATAACATTGCCGATACCCCTGGGAGACAGCACACAACAGGGGACCAAGCCCTTATTCTGTGCTTTTTAATTCAGCAATCCAACACCTGTTTGTCCCCTCAAAAAAAAAAATTAAGGAGATCTGCTGACTCTTGGGGCTGTGTTGGCAACAAATCCCACTAAAGACAGTAGTAGACTATGAAGAAACTGATCATGTACTATCTGGAAAAAGATTATTTAATGATAGGTCCCTTTCCCTAAGGGCAGCCTATGCTGTTTTTGCTCTTTCTGAATTTCCTTTCTCTTCCAGAGCCCCACAGTTAGACTCCTCCAGGTCATTTTATACATGAAGAAAGCCAAGAAAATTTGATGTCTGCTGTGGATGATAATGTATTTGAAGGGATTGGAACACACCCTCGGTGGGTCCTCTCCCACACGCGTACACAGAACAGCATGCCAAATGCAAAATGACCCAAGGGCGGGTCATGTTCAGGAGCACTGACTTAAAAGCTCTTTAATTTTTTGAAAAAGAAAAGCCAAAATTTATCTGTTTGAGCTCTGTGTCTCATCTGATCAAAGTCCAAGAACACGAACTGGATCATAAAACAAGTAAAACACATCAGCGTTGGAGAATGAGAAGGCTGGAGAAACACTATCAGGAAACATGTGCGCTGATATGGCCAAAAAACCATCTTGCAGTCCCTAGCTCTGGTCTTGCCCTCCTTTCTCTGGGGGAGGCGGGTGGAAGGTTGTCCCTCCACGTTGAATTCTTCCACACCACACGTGAGCCATTTTATTCCTTCCTCAGTGTTGCTCAGCCTTCCTCTGCTCTGGCCTGACCTTGTCTTCAGTCTCAGCAAACCCACTGTGTCCCTCCCCTTCACCTTGTACTACATACATGTCCTGCATAAGGAAAGGCTTATCTAGATGGTTCCAAACCAGGTTTGAAGGAGAAGAAGCAGGATGGAGTCTATTTGAATAGATGTTGTCATCATCCAAAGTCTTTTATGAACGCTGTCCCCGCAGTACAGCTCCTAACAATTCACTCTTCTCCCCAGGCCTTCCTTCTCTTTTAAGTATTTATCAGGCTGACCTATTTTGGATGCAATACCTGTGATAAGTGGGCTATGAAAGACTTAGCTGTTTGGGAACTGCTGAAGCTCATTAGAAAATCTAGAATTGAACCTCTGTCGATTTTTCCCTGAGTGGGGCTAGCATCCTGACTTATGAAAAAGTAGCATGCACTTCAAAAATTGAAGTTCTCTGCAACAAATCTCTGTTGAGGAGTTAAGCAACTGAAAGTCACATTTACTGAGCATTTACTACCTGCCAGACACTTTTACATACCTCATCATTGTCTCTTCAGTTAAGCTCTGAGGGGAGGTATCATTCCCTCTTTAGAGACAAGAACACAGAGGCTGGGAGTGCATGGTAAGTGGAGTTAGGAGGATTCAGACACAGGCCTGTGTCATTCCTGCTGCCATAATCTGGGCACCTAGTAAAGGGTGAATCTATTATCCAGAGTCTCTCTGACTTTACAGCTTGTGCTCTTATCCTCCACATTCTAATGCCTTCTAATATAAGCTCCATTGATGGATTCCCATCACACAAAGGATGAAGTCCCTTTTTAACTTGGCTTCCAGCTGCCTCTCAAGCCTCACTGTGCACCATTCACCCAATCCAGACCCACACCCAACTTCGTGTAGTTTTCCAGATAGGAAATGCTGTTTCATAGCTCCGTAGCTTTGAGAGGCTATTCTTTCTACCAAAACAACTTTTCTCCATACACACCCAGAAAATCCCTATTCTTCAACAGTCAGCTCATGGTCCACTTACCTTGTCCAGCTTTACCCTGACTTTCCCACCACTAGGTAATTAGAGAATTTATTGTGTCTCCATATTTACACATGTACCTATATTATTCACGAGATTATGACTCTTCCAGGTTATCTTCCCAATAATAGCATCCCCTGGGGCCTGGCATAGTTTGATGCATAGTAAGACTTCAATAAAAATCTATTGACTGGGGCTTCCCTGGTGGCGCAGTGGTTGAGAGTCCGCCTGCCGATGCGGGGGACACGGGTTCGTGCCCCGGTCCGGGAAGATCCCACATGCCGCAGAGCGGCTGGGCCCGTGGGCCATGGCCGCTGAGCCTGCGCGTCCAGAGCCTGTGCTCCGCAACGGGAGAGGCCACAACAGTGAGAGGCCCGCGTGCTGAAAAAAAAAAAAAAATCTATTGACTAAATATATTATTCTACACCATAGGGCCCAAAGAACTAACTTGTATCAACCTTTCAAGTTCGAGTGGGAGTTATATCATGTTTCGTAACTGTTGATCATTTACTTAACTTTCTTATTCTTCCCAACCCTGCTTTTCTATTTTGTCAATTCTGTCATCAGCCAGCAATCCCAATTAGTGCTAACTTCATTATTTTTGTTTCTGTGGCCTCAGTCCGCTTCCCGACACACTCCTTTCAGAGCCAGGCTCCCTTTCCAGATGCCCTGACATCCACCATTGCAATTCCGCACCCTCACTTTCACGGCAGACGGGAACTCCCAACACTGGTGTGGCAACAATTTAAATTCTCTCCCTAACTCACCAGTTTTAACAATGCCAAGAAAACCAATCCAACAGAAAGAAAGAAAAAAATAAAAGGCTGTTCATGCAGATGATTTGCAGCAAGAAGTACAAGCAAAGCTGTTCCCAGCTGGAAACAAGTGATCTCAGCTTTGGGTCCCTCACCTCTTGCCCCAGGTTAACAGGGACCCTCGGTGAGCAATCAGGTTCTCCATCCTAAAGTGCAGCAGAGCAACATGGCCCAGCTCATCTCCTTCCCATCAGATAAAACATTCTTTTGTCTCTAATTAAAAAGATTAATAAAGGAATAGGACACATCAGGTTCACATCAATCATTGCCCATGTGGTTCTTATTACTGTAATTAAAAGTTATCTTCCCCAAATTTCGGGATGAAAGTGCCATGATCTACAATTGAAAACACATTGTAGGTTTTACATTTTCCAACTTCATTCATTTTCCTTCTTTACAAAAAGAGTGGCAAAGCAATCCTCTTATGGCTGATAGTTTAGAGGTGTCCTTAATAGCAATCTATCAGCAAAAATGCACTTTTCTATTTTTTGAAACACCCTGAAAGAGGTGCATTTTCCTTTTGTGTTCAAAATGAATGATTGCTTATTTTTATAATTCTTACGCTTGCCTTTTCTTTTTGTTCAGCTATCAGTGCTTTTGAAAATTCTTATATGAAAGGCATTTTTAATGACAAGTTAAAAATTTCCTGAAGACTCCACTATCGTGCTTGGGATAGAACAAGACAAACTTAATGCTTGAAGAATGTGTATCTCCTAGAATGTCTTCCCCAAACTGACACAAAACACCAACATGCCCTGGCCCCTGGGTTCACCTGGAAATGTGTGTGATTCTGGGGACCCTGAATTCTTTTATACAATCTGAAGGAGTGGAGTCAACCCTGGGTCAATTTCTGGGGGATTAGCAACTCAATTTCAATGCAATCAAATTTTATTAAGAACCCACAGGTCAATCAGGCACCGTGGCTTACGAGTGTATTAGGCTGCAGCCAGAATTCAAACAGCTGGAGATACAGAAAGTGGTTTGGAAAGTTCATCGTTTACATTCTCTTTGTGGATATGAGGTCCCCAGGCAAAAAGGATTCTTCTAGAAGACCAGTTGATTCTCAAGGTTCCAGTTTTTTTTTCCTAGGACAGTATATATCCCTCTCCTTTGTCCGAAACTACAGTTCTAAATGGAATCCTTCCTCTCCCCGACTCTCTCACATTCTGGCTGCTAGAAGCCTTCACTGGTTGAAATGCATGGGCATTGCCTTCTCTCGAGGCTCTCAGCCTTCCAGGGCTCTATCTTCTCTATGTTTCTCTTATCTGTGTCAAAGCAGGGGGCTTGTAACATTCTTTGCACATCTCACATCTGCACAGTTCAAAGCAGGAGCCTGCAGTCTCAGTGTTTTTTCTTATCTATCAAGGCTTTCCTGTGCAAACAAGATGAAGCAGCAGCTTCATCTACATGACTCAACACACTTAGAAACAGGGCTGATTGCCTCTATATTCTAGTTTCTTACTTCTGTGAGAAAGTGCATACAACTCCAACTGGCATGCAATCCACTACTTAAAAACCTTATTGTTTTTAGCTTATTGAAATCTCACTCCACCAGGGTCCATTGCATTGGACCTTTTCCTCAGGAACTTAGTGGCCTATTCCAAGACACCCACAACTGTGTAGAGCCACATTCCCAGACCAAAGTATTACTTTTTTTTTTTACTAAAATCACATGATGCATACTATTTTCGTCATTGAAATGGTACTAAACACAGTGTTCTTTGTATCTTGGCTTTTTGGTTCAATTCTTTCTCCCCTAGACTGTGAGTCTCTAGAGGCTGGGAGATCTGTCTTTTCTCCTTTTGGTGTTCAGCACCTTTCACAATGTTCTCACATTGCAAGTACTCAATGTTCTTAAGGATGCTACCTTTCAGAGATTCCCACAGTGGGGAAAGTCAGAGTGTTACAGAGTTAGGCCCAGCAGGTGGAAAGTGTGTGCATGGAAATGCTTGTAGTTATGAATAATTAATACTCTTCTGCCATGCCTGCCCATGTCAGAGGCTGTCATCTTGGCCCCCCTTGGATTTCTCAAAAGCTGCTCCTCTGTGCTCAGAGCCTCTCTTGCCTGTGCCAATGTTTTCAGGCAATGGGGTAAAGGATGGGGTCAGAATTTCTTTGCCAGAGAAAGAGTCTCCGCTTACCTAAACAGTGCTCAAAAAATTGCAATGCAGACCGCAGACAGTGAGCTGCACTTACAGGATGGAATCTTAAAGGACCAAATTAAAATGTTCATGAGGGCAGTCAACCTCTATAACTTTCTGAGGAACTGTCTGAGGGTGGAGGCTGTCCTCTGCCAAACATTGGGATGGAGAACATCTTTTCAGCTCAGAACTAGGGGTTCCTAGTTTGGGTCCAAGGCTATATGGAAGGACTGATCTATATACTGAATGCAGAGGCAGAGGCCAAACATGCAGAAAGAGAGGAAAAACATAGAAGCGACTCTATGTGCCAAACATTGAAAATGCTGTGAGTATGTTCTCAAAAACAGTCACTTTGTGTTAACTTGTCACCCACTGATACCCCTATAGCTCTTTACTGGGGAACGTACCAATATTGAAAGTTAAATTTTTCAGCGGAGAGCCATACATTTCAAATATTGTAGATCTGCAAACATTTTCAATGAAATCAAATGAAAACATATCATTTGAGACAACAGATATTTTCCACATTTTCCTTTGTTCTTCTTGGATACTTTTCTAACTTATGTTTGGTTTCATCATTTTTAGGACCAGAAAACATCATTGGGACAGCTAGAGCACCAGCCCAACAGAACATTCTGAAACAAGCAACAGAAGCACATTGTTTGGGCTGCAGATCCTTTTTTTACTTTTCCATATGTTGGTCTACGTGGAGCTAGTGATAAGGCAGAGTGTCTGTCACCCCGACAGCTAGTCTGGAGGCTCTTGTAGGGAAAAAAAAAACAGCACAACACATTGGTTGGAAGTGAAAATGGACGTTTGGATGAAATGTTTTGTAGGTAAAGGGCTTGCTTTCCAACTAGTCTGCAAAATCCTTGAGACAGAGCCATGTACCTATCATCCATAATGCATGGTTTATTTTTAGTACACATTTACATACAAAGTTGATGCTAAGTCCTCGATGAACACGTCTTTCCAAAAAAAGTTTACTGGTGGTTGCAGAGATTCAATCTCCATTTAAATGGCATCCGTCATGCTTTGCCTTCGTGGCTGGCCACGCATGTTAAAGGCAGCTTCTTCTACCCTGTTGAAAAAGGACTCCCACCCTCAAAAAACAAGAACAACCTAACGATGCTTCATCCTGTGTCATGTCTGGCCAAGCTACGCTTCCTTTTATCCCTTTCACTCTTTGATTATCAGATAAGTGACATCCACAGCTCTATATAATTTTCTATGTTCTGTATTAAAAGTAGATACACATTGATGACAGAAAGATGTTGAAGACGTGCTGTAATTTAAGATTCATAGAGGATAATACAGATGGAAGAGGCCAAAAAATGGGAACATTAAATGAAACCTGTAAGAAATCCCTCCTCCTGAAGTGATGGTAACAATAAATAAGGAGATGAGTTATTATTGGTCTATTGCCATAACCTGCCATGTTATAAAATGAGTTTAGTTCTAGAGTAGGCCTAGAATAGGCTCAGAAATTCCACTCCAATATGTAGAAGTCCTATAATATCTAGGCTTACTACAAACCAAAGCATAACATACCTAGTGTATCCCAGGATGACATCAGAAATTCAATACCAAACTGCTCTTGGAGAGGTCAGAGAATTCTGGAAAGCCTGAGCACACACTGTCCATGTGTGGGTGAGATCTTTACCTGGAAGACTTCCATGCCTACTCCGATCTCCTTGAAACTGATTTTCCAGAGCTGAACCAGAATAAACCAGCCTCCAGGGTTTGAGCAAAATAGGGAGAAATGCTTCATGTAATCATGCTTAATCTTGGCCATTTCAAATAACCTTTGAATTGTGGAGCCAGTGTTTAGAGAAGTGGATGGGATAGGCTACCTAGGATTTAGTACTTGAAAAAAATGTTACAAAATCTTTGTGATGAATACAGCTAAGTAGTCAGATTTTTGAGGTAGTTTCTTTAAAACTTTACAATAGCCCAGAATTTGGTCTTAAGTTAGAACAAGAAAGCCACAGAGGAACAATATTTCTTTTAAATTACTCCACACTATGAGATTACATGGGGAGCAGATGAAGGTGGAATAATAGAGTTCAACGTATTGTATTTCAAGGACAAGAAGTAGTGTTTAGCAGGCCTTTTGAACATTTTGAACATGTCTAAAAGCAAAAAACAAGAGCCTTGCTTAAACATTAGACATTAGGGGAAGATTATTTGTTCAGATCCCTGTTTCAAGTTGCACAAAGAAATCCTAAACAAAGGTGCTGGATTTGCTACATAGAATGCCTTCTGCTTTATGAATATAGACGCAAATGTGGGGTGGTAACTATCAGTGTTTATCATTTTACCATCACGATATAGTCTGTAGCTTGGAGGCAAACTGCCTTAGAAAAATGGGCCTCTCCAGCTTCTTCATTCTCCCCCAGAGGAACCACAAAAACAAAGCAGGGCTTTTCCTTGAGCTTTCCGGTCAGATCATCAATAACCAAGTGTCCAATGGTGAAAGACCCCCAAAGCAAACTCATCATGGCCTGGGCAATATGAACCCTCATCATTTTGGTGTTGCTGTTTTGAGAAAGGCTTGTTTTGTGTTGCCAATGTTTCATTTCCAGCTGATCTGCTATGACTCATTTGAACTGACCAGGGACAATAGTCAGCTTCTGAATGCAAGCATTTCACTTCATTCATTGAAATGGGGCCTTCAAGAGCTAGACGTTCTATGGGTTTCATGCTTCCTGGCTGATAGTGGTGGCTGGATAGTGTGGAAGGTAGAATAGTGCCAAGGAAACTGGAAGCTGGTTTAGTCAATACTGCTTTTTTCCCTCCTGCTTTTCTCTTTCCTTTTGCAATTCCTGAACAAAGGCTTTTCTTATGGTTTGAACAAACCATATCTAACTGCTATTTATTGAGAACTGCACAAAATACTTTATCATGCATCCTCCAATTTAAACATTACAGAGACCCCGTGTGGTAAGTATTTTACAGATAAACAGTGGCACAGAGAGGTTATGTAATTTACCTGAGGTCACACAGCTAGTGCATGAAATCCAAGCCTTTATAAATCAAAAGCTGTTACCCACTATGCTATAATTGATTTTCATGAGCCACAGTGATGTTAGCTTCCAAATTTCTGACTCTCAAATTTATCCTTTCATTCCTACTTCTGCTTAACTATCATCACAATCCCTTTTACCTATGCACCACTTTTATGTCCTTATTCTGTTAACTTATTTTTAAATTAAATTTGTTTTGCTTTCAGAATTATTCTGTGTCTTCATTAGACAACATCATCTGCCACTTCTATGGGAAACAGACAGAAAGGTGTTCAGTGGGCAGAGGCGAACTCTCCATCCCCAGGAGTCTGCTTATAATATTGCATTGTTTGTCTCAAGGTGGCACCCCTAATTCTATTCCAGGCCCCAGAAGACCCAGATCCACTTCACTGTGGAAAGCAAGCCATTCGAAAGCCATAGAGAGGCAGACAGTAGTGCGAGGAAAATATGTTATGATGCCTCTGAAGTTGAAAGCCAACACAAAAGGAAAAGAACATAAAAGACAAGATTGAAGTGGAGGTCAGAAAGCACTACAAGTTTAAGAATGAAGAGACAAGAAAACTTGCTAGAATAAAACATATAAAACATTAAAGGTCCATATTGAAGATTAATGACCGCTGAAAAGAATAAGGTGAGATTCATTCATTATACCTCCAGCAAATATGCATTGAGGGCCTACTATCTTTCTAGAACTGGGCTATAACAGTAAACAAGCAGTTTATCTGCTTGTTTATCTCCTCGTCCTCCTTGTGGCATCCATAGTTTTTTGGAGGAGAGATAGATACAGACCAATAACTATAAAGTTTGAAGCGTGTTTCAAAGCTCTGCAAAGTGCTTTAGTATCTGAAACCTGAAGGGCTAGTACAGGTTGTCCAGCAAAGATTAGGGGGATAAATGATAAGAGCACTGCATGGAAAATGTCAAAAAAAGATTTTAATAATGCCTTTTCTCTCCTTGGGTTTAGGCCAGTCTAGTTCATTAAGAAGTTCATTGAGTTTCTACCATATTTGATTGTTCTTTTTTTTTTTTTTTTTTTTGTGGTACGTGGGCCTCTCACTGTTGTGGCCTCTTCCATTGCGGAGCACAGGCTCCGGACGTGCAGGGTCAGCGGCCATGGCTCACGTGCCCAGCCGCTCCGCGGCATGTGGGATCTTCCCAGACCGGGGCACGAACCCGTGTCCCCTGCATCGGCAGGCGGACTCTCAACCACTGCGCCACCAGGGAAGCCCTGATTGTTCTATTTTTATAACATCTTCTGCAGAGTATGCTGAAGTCTGTTTAAGGATCATACCCTATGATAAGTCAGAAAAGAAGATGATGGTGTGTCCGTATTTTTTTTTGCCATTGAAATATCTGACATATTTGGGTGTATAATAAGCAAACACACATGTGAATGAAGCAAAATAACGGAAGGAAGTAATGATGGAAAACTGAAAGTTTTGATGGAAAACTGAAGTAAAGTAATGATGGAAAACTGAAAGGCAGCAGATTTCACAAATGATTTGAACACCAAAGGTCAGTACATATCAACCCCACAGTTAGGCTCCCACACAAATATCATATTACAGGAAATATATACTGGAGAAGAATTAAAAAGTGCACAAGAGGGTAACCAAGATTAAAAAGTCTTGGTATGAAGCAGGGTTAGTAACTGGGCTCTATGGAAAGAGAAGAATGTGGGGCATAAAGTGATGTTCCTCGTCCTGAGTCCCAGAAGAGCTGCAGTGACGTGCCTGGAAAAAAAGACAGATGTTAAGACCAAAAACTCAACGAGTTATACAGGCATTAGAACCAATCTGTTTACATGTGGGAGGTGATTACCAAAGTCAGCAGGAGGTGCCGTACATGTGCAAACACTAACCAAGAGACCTGGGCTGATGTTAAGCGTTCAAGGTGAATAACTGCAGTAAGTACCAACGCCGAAAAAAGAGAGAGCTTCTCTGTCTCCTATCCTTACAAAATGCCTTTTTCTTTTGTGGATATATATACAGGACTGTTAGCAACATTACCAACTCTTCAGGGCTAATGAAAAATGCCATCAATTGACAAACAGGTATGAAAGCTGGAAAGTAAAATGGGGGCACAGAAAGCGAACCAGAGCAGTTCCTATTATAAGATCAAAAAAACTTTACAATGAAATCAAAACAATATCTGGCCACTTAGCAAAGACTCATTTTCCTATGCTATGAAAAGAAGAATTTTTCTAGGATACAGCTAAGAGAATTGCATAAAAGTCCCAGAAACACCTGCTCTTTTACTGACTGACCCCGTTACCTCCCAGCTGCTTCTGTCCTCTGTATAAACCGTCCTACTTCTTAGGTAATGGTGGGGGACCTCTTTCCAGCAGCTCTCTATTAGGGAATCCTCCTCAATATTGTCTCTCTGGACCACAGGAATGGGTGCTTCAGCATAACCACTCTGGATGATATTCCTTAATATGAAACGTTGTCTTGCGATTCTTTCATTCATTCTCTCACCGGATATGGTTGATGTGCTGTCTGCATGCCATGGACTTGTTTAGAGTTGGACATAACATGGTGACTGATAGTAAGGAGAAACTGTTTTGGTTAACATTAATTGAGCAGTGAGGCAGATCTGAAAAAGATGACCCCTCCTCCATCACCCCAGCACCACGGACTTTCTGATTATCTCAAGGACCATTTAATGACTCTTCAAACAAAAACTTTTTTCAGTTTTGAAATGTGCTCATACTTGACTGCACTTAAGGGAGGGAATAGGTTAGGTCATAAGTGAATATTGCAGGGTGTTCTGAACTTGCACACAGCTTAAGTGGAGGCCAATTCTTATTCCAGTCTTAGTGGCTTAGTTTCTAACTAGGCTAAGCTAACTGGTTACCATAACTTTGATTCTGACAGATGAATACAGGCCTAATACCAGGGCTGGAAATCTGAACAAAGTACAGGGCCAAAAAAGTATAGGGAAGAAAAGCATCATCAATGTATGTCAAGCAATTAATAAAAAAAAATTATGTTGTGAAAAAAAATCATGTTGTGATTTCTTTCTCATTCTAAATAAATACTTTCTAATTTTCTATTTCTAATAATGTTTTCTTGTTTTCAAGAAACTCCCCTACCCCAACTGTACATGCTTTAGCCCCCATGAAACCTGGACGTGCCTCTGGTAGACAGAAGTGAATTCCTCTTTCTCGGCTCTGCTGCTCTCTAGCTATGAAAACCTGGGCTCATCACTTAACTTATCTACTTATTGCTGTTGTTGTAATAATAATGATGATGATGATGATAATAATAATAATTTTACTTCATGTTCCCTTAAAGCATTCATAACAATACTTTCAAGGCATAGCAATAGTAAATTTTAGAGAAGATTATCTATGGAAAAGTACTTGGCAAGTTAAAAATAGTACATTATTTAAAGCATTATTTAAAAGCCACTAGCCCTCCTTACTTCAGTTTAGAATTGCATCTACTGCTTCAGCCTCAAAAGTTGTCTGTGGGACTTGTATTGTTGTTTGGCTGTGGAAATCCGGGTATTTTAAAATGTTACTTGTAATGTAACTTATTTTGTAATGTACCTTGACTCACTACCTAATCCCAAACTCCTTCAAGGAGACATTGAATTATTTACTTCCTTACAGAGACCTCTTTAGATCTCACTGAGACACTGTATGTAAGTGCTTAATAAATATTTGTGGATTTGGTCAACTGGCTTGAATTCTAAGATTTTGTATCCTAATCAAACAACCATCCATCCATCCATCCATCCATCTATCCATCCATCCATTCATCCATCCATCTATCTGTCCATCCATCCATTTAAAAAGCATCTAAATGTGCCTAATGCATGCTACCGTGGAAGCCCAGAATGTCAACAGGTGAAAGCAAGGCTGCTCTGAATGAACTGCACTGGAGGACCCGGAGCTCAGCTTGGGTGGCTTCCCCTTGGCAGCATTTGAGGCTTATAGCTCTGGATGGGAGTGGGTGATGTGTGCAGATCACTCTCCCCAGGACATCACTCTGCCAGGTACTATGCCAGGTGCTGGTGATATAACAACTAGGACCATACAGTGCCTCCCCTCCAAAAGCTTAAGTCGTCATGGGAAAGACCAAGAGATAAAGAGACAATCATGATAACCTTGCCTATGCAGAGGGGATATCTTTTGAAGTAGGCCTTGAAGGATGAGGGGACACTCCAGCAGGCAC
Organism: Orcinus orca; assembly: GCF_937001465.1. Taxonomy (NCBI): domain Eukaryota; kingdom Metazoa; phylum Chordata; class Mammalia; order Artiodactyla; family Delphinidae; genus Orcinus; species Orcinus orca. Next base: position 135,576,960 of record NC_064559.1, on the reverse strand, counting down.
AAAAAGTAGGGAGCACTCCTAGGATAGGCATCAGCATCCACAAAGGCACAGAGGTATGTAAGCACCTGCCAGTGAAGAAGAGAGGGGACCTCTATGGCTCTGATACCACATACCTGGAGATGGAGCAGAGGCCTCAGCACAGGGTGGTCCTGCAGAGTTTGGCTGACTCTATCCTGAATTTTATTCTTTATTCTGAATTCAGTGAGCAGCCACTGAGGATTTTAAATGGGGTGTCATGATCAACTTTGCATTCCAAAATCAATATAGAAACACCCCATTGATTCTGAGCTTCCAGAACTGGAATCGTATATCCAGATTTCCGAGTGATTTGCCACTTGATACATGATGACTATGAATTCTTCAGGGTGATTCATAGAGGCCACGATCACAGATTCAGCCCCTCTGTTATTACTTGAATGTAATCTGAAATGGGAAGCTTCAGTAGAAGTGAGGAAACAGAAAGAAATAATATTTGAAATATAACTCTCTTATTTTAAAAGTCTTCCAAAAAGTAAGAATTCTGGGACTATGCTATTTTCTCTCTTTCTCTAACTGTGCTTTTCTTCTAAACAATTTTCTGAGATTTCTCCATTGATTAAAATTAGGATTTCACTGTGGGAACCCTTCCATTTTAGCCAAACACAGATTACTCTTTGGATAATACTGTGCACAGTAAGATGGAATATGCCTACTTTTGTGTATATAAAAATGATTAAGAAATTCTGTCCTGAATGTGAAAACCAGAATGAAATGATACACATTAGGCACAAAGCAAAGACGTAAAGTACCACCTAGAAGGCAAAAACTACGGGTTCCGACATAGGCATATCTGTAGTTCTATCAAAAAGATGATCAGGCAAAAAAAGCTGCTTGCATTAAGATCCACGTCCCTGAATTCTCCAGAATGCAGGCACCAGTCAAGGGTGGGGAGATCCAATACTTCCCTGGGCAGATCCTCAGGGTAGAACGAGGTCCCCAAAGAGCAGAAATGTTAATGATTAACCTCAATGTTGGGCCCCGCATTAAAAGTTCATATTTGTAAATGCTTTTTGACCCTCAGATAAGCTCTTTTCTCTACCAGCACTCCCTCAGTAACTCTAAAGATTTTTCTTTTTTTCAGCTGAGACCTGGGCTGGGAGCAGTCGGACTTGTATTTGGGGAGGAAGAGTAGAGCCCCTCTAAACCCGGGAAAAGGCTAATCCCTGTTTTTAAGAAAATAGGCTAAGAAAAGGCTCAAGGGAGTGTAGGACATCAAAGGACTCTTTTAAAACAACTTTTTTGACGATTTAAATGAAAATGAGGCAGATATATATGGATTAAATTTTCCCTTTAAAGCAGCCTGAAGTTTAAAGATTAAGGGGAAGAGAGGTGGAAGTAAAATGTACTGGGGGTTTATTATCAGAGTTTCAACTAACCTGAAAGCGAGGTCATTAACCCATGATGTGTCCATGTGCATCCCAACATGCACGTTCGCGCACACACGCGCGCGCACACACACACACACGTGCTCCATGGGCTGTGAACCAGTCCCTTCACACTTGATGATTTATGCAGCTTGCCAGGAGAGAAGTAGGCCATGCCAGCCTTGAAAGCACTTTAGTTTGGCTGTTTTTACTCATGAAGGACATGTTGTCCTGTAATTATTCTGTCATTTCTTAAAAGGTGAAATCCTTAACAGGCTTGTGCTTTTTGTGTTGCTAGAAATGTTCTTGTCAGAGCACGTCTGACGAAGTTGGAATCCCCATTCCACATCTCCTTTATGAGGAACAAAGAGGAACTGGACATTTTTAAATGTGTTAGAGAATCTAGAGAAAAGAATATTAGGGAGGACATAGATAAGATACAGAAAAATTGCAAACAACATTCCTGTTTCCTCTTTGGGCTCTCAAAACACCTATAAAATACTTTCTGTCATTAACTTTTTTTTTCTTTCTTTCTCTGTCAACAAACAAGTATAATTTTGTATCTATATGTGATAACAAAATAGGGTAGGGTAAAAATAGGTAATGTTTAACTCAGACGAAATGAAAAACATACAACTCCAACCAATGTAAATATTAAAGTTATGTTTTAATACTTAGGAAAATCTAAAGGAGATGCTGACATTGATCAGGTGAGTTATTTGTTCTTTGTATTCCTGATAAAACTTGCAAGGTTGGTGAATTGAAAAGGAAAAGTTTAGAGCCTCAAATAATCAGGAATTTTACCATTTCAAAGATCAAATGCAATAGGAATGCAACTTTTTTCCATATCAAAAATAATTTTTCAGTTTGAAAGGTCTAGCACTGTGAAATGTTGTAGGTTGTTTCTGGGCCAAGTTGGAATGAAGAGTTAGCAGGCTTATCATCACCTTAAGAATGATGTTTTAATTTCATGAATTGTAAAAAGTCTTGCCTTCTCTAAGTCCACAGGAAAGTCAGATCAATAGATGACATGTCTGTGTACTATGTAGCTTTGTATGATTGTGAAAGTAGAAGTCTAACCTCTGTGTATGATATAGGCAGTTACTTTCTGGTGAGTTCTCAAGGGTGGGTATCTTCCAGAGGCTCTTAAGCTGTGATCATTAAACACAGCTACCCATTCATTTAGACCAGCCCATAGCAACACAATCACTGATGATTCTATTAGCTACCTGTCCTCTGCCAGGGCACTTTAATAATCAAACTTCCCTTCTTATGCTCTAACCTCCATGCAATTGCTCAGAAATCTCTTTTAACTTGAACTTTTGAAAATATGACCCGAAACAATCATGGAAGTCAAAGCTGAGATTCAGCCAGTGCACAATGGCTCACAGCTACAGTGTTGTTTATGTTTGGAGTCGCTTCAGATTGTTTGTGGCATCAACTTTCTTGGTCAATGTTCTTGCCAAACCGATTTTTACATATTTAGAATATTACTCATGAATGGATTCATGGTAATTAGTGTCCTGAATTCCCCAGGTTAATGTCACTACCTCTCAATTAACACTGCCACTGACTTGGTTCAGGCCCTTGTCATATTTTGCAAAGACTATTGCAATAGGCCCTGATAGGGCATGAGATCAGTTGGGTTCACTGTAGGATACAGGCATGCTAAGATAGCCCCAGGTAGGTAAGTCTGCCCAGCAAGGCTCTATTATTATGATAAATATAGAACATTCAAGAAAAATAAAAAGAGGTTCAGGGAAGATAGAAACCAAGTAAGAAGTTTTGGTTCAAGAGAGATGGGTTAATGTCAGAGGAAAGAGGTGATTCTGAAGATGACAGCATATCTGCACTCAGAGTGTCCTCCTGCCAGCCTCTTAGACTTTTGTCTGAGTTTTGGGTGGCTGTAGGTGGAAAACATAAGTTAATTTCATCTCAGTCTTGACAGGACATGCGAAGCATTTGGTGACATTGATTTCAACACCTTCTGCAGCCAGGGGAAGAGGTGTCCTTGCAGAGACCACAGTTCCATCAGTAGTTTTGGTGGAGATGTCCATAGGTGGCCATAGGAACAGCAGCATTTGCCCCTTAACTGTGCATTAGCTACAAAACAGCCTTTTGGACATTGACAGCCATGGGGGACATGACCACAGAAAGCCAGTGTTCTCATGCATCCATTCACTGATTCTAACCAATATTTATTGAGTACCTACTATATTCCAAGAACTAGGGGTTATGAATATTGCATTAAAAACAACATATCTACCTTTGTTATATATTATATTTTATAAATATATTGTATATATTATAAATATGTTATAAATATATTTTCCATTCCAACTAAGTATGCACACACATTTATACCTAATGAAACAAAGTTTCATGAAGCAAGGTTAACTCTTGCCATGAAATCACTCTGATATTTTCTATTTTCAATTGATATTTTCTATTAGATTGTATCTTATATTCTTTTATTTTAAAAAATATGATAGTTTGTTCTACCAAACTGATGTATGGACCAATAATGGATTCTGACCCATAGTATGAAAAACACCTTTCTAATAGGGATTTCAACTGTGATATCTAATATTTATTGAGCATTTACTATGTGCTAGGTATGATTCTAAGTACTTTACATATATTAACTTATTTAGTCCTCGTAATTTTACTGCTTTCACTCAGCTAGTAAGTGGAGAAGGCAGAATTTAGTTCCAGGCAGTCTTGCTCTGGATCCTATACACTTAAACATGGAGGGAGGAAACAGTGAATATTACAGGATAACCAAAGGGGTTAACCTTGTAGGAGACACCTTTGAGGACTCCCACATCTATTTAGGAAAAAAAAATTAGTGGGTGTGGTTTGTGAATAGTCAGGGAAATAGTGCCCTGTGACTGTTCCTGCAAAACTATTTTTACTTTCAGGCTGTTATGGCCTGGAAATTGCTGTCTCATTTCATCTCTGCTTCTGCTGGAGTTGAATGCTTTCAATGTAAATCTGATGTTTTCATCCTCTGACTTCAGAATTTTCAGTGGATCTCCAGTGAACAATTGATAAAGTCCACTTGCCTTGGCATGGAATGTATGTTCCTTTCTGCCCCACCCCTGACTACCAAACTTGTAGTCAGCCTCAATTCCCATCACTCCCCAATAAGCATCTACATTACAAACAGGCCTTAGTATTTGGCAGTCACCAAATATCTCATGGCCTTTCCTGCCTCTGTGCTTTTGAATACACTCTTGGTCTTTGCATATGCTTTCCACCTTGCCAAGGATTCCCTGGTCATGTTCATTTACTATGAAGTTAGTTCCTTAATAAGAAGCAATGCTGTATGGAATACCATGACAGTAGATAAAGCATTCTATACACCCACATATGGCAGTTTTGGCAGAAGCTTTGTGTGCAGGGAAGGCAAACCCATACTCAGAATAAGTGTCCATTTCAGTAAGAACAAAGCATTGCCTCTTCAATGATAAAAGCAGTTCCAATGCCATCAACCAGGTAGCTGGCTGATAACCGTAGAGAATGGTACCATGTCAGGGACTCTGCATTGGTATCTAATGCTGGCATACTAGGCACTTAAAAGTGGCTGAAGCAAGGTCAGTGTTGGTGAATGGAAGTCTATGTTGCTGAGCCCATGTATAACCACTGTCTCCATGGCCACTTGGTTCATGAGTCCTTTGGGCAATGACAGGGGTGGCTGGAGAAAGAGACTTATTGGTATTCACAGGATGGGTCATCCTATCCACTTGGTTAATAAAATTCTCTTCTACTAAAGTCACTCTTTGGTGAATATTCACATGGGACAAAAATATCTTCACATTTTTTGTCCATTCAGAGAAACCTACCCACAGACCTCTTCCCCAAATTTCCTTGTTGCTAATTTTCCAATCATGTTCCTTCCAAGTCTCTAACAATCCAGCCAAACCATTGGCCACAGCCCACGAGTGTATATAGACTCTTACCTCTTGCCATTTCTCCTTCCAATGTGTATCCAGGTGTCCTGCTCGAAGATCTGCCCACTGGTAGGATTTTCATTTATCACAGTCCTTTAAGGATGTCCCAGAAATTGTGTATCATCAAAACCCTAAAATTTCAAAAAGCACTGTGAGTATGGTACCATTTCTCAGTATGTTTAACTCAGCCAATTTTGTCTTTACCACTGGATTAGGTAGTTTCTTTCACTGAGCTTCAGATAATATAGTTAGCTTGTTAGACAAGTAGCTAGAAACCATGCTCTAAGATTCACATACTGTAACTTTAAACACCACAGGAACAACTGCAGAGGAAGATGCTCACCATATGAGCAGCATGTGGGAACTGAGACCTTAAGACAAAAGAGCAAATTCACACATCTCTTCTCACTCTCCAGACACATAAATAAGTACATAAATAAACAAATATAAGCAAGACAACCAGCCAGTCAGCCCAGGGTAGGTATTAGTTTCAAAATCAATACGAAACTCTACTTCAACAATAAAAACTGTTTATTGAACACCTATTCTCTTTGAGAAACATACTGGGTTCTGGGGATATATGGCTGGGCAGACCTTGTCATTGCTGATATTCTACATCAAAGACAGAACATCTATTTTTGCTCTTAAGGGGCTTGCATTCTGAAAGACATAAAGGATAATTACTGACAGTGTTTACTGAAGCTCATATAAACTTAACTCTATCTCTATATAAACATATATAAATAAATTATATATATAAATCTTCATATATTAATGACAATAAAGAAACATCACCTATGTTTTGCTGATATTATAACTCAGAATAATAGTATGGAATAAACAGCATACAGTGTTTATTGTATGCCAAACAACGAGACACACTGTTTTTACATACATTATCCACTTAATAGTTATATAAAACCTATGGTTATTATTATCACGGTTAAACGTATGAGAAAATCGGGACTTAAAGAGATCACTTAATCAATGTCCCCAGACTAGTTTAAGGTAGAGGTGGGATTTCTGTTTGAGTCTAAATCTCATGCTCTTAGCCATCAGGTGAAATTCTTCCAAGAAGATAGCAAAGGAACACTTCAGTTTCTCCTCCGTAAGAACTTTATGAGTTGATCCCTTTACCTTAGTTATCCATCCACAACTTATGTGGTGTAAACAATAAAAAGGCCTGGGTTCAAGTTCCTAATTCTTTTTTGCCTGGTTATGTGATCTTCATAAAGTCATTTAATCTTGCTCATCCTAATAACTTATCTTTAAATGGGTTAAACAGTAAGTAGCTTATACTATTGGCAAGTCTTAGATATTCAAGTGTTTTGTCAATTGAAAAGTTGAATCCAAATATAAAATGAATGCTATCTGCCTCCTGTGCAATATCGCAAGAGGCTAAATGAAAGTTAAAAATAGTACCAATTTTGAAAATTCTCTGTATCAGTATTTTACCCAAGAATCATTATTATTCCCATCACAAAATATAAAATCAAAAGGAACCAACTCAAGAAAATCATTAATTCCTGAAAGAATATGATGGGAGAGTTAAAAAGATCTCTATCTGAAAAGTAGAGTGTGGGTACCTATACAGACCAGATGAGGCCTAGTTAATCTCCTCAAGTCTCAATTTTCTCCTTTTAAAACTATGAGGTTGTGGCTTCCCTGGTGGCGCAGTGGTTGAGAGTCCACCTGCCGATGCAGGGGACACGGGTTCGTGCCCCGGTCCGGGAAGATCCCACATGCCGCGGGGCGGCTGGGCCCGTGAGCCATGGCCGCTGAGCCTGCACGTCTGGAGCCTGTGCTCCGCAACGGAAGAGGCCACAACAGTGAGAGGCCCGCGTACTGCAAAAACAAAAAAACAAAAAAAATCCAAAAAACTATGAGGTTGTACTAAGGAATCTCCAAAGGCCTTACAGGTCTGACATTCTATCCATGAAAACTTTCAGGATCCTTTGGCTGTAACTATCACTATTCACTTTACCCTGACCAGAGTGGAGAATCTTACAAAATCTTTCACCCGATTGACCTGGATGAATTTTAGCCTCAGAAACTCTAAAGATAGTATGCCATTTGGTCTGCTTTTCTGAATTGAATTGACCTCTCAGCTTTGTAAAATGTATCTTCCATTGACTTCAATACTGACCACTTAATTCCTGGAAATTAATCGAGGGAATTTGAGTTTGAATTTCCCTGGTGTTATTGTTGTATGGAAAATCTTGTTACTTAAATCTCACTTTTGTGTGTTACACTATAATTTTTAAGAGATCATCATAGCAATCTCCTGTTTCTGTTAACTCTCTCTGAAAATCCAAATGGATTTATTTCTTAAATTGCTAATAACCTTACCCAGTCAGATAAATTATCAAGTATATGGACTACAGTTGAACACAAACTCATTTTATGTAATGAAGTCAAGAAAAGTACAAAGGTTTCCATTTTGAGAGTAAAGCTGCCAGGGTGAATTACTTGAAATGCAGTTCAACAAGATGAAATGCCATAAATTATACTGAAAATTTCTTTGTGTAGGTATTCAGCTCAGTACGCTTTTATTGATAAACCAGCAATTTTTTCCCCTTTTTAACGGGGCTAACAAGTACATTACCCTGAAAAAGAATTTGACTTCTAGTAGCTGACTACAGCACTTGAACAAAAAATTTCTATTGTCTTATGCTAATTTTAGCAGAAAAAAATATCCCCCTTATGAAGGTCTGCCTGATACCCCCACCTGCCTTGTATCTTTTGGTCTCTCCTGTAAGTGTAGCTCAAGAGAGGAAGTTATGCCACTCAAGTTAAAAGCAGCAACCAAGGTGAAAGGAAAGGATTCACAGGTACAACACAACAAATGTACTGCTTCACAAAGATGCTTTTTTCACACAAAAGTGTGGCAGAGCTCAGGCATCAGAACAGAAGGTAATACAGAGTTCTACCAGTCTGGGCTGGAAGTTCTCTAAGCGTGCCGGATGATTCCCCATGCACTTTTCCCCAACTGGGCATGTGTTTTGGCAGTCAGTCTTCTGCTTAGGTTCTGCCATTTGATTTTCAGGAACTTGCTAGAGTATACAAAAGTTAAAAAAAAAAATCAAGGTTTTTAAGTTCCATATGCTTAAGTAGAGTCTTCACAAGTGACCAGCGCATTCCAAAGAGACCTGTTTGAAAACTTGGACAAAACCTCTGCCGAGTCAGAGAGGAAAGGGCCTCGTTCCCTTTGCATTAGTCACTCGGTAAAAGATTAATCCTAACGAACTCCTTTCTACAGGCAGACACACCCAGGCTTTGCATTACATACCTACGATTTCTCAATATTTAGGCCCAAATGTGTACACTCAGATGTTGATAGATATCATCTTTCCAGAAACCATTAACCACAGTATTAACAGTAATCACTTAGTGAGGTTAAGGAATGAGGCCCAGCAGGGGGCTGTTCACAGTTGCTGGCGAAGCAGTGGTTCAGAGCAGTGTAAAAGGACACATTGATGGAACTTACGCTTCTAAAAACAGAATGAAAAGAAAACCCAGTCCCCTATCTTTCTGTTTCATCTGTTCTACACTGCCATTCCTTCCTCTGTGTCTTTGCTAAGCCAGTTTTCAGCAGGTAGTGCTGCTGGCTTAATTGATTTCATCAGTTAATGGTAGTCACTGTGATGGAGTTTGAAGTTTTAGTTTTATACTCAAGAAATCAGCAGGGAGACAGTACTTCGGGATATCATTGCGAGACCCTGGGAGAACAGTCACACAAGGACTGCTATGTTCACCGGAGAGCGAGTGCCACAGTTCACTACCTTTCCACTACGACCCACCTCCACACTAACCCACCCACCTCTGGATAGCTGGTGGAGAAACCTGCACTGTGATTGTACCTCTAGGAGTTGTGAGTTGATGCCTTAGCCATCCTTATTCCAGTGTGGTTCTGAAATTAAGTTTCATTTATATTCCATGACTGCTTTGCCTTATGAAAAGTTTTTTTATATCTTATTTTTCTCACCTATCTCTTGGGACTTTCATAACATTTGAGATTGAGAAGACAAAAAGGTAAAGAAACTGGAAGAGACAAAAATTGAGATAAAGAAAAAAGGGCATGTGAAGCAGAGAGAAAATAAATCCAGTCAGTGGTAGGATTCGATTTGAACTTAAATTTAATGGATTTAAAAATAAATGTTAATTTGATTGAGCCATATATATGGCCACACACACAGCACAATGCTAGGTGATGTTGACTTAACAGGCAGATCGTGAGACATTCTCTCACCTTAAAAGGCTGACATTTTAGTGGAGGAAACAGATCAATAATATTTGCTGCCATTACTTTTGTCATTTGTGCCAAGCTTTGAGTGAAACTCAAACAGGCTGTGTCACTTTTAATCCTCCCTACACTAAGTGATTAAGTACCATCAGTGTTCCCATTTTGTAGATAAGGAATCTGTGGCTCAGAAAAATTAAGTAAGTTTGCCTAAGATCAAAGTTATTATTGTCTTTATAGACAATAAAGAAGGAATCAAGTTTAGATCTTCTAAACTCAGGAATCATGTTCTTTAGGATTATGATTTAGTGGCTGGCCAAGGATACAATGAATCATAATTCCAATAGATTGGAAAAAAGGCTAAAGGAGAGGTAGAAAAAAGTTCTTTGGGAGAACAAAATGAGAAATAGTTAATTTTAAATTGTTTCATTAGGAAGTTTCTTGTTCATACATAGATGTTTCAATGCCTTCAAGATATTACCAAGAGTCTTGAATGTCAGCTTAAGGTGGTTGTTTCAGGACATAAGGTGCTCTCTCAGCTTTCTGGTTCAGGGTAAAAAGCCTCAGGCTCTGTGAACTTAATCCCCAGCACACTTTGCTTTGTGAGAAGTAGCAGAGTAGTAGATGTGTACCAGCACCCGAGGTGAACAGCCTGTGAGATCAAAGAACAGGAACCAACAGAATGTGGTGCTGGGGCCACAAGAACTTGCAGAAGCAGCAGGGGCAGCCAGCTGTGTGAACTTAGCCTTCTTTTCTCCAGGAGAAGGTAAAGTCCATGAGGTCTGGGACACTCTTTACCTTGTACACTGTTACAATGTCAGCAATTAAAATGTAAATGTTATAAGTTAATGAGTTTAAACAACTTCAGTGGACTGGGAAAGAGCTGGCTGTCATCATAGATTCTGCCATTACCCTTTTTTTTTTTTTTTTGGCTCACCATTCCATGATATATCTCAGACCTTACTTCTGACCTTCCTTAGGTTTGATTTGAAGTATATCCTTCAGTCATTCCTACACTGAGATTCTACTTAAGATAAACTCAGCTTTTGTTTCATAAGAATATTTTACCTTACCTCCACTCTTAAATCATAGTTAAGTAAGCATACGTAATAAAGAGTTTGGGCCCATATTTGACGCTTGACTACTGACCCCTTTCAAGCCCCACCACTTGCCCCTTTCTTTCTGCTACACATCTGGGACAGCTAATAAGCAACCCTGGGTGCTCCCTCTTTTGGAGACAATAAGAAGCTCAAACCATGCAAACGAGCTCCATGCAAGAGAACTCTGATGCCAAATCAAGCCCATAACCACCATAAACCCCAAGCCATCTACCACTCCCTGCTCTCAAGCCACGTTTGGACCAGCTTGGTAACCTGCCCTGCTTTCTCCAGAAAGCCTCATTATGTGAGTAATAAAGCGTTCCATATCCTCTTGGTGTATATGTGACATTATTAGTTTCAACATCTGAACTAAATTTAAGGTGGGAGTGGATCCATTCTGTCTTTGAGGAGTGACACAATAATCAGTGCAGTAAGCAGGGTATCTAGGCAATGACTTCCACCACCAGGGATTTTTCTTTTCTTGCTGAACATCACTGCTGCCTTCTGACTAGAACATCCCTTTAGTTGTGTAGCTGCTTGCTGGCAAGCTTGCACTTTGAACTGTGCTCCTTTGTACTGCATTTGCTGAGTTCTCCTATACCTAAGTTGAAGGTTTTGATAACTGGCATTTAAGGACAGGCATATGGGGTTGGGGTCTTCCATAAAGTGGCACTGGGTTGTGTGCTTAGCAGGGGCCTATCTGAAGGTCTCAGATTGAATTGTCTGTCTTGATTCCAGTATAAGCCATGACTGATGCTAGCATAAAGGGAACGACTCTTACCTTGTGACTTTGGGGTTTGTGTCTCAACCAGGTATTGGCTTACATTCTAGAGAGCTCTCAAGGGAAAGACTGATGCCCTGTGCAGTACACAGGCCCATTGGGTAACCACCTGTAGGGGGGAAGAATATTCACCATGTGTCATGTTGAGGTCCACGCTCCTAAGAACAGATGTTTCACTAAGACCCTAAAAAATGCCTTTGCCACTGCTGCTAACTATGCCTCAGTCGTCAAAAAAATATCCTGATGCTCAGGGTTATAGGGATAACACCTATGACAACACTGTGGCACAAACAAATGGTTAATTCAACCGTTACCATGAGGGAAAACCTGAACCCTGCTGGTACTAACATAAAACTCTCTGCAGGAAGAAACTTATCAGTATGAGCAGGATGGAGAGGGTCTCCACAGAGTATATATAGTAGCCACAAAACAAATAAATACATTTAAAACTCCTGAATATATGGTACAGAAACAAAGAACTGACACAAAGTCCCATATGTTGACCCATTTAGAAATCCAAAGTTACTAAAAGAAATTATGCAACCAAAAGACAAAAGATTGGTTTTTGTGCCTCTGTAGTATAGGTTCTGAATTAACTTTAACGTCTGCCGAGATATATCAATTGGCAAATTTTCATGGCCTAAATCACTACTGGGGCTCAAATTACAGTTATACTTGGATATTCCACTAAATTTAAACACAATACCACCTTTAATCTTAGAGGATTTATTGAACATAAAAGAGAGAACTAACTTGTATGTCACATCTTAACCACTGGAACTATTGCTTTGCCTAAATCTCCCATAGTCATATCACTTATTGCCCTAAAATATCCCATAATGGGCCAAATAATCTGACTCAGTGATAATAAATTAAAATTAAGCCTTTGGTACTTTCAGTTGGCTTTACAAAAAGACCTAAGAGACATCCTCACCTTCCTGCCCCTGATTAAAACAGTTAACACACACAATATAAATTAAAATAGGGCTTTCAAGGATTGAAACCTATTACACAAGCCCTATTTAGAGAAAAGGCGATTATTGCCACAGTTTTTCTATTTAAAAAGCCAATTTAGTCTGTTTTTAACCTGGCAAGAATGAATAGCACCTTATTTTGGATTTAATGCTGTGGTCCTCATATTCAGTATTACTGAAATTACTGACTCTATACAATCAGCAACTGATAAGTCCTTTTCAATTATGGATTCAGCTAAGTCTATTCTGTGCCTGTTTCAACAGGCTCTCAGTCACAGTTTGCTTTCACTTTCAAAGGGACACAATACACATTTACCTGGCTACCTAGGCACTCTTCTTTGGTGGTGGCAGAAAGTTCAAACCATGCAAGCCTGGGATCATGCAAGGAAATCCACATCTCACCCTCTAACTACATAACCATCATAAGACAGTCACCTTACCCTCCTCTCTCAAGCCATTTTCAGAGTGGCTTGGGAGTCTGCTTTCTCCATAAAGCCTCATTCTGTGATTAATAACACTTTTCATACTTTTCATACCCTTTCTGTGTATGTATGGCATCACCAGTCATATCTGAGCTAAATTTTGAGGGGAGAGCCCATCCATCTCTGTGGGGTGATTACAAAAGCATACAGTTCTAGTTGATGGCTGTTTGGTTTTAACATACTGAAAGCATTACTCCATTATCTTTTGATTTTTAATGTTGCTATTGATAATTCTGCTGTTATTATAATTTTATTCTTTCAGTGTTGTTCTTCTCTTTGGCTGATTTCAGAAGCTTTGTAAAAAATTTGGTGTTCTGAAATTTCACTATGATGTGTCTAAGTGTGGACTGAATTATATTTATCATGTTTGAGACTACTAGTACTTCTTGAATCTGACAATTCATATCAATTTTGGAAGAATTTCTCAACTATTTCATATTTTATTTCATTTTATTTCATCATATTGTCCATTCCCTCTGTTCTTTTCTTCTGGACTCCTTTGGAATACATGTTTGACTTTTTAAATTTGATCCTCTATGTCTCTTAAACTCTCCTCCATATTATCCTTCTCTTTATCTTTCTATGCTACATTACAATTTCTGAAGATCTATCTTCCTGTTTCCTAATTCTCTCTTTAGCTAGATCTAATCTTTTGTTTGACTAGATCATTAGTTTTATATTTTAAATGATTATATTTAAATTTTTTATATGTTCTATTTCTTTCCTTTCAATAGCTGACTAGTCTTTCTTATAGTATTGTATTCTTTTATCATGTTTTCATTGCCTTTTAAAATATTTAGTTATTTTAAACACAATTATTTTACAGTATCTATATTTCTTATGTGAAGGTAGACTGTATAATCCTTTTTCCTATGTGTGATCACTATTATTTATGATGAATTGTTTTCTAATGTGAAATTCTTTGTAAATTCTAAATTGTGAGCTTATTTTGAATAGAAATTTATCTATGAGAATTACATTCAGCATGTTGTGGGTCTATCCCTCCATAAATGTTTTTGTGTTTGCTTGTACACAGAATCCCAGATCTGGTCTATGACATGTAAATTTCTTATTGTGAAGGGGTCCTTGCTCACATTGATAGCATAAATTTGAAAGCACCCCTGCCTGAAGAAAAGCATTAGGTTAAAAGTCTAAAGTATAATATGTACTTTTACCACATAAGAGTTTACATTTATACAGAAAAGCATATTTGTCATTTTCCTATATCAGTGGGTAGGATTTTAAAATTTATGCTGTCTGGTTCCAGATTTATAAATGGGGTCTGAGTTATGACTCTGACCCTTATTAGGACTTCTAGGTATTTCTCTTTATTCCTTGGTTTCTGAGACTAGTACCCCTTCCTACTAACATTGAAGTATCAGCTCCAGCTCACTGCACTGATGGTCAATTTCCTATCTTTTTTTGTGTGTGTGGTACACGGGCCTCTCACTGTTATGGCCTCTCCTGTTGCGGAGCACAGGCTCCAGATGTGCAGTCTCAGTGGCCATGGCTCATGGGCCCAGGATCCTCCCAGACCGGGGCACGAACCCATGTCCCCTGCATCGGCAGGAAGACTCTCAACCACTGTGCCACCAGGGAAGCCCTCCTATCTATTTTTGAACCATGTGGTTTTCCCTTACTTCCTTGTGATCTGGCCTATGCATTAAAAAATGTGTGATATAATTTTTTCTAAAATTTCTGGATGTTTCATTGCTGGGAGAGTTTTCAAGCTAGCTAGTCTGTCATTGCTAGAAATGGAAGTCTTCAAAAAAGCATTTCCTCCCTTTGTGCTGTAGTATGTACTTAGTGTGCTTTGAAATTGGACAGCACTAGACTGTGGAATATGTCAATTTTCACAGGTGTCTGGGTGCATTTGGAGTAAATAAAGGAGTCATATTTCTACACATTAGCCTAGACCTTTTATGTCACAAATTTCTCTGATGCAAGATGGAGAGTAGCTGCGTTGTACTGGTATACGTGCATACTTATCCAAAAATGCTGGCCATTCTGACTGGTGTGAGGTGATGCCTCATTGTAGTTTTGATTTGCATTTTTCTAATGATTAGTGATGTTGAGCATTCTTTGGAGATCAGCTCAGTCCTTTGTGACCACCTAGAGGGGTGGAATAGGGAGGGTGGGAGGGAGACACAAGAGGGAGGAGATATGGGGATATATGTATATTTATAGCTGATTCACTTTGTTATAAAGCAGAAACTAACACACCATTGTAAAGCAATTATACTCCAATAAAGCTGTTAAAAATGCATATTTATTTGTGTACATAAATGGATACATACATAGACATAGATATTTCGCTTTGGAAATCACTGCTGTTCAGCTTCTGATTCTCTTATCTAGCTGTGTTTCTTAATTACTTTTCCTGAGGGGTGGCACTCACCATGCTTCTCAAAGCAGTCCGGATTCAGAGTTGGCAATATTTTCTTCTCTCACAGCCCCAGTGCAGTGGAATCTGATCATTCCAGCCCTAACAACTGTGCCGCTATGTTTTGTGTGCTACTAATTAGAATAAGGATCCAGTGCTCCTATAATGACCACTCCTGAGCTAATGCTTTAATGCTTTTCCTCATGTGCTTAAGTTCTTCAACTGACTTCTTTGTTAGTTTCTGCCCGCTGTCTTGAAAATTCCCATTCTGAGATAGCTTAGCCCTGAATCTGCATCTGCTCTACTTTATTCTGGCTAGTGTCTCTCCCTGGGCACAGAACACCTGTCCTGATTGCAGGTATGATGATAGAGGTACTACAATCATCACCAAACTTCTTGAAAACTCTCCCAAGTATAGATCACCTTGGATTCTCTACCTATAAGAGTTATCCATTGACCTGGGACCCTGAGACTCCTCTTGGGAAACCTGATACGTCATATTTTCTAAGTTGTCTATGTTAGCCATGTTCTTTAGACATCATGCCTTGAATATCTTTTCCCTGTTCATGAGAAGTATCATAAATGCTTACAACAAACTTTTCAGATAAGTCATTTCAAGTATTTGATATGTCATTATCAACTATTTGTATATATAAATAAATTTATATATATTCTCTTCATTTCACAAACAAAATACATAAATAGAAGATGAGTTGCCAAAATATTCTTTCAGGCTAATAATTTGGATATTTATTTGCAAACTTGCCTTAGCTATTAGTCCTTAAAATAGAGATGAACTCCTTTATCTCTGAACTTTCATTTTTGTAAGAATATAATAGAACATACTTTCCATGATTGTTCTTATTATGAGCATTCAATTCTTATTCTCTCACTAATAAACTTAAAGTAACTATGCAACTCTACAATAAAAATTGGCCACTTGGGATGTACAACCCCAATACAGATATTCTCTATATTTTCGTAATAGGACAAAACCCTTATTTCAGTCTTCTGTGAGTGTGGTACAAGGTGAGAAAAAAAGAACTCATAAAATTGGTGGGTGAGGGAATAGGGCCAACTAGGATAAGAGCTTGGTGCCAACAAGGGTTTTAAAGAGAACGAGGGATGAGTTGTGAGAGATCAGGGGAATGAGGACAAAACTGGAAGGAAATGAAGAGGAGCTGTTCAAAGAAAGGGAAGAGATGGTCTGAAAAGAAAGGCCTGAAAGGATTGGGAAACATTTTCAATTACCAGGACAAAGGAACTGGGCAAACACTTCTAAAATGGTAGAAAAGAATGAAGACACTGGGACTTCTCTGGTGGCCCAATGGTTAAGAATCCACCTGCCAAAGCAGGGGACACGGGTTCAATCCCCGGTCCGGGAAGATCCCATATGCCTCGGAGCAACTAAGCCCGTGCACCACAACTACTGAGCCTGAACTCTAGAGCCCTTGAGCCACAACCTAGAGCCCGTGCTCTGCAACAAGAGAACCACCGCAATGAGAAGCCCGCGCACCGCAACAAAGAGTAGCCCCTGTTGCCACAACCAGAGAAAGCCCGCATCAGCAAAGAAGACCCAATGCAGCCAAATAAATTAAATAACTAAATTTATTTAAAAAAAAGAACGAAGACCCTGCTGCAGAGAATGAGGGCCCTTTTTGGCGGGGGTAGGGGGAGTATTTGGAGTTAGAATTTAGTAGAGTCTTCTGGCAGACGTTTATTCAACTGAATCTTGTAAAATTTATTTCTGGAATTTAGAATTGGAAAGTCGGATGTAACAGAATATTTAAGTAAAAAACTATGTAAAATAGACCAATAGCAAAAATATGAAGTCGTCTTATAAACTTTTAAAACATTAATCTTATTTTTTCCTCAGGAAATGATTATAATTCCATCCATAACCATAAGAAAAATTAATTTGAAATTTAAAAAACCTTCACATGCTCAAATTATTCTTAATAATCGAGATAAAATGTGTTTTGTGGGAGTCAGAAATAAAAATAAAGTATATAAAAAAGTATGCGACCAAGTAGAAAACCAGCTGAGGCCTGTTTTTTTTTTTTTAAGTTTTAATATCTACTAAGTAGCCCACATGAAACATGTGTCTTAACATATTTGTCCTATTCAAACATATTAGTCATATTCAATGCATTTTAAAATATCACCATACATATACTTCATAAATGTAATTTAGAAAAACTTTGCTAATTTTCACTTCCCTAATCTGCAAACCCCCAGTTCTCACAAAGAACCCTGCAGTTTCACTTCACTTCTCAGCAAAGATTTAATAGCTGAGAGCCCTATCATGTTCTCATATTACTAGGACTTCATTATTTTTACATGCCACACTACAGGACACTTACGAATATACTATTAAGTATTATCATAAATAATTAAAATGCAACTACACGACAAAATGAAAGAACAAAGTGTATTCTGTGTTGCAGTCAACTTGTGTGTATGTTGGCGAAAGCGAGCTAATCACATATTTTAAAAATAGAAAATCAATTACTAACAGCAACCTCAGTCAGACTGCAATGGGCCTCCCTCTCATTAGTGTGAGTTAGTGAGGTCTTTTTCTGGCTCCTACCTGCCAAGGAAATCATATAGTCATTGTATCATTATCACTGTTTAACTGAAAAAAAAATTAAGTACCAGTAAAGCTTTGTCTTTGTGCCAGCCTATTCCACATAGCCATGCTTTTCATTCCTAGTTGACTTGGTGGATCCAGCACTTTTACCACTCCTTCCCTTGCCCCACACACTGTAAGGATTTACTGTCCTATTAATTGGTCAACATGCATTTACAAACACATACCACGTGGTCAGCACTATATGGACAATGTTCAGGATATGTAAGTGTCACGGTCTTTGCCTTTAAGGAGTTCGCAATATAATTTGGGAAACAAGATTACACCATAGAAGAGAGAGAGAGAGAGAAAAAAAGTGTATATAATGAAGCTTTAAGTAGTGTTGGTCTTCACTTCTGAAGCTACACGTTAGATGAGGCCAAATCCAGAAAAAACTTCCCAGATTCTATGAACCTGGCTTAAGTGTTGGTCACGTGTGTTCTGCTAGCATCCTGCATTTACTCTGTAAAAAGTTGCCCATTTACGTAGCATTAATGGAATCCATGTATTGTAATTTAACTTCTCTCATCGGACCATACTCATCTTGAGGACAGGGGCTGAATCTTGTTCACAGAACTGTTTCCCTCAAATGGAGTGCCAGGCACAGAAGGTGATCAGGAGCATGGTATTAGGTGAGGCTGCAGACTATGGGGCTCTGAGCTACACAGGGCCTTGTACGTGGCTCTGTTTCAGAGTTTGGCCTTCAGCCCTAGAACAGTGGAAAGCCAGTGAAGGCTTTGAAGCAGGCAAAATGGCATGAGCAAATTCAAGTTTTGAAAAGAACCCTCCATCCACAGTGTATTGAAGAGCACAGAAAATGATGCAGGGAGCTCAGATAATTTGAAATAAACATTTCGTTAAGTAAGGAGGGGCAGCCAAAATTAACATGTGTTTTGTGGTGTGATTTACCCAAATTTGGGTAATAGCCAGGTTTTCTTGGCCAGTGACATGGAAGTGTGGTTATTGCTCTGTTGTTATGAATCAGCTCGTTATTTCTGAAAGTAAACAACTTAAATTATATTACGATCACTTTTGATAATTTTTGATAGCCTAGAGTATATACTGTGTTAGAAGCTGGGGATAGATATTGAAGCAAATTAAAGGTAATACAGAAATATACTGAAAAAGTTTTACGTGTTCTCTGAGCAGGTGGCTCTGCTGAGACATTCCAAATGGAGCATTTTGTTTTCTAAATCTATTATGAGTTGCTAATCTCTGCTAGGTGTACAATCCAAACTGCTGCATTTTTAGATAGCGATTTGCCATACCTTTTGTTGGGGAATATGAAGTTGTCTAGTCCATGTGCAAGAAGATAAAATTGGTTTGAGCTTTAGGAATCCCGTGGAAAACTGGGACTATTTGGGGTTTCTAGTATATGTGGCTCTGGGCTGGGAGTGGAGTAAGGGGGTAGCATGAAGTTTTCGTAGGTTGCAGCTAATTCCACCTGATTTTAGCAGGGACAATGGTTCTCTCCTCATGTTACTCTCCCTGCTTTAAACCTTTCAGTGGCTCTGCCTTGCTCTTTGGGTCACTTCCAAAGCTTTAATAGGATCTGCCAAGCCCTGCATGGGCTGGCTGCCTCCTACCAACCACACCAGCTCCATTTCACACCTTTCTCTCCAGGGGTTCAGGTAAGTTCCTTAAATGGGCCCTTCTTCCTTTGACAAAGAATGTTTGACCTCTTTCTACCCTCTGCTTGGAATGCTCCCTACCCCATTCCCATCCCCACCTCCAATCTAGCTGTTTAATTGATTCTTACCATTTCTTTAAATCTTAGTTCAATAATTACTTTTTCAGGCAAGCCTTCTTTGAGACCCTCTCGCCACTACTTCCACCCCAGACTAGGTGAAACTGACTCATGTTATGCCCACATAGCACTAATAATTATCCTTTACAGCAGTTGTACTTTTAATTAATTTATTTACATCATTATTTGATGGATGCCTCCTCAACAAACTGTGAGCTCTGTAGGGATGATAAATATGTCTGTTTTTTTGCAACATTACATCATCCCCAGAGTAATGTAAACCCAACACGTAGTAGGTGCTCAATAAATGCTTTGGAATAAATAAGTGAATGAATACATAACTCTAATAATAATCTTTTCCTTAATTTTCTTCTCTCTCTGTGATCTCGGCCATTTGCGGGAAATTGGATTTTTCTCTGTATTTCGTTTAGGGTCACCTACTCTCTAGGTGCAGTTGTAGATGCTCCCAGTGCCATACATAGACTAGCAGGTGAGAGGATGGTATCCACCGTGGCAGAGGCTTAATTCCAGGAAGTCCTATATAAACCCATGGGGGGAAGTATTTCAGCTTCCCATTGTGTTCTCTTGCATCTGAGAAGAGACAATAAAACAAAAATGCAAAAGGACCAAGAGGCCCTAAAGAGATCTTGGGTGCGTTAGACCTCTTGGCTCATTCTCTGCCATCTAAAAGGGATACTCTGGACATGATGAGCCTATATTTTATTTTTCTAGAGAAAAAGGTGAGATTTAAAGGGAGTTGGCCTCGAGTAAAAAATAGCAACTGTTGGGGCTTCCCTGGTGGCGCAGTGGCTGAGAGTCCGCCTGCCGATGCAGGGGACACGGGTTCGTGCCCCGGTCCGGGAAGATCCCACATGCCGCAGAGCGGCTGGGCCCGTGAGCCATGGCCGCTGAGCTTGCGCGTCCGGAGCCTGTGCTCCGCAACGGGAGAGACCACAACAGTGAGAGGCCCGCATGCCGCAAAAAAATAAAAAATAATAAAATTTAAAAATTGCAACTGTACTAAAAACCATGGACTATTAGATCCTCATAAATTCACTTAAAAGTTCATCCTTCAGGCTTTTTTCTGGTGGGATTTCTAGAAACATATAGTGTGGATGCTCCTCACAATTTAGGAGAAGCAGGATTTGTTTCCCTCCCTTCCTGCAACGCATATGTGGGACCCCTAACGACCTCAGAAAGAGAAAGGACTGAAGGCTGACTATAACCTTTGCCTAATCTTGTATTCCTCTTAATTCATTCTTACTGTCCTCTGCATGAAAGTGGCTGCTGTGTCAGTGGGGACAGGAAGACTTTAGGCAGATGGTTACTGGAAAATGGAGACAGGCGACAGGTAACTGAAACAGGGACAACTGCATGATGACTTGCACCACTGTTGGTTCTGCGGCCAGAGCTCCTGAAATTCCTCTGGCTCTGGTTGTCACAGACACAGCCATGTGGTCCCCGTGAGGGTGAGGAGGGCTCCAGTCCAGCGACATTAGCCGCAGGAATCCACACATGCTCTCAGGAGTGGCAGCACAGAGCCGGCCAGGGGCCTACTGGGGGCCTTGTTTGTAGTCCTCTTTAAAGTTGCAATCGAATGGCAGGAAGCAGTTTTGAAGCCTCCTTTGAGCAATTTTATTGTCTGTTCCCTTTGCCACAGAAGGGTAACGCTGATAAAGTGCGAAATAATCCACTTTTGTATATTTCATTGGAAAACATTAAAATTTTAAATACTTACTTTATAGCCCTGATAAAGCATGACAGGGACTCAGCGCTGGCCTCCCTGCACTCCTCTGGTGGGTGGATTTGAGTTGCTTGGTTTTTAACAGCACGCTAAGGGACTGTCACTGGCCTGGATTCCACCCCCAGGCCATGACTCACTGACTGGAGAGAGTTACTACTCCTGGGAAGCAACAGTTTCATATATTTCCAGGGAAGAGGCTGGGCCCAAGATAGAAGTGGAATCTAGTTTTTCAGTGTCAACTGGAGGAATCAATCATACTTATTGGGAAAGAACAACACAGATGGAAGTGGATCCCAGATTGGGATGGGAGGAACCCAACAATATAATTATTTAACACTTTGGAATATTCATCTGTCTTTTTTTAGGGTAACGATTAGGTCTTATTCATCTTTGTATGCCCAATGTTTTGTGCAGTGCTTGGCACATAGCAGGTGCTCAATAAATATTTATTTATTTATTGCTGAATAAGTAAATGAATGAAAATGCAAACTGAGTAAACCTCGAATGGAATTGCCCTGTATGTTAGTTTCCTCGAATTTATGTAAGGAAGCATTACAAACTATGACTTAACCAACAAAAATTTGTTGTCTCAGTTTTGGAGGCTATAAATCTGAGATCAAAGAGTCAGCAAATTTGTGCTTCCTCTGAAGGCACTAGGGAACTATCTGGCTCAGGCCTCTTTCTTTCCTTCTGGTAGTTCCTTGGTTTTTGACAGTGTAACTCCTGTTTTTACATGGCATTCTTCCTGTGTGTGTGTACTGTCACATGCCAAATTTTTTCCTTATCCAAGGACACCCGCCATATTGGATTAGGGGCCCACCCCATACCAGCATGACTTCATCTTAATTTAACTAATTATATCTGCAATGACTATTTCCAAAAAAAGTCACATTCTAAGGTACTGGAGGAGGTTAAGATGTCAACATATGAATTGGAGTTATGCACAATTCAATGCATAACGCCTCCTTTCTTGTACATTCAGGAGTGGAATTTTATTATAAAAATATTCAAAGAGCACTCATGTGATAGGTACTTTCCTGGATGTCAACAGATATGGGTTCTGAACTCCATTCAACCATTAACCACTGGTGTGAATATAAACAGGAATTTCATTTCGGTTAATGAGAAGGCTGAGATGTTTGATCTTCAAGGTGCTTTTTAGCTCAAACTTTGTATAATTTTCTTAGCCATTCATTTGAAACACACCTCTTATATGGCCCTTCCTTAGTGTTCCTTGCTTGTTGCTGCACATTTAGATTAGACTTTCAGAATTCTATAGTAATGGAGTCCAGCAATGTTTCTTTAAATAATTCAAGAACTTGGTCTTCCTGCTTCAGAGGCCAATGTCCTGAACTCATAAAGTCAGGCACCATGTCTGTTTCTCTTACTGCTGAATTTCAATAGCTAACATAGTGCCTGGCATTCAATACTCAATAATAGTAAACACTCAATAAATATGTGTTGAATAAATATTGAATGAATGAATGTACTTATTTCAAAATTATTTCCATAAATTTGTCAGCTAGGTTCAACTCCATATATGTTTAAATATTTCCTCCTCACTATTCACATTTCCCTGTAATTACCAATTCCAATGTAACTTAGAGCTCAAAAATCTCATGTTTAATGTCCATAAATCAATGGTTGTCTATAGATAAAATAATTTCAAGGTATCTAAGGGATTATGTGGAATATTTAGGGCACTGTGAAGAAATCAACATACAGGAAACACAGTCATTGTATAAAAACTTGCAGGAAATGACACATAAATTTCCTTCAGTGCAATCTGGTGGAGAAAATTAGCACCTCTCCATGGGCTTTTCTTAATAAATCTTACAGTCTCTATTTCTGTATATATTTTAGATCATTTTATGAAATAGGAGACTGATGTATATATGATATAAAGACTATAAGTGGAAGGTTGAGAATATAGGAAGCATTAATTTCTGTGTTACCGTGATGATATTTGGGCACAGTGGATCATGTATGGTAGTCACAGAAGGTGCATGTGAAGAGTCAAGAACAGTGCTCTACGAATAATAAAATTTATAAACTTTTTTTGTTATTATTATTTAAAGCCCCAAAGAGATTTGGGCTTTTATATAATTTTCAGGGCTTTGACATTATTTCTTTATTTTTAAGACTTGAGATTTAAACTTGCCCTAGGAAAATGGAGGAAGAGGTGTTATTTTTGCAGCTACTGTGTCACATGTGGTTAATCCAAGAGACCTCAGTACTGTCCCATCAATCCCACCACCAACAGGGGGACTTTCAGAGGACATAACCTGCTAAGAGCAATAACAAGCAAAATGTATGAAGTAACCTAATTCTAAAAGCATTTTAATAATTGGAGCGAGAATTTTAAGTTAGCGGAATAGAAACCAAGGAGTATTTCATTCCTCCTTCTATTTCCACCTAACCCAAGTAACCCCTTGCTAGTCAAACTGCAGTAACCCATTTACTGGGAATGGGGAACTGTTTGAAAAATCCTATAGGTACAGAGGTGCCTTCATCTTCCTGAATAGTAAATGGAACAACACTCTTCCAATGACAACGTTAGAAAATTATATCTAGTTTAATTTTTCTCCTACATCCTGGTTTCATTTATGAAACTCTTCCATTCTCCAGGGCTGCCGCTGAAATCAGGAAAGCCTTTCTGCCAAAGAAGAAAAGGTTTCCACGTGACAGAAATACTGTTCAGAGTGATTGATTTAAAAGTGCTGAACTCATATTCAGAGTCTGAAATCCAGGAACCACCAGCTGGGCTGGGATTCAAAATTACAAGGCTGGAGTGAGTTTCTGAGTTGTGATGCATTAAGCAGTGGGGGCAATTGCTTTTCTCACCTATCTCACAAGGGATGGAGGAAGGGAAACATTTAAGAATTAAGAAAAGAAATCTTCGGACTGTTGAGTTACTGCATCTTGCTCTGATAGAGGCAGAATCACAGTTTGCATTTAGTAGGGAAACTTCGGTGAGGAATTTAATAAATCTTTTGGTAACTATGAATTGTTTGAAAGGGGAATTGGAGGAGACTAAACAAATAATAGAGGAGGAAAACCGTATAGATCAGTCACTTTACTAAGGCTGGACCTATGAAATATGTAGGTGGCTGAGAGCATAATGCACCTATTTGAAACAAGCAAAGCATTTCCAGGGTGTGAACTAAAAGGAGATGGTCTACTGGAAAACATATCATTTGAATATTCTGCAAGAAACAGTAAGCATGAACAATGGTGCTAGGAGATTAAGACATATAATGTTCACTTACTCTTTTAATATGGGTACTGTGGTTTTTAACAGATGAATTTATCAGCGGTCTGTTGTTTCTTCTTTTTTCCTTACGCATGCCAAGCTATTTCCTTGCAAGCCATTTTAAATAAAAATATTTTTAAAGGGGACACAATGTTAAAGGAGATGTATAAATAAGACAAGTGTTAATTACAGTGTCTAAAAAGAATGTCTTTATCCTGTAAATCGCAGCCCAACTGTTTACACAGGGTGAGAGCGCTCCATTCTGGAGCTGCACTTTCCATCAAGTCACGGAGTGTAAATCTAGGCAATAAATGATCAGAAGGTACTGTACTGTGTAACTTGTACAATGTTCATAAAACAAATTAATGAACAAATAAATATCCTCTGATGGATGACCTGGCAAAAGTATATCTCACAAAAATGCCTTCGTCTTTTGTTGGGGAGAATGGCACGGAAGTGACATCTCTTTGAACAGTGTGGCTGGTCTCAAAGAGATTAATGTTTGGAAAGTAATCTTAGTGCCTGATCTGAGAGCCTTGACATCGGCCAAACCACTGTGGCTGTCAGTGGGGGACCTGCCTGTGGCAAGGACATGGGAATCAAGCTAGACTCTCACCTTCTGGTCACAAAGCCACCAACCCACTTGAAATTCTCAGAGACTGAAGTATTGATTTGTATCCCCAGACAGAAGTTTGTGGGGCTTCATTCTGAGTAGAAGTAACCCTATAAGCTCGAAAATCTGTAAAGGAAGATGACTTTCCTTAAAGAAATGCTCAAAAAAAAAATGAAAATGCCAGTTACTGTCTCCCGAGTTTGGGTGGGAGGGTATACACATGTCCTGAGCCAGATTTGCTGAGCTGACTTCACAATGAACACCCCTCTCGTGATGCTCATTTGTCGGGTAGGCATATATGATGGCTCTATAGTCCTCAACATGAAGTCTAAATTCTGTGGTGTGGCCTTTAAGATCCTGATTAATACGACTGGGTTTCTCATCCATGATCAAGTCTCAGCAATTCCAAATGGAAATATTTCTACTTTTTCCTCCCTTTCTACATCATCTCTGGCTCTTCCAACTCTTATTCCTATTTTCCTCTCCAAAGTTTTGTGCATACTGCTTCTTCCTTGGCCTTACATTTACCCTCCTTTCCTCCTCTGGGAATACATTCCCAGTCCATCCTACAAGGTACAAATTAAGCCCTCATTTCTCGGTGAAGCTTTCCCAACTGTTCCATCCTGTGATGATTTCTCCATTATTTGAATTTTTGGATTTAGAACTTGACAGCACACTGAATACCTTTTCTTGTAATTGTTTGACTTCTGTTTGTTTTACTTTCCAAAGTACTTCTAAGACTTTCAGGTCAGAGACTGTCCTATACAAAGCCACTGCACTTCATGTGAATATTTAAAATAGGCAATTTGAAATAGTGCAACTTAAAATATTAATAACACCTATGCACAAAGTTTGAAATAATTATTTAAAAATTAATTTATAATTTTAAAAAGTCATCAAGAATCTTACAACTTCAAAGTTTTATGTTTTAGCCTCATAAAAGCATCTCTTTAGCTGCTAAACAGAAATATTCTTATTCTGTCAGTATCATTTGAGCCACGCTTCTATTTATCTGAAACTTTTCATAAGTTGTTTTGGTAACTATTTTGTGGTTATTTTAATTTCAATATAATTATCATTTTAAAATTAAAATCTATTAAAAGTGAATCCAATCATTTGTCAACATTAATACTAATAATTAGTACTAAAGAAATATGCACCAAATAAATAACTTTGAATTGGAAGTTAGATTTGATAAGAAGATATCAAGAAAGCCAAATAGCCACCATAATGTACCTTGAATCATTTGGGACAAAGACCTCTGTGAAATTTTGGAGAGAGTATGGTGAACAAAATAGGCAACGTTAACATTAAATACATTTTAGTATTCTCAAAAACTGTAAAATAATCCAGTCAAGAATGATTTTTAAATGGAAAAAAAAAAAAGCCTCACCATGTGGTGTGGCTGTAAGATACCCTTAATCTTCCCCAAAGCTATGAAGGCCAGAGATATATGAATGAATTCTGGCATGCCAGGCCTCTGCTTTGTATTTCTCCCATTAATTATGTAAATTCTGAATTCTGGAGAATCACACACACCTTTCCTTCATTAGGTTGTTCCTTATAGCATAAGCTTACCAGATAAAATATAGGATGCCCAGTAAAATTTAAATTTTGGATAAACAATAAAGAAATAGTTGGTATAAGTTTTCCCTAAATATTGCATGAGATCTACTTATAATAAAAATATTCATTGCTTATCTAAACTTCAAATTTAACTGGGTGCCCTCTATTTTAGAAACTAGCTGAATGATTTATAATAATTAAAACACTATTTTGTGCGTGTGTATGTGTGTGCGCACAATAACCCAGTTCGAAAGATACTTAATTATGAGTCATCTGATACAGTCTTTCACCACCACTTCCTGGGCACTTAGTTGATACACATAATCTTCCCAAAGATCTTCATGATTCTTCCAACTAGAATCACTCTTTCATCTGTTGTCCAAATACAATTTGTGCTTTTCCTTGGGCACTGATTCATATATTCAACAAATATTTATTGAGCACCTACTAAGAGCCAGCCACTGTTCTAGGCTCGGGAGACTAGTAATGAACAAAATGGACAAAGATCCTGCTTTCATGGAGTTTACATTCAAGTGGCAGAAACAAAGAAATGGCCTACAAATTATATAGTTTGTCTGGTGGTGATAAATTATCTGAAGACAAATAAAGCAGGATAAAGAAGATGGAGGGTGGGGGTATGGAGTGGAGGTATCCTTCAGTAGGTGGTCAGGGAAGGCCACTTTGATAAAGTCCCAATTTAACGGACACCCGAAGAAGTAGGAGTGTGAGCTATGCAGATATCTAGGGTAAGAATATACAGGCAAAGGGAGCCTAAAAATAACAGAGTATGCTTGTTGTGTTCCATGAGTGGTAAGAAAGCCAGTGTGCCCAGAAGTGAGAGAGCAAAGTGGAGAGGAAGGGAGAAGAGAAGAAAGAGATAGCTTGGGGCCACATTCAAGTTATTTCTGAGTAGATCATACCTGGAATGCAAGACAGTAAACTCCTCTCTGGCAAGGACCATGAACTGGGGAATACGGGCAATACTGTTTGAATGTGAGATTGATGTGGCTGGGGCATTTATCTCTCTGTAGATTACAGCTCTGATTTAGTAGGAGGAAGGGCTGGGAATTGTTCTTTCACTGCTCCAGTTGGTTTCCTCCTAAACATGAAAGTTTGAATGATTAGAGTGCGTTTCCTACATCTGAGAGAGATGACCTTTTGCTGAAGCCACATCAGCCAGTGCATTATCTGTCTAGAATAGCTAAGAGAATTCTTGCTCCACAGTCATTGGTAATCCATATTTCTTTAACAGTACCCATAATTCTGCCTAAATCATAACAAATTAGAAGTAAATGTTTGCTAAACTGAGTTCTTGAGCCCCTCAACCTTTACTTCCATTCATTGGGTTGATGCTATTTGGTAACTACAAAAGCTTCATCAATTCAATAAGGATGGAAATTGCCCTATTTCACATGATACCATTTGTCGACCTGTTCTTCTCCCAGATGTGACATTGTTCCAGAGATTCTTCCAAATTTTTAACTCAAATTGCATCAAGTGGTTATCATGAATGGTCACTAGTGATACTTTCCTTCATCCAGTTCCTTTCTTATGCAGTGTTATCTCTACAGATGATGCTGCTGTTAATAGATAACCCCACACTGTATTCATCTGTCCTGGCATCTTCTGCTCATTACCAATATGCACATTTTTGACCGCAGAAACAAATAATAACATTTTGACCCCATCTGACCCCATTTATTTTTTTTGTGACTGCAAAATCCAAGTCTTGAATGCTTGTAGCAAGGTAACTGTCCTTGACCCATTGGTGATCTTTTTTTCTGCCTTCAAGACACACATTCAGTCCTCATGTTCTTTCCTGCAAATTCCAATCTCCTAATCTTTGAGCCAGAAGGTCTCCACAGTAATCCCATAACTTCCCTCTGTTGACGCATTCACTCTTATCCAGTGAAAATTCTTTCAATTTTTCCCTTCCCGTCTTTTTTCTCTGTATAATGTGGGAGCTCAATAAATATGGATTGCATGACTAGTGACTAGTTTGTATGTGTCACACTGTCTGATTTTCTTCATTTAACATTTCCTCAAGCACCACTTTCTTGCAGACACCTATTGTGAAGAACTACCTTTCCAAAGTGATCATCATTTATACACTTACTCATATTTGGCCAATATACTAAAGTTACAAACAAAGAGATGAGGTGGAGTTGAGTGATGAGTTATCAGAGAATGTTCTATGAAGTGAGGTCAATAAATGTCCCATTCAAATTTAAATTCACATTGTGAGTCACAAAATCTCTATTTCCTAAAAGTTTCCTGGTCTGTCCCACATGATAGATATTTAGCAGATACATTTAAAAAAGCCACCATGTCTCTAATCCACAAAGCTCTTTCTCTTTTGGTAACATTAGTAAAAGAAAAACACATTTATTTTCCTTGTTAAGCTTAAAACAACAGGCAAAGCAAGCTAAGGTTTCTTCCTGCTCTGCCGTGCCTCTCTTTCTCTTTCAGCTGAATTATAGTCTTACTATTACTCTGAATGAAGATTACAATGAACAGTTACCTTCAAGTAGACAACCAGGTTGGGATTTGGGGGGCCCATAACTGTTCCCCAGTGGTTAGTCCTTCCCTTTCTGGAAACACAGTCTTCAGATGTATTTGTTCTTCTACCCACATAGATGTTCCCCAAAACCATTCTGTGGTTCTTCTCCTTACTGTGTTTCTTCCTAAATTCTACTATGGCAATCTGGGCACACATCCAGCATCAGTAAATGAAAACCTCTTCATGCAGCCCAGCTTCAGCATTGCATACCAGCAGTTGAATGCTGTCTTTCCTGTCCCACATCCAAACGTTAGCATATACAATATCAATAAGCTGTTCCTTTCATCTTCTCAACACTGTGGAGGTGTTTATATTTGTGTGGGACATTTAAGCAATTCCAGCCAATGGGCTTTTACATCGGGCTAGGCCCCAGGCAGGGAGCAGCCTCAATTGGAAACAGGAACTGAAAGTGTTCTTGGTAAAATTCTGTATCTGCCCAAATGTAGCTGTCTAACTCAATGCCTGACCTTCTTTAAAAAGGTCATCCTCAGAATTATGGGGCAGTTTGATAAGCTGGAGTATACTAATTTATTGGACATTAAAAAAAGAGGAAATTTTATTATGGATTACTCTGCTTTCTTGAAAACTTTTTTTGTAATTAAAAACATCTGGAAGGCATTTTAATATATCATAAACAAGAGGAAATCCAAAGCACGTGACTTCTAAGAAAATGATGCAAATTGAATTCCTTGCCAAAATTTACTGTAATCTGTTTTCCTTTTTTTCCGGGGTGGGAGTTTGAAGGTGAGGGATTCAAGAAAGGAGAGCAAATGAGAACAGCATTGAGAATTCTGCAGAGAAACAGTCATTTCAAAATTCGTCTACTGCTATTTTTGGCCAGTGTTAGAAGACATTACACACTGGCAGAGTCTCTGAAATATATTTGGTTTCTTCTTAAAAATTAGTCATTGTACTGGTAAATTTCTTTCTGAAATAGGCAAATAATTACATAAACAGAAACTAAGTGTTCGTAATAAGAAGTAGAAGGAAACATCTTCCAGGGTGAACTTAGGTAAAAAACAAGCTATGCTTAGTACTTTATTCTTCCTCTTTATACCCATTTTTTATTTGGATAATAGCATAATACACGCAGTTCTAATATACAGCACCCAAAATTGATGTCTGCATACAACATTGCAAATGTTTCTCAATTTGTCTTTCATCAGATGGGCATAAGCTAGCTTACAATATAAATGATGTTATTTTGAGGACTTTCTTCTTTATTTAACCCTGGAGATAAATGGAAAATAATCATCAATCTCAGGAATTGAGTTCTTTTAATATTGTGGGTAATACACACACACACACACACACACACACACACACACACACAAACACTCCTCCGTAAAACAAACCTAACAGTAACAATGTGGCCAATGGTCACCTTATTTGGCTTCCAATTCTTGGATGGACACGATAATTTTATGAAAACAACTTTGATGCAGAGTATGTTTTAAACTATATAAATAGTTTATGAAAGCTCATTGAACTGCTGTAAATATGTACTTACACAAAGAAAGAATCAGTGGTATTTTTAAAGATGGGGGAACCTATTATTTTGCTGGACAAATTCCAGATTTGGTATTTTTTTAAAAAAAGCATGTGAACTGAAGGAAAACAAACGTCTGTTCAAATTGTAGCTTTGCACTTTATAGCAGTGACTTCTTTGAATTTCAAGCTCTTTGCCTCTAAAACAGAAGATTACTCATATTTTCTAAGAATTAAATGAGATAATACTTATGTATAAAGAATCTGATTCTGGAATATAATGGGACCTTGAATGATAGCTATTTTTATTATTGGTATTAAATGTATTATTATGCAAATAATTCCATAAAGAAAACAGCCAGTGGCAAGGCTATTTACTGTTCTAATTATTTTTCAGGAGGGTGCTATTCTGCTTTGCCTCTTTCTTTCTGCTCAAGAAGTTGATCAATTGATTGAATGATGAATTCATCCCTTCAGCACATTTTACCATGTGGGTGTGGGCCCTGCCTCTACCACTCCAGACACTGAGGCAGTAACCTTAGGAGGCTTAGATGTGGTCCTAACAGTCAAGGAGTTCTCAGTCTATGTAAAGTAACAACTAACTAAAAAACTTCCATTTATTTAGTGCCAGATGTTGTGAGAGATGCTGAAGATAAGAAATAAGCAAGACAAGCTTTCTGCTCTGCAAGAGGTGTTCAGGGCTGCATTTGTCCTTCCAAGCAAAGATAGAGGTAACTACTGGCCAACTGAGAAGGTCATCAGTGTTGACTATGGGAGTTGAGGGATGGATCAGAAGTCAAAGTATACTTTTATGTAATGTGGAAGATCGAAATAAAATTAATAAAAATCAGTATTTAGAGTTCAATTTACAAATATTGATAAGAAAGAAACTTGCTCATAGAAAAATGCTATGCATTAATTAAGTCCATTAAGGAGTGTATAAACCCTATTAGGAAGTTTACATTTTCCAGATAGTTGGAGCTAGTTATATGGGGTTTGGGGGTGGAGAGTAAGATATTCAAAGAGGATGGAGACTGAAACAAGAGAGACATGGTTCTACATTCCAACTCTGTAGTTTTTCAACATGAAGAATTGAGCCAGTTATATAACCTTTCTTAGCTTTGATTTCCTCACCTGCAAAATAAGAATAATATATATTCAGAGTTGCTGTGAGGATTAATGTTAATTTATATTAAGAATTTGGCAGATGGTAGCACTCAATAAATGATGTCTGTTATTATGGCCATTATTATTATCATCTTTAATTTAATTTAAAACCACTTTCCCTGCAATGAAAATACAATTCCTATCATTTATAAATTTACACACTTCTCCTGTTTTGATGTGGACATTAGCTAGTGTTTGGTCATTGGCCATGATATGTGTTGGAAGTTTTGATTATTTACTATTTTCTAAGAACTTTATTTTAAAAATGCTAAGTATAGCTCTTTCAAAACGACAGCCAGTGTTTTATAAAATTTAAGAAAAGCTAATGTGAAAAAGAAAGAATAATTTAAAACCCATATTTGAAGTAGATGATAGTGGATTATATCTACCACTCTCCTGATTCCTCTGTCCTTAATAGGAGCTCAAAGCAACAGTCTGAATAATACTCAACTACAGATTAGGTGAGTGAGAACAGACTTTTATTACAAGGGAAATCACAAGGCTAATTTGCACTGACTAGTTTAAACAACAGTCTACCAACTACACTAATCTGAGAAAATATTACACGGAGACAGAAATGGATGGGACCAGGCTAAGATAATGCTTTTTCTTTTCACATTCATATTTCAGAATCACGATATCTTAAAATAGGTTGTCAGATGGGTCAATGGTCCATACTATTTCATTTTATCACTAAATACCAAAAAAAAAAAAAGTTTATGGAATCTGCATGTTGAAATAGGCTTCCATAAGCCCAAATCTAATAGTTGTTAGTTACATGAGAGGCACGAATAACATTAAAACCTTCCATGAGAGAAGTATGTGTAGTAGACCAGGGATTCCATCATAAATATTGCTATGAAGAGTATGGTATAAAAAAATTAAAGCAATCAACTGCAGATAAAATATTAATGTTACAAAAACATGTGCTGTATTGAGAGAAAGATATGGGGAAGCAAAATAAGATGCACTAGTATACATAGAATATTAATAGCTGAGTCACCAATTTTGTTTAAGCCTGACATGTTATCTATTACCTTCATAGGATTCAGCATAGTCTTTTTCTCATTTTGGATCTTGGCCTATAGTGATATTCTTTAGATTGCAATATATACTCATATGGTTTACCAATTTGTATTGTCAACCAGTCCGTGTACGTACATTTTGAAGGGATATTTAGCTTTTGCTAGTGGAGCCATTTACAGATCAGAAAGTAAAACAAAGGGGAAACCTCTCAGTTTAACATTAAGAAATAAACAAAACAAAAACAAATAAACAAAAAACTCTCCAGAATTAGAACAAGGTAAGTATATTAGAACAAGATGAATATGCTCAATGATCATTAGCTATAACCTTATGCACTTAAGGATGTCAGTCACCATCTAACAGATAAAAAGTGTAAAAAATATTTAGAGATGTTACTCACACTGCCCATGTTAAAGTATTACAGCCATAAGAGGCTATCAGTAAATTTTAAAACAATGCCCAATTACTCCTCTTTCTCTGTGCTCAGTTACTGATACTATCTGCCAAGCTATAGTCAAACTCTGTAAATAAATAAACCAATAAAGCCCTTGAGGAAAAGTGCTTAACCTACAACACAGTGATTTTGTAGCTTGAAAAGAAAAACTTTGGAAAATAAACTTTTGCAGAATAATACTAGAAACTATATATTTATCCTTCTACCTAAGGTATTAAAAAAACACAGGCAATAAGGTTCGTTAATTTAACAGAATAATGTTGAACCAAACTGCGTACCGGTGTTATTTTGGAGAATAAAATGGACTTGGTCTGTGTTCTCACAGAGCTTATGGTCCACTATATTATCCCTAATATCCTTCTTATCCTTCTTTATACATTCAGGGAAGATAGATATTAACCAAACAATCATCCAACCATATAAACTCTGCCTAGAATGTAAAGAGCAAAGGTGTGCATGGTAGAAAATAATGCTGCAAAAGTAGGAAATCTGAAGTCTCGCATGTAAACTTCATCTCAGTTGTAGCCCTCAGTTTCCTAATGAGTAATATTACAGATGAGATAAAATTTCTGATTTCTTCCTGCATTATCACGTTATGAAAAATGAAAAAAATACTAATCTTTGAGAGAAAATGTTATATAAATCCTAGATATTCTCATTTATATCAATTTATTCAACACAGTTTGGTTGTATGCTCATGAGACTCAAGAAGAAACTCATCATGGTCCTGCTCACTTAAAACAGTAGAATAGGGCTTCCCTGGTGGCGCAGTGGTTGGGAGGATCCCACATGCTGCAGAGTGGCTGGGCCCGTGAGCCATGGTTGCTGAGCCTGCGCGTCCGGAGCCTGTGCTCCACAATGGGAGAGGCCACAACAGTGAGAG
Organism: Orcinus orca; assembly: GCF_937001465.1. Lineage (NCBI taxonomy): Eukaryota > Metazoa > Chordata > Mammalia > Artiodactyla > Delphinidae > Orcinus > Orcinus orca. Next base: position 135,542,514 of record NC_064559.1, on the reverse strand, counting down.
GCCCACGTACCGCAAACAAAACAAAACAAAACACAGTAGAATAAAATATATTCACTAGAAATCTTAATAAAAAGAATGATAATGATCATGTGACTATAGAAGGAAAATGAGATTGGGCTCTCAGATGATGGAAAAAGACCATTTTGACTGGAGAAGTGGTCAGTAGGCTGAACCTTGACATATAGGTAAGATGTAGGTTTGTGAAAATGGCAAAGAGAGAGTTCAGGAGGAAAAAACTAGGCAAGAATCAAAAAGGCCCTAACATTTGGTCAGTTAGACAATCTATCCTCCAGGTTTTCCCAGGTACTTATGATCTAGACATAAGCTAGAAGCTCAGGATCCTGAGCTATGTGACAGGAACACTGAGAGACAGGCTGCAGTGGGACTGACAGCTAGATTATGGCTGATCTTGACTGAAAATTAATGAATCTTCACTTTGGTAAGCAAAGATAATCACTGAACTTTTTACTGTGATCACAGCTCTTCCTTGGGAAGATTAATTTCGCAGTTTTTTGCCGAGTTGGTAAGAGATAAGGCAAGGCCTACAAGAAATAGGTTAGGAGAAATGGAAATGGGAAGGTTTGGAGTGATCTAAATATTAGAAGACTGAGTAGTTGAATTACTTAGGGGGTGAGGAAAAGAAAATAATCTAAAACCACCCCCATGTTTCAAGCTCAGTTTACTGAGGGAATATGACAGTCAGTGGTGTGCTAGAAAATGTTCAACAATCTGCTTGAACAAGAGAAAGAAAGAAAGAAAGAAAGAAAGAAAGAAAGAAAGAAAGAAAGAAAGAAAGAAAAGGAGAGAAAGAACAAAAGAAGGAGAGAAAGAGAGGGGGAAGGAGGAAGGGAGGAAGGGAGGAAGAAGAAGAAGAAGAAGAAGAAGGATGAGGAGGAGAGGAAGGAGAGGAAGAAGGAGAAGAAAAGGAAGGGGAAGAGGAAGGAGGAGAAGAAGAAGAAAACAAAGCCCTGATTTGTAGCATTTGCCATTATCTGTGGTGTAAATGCTTCCACTATGGCCAACCTCAGAGTTGGGAAGAGATGCACACAGTGAACCCTCATATGCTGGTAAGAGCCAGGTCTAGCACATGGCTGCCAGTCATGGACACAGAGGAATGAAGATGAGGAGATCCAAAAAGGGAGCTGGGAACTTCAACTTTGGACACATTGAATTGGCAGGAATTACTGGGAGTATCTAAATGGCAATATTCAGCAAACAGTTGGAAATGCTGGATTGTAGTCCCGTGGTGAAATCAGCCATATATATAAATGATATTAAAGGTAAATAAGATTACCTAGGTAGAGGATTCAGGGAGAGAAAAAATAGAAATAATGACAGAATCTTAGAAAATATCTGTATTGGGGAAGCAAGGGGAGGCAGGAAAAGAATAGTCTGGAGAGGTAGGAGGCAAATCAGAAGAGTGCTAGAAGCCAGGAGTGCTAGAAACCAAGACACACATCTTAAGAGGGCTTGGCTAAAGTGCCAAGGGTGGGAGGGAGGTCAAGGATAATTACATTGAAATAAAAGTCTTCGAGATGAGTCTCTTTAGGTGGCTGGGACCCTGGAGGATGCAGTTTCAGCAGAGCTGTGGGTTGATAGAGAGTTTCCGCAGTGTATATCTTCTCATTCTCTTAATATGTTTGACAGTGAAAGGAATGAGAAAAGATGAAACAGTAGCATCTTTTTTTTTTGAGTTATTATTATTTTAATGGAAATTTAGCTGCAACATTAGAAGAAAAACAAACTTTCATAAGTCTCGTGAGTAGCAAAAATGGCTTTAGTCCAAAGTTAAAAGCTTGTGAGCCCCAATGGGGCTGACCCTAGGGCTGCCCATTATTTGCTATGAGCCTCGCTTAGTCAGACCATTTGGGAGAAGAGAGACTCTCATGGGCAGCTGTGACCAAGCAAACAGAAGCAGTGGAATGAGTCAACATGAATCACATGAAGAGGATGAATATGACAAAGGATTTGCTTTAAGGAAAATATGGGGGTGGGGAGAATGAGGGAGACAATGCCAAGAACAAATATCTGAAAAAATACATTTTTCTAGAATGACTTGTGTTGTTCAGCCAGTTTAAAGCTTAACATAACAAAACTGTCTTCTGAGCCCACAATTCTTATTATTTTCCAAGTTGTTCCCCACGTTGTTTTCTTCTTGCCTGGAATAGATGATTTCCTCATTACCCCATTTCCAGATTCTACCCAAAATAGTAAGTCTAGCCCATCCTACTTCCTCCTTAATGTCTTCTCTAACTCAATATTTTCAAGATGCTCAGATAGACTACACTGTGTTGTCTATGCAATGCATAATAAAGAACAATAAATATCTATTAAGTACTTATTACAAGCAGTGTGCATGTGTTGACACAGTCATTCCAAGTCTTGTACAGTATTCTGATTATTTTATGTATGCATCTGGTTACTTACATTTGAAAAGTTAGGATCTTATATTTTCCTTTTGTAAACTTTTTTTTTTATATAAGGCACAGTTATAGGCTGGTTAAAAAACTATTAACTGATGCTTGTTGAATTGGATTGAAATTAAAAAAAAACAAAAAAATTTTCACTGAAATCTTTATGTGTAGTATAAGATAGAAACTCTTGTATAGCTGAAGATAAACTATAGTGTATCTTTGTTTAAAACACTTTGTTTTTAAAAGTAGGTTCTGGAGAAAAGGAATGGTTCTTCTAAGAAATGAATTTGGAAACAACTGGAAGATAAAAGTAATTTATCAATATCATCAATTCAACTCTAACAGGGAAAAGACTTTTTGAAATAAATTAATTGACCCTCCCCCTATTCAGCCAGAGGCATACATTATTTGAGGCAGGATTTGGATTATTAAAGCAGGAATACAAAGAGGAAAGAAAAAGTCAGTGTTCTAGGAAGGTTGTTGTTTTTTATTTTTTATCAGTGTGTAGTGAGACAAAATTTATAAATAAGAATTGGTGGCAAAAGAAAGGGGCTTTCTAAATTCCAAGAACAATTCACCTATACAAGTTAAATCTTGGAGGTATGAAAATATGTTTTAGTATATAGAGAAAAAGAAAACTTAATGTAGGGAAAGCTCAACTTCAACAAAAGAAAGCAAAGGATATAGTCCTGATACTGATTCTGAGAGAATTTAAGGAGAGGAGACAAGAATCCTAATTTTGTGTCCTGGCTTTCCCCTGAGGAAGTTGCAAGAGGTAAGAGGGAAGGATTGAAAAAATTGTCTGTACATGATGTTTCAGATATAGCTCAGGAAAATTACAGACCTCTGAAGAAAATACCTCAGGTCAGAATGATGATGGCCACAAGATGCCATCTAAGATGTTTCTAGGATGTCCTTTAAAAATTGCTGTCCTAGAAGTATTTAATCAGAGGAAAGTCTTGAGAAGGACCTTCACAGGGTGGCTTACATCAACATCGGGGTAACCTCTATAGAGGAGAAAGGGCTGCATGACATACTGAGGCAGAGAGGAAGGGATAGTAGGGAAGAGATCTAGATGTTCCCTTAAGAAAGTACAATAGGAGGCACAAGAACATAGTTGAATTGAGAAGCAACAGATGTTCAATGAGATCACCATGGTGAGACTAGGAGTAGATAAAAGGATGCTGACCAGAGGTACTGTAGAATCAATGAGAGCTGAGGTAAGGCTGATAGGCCAGTGAAAGCTGAGCTGGATATATCTTTGAAATTTACAAACCATGAATTTCAGCAGTGGCATTATGTTCATCTCCCCTTCAAGACCACCCCCCCAATAAACCCAAAAAACAAAAAAAAAGCAGTATTAACAACAATACAGTGGGCACTAGTGTCAGATGGCTAGTGACTAAAGAGACCAGACTGGCTTTGTCACATCATAGAGCAGCAAAGATATGAAGGACAACATGAAGACCTTCTTCCTTTTTGCAAGGTGGATACAGAAGCTTCTCCATGAACCTAGACACCATCTCGAGGAAAAAGACAGAAAGAAGAGAAATACCACTAAGAAAAACTTGCCTTTAAATTAACTGAATATTTACCCCAAGACTTTGTTTAAATGCATGAGTCTGGGATTCCTTTAATTACCAAGTTTAAGTTTTTATTCACTGATACCCAACAGGATGGAGAGCTTGAACATTTAGATTAGTCATGGCAAATGAATGGCAACATTTCTTTTTGCACATTTTGACTCACAGACTACACATTTTAATACATAAACTAAGAGGAGAGTAACAAAAATGTTGAAAAACATGGTTTTCTTCAAACCATTTTTTAAGTTGCCACAATATTTTGCTGTCATTTTTTCATTTACAGTCAAAAGTAGATAAAGAAAATAACTGAAGACAATTTTTTCTTTGTACAAGAAAGTAGTCTACGTAGAGAGATCTGAATAGAAATGGTAAAGCAAGGCACAATCTCACAACACAGGATTAAGCTATTAAGACTAGTGCTACTGCTAGGAAACTGAGCACAATCCACATTTTCAACATCTGAAGCATTACAAATGAAGGGAAAAACTTTCTTTTCTAAAACAAACAATGATTAAATAAAATAAATTAAAGTTTATTAATAAAGGTATAGTATCTAGAAAGTTGTGTTTATTTAAATCTTGATCTAAAATTGTGTCCTTCTTTTGATATACTATGGAAATATTAAAATGCAGCAATGTATCTATTACTTATTTTAACAGATGTTTTATTTTATAAGAAAAAGCTTAATTGAGGGAAAACATATACTATATGAAATTCAGAAATTTATGACTGTACATTGCCTTATAGAATGGACTCATATTCATAAGCCAGACATCATCAATAACCTGTTGGCAGATACCCAGACAGGAGATGCAGTTTTAGGGAGGAGTCCCAAAGCTGTTAGGTGGCAACAGATACCACATTAATAAAGACACAATTTTACAAGTAATCTGTATATGATATTGAGATTATCATAGAAGTTGAAGAAACCTTGTCAATTGAAATTTGAGTTTTTTTAAATATAAAAATAAATCTGCATGGAACTATTTCTTTCTGGCTGAAAACTGTTAGTTTATTAAAAAACAAAATTTTGGTATAGTTACTTGGAAGACATATATTTACTATTGCATGGTGCTTTCCAATGCTCTTGAAAAAGTCATTCATATTTATTGTTATATTATTTTTCTGAAGAATTACCATTGTATAGCTCAGCAAATACCACATAATACCACAAATTTTATAATAAAAATATTAAAATAACTTGATAGTTGTATCTTCTTATATTCTCCCTCCCAATCTATGTTTATTTGTTTAAAAAAAAAAAAAACACTAAGAAGAATTTTGAAGATTAAATTTCCCACAGTTGTGCCTTTGGTGAAGAAATGTTATAAAAGTGAAAATGCAAACATTAAAAGAAGATACAAATGTGTAATATGGATATACAAACATAATTAATGTAATCAAAGGAGAAGAAATAAAAACAAAATTTCAAATTTTTGCCCTCTAACTTTGGCAGAAAGTTGTTTGTTTTGTTTTATTATTAATACTCATGCTTGCCACTGGACAGTAAGAGAGAAACTCTCATCCACAGTTGATGGAAGCACAATTTGGTGCAATCTTTCTGTAAATCACTTTGAAAACATGTATGGAATGTCTACAAATGTTCATAGAGTTTGAACCACAATCTCCATACCTGAGAATTTAACCTAAAGATATAGAGGTATGTCAGGGAATCATATGCAAGCACTTTCACTGGATATTTATTATAAGGGAAAAATGGAAATACGCTAAATGTCCAAAGATAAGAAACTGATCAAATCAATACAGAACTCTTTTTGCTTGCCCAGTTTAAAGATGGCAATATGAGCTCCTGAATTCATTTCTCCACTTGCCTACATCAAACTTGACCCAAGGGGCCATTTCATTCCAGGATTAATCCATTTGTTAATGATGTAGTATGTTGTTCATTAAGAACATTTTCTAAGGGTATATAAGACAACAGAAAATGCTCACCATGAAAGTTTTTGTTAGTGTGCGTGTATTCGGGAGGGGGAGGGAAATAGTCCAAAATGCTAATAGAGTTAATCTCTCAGTGGTAAAATTTTCTTCTTTAACTTTTCTCCTTTTGACTTTTCTTCTTTAACTTTTCTGAATTTTACAAATTTTCTACCATGAAAGTTCATTAGTTTTAAAATCAGAAAAAAGTAGATGATTAACACTGAAGACAAAATAAGTCCTGAAAACATCATATCTGTTATAGTTTACAAATAAAATTTGTTTCTCCAAATTCACCTGTTTGTCAACAATATTCTATTAAATATTTTCATAAAAATAGAAATGAAGTTCCAAAACTTTCAAAAAATAATGTTAGACTTCCATCCCCAAATCATGAATAATAAAAATAGCATTTCACATTTTTATAGTAATCCACATTTTTCAAAGCAGTTGCATTTATATGAATCATCTCTCTCTTCTCCCTCAACCTGATTTGATTATAGAATCAGATAATCTAAGCTGGAAGGAACCCTAGGAGCCAACCAATTGAAATCCTGCTTAGAGCAAAGGAATTTATCATAACACCCCTGAGAGAGGCTTTTTTTCAACCGTATGAATGTTTCTAGAGCTCATGACACCAGAAGGCTTTTTGATTTTCTGGACAGTTTTGGTTGTTTTAAAGTCCTTATATTAAATGAAAACAAGTCAAAAGAAAGCAGTGGCTACTAATTCTGAACTTTCTTATGTAAAAAATGCATTGGCCATTCCCAATCCTGGGCTTCTATTTTTCTAAAAGTGTGGTCCACAGACTACCTGCATGAAACCACCTGAGAACTTCTTTTGAAATGTAGATTTCCAAGCCCCACCTGACACCTTCTGAACCAGGATATCTGGAGGTAGAGCCCTGAATATACATTTTTCACTAACTTCTTAACTGATTCTTGGATGTCTGGGTGGGTAGAAGGCCCTACTGGGAAGGAATAGCCCTTTTATTTGCTTGCTTTGGCTTGGAGATGGCCATGTGAGCTCCTGAATTCAGTCCTCCATTGGTCAACATCAAACGGGACTTGAAGGCCGTTTCCCTCCAGTGTTACTCCCCCTGTAAACTATCACTCATTCAACATCCATCATTTACTGTGTCAGTCACTACTCCATAAGCTGAGTACACAAACAATAAGTACATGTGGTCTCTCCTGGTAATGAGCTCATTGCCAGGCACAGCACAGCATCCTGTGGTCTACCTAGCTGACAATGGTTGACATTTCCTGGTATCAGGATTTGATTATTCTTCCTTTATTACATTCTTCTGGAAGATAATTCAATTGGGAAGTTCCTGTCACAAGAATAGATACTAGGATTTACTTTTCAAAGAATTGGGCTCTGGTGATTAGAACCAATCCTTGCCCCTTTATTTTGGAAATTAGTCCCAGTTATATTCTTTTTAAACTGAGGTGAAATTCACATAATATAAAATTAACCATTTTAAGGTGAACAATTCAGTGACATTTAGTACATTCATAATGTGCAACCACCACCTCTATCTAGTTCCAAAACGTTTTTATAAACCCAAAAAGAAACCTCATATCCATTAGGCAGTTTCTCCCATCAACCCTCTACTTCGAGAATATTTTTAATAGTTTCTTTTCTGTTTAACTTTTCACACCTCTTACTCCCTGCCCAGTTAAGGCTTTTTAATGCTAAAAGATTGTTTCTGGGTCCATCAGTATTTATTCCGTTTAGTGTTCTATATTATAGGCAGCTAATATCATCTCATTTTTGTATTTCTATAATGAACACTTAAGTTCCAGACTGTCTGATGTATAAATCTTTTTTTGTGATAGCTATAGCATAAGCCATTTTAACTGTGAAAGTAGTATATATGTGTTGTGAACATTTAAATAATGTATAAATACAGTAAAAATGAGAGTCTTTCTTAAGTACCCCTACATTTACCAGAGTACGGTGTGGCATTCCAGATTACTTCTTGATTCAGCTGAATGTATATACCCCTCCCTGAAATTATATCAGATTAGTCATATCATTATATCATTAATCAGAGTTTTACCACTTGTTCATTTATTCTATGTTTTATCTATTCATTCATTCTTGAAACCAGTATTTATTGGATGCTTATTAGATGCCAAGAATTCTTTTAGGAGATGGGGATACAGGGGTGAATAAATATCCGTGTCAGCATCTGTCAGGTCATTATTTGAGATAAATATACATAATTCCATCATATAGATGTTCCATAATTTCACACAACTCATTTAATCATTCTCCTACTAATGGACAGCTAAAATTCTTTTAACCAACGTTTGTTAAATAGCTATCGGATACCAAAGGCACTACACTGAGATGAGAAGTACATTTGTTTTTTTTTGCGGTACGCGGGCCTCTCACTGCTGTGGCCTCTCCCGTTGCGGAGCACAGGCTCCGGACACGCAGGCTCAGTGGCTATGGCTCACGGGCCCAGCCGCTCCGCGGCATGTGCGATCCTCCCGGACCGGGGCACGAACCCATGTCCCCTGCATCGGCAAGCGGACTCTCAACCACTGTGCCACCAGGGAAGCCCTGTTTTTTGTTTTTATAACCGAAATATGAATTAAGTAATGTTCAGCTTTACTTTTAGTATCAAGTTAACCTCTTTTGTATTTGAAACAAAGTTAGGTTTTTGAAGAAGGTGTGGGTAAGGCAGACTCAATCATTCCAGCTATGTGCCCAGGAGTATGGGAAATACATTGACCCCACCTAAAATATTGTACAGCAGAAGAAATAATCAAAATAATTAAAACCTTCCAAGCAAAGGTACCAACCATTCAAATGGACACCTAACCAATGAGAACAGATATAGTATATATAAAAAAATGGATGCCTACCAGCTTAGGTATACGCCTTGGTATATACACTGTAAGGATATCCAATCCTCAATTCGATTGAGTCTTTTCTGCACCTTTTTGTGGTTTGCTTGTCTGTTTTGTTTTGTGGGAAATGGGCAATATTTGTGCTTTTTCATTTACATATTTGGCTATGTAGAAACCCCAGGGAATGAATCATTCTGGATAGCTGAAAATTTTAATCATTTTTGATGGAAATCTTTCTAAAATGGATTTCACACTTCCCTGCCTTCTTAAACAGAGTGGATGGAATGTAATTAATCTTTTTTTGATGACTTGGTTTTATCATTATGAACATTAATGACTGTGCTGTGCTATCCAGAGATGACGTCCTAGACACTGATTGTGGTATGCAGGATGGCCTGTGGTCCTATTAGTCTTTATGAATATTTGCATCTAGGTTATAGTCTCCCTTTACTGGTAGACCCCTAGTTGCCATTCTCACTGCTGACAGTAAAGCAGCACAGGTAGGTACAAAGAGGTAGGCTTAGAAGGAAGAGAAAGCTATGTTTAGATCCAAACTCTTGATTTGAGTGCCAATTACACTTTTAACCCAGTTTCTTTATCTGTAAAATGATCACAGCAACTCACCTAATACAGACGTAATAAGCATTAAATAATGGGTCTTAAGTGTAGTGAAAAATAAACCAATGTTAATTCCTGTTCCCTATCAGTGTGCTTACTAATAAAAATGCATTTTGCAATTTTTATTCTGCTGTGGAACTGGAAGCTGGGTGGTAAAGTTGAAAGACTTACATGCAAATGCAGATTAATGAGTTTTTTTGGGTGTAAGATACCAGTACTCTCAGTTTTATTCCATATAGACTTTGTGACATTGATATTGGATGCTTAGATATACTAGTTACTTCTTAACTCTTAACGATGTAAGAAGAATGCTGCCTCCATAAAATAGAGTTCTGGAGGAAAAAAATGCAAATTGGGTATTTTGAAATCCACACATGATATGGAAAATGTTTTAAATCTGTATAATTATTCTCTTCTACGTTATGAACTTGGTAATTTTTAGAAAAAATATTATTTTTAAGATGTGATCAACTATACTTACCAAAGCCCTACCACATACCAGGTATATTTCTAAGTTTTGGATTTATCTCAGAGAGAGAGAAAAAAAAAGATAAAATCTCTGTCCACATATAGCTTCCAGTTTAGTGGGAGAGATAGAAAATAAAACACATAGATAATAAAATATGTAGTGCATCATTTTATATGTCCTTGAGAAAAATAAACTAGGAGAGGGGATATATAAAGCCAGGGAGTCAGCAGAGAGATTCAATTTAAAATACAATGGTTAATAAAGACCATGGAAAAGATGACATATGACGAAAAGCTTAAAGGAGAGAACCACTGATATATTTTGTTGGAAGGCTCTTTCAATAAGAGGGAATAGTAAATACAAAAGGAGGCCAGAAAGAACCTGTTGTGTTCATGAAATAGAAAGGAGTTCCAGAGACTGGAACAGAATAATTCCGTCAGATGGTAATGAGAGCTAAGGACAAATGTCAAGTGCAAAAAAGGTATTAGGAGTGTCTGGGATGAGGTGGTGGGTGATATTGAAGTGCAACTTTAAATAGGTAAGATGACACACTTGAGAAAGTTGGCAAGGGAGCAAGCCTTACAGGTTCTGGAGGTAATAGCCTTCCAGGCAGAAAGAATAGCAAGTGGAAAGGTTCCAAGGCATATGTGTCTGGGTAGTTCAAAGAACAGGAAGGAGACCTGATAACTAAAAAGGAGTAACCAGCTTGGAGTGTACTTGGAGATGATGTTAAAGTGATAGCCAGAAGCAAGATTATACAGTGCCTTAGGCCATTATAAGATATTAACTTTTATTATGGTTATAATGTGAGGCCACTGCAGGGTTTTTAGCAGAAGAGAGTGGCTTTTCATTTGTTTGTTTCATTTTTCATAGCAATTAGATTATTCTGATTACTGGATTTTGAATAGCCTGTAGGTGATTAAAGGACAAATTAGGGAGAACAGCTAAAAATAATCCAGGAAAGTCCTGGAAAAAATCCTGCAATAATCCAGGAAAGACATGATGATGGCTTTCATGAGGTTATTTGTGAAAGAGATGGAAAGATGTGGTTGTATTCTGGATATATTAAAAGCAGAGCCCATAGCCCACTGCCCATGGAATATCAGAGGAAGAAAAGAGATAAAAATGAAGTAAGTAAAGAAGTAAATTGAGAAAATAAAAAGAAAGATATACTTTCAAAGAGGTGGTTACTTCAGCCAAGAGTTATATTTCTATGTGAAACAACTGAAAAACTGGATAGAATACATGAAATAAAATCTTTCAAGATATTTAACATTAATAATGAAAGATGAGGATTCTTTATTTTTTAATGATGGTGATAACTCCCAGCATTTTTTAAAATTTATTTATTATTTCTTTATTATTTATTTTTGTCTGTGTTGGGTCTTCGTTGCTGTGCGAGGGCTTTCTCTAGTTGCGGCAAGCGGGGGCCACTCCTCATTGCAATGCGCGGGCCTCTCGCTATCGCGGCCTCTCTTGTTGTGGAGCACAGGCTCCAAATGCACAGCCTCAGTAGTTGTGGCTCACGGGCCCAGTTGCTCCACGGCATGTGGGATCTTCCCAGACCAGGGCTCAAACTCGTGTCCCCTGCATTGGCAGGCAGATTCTCAACCACTGCGCCACCAGGGAAGCCCAAGGATTCTTGACAGAGAAGAAATAAACAAGATGAATCATACATTTGCCCTGGCTTACTCTCTGGAGAGAGTTGCCAGGTTGTAGCACAGGGAGGGGAAACCTAGATAAAGCCCAGTGGTCTCCATAAGATGAGAAAACAAAACTGGAGTTTTGAGAAGCCAAGGAAGTAAGAGTTTCCAGAAGAGAGTAACAGAGGGGAGAGATCTGCATAGAGAGGAAGTTTCAGAGATCTCTAGAGGGCCCCCCTCAATGTTCAGCTGAGTACTGACAGGAACAAATGTATGAGGAAACTATCTGCAGCTGGAAACACCAGAAAAAGTTCGAAGGAACAATGCCCAAAGCTCACACAGAAAGAAATAGTTTCTGTTCCCACCAGGAAGAGTAGAAAAACCTCATAATTAATGGGACATCAGATAGAGTATTCAAAGGGATTTTGCCTCAGTAATAGGGCAAAATTAAATCTAGACTGAACACTGTTCTGGTCCCATCTGAGAAAACTTAAAAGTAAGACTCAAAAGGAACCAACTTTTTCCAAATAACTTAACTGCACCCTAGATCATAGCTAAAGAATATTTATAGGTATACAAGGAAATCCAGCACTCAACAACGCAAAATTTGCAATGCCTCGTATACAATCAAACATTACTAAAGCATGCTAAGAAACAGGAAAACACAATTCCTAATGAGGAGAAAAATAGATTAATCAAGAACTTACAGATGATACATTTAATAGAACGAGGACATTAAAAGTTATCGTAGGGCTTCCCTGGTGGCGCAGTGGTTGAGAGTCCGCCTGCCGATGCAGGGGACATGGGTTCATGCCCCAGTCCAGGAAGATCCCACATGCCACGGAGTGGCTAGGCCCATGAGCCATGCCCTCTGAGCCTGCGCGTCCAGAGCCTGTGCTCCGCAACGGGAGAGACCACAACAGTGAGAGGCCCGTGTACCGCAAAAAAAAAAAAAAAAAGTCATTGTAGGGCTTCCCTGGTGGCACAGTGATTAAGAATCCTCCTGCCAATGCAGGAGACATGGGTTCAAGCCCTGGTCCAGGAAGATCCCACATGCCGCGGAGCAACTAAGCCCGCGAGCCACAACTGCTGAGCCTGCTTGCTGCAACAATTGAGTTGGAAGCCCGTGCGCCTAGAGCCTGTGCTCTGCAACAAGAGAAGCCACTGCAATGAGAAGCCCACACACCGCAACAAAGAGTAACCCCTGCTCGCTGCAACTAGAGAAAAGCCCATGCACAACAACGAAGACCCAATGCAGCCAAAAATAATTAATTAATTAATTAAAAAAAAAGTTACTGTAACTGTACTCTATATGTTCAAGAGGCTTAGGGGGAAGCTGAGCATGTTAAGTAGAGAAAAAGAAGATATGAGAAAGGCCCAAATAGAACTTCTCAGGCAGAAACTACAATGCTGAGATGAAAAGCAACAATAACAACACTGGATTGGATTAACTGCATATTAGACATTTCAGAAGTAAAGATAATGAACTTGAAAATATAGAAACAGAAACTACATAAAACTCAGAAATAAAAGAGGATAAAAATGAGCACAAAAACATAATCAAGCATTAGTGACTTACAGAACTACTTTAAACAGTCTGACATATGTAATAGGCGTCTCAGAAGGAAGGGGAGGAGAAAAGGCGGGGGGATAAGCAAAAAGTATTTGAAGAAATGGCTAAAATATTTTCAAATGTACTTAAATCTCCAGATCTACAAATCCAAGAAACTCAGTGAACCCCAAGCATAAGAAACTTGAAGAAAACTCCACCAACACTCGTAATAAATTGCTTAAAACCAGTGATATACAGAAAATCTTAAATACAGTCAGAGGAAAAAACATAGCAAATTATATGCAGAGGAACAAAGATAAGATTTATTCAGACTTCTTTCTGGGGTAGAAAGAAAGCAGGCCAGAAGACAAAGAAACAACATCTTTAAAGTATTGCAAGAAAAAGAAAAATCTACCTAGAATTTTATATCCAGGTAAGGTATCTTTCAAAAATGAAGGAAAAGTAAGGCTTTTAAGTCACACAAAAGAAGAAAGAAGTCATTACTGGCTCACCTGCACTATAAGAATGGTTAAAGGAAGTTCTTCAAGCAAAAGGAAAATTATACCAGAATAAACACTGTATCCAGGAATGAAGAACTCCTAAAATAGTAATTATATAGGTAAATCTAATATATGTATATTTTCTTGTTATTTAAATCCCCTTAAAAGATAGTTGACTATTTAAAGAAAAATTAAAAATAAAAACAGTGTACTGTGGGATCTATAACATATGTAAAAGTAAAATGTATGAAAATAATAGCACATAGGCTAGGTCAGGATAAATTAAAATATACCATTGTAAGTTTCTTAAACATGAAATAGCATAAAATCACTTGAAAATAGACTGTAATAAGTAAATGATGCATACTATAAACTAATAAAACACAAAACAGAGTTATAGATAATAAGCCAAAAGAACAAATTACTATAAAAGTAGAGAAATTTTAAAATGGGAAATAAAGAACATGGAATAATTAGAAACTAGTAGAAACATGGTAGATTTTAACCCAACAACATCAACAATTACATTCAAAGGCAAATATTTTAAATGCCCCAACTAAAAGGTATTTTAAAAGGATTTTCAAATTGGATAAAAGAGCAAGATCTTGCTTGCAAGAAACACACTTTAAATATAAAGACACAGACAAATAAAAGGAAAGGATAGAAAAGGTATATATACTATGCTAGTACCAATTAACAGAAATTTGGAGTAGCCAAATTAATATCATATAAAGTAGATTTTAGAGCAAAGAATATTACCATGGATAAAGAAGTATATCTTATAATGAGATATGTGTGACATCATCAAGAGGACATAATGACCCTAAATATTTATACATTTAATAACAGAACTTCAAAATATATAACACAAAATCCATAGAGCTGCAAGGAGAAATAAACACATATTTAATTTTAAAATAGAAATTTTTAACACTCCTCTCTCAATAATTGAAGAACAGATAAGGAGAAACCAGTGAAGATATATATTTGGACAACACATCGACCATCTAGACCTAGCTGATATTTTAAAAACACCCTATCCCAAAACAGCAGAATACACACAGGGCATTTATAAAAATGTCATGTTTTAGGCAATAAAACTAGTCTCAATAAACTTGAAAAATGCATACTTTCTGACTACAATGTAGTTGCAGTGCAATGTAAGTAGAAGTCAAGAAGAGGAAGCTCTCTGGAAAATCCCCAAATATTTGGAACTAATTAACATATGTCTAAATAACCAGTGGGTCAAGTAAGTAATCAAAATGGAAATTAGAAAGTGTTTTGAAATCAATGAATGTGAAAACGCAACATGTCAAAATCTGTGGGATGCATTGCTTGTAGAAATGTAGAACTAAATTTATATCACTAAAAACCTACATTAGAAATAAATAAAGGTCTAAATCAGCAACCTCAGCTTAAGGACTTAGAAAAAAATAATAAACCAAAGAAAACAGAATAAAGGAAATAATGAAGATCAGAGCAGAAATCAATAAAAAGTTTAAAAATATATATAGATAAAATTAATGAATCCAAAAGCTGGAGGTTTGAGCAGATCACTAAAATTGAAAGAACTCTAACAAGATGATCAGAAAAAAAAAAAAAAGAGAGAGAAGATTCAAACTGGTAATATCATGAATGAGAGAGGAGACATCACTACAGATTCCACAGATACTAAAAGGATCATAAGGGAATATTATGGCATCTTAGTATCAATAAATCTTACAACTTAGGAAAATATAATAGATAAGTTTCTTCTTCTAACTTATAATAGATAAGTTTCTTCTTTCTAAGTTACAAACTACGAAAGCTTACTCAAAAAGAAACAGATAACATAAATGGTCCTATATATAGTAAAGAAATTGTTATGTAGTTAAAAAAAACCTTCCCACAAAGAAAACTACAAGCCCAAATGGCTTCATTGGAGCATTTAAAGAAGGAATAACACCAATTCAATACAAACTCTGGAAATAAAACAAAACAAGCAAACAAACAAACAAAAAAACAACTACAGACCAATAGCCCTCATAAACATAGATACAAAAATTTAATCCAGCAATATATAAAAAACAAATACATCATGACCAAGTGAGATTTATGCCAGGGATACAAGATTGGTTTAACATTTGAAATCAATCAATGCAACTCATCATATTAGCAGATTAAAAATGAAAATCTTATAATCATCTCAGTATACAGAAGAAAACATTGGACAAATATCCAACATTCACTTCTCATATAAAAATATCTACGCACTAGGAATATGTGGGAACTTACTCAAATTGTTAAATGGCACCTATGAATAACATACATCTAACAGCAAAATCATTCATAATCATGAAAGATTGAATGCATTCCCCTATAAGATCAGGAACAAGGAAAGAAAGTATACTATTATAACTTTGATTCATAATTGTACTGGACACTCTAGATAGCAAAATAAGACAAGAAAAAAAAGGTATCTAGATCAGATAGGAAATAGTAAAACGCTCCTTATTCACATATGACACAACTGTATAAAATCTTATGGAACAATGAGTTAATTTATCAAAGTTGCAGGATACAAGATCAACATACAAAATCAGTGTACTTTTATATGCTAGCATTAAGCAACTGAATTGAAAATCAATATAATTCACAAATCATAAAAATACAACATACTTAGGAATGCATACATATACAAAAATATGTAAAGGACCTTCATATTGAAAACTAGAAAACATTGTTGAAGATTATATAAATAAATGAATAAATATGGATTCATAGATCAGAATACTCAATATTGTTAAGATATCCATTATCTCTCAAATTGACCCAGAGATCTCATACAATCCTAATCAGAATTCCAGGAAAAGTTTTTAATGTTAACCTTAACAAGCTGATTCTAAAATTCATATGGAAACACAGTGAACCTAGAAAAGCCAGAACAACTCTGAAGAAAAATAAAGTTGGACAATTTATACTACCCAATTTCAAGGTTTTTATAAAGACATAATGATCAAGGCATAGACAAATACATCAATGGAACAAAATAGAATTCAGAAATGAACCTACATATACATGGTCAATCAATTTTTGACAAAGGTGCAAGGTAATTCAGTGTAAAAAGATAATCTTTTCAACAAATAGAACTGAAATTGGATATCTCTATGTCAATAAACTAAACTTTGATTTATACCTCACATTATGGAAACATTAACTGAAAATGAGACTTAGATTTAATATACAATCCCAAACTATAAAAGGTCTAGAAAAAAACATAGGAGAAAAACCTTCATACTTTTGGGTTATACAAAGCTTTCTTAGCTACATTAAATGCAAAACCCACAAAATAAAGATTGATAAGTTGGACTTAATCAAAATTTAAAACTTTATTCAAAAGAGAATGAAAAATAAGACAGACTGGGAGGAAATGAAACTCAATAATGAGGAAACAATACAGTAAAATATAAGCAAAAGATTTAGATAGCTATTTCACCAAAGAAGAGATGTGGATAGCAAAGAAGCATATGAAGTATGCTTAACATTATTAATCATTAGAGTAATAAAGATTAGAATAAAAATGATATAATTCTAAATACCTTTTAGAATGTCTAAAATTAAAATATTGATCTACCTAGTGTTGGTGAGCATGTGAAAGAATAGAACACTACTAGGGGGAAGATAAAATACTACAACTTTAAAGAGCAGTTTAGTTGTTTCTTAAAAAATTGGACACACTAATACATGCCCCAGCCATTCTACTTCTATGTATGTACCCAAGATAGATGAAAGCATGTGGCCTTGTAAAATTCATATATAAATGTTCATAGCAGTTTTATTAGTAATAGTTAAAAGCTGGAAACAATCCAAATGTCCATCAGCAGGTGAATGAATATACAAATTGTGGTATTTGCAAACAAGTTGTATTGCTAAAGAATACTTAGCAATAAAAATGAATAACAGGGGCTTCCCTAGTGGCGCAGTGGTTAAGAATCTGCCTGCCAATGCAGGGGACACGGGTTCGAGCCCTGGTCCGGGAAGATCCCACATGCCGCGGAGCAACTAAGCCCGTGCTCCACAACTACTGAGCTCGCACGCCACAACTACTGAAGCCCACGCACCTACAGCCCGTGCTCCACAACAGGAGAGGTCACCGCGCTGAGAAGCCCGCACACCACAACGAAGAGTAACCCCCTCTCACCGCAGCTAGAGAAAGCCTGTGCACAGCAATGAAGACCCAACGCAGCCTAAAATAAAATAAATACATTAAAAAAAAGAATAACAAAAATGAACTGTGCATGAAAAAATGGATTAATATCAACACAATTATGCTGTACTAAAGAAACCAGGCCACCCCCCAACAAATGAATAGATATTGTATATTTCCATTTATATAAAACTGTAGAAAATACAAACTAATGTACAGTGGGGAAAGCATTTAAATGGTTGCCTGGGGACACAAGGGTGAGGAACAGAAATGGATTGTGAGGGATTGCATTGAGGCAGGAGGAAATCTTTGAAGGTGTTAGATATATTTACTATCTTGACTGTGGAGGTGGTTTCACAGATATATACATATATCTGTGATACATATGTCAAAATTGGTCACATTTTATACTTTAAATATGTGCATTTATTGTATGTCAGTTATAGCTTGATACAGCTATTACAGATTACATTAAATTAAAAATGTAAAATGTAAAAAAATGTAAAAGGATGTTAATTATAAAATTTACTTGAGAGATATTTTAGAGCATTAAGAAACTAGGCAAGTAATTTTTCAAATTCAAAATTTTAACTTAACTACTACTGATAAATTGCTTACTCTGTGCTAGGTACTATTCTACAAATAGTTACAAATATTGACTTATTTAGTCCCTGTGATAATTCTATTCCCTGGGTATGGCATTATTCATACCCATCTTACATATGAAGAAATTGAGGCACAGAGAGTGAAGCAGTTTTATAAATGCAAAGCTTGGATTTCAACCCAGGTGGTCTGGCTTCAGGGATACAGCTCTGTTTAATCTTGCTTAAAAAAAGAGTTTATTTTGACTACTTCACAGATTCAGTGACTGTACTATAGGATTTTACTTTCATTTTCTTACCGCCCACATTTCTTGAATAGATTTTTGCATGCAGGTTGGAATCTTTACTGCCTTTTTATAAGATAATACTTTAACACATACTAAGCACTGCTTTCATTAGCACAAACTGTCCTGCCCACCAGACTCCTGTTTTAAAACCTCTTTGCCTCTCTATTCTTCACTTCTTTTCTGAACTGCTTCCATTCTACAAAACACAAATCTTCAGATTTTGAAATAGATACAGCAGTATGACACCTGTTCTTATTCCTACCCAAACTGGTTTGTCCTATTGCAAAGCATTTATTATCCAGATATGACTATGAAATACTTGATTGAGTATTGCTTCTAAAGATACTTATTTTGAGAATGTAAATTTTGTGTTGATAATGACTCTGAGATTAGAAATCAAATCTTCATCTTATGTCATGCATATGCAGAAATACATATTTTTTATACAGAATTGCCAACTTTTCAGGGCTCACGAGAACATACATGCTCCACTTAGAAAATATAATCATATATATATTTTTTAAGCCCTCATGTAGAACAAGCAGCTCAGCCTATGAGGGCTGGCAATGCATCTCTCCCCATCACTGTCTCCAAGTTTTGCCTTGGGTGTGTAACGAGGGATGTCCACTCAGGCATGAAGAATAGAGGCTAAATTGTGTTGGAATTGTGAAAATGGTGTGCTTCATGTGGTTGGGGGACATTCTGCATTTTTTTCTTCCTTAAAGAATGTGATATTTGTGTCAACTGGTGAAGAGTGCAGTGGTGGGGGGGGTCCTTCTGGTACGGATACAAATTCATTAAGCTAGTTCAACGGGAAACACTAGGATCTATATCTTACCCAGTCCTTCCTTCTCAAATAGTTTTCATTAACTCTCCGAGTTCTAAAACAAATCACTCTCATTTTTTCATTACATGTTTCATATAATTTATTGTACATAATAAATAGTTTGCAAGAGTCGGGTTTATGAATAGCTTGAAACAGGTTTTCCATGTCCAAATCAAGCTGCCATAGAAACCATTTTTCGTTTCTGCCAAACGTATGGTCTTTTCCTTTTTTTCTGCCTTGAAATATGTTGTTGAAAAAAAATCCCAAATTATTCCGGAAAGTTGATCAGGTTTCATTAAAATAATGACTTCATTGTTAGCAAATGCTCATTTCAATCTCTTATTAAATGACTCCTTGCATTATGGGCATCAAACTGAAAATCAAAACATATAGCTTTAAATTTTGATATAATGATATTTATCATAAAAATAAATTAAAATACATTTTCATTCTCCTCCCACTTTCCTATAAAAGAACTTCTGCCCTTTTAAAACAATGGAACAGGAGCAGGACCAGTTAAGTTTCTGCCAGATAGTTCATGTAGAAAGTCCATGAGGACGGTAGTCTGCTGGGTATTTATATCCAGACCTCCTCATGGAGCTTCCAATTGTTTGGCAAGAAAGATATTTTAAAAAGGTTCTTTCCACAGGTGTTTTTCCAATGTCTCATCATTATAATATTTTGACTTTTCAAGTAACTAATATCCAAAATCAGATTCCTCATCAAAGTAACCAGTCCCTCCTAGGTAAATGTCCAAGTTCCAAAAGCCAGCTTAACTCAAAAGCTGCACTCAACAGCTATTTACCTCAGATTCTCAAACAAAAAACTACCTTCAGAAGTCACTGTGATATATGACCCCTATAACAGAAAAGGTGTTATGGAGGTTCAAGGGAGTGGCTGTGTTTTGGCAAGTAGAGAGAGATCTGTTTGTTAATGACCGATCTACTTTTAGGGTCTTTTTAAAACTTTTTAAAAACTTTTATCCTTTCAACCTCTACTAGCTAGTATTTAGCTTACAGAAATAAAATGATTTATTAATTAGTCCAGGTTTATTCTGTAACTCAGTGTCACCATGAGATGTACACATTTTTACCCCTGCCCATTAAAATGCCTTACTTTAAAGTACTTTCCAAAATATTCATTTTTTCCACTACATACTCTAGATTCTTACATAACTAATCTAACTTTATTTCCTTCACAAGCTCTTCCATTTATTAAACAAATATTTAATGGGTGACTTCTCTGTGCAATATCATATAGGTTCCATGGAGCCACAGGTTCAAGAGTAATCTCTAGACCTTGTCTTCATGGATGTAAATAAAACATAAAGGTGAAATAAACGTAAAGGTTGGAGCCAAATGGTGTAACACATTGAGTGAGAAGCCAAGGAGTTTGGATTAAAAAAAAAAACAAAAAATACAAAGAGTTTGGATTACACTACCCCTATTACTCCTAGTAATGGTGCCACTTTTACTATTACAATGACTACTACTAATTACAGTTTAACATTTTTATTTTGTAAGCTTCAAAAACCAATTACAGCTAGTTTAACTTAGAAAACGGGACGGGGGGGGATGAGGATCTACTGGAAGAATCTAGAATATCTCATGGAATCTAAGGGAGAGATTGACAATCAGCCTTGAGAACTATAAGAAGTAGGAGACTTGAACTTTTGGAACCTCAACTGCAAGAGTTTTTGAACCTTGTCTCATGATTGCTGGCACTAAAGTGAAATAACTTCCAGCTCGCAGACTAAGGTGCTTGATTCACAACCCAGAATTAGCCCAGCTTGAGTCATTGTGCATTCCCAACTGGCAATGGTTAAGCGGACAGAGTCAAGTGTTACCGGCACTGCTTCTGAGGCTCACTCCTGGAAACTTGGAGGTGGGGGGGGGGGCAATTCTTTGAGAAGGGGAAATCTTGTGAGGTAGTTAGCAAAAAGTGCCTTCTGTAACCACAACTAACATTCTCTTGGTTAAGCATTGTGCTAAGTGTTTTTCACATACCGTCTCAAAAAATCCCAAAGAAGCCTAATGTGGTAGATATTATTATTATTCTCATTTTGCCTATAAAAATCAAAATTTAAAAAGGGTAACAGCCAATAAGCAGTGGAGTCTAGAGTTAAAGTCTACTTTTATTGGCTGCACAGCCTATTCTCTGTCCTTCATCTTGATGTGGTCAATCCAAAGGTTGATTGAGTCTCGTGCCTCTGTCCTCATAAGCTTTCTGTCCTCAACTCTTCATTTTGAATAGGTGAAGAGCTGATTGATTGTAAGAGTCATTTGAGGAGCCAGTAAACGTCTAGCTGGTACCCCCAGAGTATCTACCTTTTCTTGTCATGTTCTAACACAAAATAAGAGGGGTATGTGTTCCAGGTAAACATACCTGTGTTTTCTCATGGACTCTATGTGATATATGGTACTCAAACATAAATGAACTGATGCCACTAGTACTGTATTCTGGACTAAATATAATCTAGAGTAAAATAGATTTTTGTGTGTGTATGTGTGTGTGGGGGGGGAAACAAGCCATGAGTAATCATGCTGTTTCTATGGTAAAGTCTAAACATTTGACTTAGAAATAGGGTGTGAGCACGTATTAGTACTACTGACCAATCAGATATTGCCTGTAGACTATTTCTTTTGGACAGTCACCATGGTAAAAATAAAATATGCATTTCTCTAATAAATTACTTTTAATTTGAAAAATGGGCCATAATCTACATCTCTATTCCAATCAGAGGACTAGAAATCCCTGATCAGAGGATCTCTTGGAAGTGGAGAGAGAACTCTGAAGTTGGGTAAGATAAATCCAGACCAGTGATAACTTATCTGCCTATGTTGGCATAAGAGACGTAATACTTTGGGTCTGGCACTCAGACTTTTGAAGCAAAGCCCAGTTCATTATCTCAGCAGGGATGGAGTGGATGGTGGGTGATAGTGAGAGGAAGGTGCAGGGAGAGAAAAGTTTTGGCTATTATCACTGCCACTGCTTATTCATAGTCTCAGGTTATTACCAAGTCCCAAGTTCTTAGGTTTGGAACTTTCTATGAGAAAAGTCACACTACCTTTAAATACTACAATAAAAAGGGCAGACATCACCATCAGGGTTGGCATACATAACCTTTAAGAAGGAATCATAAGCTTTTCCTGTGTGGTGGACCTGTTCTTGATAATAAACCCTTTACAGAAGTAGTAAAAAAAAGTTTATTTTCTTTCTTTTGGGCGGACTATAAGAAATGAATTATTTGATGAAATGAGAGAGTATGGTCCTCGATGGAAGCCAGGACTCCACTTGTGCAGTGGAATTCTCAGTAATGGGAAGATGAGCTGGACTCCCTGGGGGGAGGATACGTTAAGGGGTTCCTAGCAAAGCTGATTGTCTGTCTCTGTTAGTCATGACATCTTTATAAACACTGCAAATGAGTTAAGGAAGAGCTCTGAATGCAAAAATATCCAAATTTACATTGATGAATTAATTAATTAGGACATGACTAACTCAAAAATTCTGATAACAAAAATAGGAGCCGTTGCGAAAGTCAATTACCTCTCTTCTGCCGGAGAGGGAAACACATGCAGACCTTATCATTTTAAATTCAGTTTAAATATAGCCCAAACACAGTCCAGATTATTTTTTGTGATCATAGAGAATGTACTTTTGACTAATTCATCTGGCTTGGGTTTCCAAGAAGATTTTGGCACAGTGAGGAAAACTTGTTGTCTGACGGGGTGCACAGAATGTACCTAAGCGGCTTTGGTACTGAATGGCTCGGACAGAAGGGTGAGGCGCCTTCATTTGCCAGATCAGAGCTGAAAGGAACAACGTGCAACTGCTAACATTCTCTCACTTTCTTCACTGACACAGGCATCCTGTTAAGAGAAGGAGAGGGAGGGCACAGGGAGAGAGGAAGGGAAAGATTAGAGCAGAGGATAAAGGGAAAGAAACCAAGACGAAATTTGCTCTGGGCATTGGATAATAAATTAAGGTGATATGATATGGGAATATTTTCCCCACCTCCATCCCAATTTTTAGGATATTAGAAAATGATTCCTATTTAAGAAAGAGAGAAGCTTTCTGAAAAGCTAAATATATCTCCCCAAAATTGGCTACAACTTCCTTCACATAAAGACAAGTTTGAGAGATATGAATAGTCATGGGAGGAATATTTTATGGAACAAAATATTTATTCTTGTTTCTCTTGTGAGGATATCAAGACAGAAAATGGTCTCTGGAGGAAATCATGCCTGTGAAAGATATTTTAAGATCAAAGTTTACCTGACACATAACCCAACTCACTAACAATGAAAACCATGAAATTCTGTTTTGAAAGGCACTGATTTTTCTTTTTCACTTTATCAGTTTGGCCTTTTGTCTTTTACAAAATATATGTGCATCTATAACAATGTGATCTTTTTTACTGTTAAACTTGAAACTTGTAATTTGATCAGAGAATTCAAGCCCCACATGGAACACTAGAAACTTAGTTTCCTTGACATACTTCTGATAATCTTTTTAAACAATGACATTTATCTCATACCAAATGCCATCAATCTTCCTATTTATATATACAATGAATTCTAAATTTTTGACAAATATAACTGTTCAATAGTATACCTTCTTTTTGTGGCTCAATTTTTCTTCAGTTGATGATGAGAAAATCAGAAATACATTATTCTTACTAACTAGAGCTGAATGAAAGTCTTCATTTAAAGTAACTTAATTATATACAGAAAGTATGCAATAAAATAACAACCTCTATCATAAATCATAAGTAGCAATCAAAATAATGATCAAATCAGAAAATAAGTTTGATTATGTGTAGAATTCCACTTTCCTTAGGTATGTTATTACTCCCAGAACAGGATGGAAACAAAAGAACTTGGCTGGAAATAGGCTCTCTCTTGATCACATGCCTAGTACAGTTCTCTCTGCCCAGTAGGTTCTCAATAAATATTCAGTGATGATTATAATGAGTCTTCTGGAAACATTGCAATGTGCAGGTATGTACAGATCTGAGATTAGAAAAAATTTGTCAGTGTAATTGATTGTATCAGAAGAGAAAGAATTCTGTATCTAATATCATGGTATAAATTGTGAACCCAGACAAACAAAATTGCTGTATGGCTTTTTTCTTCTAATCTCTTTTTTCCCTGGCCACCCCACATACTAAATGGAGACCCATTGGACACATCTGGCACTTGATTAAATTATCCAGGAGCAAAGCAGAACAGCTAAACTGTTGCCAAGTGTTTCTGGAAGGTGTACCTTGTTTCCTGAATCAGGTCCTTGATTTCTGACTGTTTTCTTCCAGGGAATAGTTCTATGGAGCACAGTATTTTGGAAGGTCCTGAGATTACTGTCATTGTGCCAGACTTTAGGCCATTCTGAGGTTAGAGAACAAAGTTGCAAGTGCCGTAATGTTTATGTTAAGGAACTAAAGGCTGAATTAAAAGAAAAAAGCATATGTGAACCATGGCTCTGATTATTTGCAGGTTGTGATAGTCTCTGGGACAAGTGAATATTAGGCCAGTGGAAAAGTGGGCCAGATATTTTGTTCCATTGCCACAACCTAACAACTTCACCTTTAGCAAATGTGAAACTTAGGTCCCCAAAAAGAAAAGGAAAGAGTAGATGGTTAGATTGTTCAGGCCAGGAAGCTGGAAGTCAATCTTGACTCTTAAGTTTTCTTCACCTCTCCTCCTCTCCATGTAATCTATGGCCAAGTTTTCTCTACCCTCTAAAAATACTTGAAATCTTTCTATTTCTTTCTAGCTTGCTGTCACCTTCATTTCTTATATGGAATGTGCAATAAACATGTAATTGCTGCCTACACATCTTATTTACAATCCATTTGCCTCTCTGTGGTCTGGGTCATTTTTTAAAGGATCTGGACATGGTATACTTAATTTGTATAAGGTGCTATGCCAGGCACTGTGGTAGGTACTCTCTCTCTATATATATGTGTACATATATGTATATAATATATATATATACACATTTTTTTCATTTGATCCTCTTAAAAACCCAATTTCATAAATATAATTGTATTCATTTTCTCGTTTCTGTAAAAACATGATGAATTTAGTGACTTAAAACAACAGCAACCTGTAAAAAACAATGAAATAATGCCATCTGCAGCAACATGGATAGATCTAGAGATTGTCATACTGAGTGAAGTAAGTCAGACAAAGAAGGACAAACATTGTATGATATAGCTTATATGTGGGATCTTAAAAAATGGTACAAATGAATTTATTTACAAAAAAGAAATAGAGTTATAGATTTAGAAAAAAATCCTATGGTTAGCAGGGGAGAAAGTGGGGGAGGGATACATTGGGAGATTGGGATTGACTCACAACCATATATAAAATGGATAACTAATAAGGACTTACTGTATAGCACAGGGAACCCTATGACCTATATGAGAAAAGAATCTAAAAAAAAGTGGATATATGTATATGTATTACTGATTCACTTTGCTGTACAGCAGAAAGTAACACAACATTGTAAATCAACCATACTCCAATAAAAATTAAAAACAACAACAAAAACACAATAGCAACTTATCACCAGTCCCTGAGATTGCCCCAATCGGTACCCTGAGCCTGGAAAGTCACCTTATGGCCAGTGCTGAGCAATAGCTCAGATTCTCCTTTCTTATTAGGGGAAATCTTTCCCTGTTCTGAGTACATAGTGAACTTCCTTGTACTGCTTCAGTGGTGTATCACATAGCATCTGGCTAGTCCACTAGTATTTCTCCTCCGAGGGAAGGCAACAGTGTTTTCACCCATAGTACAAGAGGTGTCTGTGCAGTCCATCACCCTGTGGAGGCTCTCCTGTTGGCCATGGGAGACAGGAACACACTACAGACACTAATCTTGCTGGACCCTTTCTTCTGTTTGTAATTAAAGTGTTCTTATAAGCGTCTCATGAGTGGAGTTCTCCTTGGGCTGGTATCTGTGGACTCCTACTTCTGATGGTTGGTAGCATTACACTCTTTGCCATCTTCCATGGGGTGGAAATCCTCACCTGGGACTGGATTTTGCTGCTCAACAAACAGAAATTTATTCTTTTTCAGCTCTACAGGCCCAAAGTCTGAAACAAGTCTATGGGGCTAAAATCAAGGTGTCAGTCGATGGGGCTGTTTCCTTCTGGAGGCTACAGGGAATAATCCATTCCTTACCTCTTCCAGCTATGAAAACACTGTTCTTGGCTAACAGCGATCCTTGGTTTGTGGGTGCCTGTGTCTAGCCTCTGCTTCATTGTCATGTTGCCTTCTCCTCTTTTGTAGTCAAATCTCTCCTTCTCCTCTTTTGTAGTCAAATCTCTCCCTCTGCCTCTCTCTTATAAGGACACATGTGATTACATTTTAGGATGCCTGAATAATCCAGAACAATCTCTCCATCCAAGACACTTAATTAAACGTGTCTTTTGCAATATAAAATAATGTTCACAGGTTTCAGGAATTAGGATCCCGTTTTCAGTGGGGACAACTATACAGCCTAGTACAGTTCTCTCTTTTCACATATGACAAAAGAGCTTCAGTGGGTTAAGTAATGTGCCCACATTTGTATATCCAGGAAGTAGCAAACCTGATATTCAAACCCAAATCTTTCTGACGCTGGAATCAATGTTCATGTATAATGAAGAAACTGGATATGGTAAGCTTGAAGGAGAAAAATAGAAAAGAGGTAGAGAGAGAGATTATAATGATCTCCAAATACTTGAAAGAGTCATCACTTTAGAAAATAGCTAATCATGATAGCTAACATAGAGCTTGAACATGCCAAGAGGTGTTTTAAGCTCCTTTACAAATATTAACTCATTTAATCTTTACACCTCTATGAGGCAATTTTCATTATTGTCAGCGGTTCAGTTAATTGTTAAAAATTACACAATACCTAAGTTGTGGAGTTGGTGTTTGAACACTTGATATCTGGCTTTATAGCCTGTGGTCCTAAGTCTCCTCTAGACAGGCTGATCTCATCCTACAAGTTCTGGCAGGAAGAACTTCAACCATCTTGCCTTTGCAGATGATGACAAATTTTTAGTTCAATATTAGATTAACCATTAACACTTGGAACTCTTCAAAAATGACATGGACTTCCTCTTGAGACAAAGAAATTCCCATCACTGGGAATGCCAAAAGTAAAGATTTTGTGACTGCCTCTCTGAGATATTGAACTTGGTGACTATGAATTGGAGGCAAGTTAGACTGATAATTTCAGTTTGTTCCAACTTCATAAGTGATAACTTTAAGGTTTTACAACTTCAAAAGCTTAATATCAACATGAAGTCAGTCAGTGGTAGTTCAATGATAGCTATGCTTTAGGAAGATTAATCTAGGTCTAGGTCATCATAGAAGCAAAAGAGGAGAGAGTGGTTTGGGGAGAAACCAGGTAGGAAATTATTTTAATTTAATAGTCCAGGTAAGAGTTAATACAGAACTTAAAGCAGTGGCTGTGGGACTAAAGAAGAAAGGATTATAATTCTAGTCAACTGGTCTTTGACAAAGGAGCAAAAGCAATACAATAGAGAAAAGATTGCCTTTTCAACAAATGGAGCCATAACAGCTGGACATCTACATGCCAAAAAAAAAAAAATGAATCTAGACCCAAACCTTATACCTTTCACAAAAATTAATTAAAAATGGATCATAGACCTAAATGTAAAACACAAAAATTAAAAATTCCTGTAAGATAACATAGGGAAAATTCTAGATGACCTAGGGCATGGAAATGACTTTTTAGATAGAACACCAAAGGCATGGTCCATGAAAGAAATAATTGATAAGCTGGACTTAAAATTTAAAGTCTCTGCTTTGTGAAAGACAGTCAAGAGAATGAGAAGACAATCCAAAGACATGGAGAAAATATTTGCAAAGACATAATCAATAAAAGACTGTTAGCCAAAATGTACAAAGAACTCTTGAAATTTAACAATATGAAAACAAGCAACCCAATAAAAAATGAACAAGAGACCCAGAAGATACCTCTCAAGGTGTTTGCAGGGAGGAAGGTCTGAATAGGTAGAGCAGTAAAACTCTGTTGTATGATACTATGGTGAATACGTCATCAAATATTTGTCAAAATCCATAGAATATACAACCCCAAGAGTGAACCCTAATGTAAACTATAGACTTTAGGTGATAGTGATGTATCAGTGTAGGTTCATCAATTGTAACCAAAAACAAAAGGGGGGGTGAGGAGGAGAAAGGGATTTAAGTGTGACATTGCAGAAGCGAGATGCTGAGTTTTATTCTAGTCCAAGAGATTGGACATGTGGTGGTGATTTAGATGAAAGAGTCAGAGCTTTATGCCTTAATGCTAGACAGAATGGTGGTGCCATTGGTAAAAACAGTGAAGTCCAAAGGCAATACTTTGTTTTAAGAGAGAGATAACCTCAGTTAGACAAATGGAATTTAAGGAACAAGCAAGACAACTAAATGATCATTGTAATTTATGGACTAGAGCTTGAGAGGATGCCTAGGGCTAGAGATAAAGATTTGACTATTATTTATACAGATGAAGACCAATTCTCTGCAGCAATTAGCTTTCACTGGACAAGTATTATTTTACAGGACTTAACTCATTTAATTCTTACACCAACCCTATAAAGTAGATATTCTTTTCCCATTTCATAGAAGAGAAGTTAGGCTCAGAAAGGTTAAATAGCTTGCTCAAGGTCACATATCTAGTAAGTGGTGGAGTGTGGAGCCATGCCCTTTGCATTTCAGAGTCCATACTCTTAATCACTTTGTTAAACTGTTGTGAGAGAAAATATAATCATCCTGCACATTGCTTCTCAAAGGTTGTTTCCAGAATGTACCTTGTGGCCAAGAAGAATGCTAGTCTATCTCTTTGTGCCTGAGTGAAAAGGGTTAGATGTTAGGGAGTGGATAGGTATCTCTCAAGGAACACACTGGAAGAAGAACTGTCTTATCTTAAGAAGCCATCCTAATATTGAATTAATATAAAAATCATGTTTTCTGCTCCCCAGTGTCAAGTAAAATTTATAATCTAAGGAGATGTGCCCTATGTAACCTTTGCCTTTACTCTCAGCAGACTATCATATGCTCTGGGATTGGGGAGTAAGGATCCTGGCTGAGCAACATAGACCCCAGTAGAACACAGAGGGCTGGGGGGGTACTACATATGTCAATATTTATGAAATGAAAGGAAGAAGGAGGACTTAAAAGTGTAATGGAAGAGTTAGAGAAGTGAGGGCCAAATTGGCAACCAAAAATGTGGATGGGAATTTCCATACTGTCAGATGCTGCAAAAGAAATATCCAAAAGGTTGAGAAATTAAAATAAAATTTAAAAAACCTTTATATTTAGCAAGAAGTAACTTTCAAAGGTGGACTTTAAATGAGGTGAGAGTCAGTGAATAAAGGTAAGAAACAACAAAGTGTTCAGAAATTGGAGAGGCAATCAGTGAATGCTGGTGGTTTGTAAAGTTTGTAGGAAGAAGTTAATATGCTGGGTTAAGTAAAACCAGAAACACTGCATCAGCTGAGGTGCTTCTGTTGTTTACAACACAAATTGATTCTGCATAACCTAAGCAAAATAGGGATTAGTACAATGAGATAGGGTAATTCTCAGAACCAAAAGAAAAGCTAAAGAATTAGACCTTGGAAAGTACAGGAACCAGATCAGTTTTAACAGGAAGTAGTAAAGAAGAACTGATGAACAGTCCCTTCAGAATAATGCCATCAGGTGACTCCACTCCAGCCCTTTTCAAACCTTGGACTGCTATGATTCAAGATATAAATTCTAGGGAGAACATTTAACTGGCCTAGCTCTGGTCATGTTATCACACTTGGCAAGGGAAGGACAAGGTCCTTGAATTACAGTTTACCTACTAAGGAAAGGTTAGTTCTTCAAAGAAAATCTGAAGAATGAGTTCCAAAAAGCAAAACACTACTAAGGAATAGAAAAATACAGGCAGTTCTTACTTTGCACTGTGCAATACTAGCTGAAACCCATGCACACTGGCACTGATTCTTCATTTTGCACAGTTCTGTGGTAATTGACATTTGACTTCTGACACCATGGAATGTTGCAGTGAGGAAGAGGTACTAGTAGGTACCAAGTTCAGTTAACAAGTTATCATGCAAAGCAACAAGTGCCTGCATGGATGACCAAGAACAATTATAAAGAAACCAAGACTCCAAAGATAGATTTGTAGAATCAAAGTATGCTATAGTAAAAAAAGGACCTTAGAGGTCATCAAATCTAGCCCTTTCCTATTACAGCAAAAGAAATGAAGTCCAGGAGAAGAACACTGACTGATCCAAGGCTTCTTCTTGGACAAACAGAAATTATAATAGTAAAAGAAGTACAAAGAAAAGGAGTGGCTCCCAGAGCTGGCTACAGTTTCACAGGGAAAGCAATCTGTGGGAAGTTCAGTTTTGAGCTAGGGTTTGAAGGACTACTGAAATATGTTTCCTCAGGTGTAAATTGAGGAGGGCTGATCTAAATCTCTAAGAGCCTTTTCAGCTCTGACATGCTATGATTCAGAGCAATATGTACTAAAATTTGCAAGTCATAGATGGAGAATAGTAAGCAGGGTGGCTTGGTTGGAGCAAAGAGGCTTGTTAGGGAATAATGACAGCTCTAGGATGGTTGGTTGATGGATGTCTGGCTGGGAGTTCAGGGTTAATAGTCCTCCAAGGGGGTTAAGGGAACATGCCACCCTCAAGGTACTATAGTATGCCCACCATTTATGAAGCAATGAACCAACACACTTGTTAAACAATAGCACCTGATATCTTCCCACAGAATGTGATTGAAACATTATTGGGAAAAGTTTTTCTGCAGGGCTGTAATAGCTGAGATTCCCTATTGCCTTATTAGATGAAGCAGCTATAATTTTTAATTCTGATTCTCATAGAGTATATGTGACTTCCAGCAGATGCATGCCATCCCTAAGGTTAGTGCCTAGGGATATACAGAATGAACATACAAACTGAAGATTGAGTATAAGTCATTTTAGTAACCATATGACAAACCCACTCATAGATGCTAAACAGGGTTTGCTGAGTGTTTTATTCCCTAGTGGAATAAATGTATAGCAGTTAAATGATATTAAAAAAAAAAAGAATATTGCCCTAATTCTTTTGGCTCTCTTATCTATTATCTTTTCACAAACCCAAATGCTTTTTGATCAGATTACCAAATTAATAGACAAGGAAATATATTCAGTTCTTTCATTGAAATCCAGTTATATTTAGATATCTCAGCACACAAAAAAACACCATCCTATGCTTGCTTCTCTGCCTGGTCTCTTCCTTTTTTGTAAGTTTTATCATCCTTCTCTAATTTCATTCTTTTTTGTTTCCTTGTGCATTTATCTCTGTCTCTCACTCCCCACCACTCACTCTGTGCACTATATTAATGTCATTTATTCTGAGCTAATTTATATGCTTTGTTTTCCCCTCCTTCCCTCCATCTTGGGCCACTTATCCCAGCCTCTATTATATTTTTATAAATGGGATGGGAATATTTACTCTGTCCAAAGCTGCCAGATGGGCTCACTCCAAATCAAGGTGACTCTGGAAGTTATACACAAGAACCTGGCCAGCCTAGGAGTGGGAGCAGGTAGAGAGCCTTTCTTATGTGGGTTGTCCACCCTCTCGGTGATACTCGTATTGTGGGCTGTGGAATGCCTGCTTTCTTATTAGCAGCTCTCCTAGATTCACCATTTTCCTCAATCCATTTCCTGACTTTAACTGAAACCAAACTTTATCCTCTGGATACCCATTAGAGCCCATCATGCTATTCACTGCACACTAGCACTTGACTGATTTGCCCAAATATTTTCCCATCATCATCACTCATCAGCCTTCTCTCTTTTTTTTTTTTTTCTAACGTATAGATACATCATAGGCGTATGCAAACTTTTTGTCATTATTATATGTTTTTCAGTCTAGATACACTTTCCCTTTTCTGGATGACATTGCACATCTCTTCATCATCAATATTTATCATTTTCAAAGAGTTAAACATCTAAACAGATGGTACCCTGCTTGAATTTCTTCTGCTGGTTAACTCCAATGATCTTGAAACACAGCCATTTCTAAGATTGCATTTTTGCTGAATTGTCCTTTTCCATACCTCAAATGCTAAGCTTCCCTTCTCTAATTTTTACCTCCTTCCCTTCTACTTTCCAAAGTCTCCTTTCAAATGCAAATCAGACCTTATCATCTTCTCCCTCCCCCTACTAAAACCCTTCATTGACTTTTCTTTCCACTTGAAATACAATGCAAATTTCTTGCTAGACTTGTTCTAGGAATGGATCTCACTTTATACCTCTCTTTGATCCTGTCTCACACCATCTTTCCTTCCCACACTTGTTTCTGCAGCACAGCCTTCCTTCTCTTCCTAGAACAAGACAACCTCTCTTACCCTGGTTACCTAAGTTCAGTGTTGCCTCCTCAGAGAAGACTTCTCCGACATCCTGTTTCAAGAAATTCCTTACCCTACTTTACTTCATCTCATTTGTTCATAGCACTCTCTAAAATGGTCATTTTATTTATTTCTCTATTTGTGGTTTCTCCAGGACAGTGAGTTGTTTGCCCAGTTTGTTGCTGTATCTCCTGGGGATATTACAAAGATCAAGAAATAGTCTTTGCATTTTGGGATTTCCAGTCAAAACGAGAAATCAGACAAGCTGATAATTATAATACCAAGCAATCATACTGAAGCCGTACAATAAAATTAAGAATATAGACTCTGCAGCCAGGCTGCCTGGGATTAGTATCAGTTTCCCCACTTACTGGTTATGTAACATAGGTTAGTTAATACCTCTGTGCTCAGCTCCTAATCATTAAATTGGGATTAAAAACAGTATTTACCTTACAAGGTTGTTGTAAGGGTTATAAATGTGTTAGTGTTATGAAAAGTACTTAGAGCCTGGAATATAGTAAACACCCCAAAAGTGGGAGATTTTATTATTATTTGTCAAATCTGTCTTTTCCTCCTCATTCTAGACATCAAAATTCCAGTTCAGCCACTCAGTGACTCTTTCTTAGATCATTGAAATAGTCCTGGCCTTATTCTTATAATTTCTTCCCTGATCTACTCTACCTATTGTCTACACCTTGGTCCTTTTCCTAAAATGCTTCAGGGGCTTCCCATAACCTTAGAATAATGCCTATCTCTTGTGGCTGACAAGTCCCTTTATGATCCGATCTCTGCATTCTTCTCTAGCCTATTAGATTCTCACTTGCTACTTTCCACTTTATGTTCTAAGAATGCCAAACTTCTTAGAGTTTCCTAACTATGTCCGGCTATTTATTTTTCCTTATGCCTTTGCCCATGTTGTCTCTTCTGCATAGAATATCCTTTCCCTATATCACCCTTGATCCAAAATCACCCTTATTAAACCTTTAGGACTCAGCTCTGAATTTCAACCTAGAAGTATACAATGGTTCCTGAAGGTTAAGTTAAGAGGTCCTATAAAATCCTGTATATGCTATTATCTTTGCATTGAACACATTGTCTTAGCATCTATGTCTGACTCCCTGAGGGCAGGTACCACCTCTTGTCCATTTTTATATCCTTAGTGACAAACCTGGCATATAGAAATTTTATTTGTATTATTCAATTATTGCCATAATAATTCTGGTTACAAATAACCCCAATTTTAGTGGCTGGACATCTGCTTCTTGCTATGATGA
Source organism: Orcinus orca (assembly GCF_937001465.1). Taxonomy (NCBI): domain Eukaryota; kingdom Metazoa; phylum Chordata; class Mammalia; order Artiodactyla; family Delphinidae; genus Orcinus; species Orcinus orca. The sequence continues at coordinate 135,508,350 of NC_064559.1, read as the reverse complement.
GCCAGATTTAACTTCCCATCATAATAATTAGAAGGTTTGACAACATACATGAAGTAACTAGTTTTCAGACATTTAACAACAGGCAGTGCAAAACTGTGATCTATGAAAAGGGGGACACAAAAGAGATGAACATGCAATTGCCCTGGATTTCAACCTGGAGTCAATTTCTGGACCTTGGGTACAGAGAAGGAAGCTAAACAAAGCTCAGAAAGTCAGTCAATGGAAACAAACTAAGAGATGACAGAGATGATAGCTCTAGCAAACAAGGATGTTGAAGCAACTACTATACTATGTTAACTATGGAAACAAAAAAAGAAAAGTGGGAAATATAAGAGAGAAACAATTACAACTTCTAGAAGTAAAAACATACAAACCAAAAGTGAAAATTTTACCTGATGAGGTTAATAACAAATTAGACACTGCAGATGAAATGAAATGATCAATGATTTATGTTATACTAATCGAATAAAGCAAAAAGAGGAAAAAAAAAAGACTGATAAGAGAAACAGTCTCAGTAATCTATGGACCATTATATGGTGGTTTAAAATATGTGTAATTGTATCCTAGAGGAGGAGCAGAGAAAAGTTTGAAGAAATAGTGGCCAAAACTTTTCCAGATTTGGTGGACATTATAAAGCTAGATTCTAAGAAGCTTAATGTAAGCCCAAAGCAGGATACACACACAAACACACACACAGCATGGTGGAATCATAATGAGGGAAGTAATGATGACAAAATCTTAAAAATAGAGGAAAAAAGATACAATATTTTCCCCCCTTATTTATGGTTTCACTTTCCACAGTTTGGTTTTAGTTATCTGTGCTCAACTGCAATTTGAAAGTATTGAATGAAAAATTCCAGAAATAAACAATAAGTTTTAAATTGCTCCCTGTCCTGAGTAGCATGGTGAAATCTCATGCTGTTCATCCATCCTTGGGAAGTATACCATCCCTTTATCCAATGTATCCCACCCATTGGTCACCTAGTAGCCTCTCAGTTATCAGATCGACTCTCCTGGTATTGCAGTGCTTGTATTTAAGTGACCTTTATTTTACTTAATAAAAACCCCAAAGAACAAGAGTAGTGGTGTTGGCAATTCCAATGTGCCAAAGAGAAACCTCAAAGTGCTTCCTTTAAGTTAAAAGGTTAGTTATCCAAAAAGGAAGAGCAATTTTTATAAGTAAAGTGCATTTTATAAGCTCTAGAGCAACTGCTAAATATATATATATATATATATATATATATATATATATATATATATATAGCTAATAAGCCAATATGCAGAGGTAAAATAAAATACTAAAAATCTCAATCCACGAGAAGGTAGGAAAAGAGTAAAGAAGGAACAGAAAATAGATGTCACAAATAGAAAAAAATAACAAGTTGATAATTTAAACTTTACTATATCAATAATCATATTAAATGTAAATGGCCTGAACTTCTAATTAAAAGAAATTGTCAAATTTATAATTAAAGACCCAATTCTATGCTGTTAATAAGAAACCCATTTTAATGTAATAATGCATCATGGTTAAAAACAAAAAGGAGGTAAATTTACATCATGCAAACTCTTAGCATAAAACATCTGGAGTGACTATAATTAATATTAGAACAAGGTGTATTACCTGGAATTTCATGATGTTAAAGGGATCAATACATCAAGGAAGCAAGACAATCTTAAATATGCATGCACTTGATAATAGGGCTTCAAAATACATGAAGCAAAATCTGAATGAACAAAGGACAAAAATTGATAGAGTAAATTGACAGAAAATCAGTAAGAATATAGAAGAGTTGAACTATGCTAAACAACTTGACATAATTCATATATATATAGACTACTTCAACCAACATCAACAAAATACATGTTCTTCCTAGTGCATGCAAACATTCACCTAGACTGTCAAAAAGACATTTTAATAAATTTTAAAATGAAAGTTGAAATGATATAGTATATAATATCTAACCCTAAAGGAATTAAATTAGAAACTAGTAATGGAAAGTTATCTGGAAAATCCTCAAATATTTGGACATAAAACAACATGCTTCTAAATAACCCATGGAAGAAATCATGCAAAAAGTTATAAAAGGTTTTGAAATGAAAGAAAATTAAAAACATGACATCAAAATCATGGATGTAGCTAAAACTTGGAGCAAATTTTATAGCTTTAATTGCTTATATTGGAAAAGTTAAAATTTGAAATTCAATGATCTGAGCTCCCACATTAAGAAACTAAGAAAAGAAGAGCAAGAATAAGCAGAAGAAAAGCAATAATAAAGAAGAGAAGAAATTAATGAAGTAGAAAAAAGAATTGGGTGAACCAGTGAAACCACATCTTGTTTATTTGAAACAAGATCAACAAAATTTATAAACTTCTAGCTAGACTAATCAAGAAAAAACGAGAGAAGAGACAAACTACCAATATCCTGAAAGAGAGGACATCATTATGAATCCTATAGAGATTAAAATGGTAATTAGAAAATATTATAAAATATTTTGTACCAATAAATATGACAACTTAGATTAAATGGACAAATTTAAATTTTCAAATTGTTTGAAAGACACAAATTACCAAAATAAATCAATAAATCTCATTGCAATTGGATCTACAACAATCACTCCTATGAAACCATTTCTGACAAAGTCACCAGTGACTGTCCTGCTACTGAATGCAATGAACCTTTCAGGACCCACTTCTCTATTTGATAATATAGAGCACTTCTTGAAATTTTTTCTTCCCCATTTTGGTGACATAATGTCCTCTTTGATTTATTCTGACCTCTTGTCCTGGACTCTACTTTTACTCCAAAAGTGCCCTCTGGGTAATCTCATTTATTCTCAAGACTTCACTACCTCTACAGACAGACTGATGTATCCTCTATTTATGACTCAATCAGCCAACTGAGTATCTGCACCTGAGTGTAAAATAGACCCTACAAACTCAACGTGTCCAAAATGGAATTGATCCCTGTCCAGACTAGAACTTTCATCTTTGTATTTACTTTCTCAATAAATGAATGAATGATCTCCATAATTCCCTTATTTTTCCAAGCCTGGAAACTGAGAGTCATTCTTCACTGCCTTGTCACTCACTCACACTTCCATCATTTAGCTAGTCACCATGGATTCCACCTGCCTAGCTTTTTGTATTATTACTACCTGAGTTTTTGACGCTATTTTTTTTGCTTAATTTACTAAAATAGCCTCCTACCACTCTCTCTTACTCCATTTTTTTCCCTACTCTAATCCATTCCCCACGTGTTTCCAGAGTGATCTTTCAAAAACAGAAATTTTATCATTCTCCTTAAGACCCTTTACTACTCCCTTTTCCATCAGGATAAAAACCAAACCTTTTTGGGATGTGCAATGTCTTTTACAATTTGATTCTTGCTTTTCTCTTTAGCCATATCACCTATTGCTCAACTTTCACAATTTATTTTCTTTTCATATGAAATCACACTTGCAGTTTCATTAGTTTATCCCCCTTGCTCACACTCCTCTTGAGTCCTACACATGAGATGCTTTCTCAGCCAAGAAACTTTCCTCCTGACCCCTTGTTGAACCTCAGCAATTTGAGGGAATGTGTCTCCTAAGTTTTCCTATACCATCCTCTTAATACAACTTGTATAAAACATAGTACATTTTGGAAGAATATTGAAAACAAATAATAAAAATTGGAAAAGCAAAGTCACAGCTCTACAGACACAGTAAATGCAGAGAGAAGTGTAAAGGGAAATATTTACATAATCCAACATGATGAGCTTGGTAAAATGGAGATTATGGAGGAAGTTACCAGCAACAGAAATAATTGATGGACTTTAACACATTTTAAAAAAGAAAAAAAGAGGAAAAGAAAAGGGAAGATGTTTATAGAAGCATCACCAGTGGCAGAAGAGTGAAAAGCAAATGGAATGCAGGCTGCATCTCTAGGGGAAATATCTCAAGAATCAGATTTATCCGTCTCTGGCTTGTTGTCCTTGGAAAAGGGTAATAAGTCCCAACATTTAGGCATTTTATACTGAAAATATCTAGCACTTGAAACTTAAACTGGGTAAGCAGGAAAAATGTTTTATAAACTGAAATTTCTGGGATTTTTACAATCTTTCCTCTTTCTAATTTTCGGGTGGCATTAATTTCAGTGATGCACCCTCAGAAAGCCCAGCTCTGATGGGACAGAGCTATCAGAGTCAAATACTTAAAGTCTGCCGCAAATCTCATTCTCCAGGTCTAGAACTTTGATTCAGATTTGTGTCTGGAGACATTCAGGTCACAGTCCATGAAAACAGAGGAAGCATCTTCAAACCAGGCTATGCTTGGGTGGATGAAGACTTGTCATTCTCCAGACATGGTGCAAAACACTTAATGTGATTCAAAGGAAGCCTTGTAGCCAAATTGAGCATTTTGGAGCCACAGGGAGCAATCACATCCATAAAAAGCTTGAGTGATTGACCGCTAGAAACTTCTTACTCTAAGAGTCTGTTATTTTTTTAATTAAATTAGTTCAAATGCTGAATTTACTTGCTTTTTGCCTTACATAAGCAGCTGCTAGGAAGTATTTGATAGTAAGTACTGAGAATTATGGCATGTGCCAAAAGGATTTTAGAATTGGGATCTAAGTTGTGATCTAATTAAACAATAAGACCTGACAAAACAGTCACTACTGGTCTGTTAATGACTTCCTGGGGCAGTTCAACTTCCCCGTGTCAAGGCAGAACAAGGGCAAGGTCATCTCTGCCTTTGCCTGAGGCTTTTTTCCCCCTTAGGAATAATGCCTCTACTGTTTCTCTCTCTCTGCTCTAAAATCATACCCTAAAACAGTGACCAGAAAGTCTGATTCAGGAGTCTCAAAACAGCAAGACTAAAATTAAAAAAAAAGTTCTTAACAATCCTATAAAAATATGCAAGAAAAAAATAGCACACCACAGCCCACAGCTCTACCAAATAGAGGCAGAAAGTGAGGCAAAGGAGCTCGACAGCTTGAAAACACACATCGCCGCAATGAATGGCCCAAAGGAAAAGGCAGAGGCAGCAGATAGAGACTCAAACCCCAACTCCCACATGTGGAAACATCTGTTCAAATTGTGGCCACACCTGTTGCCCTGTTCAGGACGCAGAGGCAGATCTCAAAGCAGGAGAGATGCTTATCATCACCAACTTTATGCAGACTTCCTGAAGGTCTTGGTAGCTATGTCCATTTTAGTATTGGTAATTTTTTTAGAGAGACACTTCACTTGTCTAGGTGGAAAATTAAGTACAGCTTGAGTCTGGAGGACAGATAACTTTCTTTCAGACTATTTTCACTGACTAAAAACGTTGTTCTTTAAAAACAATCACCACAACAATAAAGCATGAATTAAGGTAAATTAAGGAACCTAGTAAAGCCAGTCTGTAACAGAGACTGTTACATTATTAAGGCTACTTTTTGAATTCTTGTTTTCTAAGTAAAGGAAACATTTTAAGATTTAGATTAATTATATTATTTTAGGTGACAAATGTAATCTTCTCTGCATCAGTTCACAAGCGAGGTCATTTGCAAATTGTGTGCTGTCTCCAGGCTGTGACGTATGCCTTTTTGCATAGAGTAGCCAGATAAAATATAGGACATTCACTCACATTGGAATTTCTGGTAAATAATGAAGAATTGTTTAGGATAAGTATGTTCCAGGTAATGTTTGCAAAATTTTTACTTGCTAAATCCAGAAACCTTATTTTCACACTATTTTTGCTTTTAAATACTTTGCCTCATTCTGCCTTCATAAGGAAAGGGGATATGGAAGCATTATGCATGGGATGCATTTGACACAAACCAAATTAACTGAAAAAATTAAAATACTGTTTGAGGAAAAAGAAGACTTTCTCTAGAAGGATCCTATCTGTCAGGGGTCTTCATGTTGTCGATTGACCCTTACAGTCTCCCGAGGGACCTGTTCGGGGAGAGGCTGGAATGCATCTGTAGGGATTGTAGATTCAGCCTTCTTAGACCTGGGGTGGCAACCGGCTTCTCAGTTGATCCTAGTGTACAGCTACTGTTGGTCATAATCTTCAAAAACTTTTGTCTGCCTATTGTGTAGTACAGCATTTTTAATTATTAAAAATTTCCTCTTAAACTTTTCCCATAATTATGATTACATCTCAGCATATGGCAAGAGGAGTCTCATTTAGACAGGTAAGACTGATTTTCCCCATTTAACCGTCCTAGGGTTTGTTCACCTTCTCGTTGTCTAAAACACCGACTTTCTCTTAAGTTTCTAATGCAGCAAACATTATCTTACCTGCCTGCTTCCTTTGGGATTTCTGCATGGTTTACTGTAATTACTCCTGATGCCAGACCTTGTGTGCTACAAACAACTTCAAAGGAAAAAAAAAAAAAAAAAAAACACGAAAAGGAACAGTGTGATGGTTCTTCTTTCTTCTTTTTTCTTTTTTTAAGACACTGTATCAAGGAAGCAAGATAGCATTTTGTTCTTACAATGTGATGGACAAATCATATGGATAATCTATTAGGATGATGGATGGTATAAATTTTAATATGAAACATCAACCATAGTGAATTTCTCCTAGAATGTCTTTGAAACTGAACTGCCTCTGTTTGGTCCAAATTTAATAGTCAGGTCTCTAAGTTTAAAACTACTCTGGATATAAAAAATTTGATTAATTTTAATGATGTTCATTGCAGGAACCAGTCAAATCTTAGTTCAGAGCAATTGTTTCAGGAAGAAGTTCCTGAAAATGAATCCCATTTCCTGCCTCAAGGCTAAATAGAATCTTACCTTCAACGTCTGTTACCCTTCTGCCTTGATAAAATCCTATTTCCGTAGTCTCTATTTTTCTATTTTTTCCATGAAGCCAAATTAGCCCAGTGAAATTGTTTCTGTTTTGTTCTGCTTTGTTTCACCCTAGACGCTTTAGTTTCTTAAAATATATTTCGTTCAAAAGACAATTCTTTTTTGGATACGCGGGCCTCTCACTGTTGTGGTCTCTCCCATTGCGGAGCACAGGCTGCGGACGCGCAGGCTCAGCGGCCATGGCTCACGGGCACAGCCGCTCTGGGGCATGTGGGATCCTCCCCGACCCGGGCACGAACTCGTGTCCCCTGAATCGGCAGGCGGACTCTCAACCACTGCGCCACCAGCACCAGGGAAGCCCTGTAAAGGACAATTCTTATATGTTTACTGTGTGCCAGGATCCACATCTTTTGACCTCATAAACCAAGATTCTTGTCCTCAAATCTCCCTGTCTGCTGTTGGTCAGACGAGTAAAGGAACAATCAAAGTTACAGGACATGATGAATGCTTTGCTAGTTTTATATATATATATATATATATATATATATATATATATACACACACACACACACACACACACACACACACACACACACACACACACACACATAAAGTGCTTTGGGAGCAAAAATATAGAACAACTAACTCAAAAGTGCCGTTTTGTAATTCTAATCAAAATAGAATTTTCACAGAATTATAGAGCTAGAAAATATCCTTCCTACTGGTTAAAATTAAACAGACCTAGTTTCAAAATCTGACTGTCACTTCCTAGCCATATGACATTTTAAAAATTACTTAACCTCCCTGACCTTCAGTTACTTCTTCTATAAAATATGGATATTAATACTTATAAAGTTGCAGGACATGAAAATTAAATGAAGGAGCTAATTCCTGGTCCCCACCACTATCGTCACTGCTACCAGGGGCTGACACTTACCATTGAGCTGTGGCAAACACCTTACGTATATTATTCAGCTAACTTTCACAACTGTTCTCCGAGGTACATGTTACTCGTGTTCCCATTTCACAGGTGAGGAAATTAAAGTGCCCAAGGTCACATAGCCAGTTCTTTGAATTCAGGCAAACTTCATGGTCTCACCTATAATCATAAAACTGATTAATCCAGGGAGCTGCTCTTCTATTCCTTTTTATACTTACTGTGATAACTTACTATTGAAGAAAAATCTGGCATCACCTACTTGAAACCCTTTCTTTTATAGATGAAAGATCAGAGGATAGAGAAGTTAAGACACTGCGAAACGTTACAGCCAGTAAAAAGCCTAAGACTGAAACTTCTGAGTAAATTCAGCACATCATATCGCCATCTGTTTTAATATTGAACACTGGTGGTTAAATTGTAAAATAATATTATAATTTTTTTAAGCAGAAAATTTAGGATAAATGCCTTGTCTCACATCAATCCTCAAAATAAATTTATTGGAGGTAAATTGAAGGTTGCCCTTTTCTTGGAGGCTGACGGGGGCAGCGTATGTGAGCCTCCATGTCATGGGTGATTTCTGCGATCCGGAAATGACTTAGTCATATGAAAAGAAGGGTCCTTTCCTGAGTTCAGGGAGCTCAGGATCATATCCCCCCAATATGTGTATCGCAGAATCATAATGCCTTCAGGGACGGAAGGGACCTTGGACGTCACCCTGACTTAACCCCACATATTACAGAAGCTGAAAATGTGACCAAACTGCCCAAACAGCGGATTGGTGTTCAAACTATCCTTTAAACAAGAAAATTAAAATCAAATCACTACATTTCCTAAACAGGCTATAAAGCAATTATTTTTTAAGCTTTCCAATTGGACTCACCTAACAATTTAATTTCCTCACTATTCCACTCATTGCTTGCATCAAAGAAGCAGAGAAGTAATATAAACTTCATTGTAATTTAGTAAAGGGGGAAAGTATCTGAAAACAAATTCCTCTTTTACTAGACAAATAATATTTCTCCAGAAGTGACACTGCATCCACTGAAAAAAGAAAAAAGATACCAGATCACAATACACTATGTTTTCACTTATCTGTTTGTGTTCCATTATTATTATAATTGGTTCCCTACAATGTAACTTAGACTGTGCTGGTCACTATATTTATGATGTTTAATTAAATTCTCACAAACAGTTCCACAAGGTGGGCAATCTTACTTCCATTTTTCAGATAAGGACTCTGAATCTCCAAAAGAATAAATAATTTGCCTAAGGTCTCACACCTTATTTGTGGCAGAGTCAGGACCACAACTCAGGTTTCGCTGACTCTAAAGCTGGTGTTCTTTCCACCATGTTAGGTGACCTCTAAAAAGACTCTGGGTTTAAGTCCTAACTGAAAGAGGAAAAAAAAAAAAAAATCTGGGGAGGAGAACAAGGATGGCTGGGCCAGGAATAAAGTCCAAATCTTTCAATCCTCTTGCTCAGGGACTGTGGACATTAGTACCCACCATCTGGTTTGGAAAGAAAATGAGGCATACAAAGCAGAAATGAGGCAAAAAGGATTTGCCAAGAGCAAAACCGTCCTTCAGATTCATGTTCCTTTGGAAGAGACCTTCACTATGGTTCGTACTGTGGTAACTGCATCAATCACATCTTCCACCACGTGTCAGTAACATGATATTCAAATATACCTGATACCTGCATACCACCTCTCTCACTTTGGCTAGAGAGGAAAGAGTGATTTGGTTGGTGATGTATATAACACTGTTCTTCTTTCCAATTTTTGAAAAAAAGCCTATTTCCCATCAAATATATGCCTCACTAAAAGAAATGTTAGTACTTCACACTGAGTCAGCTTCAGGAAGAATTTTTTGTGTTCTTAGGTCAACTTAAAAAGGTACGGGTCAGATCAGGGATGGTGGCTGGGTTAACCATGAGACAGTAGGCATGTCCATGTTTATATGATGTTTGTGAAAATGATGCAAATGCATTTCATGCTGTCTAAAATATTTTTAAACTTAAAAGTGGAGGGAGAAAAAAACAATCACCCTGAGTCACAGTTTCTATATTTTGTGGAACAGAATTAAATTGTCTAAAATACTGCATAAGGCAGATCACCTAGGGACTTTGTTCACACAGTCACTTTTAAAATCTTTTACTCAATGTCACAGATTTTTTTAATTCGGTGGAGATGCCAAAGGGTCTTTAAGCAAATCAGAAGTAGAAATCAATGCTAGAATTATTATTTTCAACAGGGTATTGACAACTATAATAAAGTTATTGCAACTGGACCTGGGACTGTAAAGTCAGTTAATGGACTTTATTTAGACAACATCAGATAAGGGCATTAGTAATAACTGTTATCTTGATAGATAACCTTAAATTCAAGAAACTGTTTCCCCAAACACGACTTGTTGTAAATTCCTTTCCCTTTTATCTTATAGTAGGCAGGAGATTGCAAACTCCTATTATGAAATAGCATCATAAAATGCAGAGCATAGCCACCCTGACTAAAACCACCTTTCTCCTCTGCTGATACAGACAAACTAGCAGTAAATACTTTTTCAGCTCCTGGCGTGCAGATAAATTCCTATGAATGTCCCCAATTGCATTGGGAGATTGAGAGACACAAGAGAGAGAATAGCTGAGGCCAGGAGAATTTAACATGGCAATTAGCAACCCTTTGGCTTCGCTAGACCTCACAGCACAAGGCAGGATGCAAGCAACCAAGAATCTCTCTAGCGGGAGTAAATGATAAATTCTTTGGGTCCCAGGGGTTGCTGGACACAGTTATTGTCCAATGGCAGGCTTGGCTGGTGTGGAAGTCTACTTAGTGAGGTCAGAAAATGAAACACAGGGCTCTAAATTCCCAAGGAGAGCGCCTTGGCTTACATCCCAATTGGTGTGCCCTTTCCCTCATTTTGGAAGGCTCTTGATCACATCACATAATCTGTATTACCTTCCCTATCTTAACACATAACTTCCAAAGCATCGAGTATATAAAACACTTTAACCATTATCACCAATGTTTCTCTCCTTGAAAATTTAGGAAAGTAAAAGATAAACGTTAAAATAAAAATACTTAAAGACTGTCAGATATGTTTTTCTTGAAGCAGAGGGAGGATATACGGAGGAGAAGGAAACTTCGTCTTTTTTCTCTCTCAATGTTGATAGCTGCTTTTAGTACCATTTTAACCATCACATTATGGTTCATAACAACTTTAGCAGTGTATTGAAATTCACTCTTCATATTTCTTAATATTTTAGAGCCTGAGTTTCTTCATCAGAAAAATGAGGCTAATATTGTCTACTCAAAATGTCTCTGTGAAGGTTAAATGAGGTAATATATGTAAAATGCTAAAAGACTACCTGCCACTGAAGAAATTCTCAAAAGTGTTAGCAACGATGATGATGAAGATAAAGAAGAAGACGATGATGACCAAGGCAATAATAATGATTGTTGTTAAATATCATTCTGGCTAGACTTTATAATCCCCAGCTCACTGACTGAAGTGCAATTAATACTTATTGATGGAGGGAATGATTGGTTAAATGAAGTTTTTTTAATGCCACATTCCACACTTGTGTTACTATTGATTTAACTTAATTATGAGGATTATTAGGAGTCATTAAAAAGGAAGTGGGAAATAGATTTAGTAAAAATCAATGTCATCAGGTGCATTTATTGAAGGACTACTACATGTGGGGCACACTGCTTAGAATACTGTATCATTTTGCACTGGACATAAAAAAGAAACAAAATACAGAGGTAACTTAACATGAAGATAATTTTCTAACTGACATAATAAAGGAGCCATGTAAGAATTCCAGACATTTCAATTCAGGTTTTTTGCAAATTTCTAACATTCTTCAGATTGTCAATATCGAAGATCCCTCCTGCCTTCCTCCTCTCCCTTCCTCCCTTCTTTCCTTCCCTCCTTCCTTCTCTCCTCCCTTCTCCCTTCTCCTCCCTCCCCCGCCCCCCCTCTCTCTCTTTCTCTTTCTCTTTCTTTTACAGTGTCCTTAAAGGCTACAGCCTTATATATCCTAAGCCAAAAAAAACAGCCCTGGAAATATCTCTTTTTCTATTGAAATTGGCCCTTGAAATTTTCCATTTAGATTCCATTTTAATTGAAACTCTGAGCCAGTTCTAATGTGGGTTCTGCAGTTTTGGCCAAATAACATTCCTGATTGACCTGGGCCCTCAGAATTAAAGGAAGAGTCTCTCCCTCTCTAGTTAGTTCCTCTTATCTTCAGAGACCTAAAGTGATCTTTGATGGGTTGTTTAGCAATGCCAATATTAAAATTGAAGAGTATTTAACTAAATACTTGAGCTTTTAATCTTTTGTACTACTTTGTGCCTACTGTTTTCTTTATCTTCCACTGGAGTTTTAAAATACACAGTCACCGATTTTTGGAAACATTTAAGAAGGTGAAGGACAGCCATGCTTAGATGAACACTGTTTGGTCCAAATTTTATAGTCTGGTGCCTGCATTTAGAGCTCTCTTGAAATTGTAAAATCTTAGCTTAGTGCAATAGTTCAGAAGGAAGTGCCTGAAAACGAATCACATTTCCTGCCCTAATGCTACACATTGTCTGCAATTTGATGGTTATTTTTTTCTTCTACCCCAAGCGAAATGCCATTTGCCTAGTCTTGTTGTTCCAAAGCCAACCAATTTGCAATTGTTTTATTGTTTTTTGCTGTCTTCTGTTTGTTTGTTTTTGTGGTTGCTTTGTTCTCTCATGAATACTTGATTCCATCATTGTCCAACGTACCTGAGAAACATTTATTAATTGATACTTTTGGTGAGATACCCAGGGACGCAAACTAAAACTAAACATGATCCCTGTCCTCCAAAGGGTCTCCTGGTAACTCTACATGTAAAATAACGGCCCTGCAGCTTCACCCTGTGTCTCCCTTATCCCACTCTATTTCTCTTTATATCACATACCTGCCTAGCATGTCATGTATTTATTTGCATATGGTTTGTCTTTCCCACTGACTACAAGGATGTCTAGGGCAGTGCTTAGCATAGTAGGGACAACCCAAAAAATTTGCTAAATTAATTAATGAATGTTATAAGGAACACTCTAACATGCATTACGTTTTCAGGCCTAGGCAGTGGTCACAGAGGTGTTGCTTTATGAACGGTCGCTGAGCTGTACATTTTTGATTTGTGGGGTTTTCGTGTATGCCTTATACTTCATAATAAAGAAGGTTTAAAAAAATACAAACTTCTTTTAAGCTTCAAATCACATTAAATTACTTACTTGTCGGCTACACTAACTAGTTCTTAATTACCACTATCAAAAACATTGAAAAAATCTCTACATTTTATGTTGTCAAAGCTTAATCTAGGTAGCAAAACCTAGCTAGTCATTTACAACCAAAAGCTTTATTGAGTGCCTACTCTGTTTATTTCTCACTATGTAAAAGTAAGTTTAAAGGACATACAATTCTTTAGAATGTGACAATTCCTCACAGGCCAGGGGGTGTAAAGAACAACAGACTTAGCAACCTCAATTCTCAGGCCTGAAAATACATACTGAGCTGTAGATTTTGGAGACACCCCCTTGGGTGAGGGAGTTGATGTCTTAACAGTGGTTCACAGAGGAAGGTGGGTAGACCAAATACTTAGTGAGATAGGTCTTTTTCCAGACTGGAAGTGGGTACGAAACTATATCCAGATTCATTGTAAAAATGTCACTGATGCAAAGAAAATGTTAAATTTGGCTTCAGTATTTAAAATAAAGTCATTTGATGAGTGTGTCCTGCTTTGTAGAACCATAAAAGTGTTTCATAGATAAAATGTGGCTGGCAAGGTTGGTGAGCATTCAGCATGGAGAATGAGATGGTACATGCCTTCCACAGGCTTCTCACTGTGACCCCCTCTCCAGTGTGTCTCAGCAAAACATGCCCTCCACCTGCGGCAGGCATCGCCCACATGCCTATGAGCCAGTGCCAGGATTTCCTGCCTGGGGCTACAGTTATATCTGATAAACAGGTTAGGGTCAGTTGCATTAAATAAATATTTTTTATGGGTTAGGATAGCTAATATTTTAGAAACCAAAGAAAATAATTATGTTCTAATTAAAGGAGGTTTATTTCAAACGCTAGCTAGGGCCCCTCAGTAACCACTGCTTACATTTTTCAAAATTGATTTTCTACCATATAAACAGTTAGTCTGAAGTTACCTGTGACATTTCATCCCAGTAACAATGATACAGTGTCTTTGAAACATTTTCTGGTATTTATCATTTTTCCTTTTTTCTGTAGTGCTCATTTCTTTAACACAATCTCTCTAGGAGAACTTGTACCAGGGTTCTACCATACTAGCTATTGGCCTATATGACCCAGGGAGATAGGGAATCAGGAAACTTAAGCAGAATTCTAATTCATCCTTGGAAATGAAAGCTTCGCTTGTATGAGTCTCCCCTCAATAAGTGTTATTCACTTTCGCTACAAAGCATTAAGGCCTGCACCAATCAGCTCTCATTGTATTGTTCCCCAAGGCAAACTTGAGAAGGAGAAGTTGGTCTTGAGAGTTTATCCAAGCTCCTTTTTCCTCTTCTATTAGGAACTTTTACTATCTGCTCCTTCCCGGAGTCCCTGGTGCCCTGGCTTCCCTGGGCCTGGAAATCGGCCCAAGCATGATGTCACAGCAAAGATCTACACAGCCTGCTCCAAGTTTACCTGTCTATGTCTTCATCCATGAGATCTCTGCTTCCTGTTTCCCATAGTAGCTATGAAAAGAACTAAGTAAAGTTGCTAATATCTGACAAAGGACCTATAGATATTTTTGGAAGTAAAAATCAATGGACTTAGAAAAAGAAGGCCTTAATTCCCATACCAACTCTCCCAATTAGCACCTGGGTGGCAAATCTGATAGTTTAAAAGACTTGCTTTTCTCACCTATAAAATGGGGTTGACAATACACAGCTTGCAGTGTTATGAAGCTCAAATTAGGTGAAGTAGGTGAATTTGCTTGCCAACTATAAGTTTTACAACCGTACTATATTGTTTTAATTAATGTGATTGGGAAAGAAATGTAGCCCTTTCTCACTCTCAGCATGAAGGTTGCCCCCTGTTCCACCCACTGTGCAGGGCTCTTCATGGAGAGCAGATGATGGTGTGTTTTTCCAAGTTAAGAAATAGGTACCCGGTTTTTCAATTTGAACCCCACACCCAGCCCCCTGCCCTCAATCCTTCCATTCACTAATGCTTTAACAACAGCAAACCTTCAGTGTGAAAACTCTCTGAGAAACCCAACCCTCCCTGGGCAGGTGGCTTGCCTTGGAGAACCAGTGCATGCACAATGATAGTATTTATAACCCAGGAGTAAGAACCCAGCCTCTGTTCCAGGCCTGTAACCCCACTAAATAAATTCAGGGCAAGTGGCACTTGAGAGAGATGGAACATACCTCAAAGCCATTAGGAACCTCTGGCAAGAGAGGCTGAGTGTAACTGAATATTGTGTGGCGAGGTGTGACATCTAGGTGAAGCTAGTTGTTAAGGGGGCCCGCTCATCATGCCTGTACCTTTACTTCCTAAGTGTTTCCAAAATGTGTAAGTGTACATTTTGAAGTGCCAGAGGAGAGCAGAGAAAGCAGTAGAAGAAATATTCCAAAAGGCAATGCACTGAAACACACGCATTGCCCACTCTTTACGTGAGTACTGTTAAATAGCACGCCAAATATCATGCAAGGCTTCTAAAATGAAGAGGAACTGAAATAAGTCTCCATTCTGTGAGGCTCAGGTTAGTCAAGAAGATTGTGTAGCCAAAGCTGCAGAATTCCGCGAGGCATTCCATGTTAGTGGGTTTTCTGGCCTCCCCTCATATAAAATTGGCTCAGAGTTTCAATTAAAATGGAAGCTCAAAGAAACATCCCCAAGGGCCAGTTTCAGTAGGAAAGTGCTTTCAAAGATTTTTATTAAGAAATAAAAGGAATCAAAATCAGAAGAGAAGAAGTAAAGCTGTCACTGTTTGCAGATGACATGATACTATACATAGAGAATCCTAAAGATGCTACCAGAAAACTACTAGAGCTAATCAATGAATTTGGTAAAGTAGCAGGATACAAAATTAATGCACAGAAATCTCTGGCATTCCTATACACTAATGATGAAAAATCTGCAAGAGAAATTAAGGAAACACTCCCATTTACCACTTCAACAAAAAGAATAAAATACCTAGGAATAAACCTACCCAAGGAGAAAAAACACCTGTATGCAGACAACTATAAGACAGTGATGAAAGAAATTAAAGACAACACAAACAGATGGAGAGATATACCATGTTCTTGGATTGGAAGAATCAACATTGTGAAAATGACTATACTACCCAAAGCAATCTACAGATACAATGCAACCCCTATCAAACTACCAATGGCATTTTTCACAGAACTAGAACAAAAAATTTCACAATTTGTATGGAAACACAGAAAACTCCAAATAGCCAAAGCAATCATGAGAAAGAAAAACGGAGCTGGAGGAATCATACTCCTTGACTTCAGACTCTACTACAAAGCTATAGTAATCAAGGCAATATGGTACTGGCAAAAAAACAGAAATATAGATGAATGGAACAGGATAGAAAGCCCAGAGATAAACCCACGCACCTATGGTCGCCTTATTTTTGATAAAGGGGCAAGAATATACAGTGGAGAAAAGACAGCCTCTTCAATAAGTGGTGCTGGGAAAACTGGACAGCTACATGTAAAAGAATGAAATTAGAACACTCCCTAACACCATACACAAAAATAAACTCAAAATGGATTAAAGACCTAAATGTAAGGCCAGACACTATCAGACTCTTAGAGGAAAACATAGGCAGAACACTCTATGACATAAATCACAGCAAGATCCTTTTTGACCCACCTCCTAGAGAAATGGAAATAAAAACAAAAATAAACAAATGGGACCTAATGAAACTTTAAAGCTTTTGCACAGTAAAGGAAACCATAAACAAGATGAAAATACAACCCTCTGAATGGGAGAAAATATTAGCAAATGAAGTAAATGACAAAGGATTAATCTCCAAAATATACAAGCAGCTCATATACCTCAATATCAAAAAAACAAACAACCCAATCGAAAAATGGGCAGAAGACCTGAATAGACATTTCTCCAAAGAAGATATACAGATTGTCAACAAACACATGAAAGAATGCTCAACATCACTAATCATTAGAGAAATGCAAATCAAAACTACAATGATGTATCACTTCACACCAGTGAGAATGGTCATCATCCAAAAATCTACAAACAGTAAATTCTGGAGAGGGTGTGGAGAAAAGGGAACCCTCTTGCCCTGTTGGTGGGAATGTAAATTGATACAGCCACTATGGAGAATGGTATGGAAGTTCCTTAAAAAACTAAAAATAGAACTATCATATGACCCAGCAATCCCACTACTGGGCATATACCCTGAGAAAACCATAATTCAAAAAGAGTCATGTACCACAATATTCATTGCATCTCTATTTACAACAGCCAGGACATGGAAGCAACCTAAGTGTCCACTGACAGATGAATGGATAAAGATGTGGCACATATATACAATGGAGTATTACTCAGCC
Source organism: Orcinus orca (assembly GCF_937001465.1). Lineage (NCBI taxonomy): Eukaryota > Metazoa > Chordata > Mammalia > Artiodactyla > Delphinidae > Orcinus > Orcinus orca. The sequence goes on along the minus strand of NC_064559.1, from coordinate 135,491,048 downwards.
ATAAAAAGAAACAAAACTGAGTTATTTGTAGTGAGGTGGATGGACCTAGAGTCTGTCATACAGAGTGAATTAAGTCAGAAAGAGAAAAAACAAATATTGTATGCTAACACATATATATGGAATCTAAAAAAGAGGTTCTGAAGAACCTAGAGGGAGGACAGGAATAGAGACACAGATGTAGAGAATGGACTTGAAGACATGGGGAGGAGGAAGGGTAAGCAGGGATGAAGTGAGAGAGTCGCATGGACTTATTACCAAATGTAAAATAGATAGCTAATGGGAAGCAGCTGCATAGCACAGGGACATCAGCTCGATGCTTTGTGACCACCTAGAGGGGTGGGATAGGGAGGGTGGGAGGGAGACGCAAGAGGAAGGAGATATGAGGGTATATGTATATGCATAGCTGATTCACTTTGTTATAAATCAGAAACTAACACAACATTGTAAAGCAATTATACTCCAATAAACATGTTAAAAAAATGATTTTTATTGGCTTGAGACATTGCCACCAATACTCCTAGCCCCTTCTTGATATGATTTTGGTCTGAAAAAAAGTCTGAATGCCTCAAATATATAAGTTAAACTTCTTTTCATGGGTTAACTTTAAGACACACTGGTATAATTGTACTATTTAAATTTATCATGAAAGGAAATTTGCAGAGAGGATACTGCATATCCTACATGTCAATAAAATGATTACTTATCAATGTATTAATAGAATTGGTTACAATCAGTCTGTTTAACAGCACTTACATCTGTTGCCGTATTATGCTGGTTAGCATCAGATAATGAAAATATTGTGAGTAAACTCTCCTTAGTTCCAAGGATTGTCAGAAGACTTCCTTGCCAACTCTTTGAATTATTGTAGTTCCCAGAAAACTTTATTTGAGAGGTATGTGAGCAGGGCAGCTGCCTCTGTTTTTCTAGTATTACTGCAGCTTCAGAGCAAGAGCTCATGGGCTCATTTGAAAATTCTTTTAGTGTTTTCATCCTAGCTTGTGGCATCACATTATATTTTGGTGTATAGAAAGCACAGTATGTGAGGAGGATAATATCATATCAAAAAGAACCCTGGAGATAGTCGTAAAGTATACCAGTTGGCAACTTGGCAGAGAACCTTCCATCAAACAACCTGAAGTGAGGTTGCTTTGTTCATTAAACTGACCTACATGAACCGTTATTGTTATTTGGCTCTGAATTATTAAAAATCAGTAGCAAGATTTAACACACCTCTAACTCCAGGGTCTCCTGTTCTTCAAGATAAAAACAGTCTCTCTTTGAGCTAGTTAGAAAACATATGTGAACGTCCTAGCACTCAGCTTCTCGTGATCACCTTGTTAGTGTCTATATAACTGCATGTAACCACTCAGCATGACATCCTTTTCCATTTCTCTTTATGAATAATTTTGTTATACCTCATCCATTTTCTAGTGCTCCTTATTACAGCATGCTACTACATTTATTAGAGTTCCAATCAGAGAATTCTTCTTGTTATCCTTAATAGTGCCATGTACTGCCCGCTCGTGACTGTAAACCTGGCACTGTTCAAAGCACACGTGTTAGTTTACAACCCTTACATTTTAAATTCCTGCCAAGAACTTCCTAGGTGAAGAATAAGTTTGCAGTAAATATTCTCACACACACACACACACACACACACACACACACAGGCAACACCTCCACCATCATCACCACTGCTATTAGAATTACAGTACCAAGGACCTTCCTTTCAATCCACAACCATCAGAAAACTCACAGGTTAATAATAACTTCTTCATTTAAACCTGTTATGACCAGAAAGCTCTAAGCAGCAGGTGCTTTGCTTGATTCCAGAGCACATACTTGGACTTGAAGCTTTGGGGGTCTATTGATTTTGTTTCAACAGCCTTGCTGCCCTGGGTTTTTGTTGTGTGGACTACCTCACCCCGACTAGAAGCAGTAAGAGGCTGAGAGTAAATGGAAGCTTCCGTTTCTGATGTTTTCTCAATAGTCTAATCCAAAATCCCTTTGAGGTTGGCCAGGTTTGATATAGTTGCTTGCCATTGGCAAATTGCCTCTTTGGGGCTTCTTATAAGATTGCCTTTGAAACAAAGCCATTGATATGCAGAGATAATGTAAAATGAGTGGGTAGCAAGTCCTTTTGTTGTTTAATCACCTGTATCCAAAGAGAAGTTTCTCCTCCCAAGGACCAGAGTGGTCAACCTCAGTTTATCTTCTATTCTTCAGAGGAGTGAAGAGGTTGGAAAGAGAGGAACACTGCTAATAGGAGAAAGAAGAGAAAAGTGAGTATTAGAAAGAGAAACAGGGGAAGACCATTACTACCACACACACACAAATCTTTCAGCAATGGAATTTGCCAAATGTGTATTCACATATAACCATAAACATTACTAAAAGCTTTCATCATTTTTGCTTCAGGTAGATTTACTCCTTCTTTCTCCAAACAATAAAATACATTGTTACAAGAAGACATAAGTGCAGAGATGTCAAATATCTTATAATTTTTGGAGCTCACAAAACTCTTATTATGCAGCTGGCTCCCCAAAGTCCTAATGAATAGCAAGAGGCATTCATTAACAATAATAATGGGACCAGGTCATGAGGGGGAAATCCACTGGACTTCATTCATAATTAGGTTCTGCTTTGATTCCCAGAGATATGTATTCTCTACCATCAAGTCCAGGAACTGCTCTATGTGTCATCAAGAGCAGTTCTTCGACAGTCAAGAGGCACTCTCTGTCTCCTATTATTATTAGCTGTTATTATTATTCTATACCAACAATTCTGTTCCTTCCTTTTTCTCCCTCTCATCACTGTTGGTATCTAGAATATATACGTAGTTTGCTTTCTGAGATGATTTACGACTACTAACCTTGGAAATGGTTAGCTACCATTTCAAGATCACAAGCAGAGGTGGCAAATTTAGAAACAAAATATCCAGAGTTGGGAGGAGCTTGAAATTGAATGTTTCCCAATTGGATATTTTTGTACTTCCATACAATGACTCTCAGAATGGTGGCAGTCTTTCTTTCCATTTTTTTTCTTTGTCATCTATGAAACGCAAACATTTCATACCCCTTTTCCCCTTCCGCTACCCATCTGCTTCCTGATATTGAGTTCTCCACAGCTGCATCTGTAAAACTACTTGCATGAGATGTTCCATTTTCAACAAACTGGAGGCAGGTTCTGAAATGTGTAGTTAAAAGAACTGTCTGCCAATCCCTGCAGTTATTTAGACATAAATTCTGGAGTATGCTCGAAGATGAAGCTTCAGTGATGTCTTAGACGAAAGTTTGATATTGGTATTTGAGGTGCAAGAAGAATTGGCTGATGACATCTTAGTGTAAGGAAACCTTTTTAACTAGAACTATATTGTCTAAAAGAGAGACCAAATGAAATGGGCTCAGGACATGGAAGTATCCTCTGCAGAATCAAGAGAAGTATTAAAGGAAGGAAATCCAAGCAAATTAAAACCTTCCAGAAGATTCTTTATGCTGGTGAGAACAGAAGACAGAAGAAAAGGAGGCATAAATGTCAAGAAGATGAAAAGCTTAGTTTTAAGAGAATAGCCAAGGGGGATCAGAGGCTGGGGTTACACCTGGGATCAAAAGCCAACAAAAGCAGAACTAGTCAGTGACTCAGCATGAAGTAAAGAAGACCAAGTGCAGGTGGCTTTGTTTTTAATATGTTTCATTCAGTGTAGGCTCTGTTGGCAGAAGTAGAATACAATAACAAAGATAAGGAGGAAAATAGCTCATTTTTAAATCCAAAGAAAATCTCAGTCAGTTATCACTATGAAATTGTTCAAAATAGCTTAAAGACGAAATTGATCACAATTGATTTGCACATAATGCAAATTTTACAGCAGACTCACAAAACTGCCCAAAGATGCACATGAGTTTCTGCTGAAATAAACACAAGTGGCCAAAGATGTGTTCCTGGAGCCTCTCTAAGGGCAGTCTTTGGATGAGACTTAGGCACCCCTTCTCTCTTACCTCCCAACCCCTCCCCTAATCAGAAGATCATGGTTTTCTTACTCTTACTATTTTGCTTCCATATCACCTCATTCATTTCTTGGAAGTGTTTTTAATCCAGCAAACTTTTTTTTTTTTTTCCCTTTGGAAAGAGTAAGAGCTTATAATTATAGATCCTGTATTTGGTCCAATGGCTAAGGTTCTTCCTGAAGGATCATTTCTCCTTATCCTTATTACTCACTGGTGGACCTGGTCAGAGGAGAACTTGAGAACTTAGAGAGATTGTTTACTTCTACTTCTTGAGCCAACTTGGAAGCAAGTTAAGAAATACTATGGTTAGGTAAAATTCTGAATCCCTGTGATGATTATAATTTTTTTCCCCTGACTACTTGCATGTGTCACTGATGGTAGATGATTAGAATGGGTCAGTAAAGGTGGATTCTTAACATTCTAACAACTGTACTTTTTATAAGTATCATCTAGCTTCTTGACCTTTCCTACCACAACAAACAAGCCCCATCACTGCCATATTCTTCTCCACATTGAGGTCTACCTGTCCTTTGCTCACCCACTAAGAAACTTAAATGCCAAATACAAATTCTCATAATATACCACCTACCAAGCAGGTGTTATTTATTTTTATCTCCAGATTTGTAGAGTTTTATTATTTTTTTACTCCAAAAGAGTTATGAAGAATACTTATTTCCTTAAAAGAAACCCAAATTTACCTTATTCTGCATTTTTCTCTTTAAATTTTTTAGTCATTTCATTTATCAATAGTCATCTAATTCCTGGATGACTTTTATTTTCAACAAACTGAAAGAATAACAGACTTTTTTAATATGCATGCATAAGTAACAATCATTGAAAGTCTAATCTTCATTCATAGTCTAATCTTTGGTTTTACTGAATGTACTGCTACTATTTTCCTTTAGCCCTTTACTTTCTGGGAATTGCAATTCACCGAAGCAATTCAAGCATTGAAAGTAAATGGAGTTCACACTACAGTTTCCATTTTGGATTTATCCCTATAAGCCTTTAACTAAGTTTTCTAGTGAAGATTGCACTCTCTGATCACCCAGAACCAACTGAGGGCTGTGGGAAGATCCACGAATCTTAAGGATGGACCAGTGTAAATGCCACAGCTTGTAATATATAGCGATATTATTTATATGAAAGTTTACATGATTAAATGGAAGCATATTGATAGTCAACTTTTCTTCATGGGTTTCTTATTATGAAAGACTTTTATGTTACCTGAATCAAATAAAATAGTCCAAACAGAAGTAGGTTGTTTGCTTAATGGTCTGTGAAAATAGGACCAATGATTGCACTTGTAATTTCTGGCACTAAGGCTTTCAAACATTTAATAAAGTCACCACATTGCTAAAATTTCTTCTCTTGCTTCTATGCCCTGTTATGGCTCAGAGGTTTAATTTCAGTAATGAGATCAATAGTGTGATGAGAAGATTGTGGCTTTCTTTTCAGGGATGTATTACACAGAGAAATAAAGGGAACCCCTTTCTTGCCTGGTATGATGAAGGAATGTAAGCAATGACAATCCCTTTTGACTCTCCTCAACCCTACTCAAAAGACATATTGACTCCTTCATTCACTGCTCTCCAAATCTTGTTGATTGTTCATTCCTACCTTTAAAATTTTAAATACCAGAAACCAACCTTCTATATATGTACTTTATTTATCAGTTATATTATGTCATAGTCCCTGAATACCTTAAAATATATGCACAAAATATAAATTTATAACAATGAGACAAACATTATTTTTAAATGTCATTAATATCTCAACACACATTTTCCATTTGAGGCTTATTTTTAGGATAGTGGATGATAAATCTATATTTCAAGTAGCCTTCTTGATTCTTTTTTAGTCATTTTGGAAGAATATTGGAGGATCCAAGTAAACCCTCATTGTTTTTAGCTCAGAGTTTATTCTATGAGTAGACATGTCAGCTCTATATGTTTCCTATATTCATCTGTGCTTTCATTACAGGTCTATTTTTAATCAGCATTATTTCCTTGCTGGAAAATTTGTGAGTCACCTGTTCATTTAGGAGAGTTAGTTTAGTTGAAATCTGATAACATATTATGTGAATTCATATCACTGGCCCTACATAAACTAGAATATACCACAATGCGGGTAAAATAAACGAGTTGAAGTTGACTCTATTAAGCATTTTACCTTATAGAATTATTACCTTTCTTCTAGGGACCTTTAGATGACCTTAGATGACACATGGTCCTCTGAAACATGGACTGAGTGAGGGTCATTTTAATCTGTTAAATTTTCGTATAAATTAATTTCATTCTTATTCTCAATATGGACAATAAACATACTTAGAAGCTGCAGTATTTTCTTCTTGTACCTCAATGGAGCATCTTATACAATGGAACATTATTATTATTATTGGTGATCTTAATGTTAAGTTTCCTTTCATCTTTTCAGAATGAGGGCATAATATAAAAAGCTGCTTGGAGAGCTCTGTGTATGTAGATGGGGCTCATCCACTGGAGACCTCTGCTTTATGACAATTGCTCAGACAACTCTCTTTAGAAGTATACCTTTTCTTTTTTAACTTTCAATAATCTTTCTGGATGATTTTCTAAACACTGAAGATGCCAGATATACCACCAGCCCAAACTTCACTTCTGTGCTACAAACCCATGTATGTAATAACTACCTATTGGACATATCCACATGAAATCCCTACTTTTTCAAAACTGAATTTACATTTTGATTAATAGTCCTACCATCCACTTTCTACCCAAGTAGGAAAGCTTGGCTTCTCCTTCTTTGCTTGCCTCATTCTTGTCCATAGGTTCCTTTTACTCTACCTCTTAACATTTCCCCAAGTTGCCATGCTGACTTTGCCTTATTTAATATTTTTGTTATCTCTTCCTAAATGATGGCGAGTTGCCTGTTGATTTCCTCCAGTCTTGTTACCATCCAACAAATTCTCATACTATTGCTGGATTGACCTTTATTGGAGGCAAACATTACATCTCTCCATTTTTATAACTCTACATGAATGGTTCCCCTTTGCCCACAAAATAAAAGAGTTTGCTTCTCAAGGTCACAAAGACTTCCTATGACCTGGGTGCTGTCCTCTTCTCCTGCCCTATTCTTTGACACCCTTCTTTCACACTATGATATCTGGTCATTCCAAACTATTTGAAAATACTAAAGGTAACATGGTTTTCCAGAAATCCATCATTTTAGGCTTAGAATGTCTTCCAACTTCAATTTATGTTCATCTGGAAAACTCCTACTAACTTGAAAACCTAAATTTTCCATCTCTAAATTCTGCAGGCCCAATAGCCATTATTCTACCCCAAGCATATATCTTTTACTTTATTTTAATTGATTTACTAATATTCTCTCTTAGTTTATGTTGAGTATCTTTTTAAGAGGAGCCATTTCTTATCAATATTAATAGTATCTAGCACAAACTCTACTATATAGCAGCAAAACACATCATTAGCAATAAGTATCAGGAACTGTTCCAGGTGCTGAACATTTAGGAGTGAACAGAATATACAAAAATCTCAGTTCTCAGAGCATACATTGTAAGTTACAATGGGTGTTATCATATTTTATAATCTATATAACAATATACTATAGTTTATGTCACATTGATGAAAGAGAATGGTCCCAAGTAGTAAATATCACTTTGGAATCACCAAGCTGATTATAGACTGAAAATTAATTCTGCCTTCTAACAAGAAAACTTATATCTTGTAAACAGATCAAGAAAAGGTTATATTCACTGAATGCAATTTATATAGCATCAAATTTTTTTTTTTTTTTTTTTTTTTTTTGCAGTACGCGGGCCTCTCACTGTTGTGGCCTCTCCCGTTGCGGAGCACAGGCTCTGGACGCGCAGACTCAGCGGCCATGGCTCACGGGCCCAGCCGCTCTGCGACATGTGGGATCCTCCCGGACCGGGGCACGAACCCGTGTCCCCTGCATCGGCAGGCGGACTCTCAACCACTGCGCCACCAGGGAAGTCCAGCATCAAATTTTTTTAATAAAAGATAGATTTATATAAAATGAAGCACTTTACCTTTAAATGGCTTTTTTTTGTTAATGTTTACTAACCTCTACCTTTCAGCATATTTTCTCTGATAACTAGTATTAGTAAATAGTAAATATTCAATAGTTATTTGAGAATATAACTAAATAATAATAACCAATCAACTTGGATCAAGAATCTACATGATTTTTATGTTTCCTTCAAGGAATAAACCTAGATTATAAATGGAACAAGCTAGAGCTAGTGTTAATTTCACTGTATACATTTCCTGTGTTGTACTTCAATCTTTACAAATCATAGGCCTACAGGCCTGCTGCTGCTGGCTTTCACAATTTAAAAATTTTGCCAGATGTAACAATGATGAATTACAATGTGCCAGATCCTGTATGAAGTATTTTCTTCCTCAGTTTTATTGAGATATAATTGACAAAATGTATGAAGTGTTTTATATGAATTGTCTTGTTGAATCTTCACAACAACTCTATGAATTAAGTTCTATTATTCTTTCCATTTTACAGATAAGGAAACTGAGACTCATTGATGCTTAACAATCTGCCTATTATCACACTGTTAATGAATAACAGAGCAAGAATTTGAACTCAGAGCAAGAATTTGAACTTGCAATGCCCCTAACCTGGCTCTAACCTCTTCTTCACTGAAACTTATACAAGGCACTAATGCTGAAGAAGAGGACTCAAAGGTTAATAAAATCACCAAACCCCAGATAGACAAAAAGATAGTAGATATCTATTATCTATTAGGATTGAGGTCGGTGCACAAATAACACACAGTATATTAAGGAAATGGAGGAGGGAAAAAGTGCTCAATGTGAGCTGAACATGGAAGTTATAAATCTTTGGCCTCAGAACCGGTTTGCAGGGCAAAAATAGAGACACAGATGTAGAGAACAAATGTATAGACACCAAGGGGGCAAGGTGGCTGGGGGTGGTGGTGGTGTGATGAATTGGGATGTTGGGATTGACATAGATACACTAATATGTATAAAATGGGTAACTAATAAGAACCTGCTGTATAAATAAATAAATAAAATTCAAAAAACAAAGTTTTAAATAAGAACTTGTCATTGGCTCAGGACAAATGCAGAGGAAATAGTAGCACACTGCCTATTGTGGAAATTGTTTGTGGGAAAATACATGAGAACTACTTTCTGTCTCTGCTTTATGTCAGTTTCAATTCATGCTGGCATGCTCCACCTTAGAGTCCTGATGGTGTTTGGAAACAGCAGAGTTTGCTGGATGGAAGGGCCAGAAATGCAGCACTGCAAGTTTAAATGAATAGATTTAGTATAAAGTGGTCTATCAGGTTAGCTCTAATTTCCAAGCATGGTCTTGATAACTGAGACTTAGGCAATTAGGTTTCAAAAGAGTATTAAACTTGGATTTGTTGTGTTTAGGACAAAATGAGAAAAGTGGATATGAGAGTGAATGATTGGGAAGGATGATGATAAGGAAATGGATGAAAGGAGAGCCAAAAACAAATTCTACCTATCTCTTCTATATGGCTATTTCCATGATTTAGCAACTTAGGAACTCCTAAATGTAGGCACGCCTCACAAGTGAGTTCATTATGAAAGCAAGTGCTCATGCCTTGGAGTCAGACCTATGCTCAAACCTAGGTTCCATTTCTTACTAGCTCTGCAAGCGTATCTTATCTGAACCTCAGCTTTCCTTCTTTTAAATGGGAATAAGAATATTTACTTCTCAAGATTATTGTGAGGATCAAAGATAATGTATCATGTCCCCAGTAAAGGCCTAAGACATAGTAAAGATAAATGTGCCATCTACAAACAATTCACTCACACACTCACACACACTCACACACACACACACACACACTCACACACCCCCCACTGGCTTAGAGGGGAAAAAAAGAAGCAGACACTTTTTAAATGTGGAAAATAGAAGCATTATGCTTTGACCCCATTTCTTCCTATATGTCATGCTAAAGATTCACAGTGATCTTTAGAAAAGAGATTGTCATTCAGCAGTCACAGAGCTCAAAGGGCAGCTTCCAAACATCAGCCTGCCAAAGGTTTACTGAGAAAGTACCCTGTCTGCCCACTAAACTGATTATCTTTGGGAAAAGTTGTTTAGAAGAAACTTCAGATTGTCTTTAGAGTCAACTACACCTAATCCTAAATGATAAGACCCTTTGGGAAGTAAGATCTAAGACTAACACCTGTTTGAGACTCAAGTTAACCAAGACCAAAACCATGATCTTTGCTAGATATGCTACCTTGTAGTCCAAAATGCACCCTCTGCCCATTTTGGATTCAACTTTGTCTGCATCTCCCTTTCTGTGAGTACGGTGGCATTTCATAGAGTTCTGCTTCCTGTCCCTAGACTGTGTCTAACAAAAATATAAACGTGAGATATCCTACTCGCTGTCACTCTCTGACTACATATGCTGCATAATGACTATCACAATTATGTTTTGTGTTAATCTCTATATACCTGAAAACACACCTTAATTATCAGTGAAGCTGTCTGGACAAGAATTTAGAGAATTTAGCCAGCTCTCTAACATAATATTAAATAACAAACACACAGTTCTTTTATATGCCAGGCACTATTCTAAACATTTACCATGTATTAACTCATTCAATGTTCCCCAAAACCTTATAAGGTGGTTACTATTATTATCTTCATTGTGCAAATACAGAACTTCAGGGACAGAGAGGTTAAATAATAAAGTGAGTTAGCTGGTAAGTGCAGAGGCTGTTCTGTGGTCAAATGTACTATGCCATATATCACCGTTCCTCATAGCACTTTGTGTAAAGCAAGACAGCTTCTTCCTCCCAGGGTCAAAATTTTCCTGGTGTGATGAAATTCTTATTCTGTTCCACCATTTTTCCAACCCCTTGAAGACAGACAAACAACTTTCTTACAATACAGAGAAGTATTATTGCAAAATTTACTGCCAGGTTGAGACATTGTATGCCATACTAAATTTTTATGACGGTTATAAAAACCTAAAACATCTAAATCTATCATGGGACTGCTTATAAATCCAAATAATAACTCTCTAACCAAGCAGCACCATAGAAGAGTAGAGTGGCTGACTTCCAGTAAGCAAGAGAAAAGGTTTGGAACATTTCTTTATTTGATGTTTGGTTCTTCTTCCCTTTCTCTGCAAGATACTAAGAGAAGGGGGAGAGGAGGAGAGGTAGAAGAAAAAGAAGGTTTCCCACTGGAGCCCTGTTAGTTCTAATTTTCTGAACTTTGGTTTTCTTTTAAGTAAAGTGGTATTTAATACATTGTAACATCCTTTGAAATTCCATCTTACTAGATCCGCTCAGGATTTAGGAGGCCAATTTAATAAGTGATTGTAGAATTCCTGCCATCTGAGTGCTGCCTCAGGAGTTATTTCCCTGTTGTGTGTTTCTGTTTAAGTATTGGAAGGCCTGGGGAAATACTGAACAGAATTACAAAAATGAATTATACAAAATCTAACTTTAAAGTAGTGAGACTAATTCTACAAGCCATACCTGAAAAAATCAATGCTATTGCCATAATCACACTTAGCTTTTAGTCAAGAAGTCACAGCACAAATCAGTGGGATTAGGAAGCAAAAAAGGATTAGAAGAATACACATCAAACTCAGAATAGTGGTTACCTCTGGGATTAAAGGGGACTCTAGCTTCTCTATAATGTTATCATTTAATAAGTGTAGTGTGTTCATATATTCTTAAAATAAATCAACTAACACATTTTGGTCTAAAGAGTACCTAAACCAACTAAAAAAATTGTTGTTCAACTATGTCTCATGAATTTTTCAAAGAAAGGGATTTCATGCTTTTAAGAAGTAGCCATTCCAAGGCTTCAGTTCTTCAGCAGTACTGTGTTCACATGTTACTTCCATTTTAGGGTTGGCATAATTATCATTACTAATCAGAAACAAAATAATTGTTTGCCATGAGTTGGGGATCTTGTTGGCTTCTTTGATGTAGGAATCCAACACTGTCACCCTCATTAGACTTCATTCATTAATATATTCAGTCAGTCTCTCCAATATACTCAAGAGTCTCATCATTCATTTCATTTCCTTTAGTTGGTTTATGTCATTATCACCTACTAGACTAGGCCCAATGATTGGTTTCCATATACAGTCCTCAGATATTCAAGAAAATTCACTTTCTCTCCTTAGATGGAAAAAAGGCAAAGAGAAATCATTTATTCTTAAACTTGAATTTGTCATCATAAGCAAGTGTTAATGGATGGTAGAGGGAAGAACTATATCTTGAGCCAAAGTGATCTATCCATTGGCTTGACTCTTGGAAGAAGTTAGATATATACCCTAGAATACCTAATGTTTAAAAATATATATCTTGGTAAAAACTCAGGAAAAAGTATGTTTTAATTTTACTCACAGTAAAAATATTGGTCAACATGAAATTAAAGTGAAAACAATACTTCCCCTTGTCCCAACCTCCCCCCTCAAAAAATTCAACCTCCTATAAATTCGTTAAAAACAAAATAACATGCATTTATGTGTTTTTTTCTACTAACATTCTTTTGGTATTTATAATATAGTACAGAAAGACTTTTAAGAGGGGAAAAGTTACAACAACATACCAATGTGCTTAGCACTGAGATTACAGAGGGTACCCACTCACACCATGGTATTCTCACCAAGTGGATAGGAGAGAACAGCAGGGGAAAAATAAAGCTTACTGCTCTCCATAATGGCTACAATGAGGAAAAATAGTTATTCAGATAAATCAAGTGGGAAAATAAACCTGTAGCCCTTCTCATTTGGGGCAGGTGGGCATCCACGTATACATTCACATATACAATTATTGACAATAAAATATAAGTACAGAGGACCATAATCATTGGTGAGAATTTATCAGGGCTTCTTGTAAAGGCTACTGACAGTATGAAATGGAAGACAAATCCCTGTGGAAGGACCTCTGATAAGACATTCTTGACTCTTTATCAAGTAGTGAAATTAACTGAGAATGCCTCATGTGACTGCACCCTGAGGCCAAGTGGTATTCATACATTAACACTCCAACCCAGGGAATTAAGGTATAAATACTAGCTTCAATCCCTCCTCCAGCCTGCTCCTAGTAGACCAGAAAGCCTCACAGTACTCTGTGCGTATAGGGGCAGAATGTACATATTAGCAAATGAGACATCATGGGAAAATTTAATCCTCAAAAATATTCAAATAGCGTGTTTGTAAATATCAAATCTTAAATTGATTTTTTTAACCAAGGGATTTTAAGAAAACTAAGAAATAAAATGCTTACTATTAATAGAAGTCAGAAGTATAAGAAAAATGCCCAGACATTATTAAGATGTCTGTAATGCTTAAACACTTTTGATGCTGTATCTATTCTTATAGTCATTTGTATAAATGATTGATTAGCTTCTTAATCATAGTCTCTTGACTGATATGTGTGGACAAATGGAAAGAGTAGGGCCTTTGAAATCAGGCCTAGAATCACGTGCAGCTTTACTTACTAGCTATATGTTCCTACTCGAGTCATCTAGCTTCTCTGGGTTTTATTTTCTTTATCTGCAAAATGAGAATATTAAGGTTTACTTTATGTAATTGTTCGATAGAGACATAATACCTTATTACTGTGGAACAAAGTAGGTCTTCAATAATTGGTAGATAACTTTCTTATTACTACTATTGGTAAAATAAATACCATTTTTCAAAGAGCCTTACCTTCTCCTGGGAGTAAATCATATAAGGCACTAACAAGATGAGAAAAGACACAGTGTCTATTCAACTCCTAGTATATGCCAGGAATTTCATTTTGCACTTTATATACATTATCTCATGAAATTGTCCCAGTAATCTTAAGGAGTAGGTATTCTTAGCTCTGTTTAAAGATGAGATGACTGAGACTGAATAAGATTATGCATCCTCCTTAAATTCAGACAGCTATAAATGTCAAAGTATCAGAGAATGAGGATTTTTGGAATGCTGCTTGTTCGTCATTGCTTTGCTAATTGAGTCCTTGTATCTTTCCAAATTCATTTTTAACCATGAGATGGTGTCAGGTGTAATATCTACGATCATAAAATTACAGTTCTCACTAAACTTGTCTTCTGGCAAGCTTTGCAAAGAGCAGCAAATGCTCCTTAGCAGTTTTGTGACGATGTCCAGAAATCTTAGTAATGTGGAGCTTGGAATTTCAGCCTCAGTGTTCCATAGATCTTCTCTAGAAGGAAAATGTTTATTTTTCCTCATCATGGTGAAAGAGAAGGCCTTGTATTTTCAAGGTTCAAAATAGACCCTTCCATTTCCTGCATTTCCTTCAAGTTGCCTTGGGTGACAGTTGATCAAGTATTCTATACTACGTCAAAACTGTTTGTGGAAAAGCTCCAGGAAACTGTAAATTTCAAAACATGTAGTCTTGCTGTCTTCAGAGTACAATAGCTAATAAAGTCATAAGGGCATCAAGGTTTCATTTTTACCTTGTGGTCTCCATATTTGCAAAAACCACAAAGATGAGCACACGCACACACCCCCAGACAGTCACACATAATTTCCTGGATATGCAAGATCCCTGGAACATTTATATTTTCAAAGATTTGAAGAGGTTTGATTCAAAATGACTAACCTTAGAATTGTCAGAGTGATTATAAAACAATGCACGGAACACAGTTGTTTTGTCACTCATTGAATGTTTAAGAACTACTTGGGGGCTTCCCTGGTGGCGCAGTGGTTGAGAATCTGCCTGCTAAAGCAGGGGACACGGGTTCAAGCCCTGGTCTGGGAAGATCCCACATGCCGTGGAGCAACTAGGCCCATGAGCCACAACTACTGAGCCTGCGCGTCTGGAGCCTGTGCTCCACAACATGAGAGGCCGCGATAGTGAGAGGCCCGCACACTGCGATGAAGAGTGGCCCCCGCTTGCCACAACTAGAGAAAGCCCTCACACAGAAACAAAGACCCAACACAGCAAAAATAAAATAAATAAATTAATAAACTCCTACCCCCAACATCTTCTTAAAAAAAAGAAAAGAAAAAGAAAAAGAACTACTTGGGTGGTCATCGTAAAGTGTGCTTAGTATAGCACCTTGCATTAAAATGCCATAATTAATAGTTGCTAAATGAATGAATAAATTAGTTCAAGAGTTAAATATATCACACTTATCTTTCCTCTTTAAAACATATAAAAATAATTTTTGGTCAAGGTGGACAGATAAATCATACTAAATACATGCTTTCAGAATGAACAAGTTTATTCTAACTTAACTAATTCTTAGACAATCTATTCTTAATATTTACACACAGAACATGTAAAAGTGTATGATAACCACAAAGAAGAACGCATACACAGTACTACTCCTCTGTATTTATAAATGTCTTAATCTAGGTAACAATTACTATTTCATGTTCCAAATATAAAAAGGGAAAGTACAGAGACTGCCATGAGCTCAATATTCATTCTTTCATGAGCAAAATTAAATCAACTGGAAAGCTACAATGACTTTAATAGTAATAGGAAGAATACTAACAGCTATCATGTTTTCTTTGTCTTCCTGACGGCTGCGTGTTTAACATACTACCTCCATGGAGAGTTCCAGATCCTTAGGAAGTTGGTAAGTTAGAGTGGCCAGACATTTTGGCAAGTCATTTAGCCATTTCATTCATGTTTATTACAATTCTTCATTGCCTTCAAAATAAAGTCAAAATTCCATAGCTGGCATTCAAGGCCTTTGATAATCAGGCTATGCTTTCTTCTAATGTCAGCTAGGGCTCTTTGATTTCAATCAACTGACACTGACTATGATTTATTTAACCAAAAATCAAATTTGTTAGAAGGATATGTGGTGCTGACAGGTTAAAATATAAGGTGGCAGAACCAGATTAGGTGCTGGGAAGAACCAGGCCATTTCAAAAGGGTTCAAAGTTAGAAGCTGCTTGATTGTTCCATGTGGGAATGCTTCTGTAAACAAAAGGACCTCAGCAATTTTCAGTCTTTTTGTCACTCTTTTTGTTCTCAGGATAATAGAAACCAGGGCATCCTATTAGTCCTGCCCAATGGCTCTCAATGGCAAGAATCCAAATAAAATCAGATGCATATTGTCATAAGAAAGGTAGTGAATGTTGGCAGCTAAATATCAACAATTGTCCATCTCTCCCCTCCAACTTATTTTTGTCCCCTTTCTCTGTTTCTTCAGCCACATGGAAGAAATTGCAGGTCCATGGATCTCCAAGTGATCTTAGGCCTCTGTGCCTTGCCTTTACGCATCTTTCCCTCCACTAAAAGGCCTTCCTTTTTTTTTTTCCTGCTCTCATAACATAATTCTAACCCAGTCTCCACAACTTAACTTCTCTAAGAGACTTTGCTAACATCTCTTCCTCCCACCCTTATTCCGTTAAGTGTCCTTCTTCCGTCTTTCCATAGAGTTCTCTGTTCACTTCCATCATACCTGTTACCATGCGTAGTGCTGTAATTGCTGACCTTACCTCCCCTTCTCAGGCCTGTCCCTAACTTTTGCCTGGAGCAGTCCATTGTTCTCTTCCCACCTTTTGTTCTTTCTTATGCCTCGTGGGCTCCCCCCCCAACCCCCCATCCCCCCCATCCCCCCCCATCCCCCCCCCCCCCCCCCCCGCCAACCTACCTGACCTAGGGATGAGTGGTGTGGCCTTGGGAGGATGAACCTGGGGAATAGGTTCTGCACAAGCCCAGGAAGGATGGCTTCCTCACTGAGTGGGAACTCTGGGGCTCAGGTATCTGGCGTGTGGTCTAGAAGGGATGGTGGCTCAAGTTCTGGGTGAACACATCTTCTTGGCCCTATGGAAAAAAAAAACTAAAAAAAAAACAGAGGAGGGAAGTAGGGCCCTCTAACGCTCAGTGTTTAGTGCAGGGGCCCTGGTCACTTGAGTCTAAGGGCAATAGTGCCTCATCTAGGCTGTGAGTTACTGGAGAAGAAACCATGTTTAGCTTTGTAGATCCAGAACCTCCTGTGGGTCATGCGTAGGTAGTATCCTTTCTGAGAACTAAATGGATTAAAAAAACTTAAGTTTTCTCTGTAAAATAGAGATCATACCATCTGTCATGTCCACCTTCCATGGCCGACATGAGGGAAAGGAATAATTGATGCAAGTGTGCTTTGAAAGAATTCAAGTTTTTAAAGGTTGTTTCTAACATTTTCCCAAACAGGTAATGACTTATTTTTGTTGCCCTCCCAGACCAAGAAATAGCAAAATGTTTAACCAAATCAAATAGAATAAATTCAGATTATATATACTAAGCTCTTAGCACAGAACATTAAAAATTAGGTTATGATTATGAACAATAGGGCAAATAGAAACATTAGTATTTTTAATTTCCATAATTTATACTCTTCTCTTTCCCATTAAAAAATGTCAGGAAATCTATAATACGGGGCCTCCAGCAGAATGAAACAGAAACACCAATTGGCACAGGATGTTAATTATTCTTAAGACACTCAGGTTCCTGCAGGATAATTATTTTAAAGCAGCAATTTCAGGCTGAGCTCCATTTTGAATGTGATTATAACATAATTTTCTTTTCTGGAAGTTTACTTATATAGGAAAGATTATCATCTGAGGTGTGAAGTGACCCTGGTAAAGTGGAAAGAACAACTAGGATTTATCCTACTCCTGACTGAGCTGTATTCATTAATTTGTTCATTCAGTCACGTTATTCATCCAATGTGGAACAGTTCTTGAGCAATTTCGTGCTGCAGAAGTTGTAGAAGATGCTGGGGATGAAAAAAGAAATAACATGAAATCTATCCTCCAGGAGCTTGTGGTTTGGTGAGAAAGACAAAAGTAAGTCATACAGGGCTTCCCTGGTGGCGCAGTGGTCTAGAGTCCGTCTGCCGATGCGCCCCGGTCCGGGAAGATCCCACATGCCGCGGAGCAGCTGGACCCGTGAGCCATGGCCGCTGAGCCTGCGCGTCCGGAGCCTGTGCTCTGCGACGGGAGAGGCCACAACAGTGAGAGGCCCACGTACCGCAAAAAAAAAAAAAAAAAAAAAAAAAAAACTAAGTCATACAATGTGGAAAACACCATAATGATAACTATAAGCATCAATCCTGACATAGAGTTAGATATCCATTCCATTCTTCTTAAACCCTTGAGGATTCCAGAACTTCCAGCATTGCAAAGTTGATGACCAAAGAGACACCAGCCCATCTAATTCATTTCTATTAAGTTCCATGTTTGCTTGACTTTCAGGGATTTTTTTTTTTTTTATACTTCTCATTCAATTTTGTCAACAGATCAGCTGAGTAGCTATTGTGTAACAAGATGAAGACAACCACGGCTCACTTGGCCTCAGAGTCAACAAGATAGACACTGTCCTGGAATACAGGTATAAGGTGTTTAATTCACTCCACTCACCACTTAGATCAGTGCCACTCGGACTCATTTCATAAGTGTTACTTGATGATACGTCTGCATTCCTAACTGTGTGTTCAAGCTTCCTATTGCCTAGCCCAGACCACTGAACACCAGTGTTATGAACAGAAGCTGAGCTCACTCTCACTTTTATCTCCACCTCCAGCTCAGATTGGTGCCAGTGAGTTGCAATCACAGGTTGAGTGAAAAATGATGTCATATTGACTTCTTAAGAAAATATTAAAAATAATGTGACACTTGCAAGTGAATAAAATTTGACAATTAACACTAACAAAAATTGAAGAACACTAGCTTTGTGGTAATCCACAATTTTCACAATGATATGATGCCACACTAGGAAAACTGTAGCAAAAGAACCTAAAGAATTCCAAAGAAAAAGAAAGTAATTGCCTTTAAAAAAATTATTGACTCTGATACCCCAGCGCTTGACACTTAACACCTGAAATGATTACGAACCATGCTGGGCCCTTTGCCCCACTGTATATGGAATATTTTCTGAGTTCCTGGCACAAGCATGTATTTGTTTAATATCAGTTGTGCATTTACTTCCCTCCAGCCTGGGGGTTACAGGCACCAGCTGTTTACACGTCTTCAGGAGGAAGAAGGGGAGTGACTAGCTCGCTCTGCACACTGTCTCATGTCAGAAAACTTTCCAAGTCACTGAGGGATGTGTGAGACCACAGAGTTGAAGGAAAGTTCGGTCTTTAGTATTTCCTTTTCTGTCTTCTTACGTTAAAAGCACTGAACACAGACTTGAGCAGTCTCATTTCATGGGGCAATTGCACTGCCTCTGTTTCCCTGTGACCTGGACTAGGGAATTGTCAGTCAATTGTTAAAACAGTAATGACTCCAAAACCTTTTGTAACCTCTCTGAGCTGTCTAGGTTATGACAATATGCAACGATTATTGGAGCTTTGTTTAGGCAGCTGAAAAGACTTCCCCAGGAGAACAGAGGGAGAGAGAGAAAACCTGCTTCTGGTGGAGAGAAACTAAGGGTGTAAAATGAAAATAATATGAAAATTATACAATAGTCTTATGTAGGGTGACCCTTATCACTGACTTACTGGATGGCCACCAGAGTCCTTGGCCCACATTGTTCTCCCAATGCCTCTAGGCCGGGTGTCACATCTTTGCCTTGCTACTGAGAGACAGGTGAATTGTGAAGGTAATGCGTTTGTTGCTTAGATGACGGACACAAACTACGTGATTTAAAACTCTTTAGTATGAGTTGTAGTTTTAAAAGTCATTTTTGAAAAGAGCAAGACATGAACTATGGACAAAATAATAGAGGTGGTAGGAAATAGGGGCAGAAAATTACATGCTGCTGGAGAGCGGAAGACCAGTTCACCCAGACTCCACTCAGGGAAACTGGACTGTGCAGAGGGCCTTGCATGAGGATGTGCTAACATGATTATAATCCAAACCTTGTGCTAATGGAGTTTTACACGCAAGTGTTAACTTACACTAGGCATTCACTCTACAAAGGCACTTGCGAATGTTAGCTCATGTGATCCTCTGTGCAGGGCTACAAAGTGGAGAGACCACCTAGGCCACGCTTCCCAGGGACCTTAGAGTAAAGTGTAGTGGAACCACGTCTGTCTTCAGATTCCAGGTCCTGGTTTCTTTGTGCTTATAACAGGTGACACTGAGTAGTTTACACCTAGGGGGAGAGAAAAATACATAGAACTACTGAGTGAACCATAATCTGGGAGGTGATATCCTAAGAATACAGTCTCATATTTTGTTTCCTTTTTTTTCATCGGTCCATAAACACACTTATGGCAATCCTAAGGGTGATCAGTGACTTACTTGCCCCAAGTGTTGGCCAATTAGAATATAAATACTACCTACAACCATTATACCATCATTAAAGTTTTATTAGGATGGAAAAATTTCTTAAAATGTGTCCATATGCTTAATTTTGCTCTAAAAATTAAAATGATTGGATCTTCATTGAACATCTTAAATTTCTTTTACTTTTTTTTTTTTTTTTTTTTTTTTTGCGGTACGCAGGCCTCTCACTGTTGTGGCCTCTCCCGTTGCAGAGCACAGGCTCCGGACGCTCAGGCTCAGCGGCCATGGCTCACGGGCCCAGCCGCTCCGCGGCATGTGGGATCCTCCTGGACCGGGGCACGAACCCGTGTCCCCCGCATCGGCAGGCGGACTCTCAACTGCTGCGCCACCAGGGAAGCCCTCTTTTACTTTTTTATAATAAAAAATAGGACCATAATTGTGAATTTTCAGGAACATCTTTCTGTCGAAGGCAATGGAAATCGAAGGGAAAGATGCACAAGAACACACACACACACACACACACACACACACACACACACACACACATGCCCATAATGCCCTACTAACATCCTGCAACAGTCTTCCACCAACAATGGACTAAAGATGCAAACTACCAAACGGCAGAGGATAAATAATAGTTCTCTGCCTGTTTTCCATTCGGTGTGGCTGTACTCAACAACGTTGATAGCAATAAGTAAACTTTCTGTTTCTTTTTCAAAAATTTTATAGGATGCTCTCATGTCCTTTTCTTCCCCTATTCCTCCCCCTACAATTCAGCTCACTCAGAAAATGCTGTAAAGTTTCAGAGAAGAGGTTTGCTCAAAGCAACTACAAATAAAGTGCATGTGCATAAATAACTTAGCCTGACTTTTTGTTTAATGTCCAAGATGATTGGAACAGATTGTATCATGAACTACTTTCCCTTTGGCTAATTAAATAGCAGTCCCCACTTACCATAAAGCATATTCTTATTAAAACAAGTATCTATAGTCACTCTGCTGGATAAATTACTCCCAAGTAGTGCCATAAAGCCCATTACATTCCTGCTTTAGGAATGAAGCAGGTCCAAACAGACAATCAAAGGATTTCACTGGGATTATTTTAGATTAGAAAAACTAAGGGAGACATGTGGTTCTGACAAAATCATAAAGGCATAAAGGATGAATTAGCGGTTCCATACCAAACAAAGTGCTCTAGTGGTATCATAGTATATCTAAAAGTAAAAAACAAATTCCTACTGTGTTAACCTTCACCAAAATGGAAATCTGTTTATGCAGAAATAAAAATGCCATGAACAACTGTTATCTGCTGTGCAAATCAAAATGACTGTTTGAATAATAATAAGAAAATCCTTTCAAACCAATGACTATGGAAATGTGCCATAGTGAAGAAGATGTCTTCATTTCAATAAATTGCTTTCTACATTTAATAGAAAAGGTTATGTTATGATTTACCATATTAATGAACCATTATTGCATAACCCTATTTTTATTGCAATATATTACCTGCTAAACTATGTCTTTTTTTTTTCAGGAGAAAAAATTTTGTAGAACAGATTCTATGGGAGTTTTTCTTGCTGCCCGTTGTTAAATCTTTCAAAAGCTGTCAGGAGTCTCAGAAATCAAGTTCAAAATACCATAGCCAACGTGAGTATAGGCATAGACTAGTCTATTTTTAAATTGTAATACAAAACTGCCAGAGAAATACCTAAACACAAAAGATTATTTTAAAAATGAGATCATCTTATCTAACTTGTCAGTGTAAAGGACAATATCAGTGAAGTAAAATTTAACCCCCAGCTTCTATAAATATTGCTAGATATTTTAGAGCCAAGCTATTTTTTTCAGGTGACTTTTCCCTTAAACTCATCATGCACCAGAGCCTTCATGCACTCAGCCTGCACAGACCCTATCCATGGCAGCCACAGGTATTATGGGACACTAATCGCCCAAGGCAGTCAACTGGCTCAATTACCTACCTTGCCTCAGTCAAGAAAGCCCTTCTCCTTGAGGATGAATGGATGGCAAAGTCATTGGCCTCTGCCCTGGAAACTTCTTCAGCAAAGGAGCTACACTTGTTCCTACGAATGGCATTTTGTATGTGCCCTGTGTCTGCAAGCACTGATTCACCACACTGCTTCTGAATGACAAGACTCTGTCCTTGGCATTACAATCAAAGCAGCACCAGCTGGGATCCCCTCAGAATATCCCAAGCTTATGACAGTGAGCTAGTTATCTGATGGAAACAGAGGTGGGACATTTGGGTGTAGCTTCCTGCTTAAACTGCTGCTGCTGTCATATTTTTGGAGGGAAAGGACTGAAGTAAAGAAGGTACGTGCTGTCATTTCTTAAAGTACTGCCTGCCTTTGCTGTCAGTTCATGGGTGTACTCACCTTTGGCTGCTGCTGAGAGATGTTACTGCCTATCATTCATTCCATACATATTTTTTAATAGTATAATCTGTGACAGCAGTGCATTAGGTGCTGGAGACAAAAGTGAACAAAGTTCTTGCTCCCAAGCAACTTTAAGTCTAGTGAAGGAGACAAATATTTAATACATCGTCAGAGAGATTGGATATTTGGAATCTGTAAAAATGTAGTTTGGGGGAAATTCTTACCACATTTTGCCTTTTAAAAATGATACAAATATTATACGAATATATGCATGTTATAGAACTCCTAAACAATATAATACTGTGAAAATTGCCTTCCTTCTCCCTCCAGCCTATACCCTTTCTATAGGTAAATATTGCACTTCTCATTTAAAAAAACATCTAAACAAGTATCCACCTACATATTTATATGTACACACATATACGTTTACTTTTCTCTTTCACATACATGAGATTATACTATAAATATTATACAGCTGAAATTTATATTTTAGAAAATGTTTCATGTAAATATATAAACCCACCATTTATTACAATGATTAAATTCCCATATATCAACATAATTGTTGATGACTATTGATATGACTATTCCCCTTTTGATGGGTGTGTTAGTTTCCTGTGGTCACTGTAACAAATAAGCACAAACTAAATGACTTAAAACAGCAGAAACTTATTCTTTCATGATTCTGGGGACCAGAAGCCTGAAATTAGTATTGCTGGGTTAAAATCAGTTTGGTGGCAGGGCTATAATCCCTCCAAAGGCACTAGGGGAGAATCCATTCCTTGCCTTTTCAAGCTTTTGATGTCTGCCAGTACTCCTTGACTTGTGGCCACATCACTTCAATGTTCAAGGACAGCACCTTCAAATCTCACTCTGCTCCATCTTCACGTGGCCTTCTCTTCAGTGTGTGTCAAAACTTCCTCTTCCTCCCTCTTACGAGGACACTTGTGATGCTATTTAAGGCCCATCTGGATAATCCAAGATAATCTTCCCATCTCGAAATCCTTAACTTAAATTATATTCTAACTTATAAGTTAAATTTAGAACTAAATTATGGTCCTCTTTTTGTCGTAGAAAGTAACAGTCACACTTGGTGACTTTGGGGACCATTCTTCAGTCTACTACAGTGGATATTCAGGTTGTTCCTATTTTTTAATACAAACAAGGCAGAAACTATGATCATTGAAATTTATATGTGTACACATGTGTAAATATTTTGGTAGATGAAATTCCTAAAAGCAAAATTTCAGAATCAAAGAGTACAGGTAACAAAATACTGTTAAATAATGCCAAGTATTCTCTGGAAAAATTTGTGCCGCAACACTGTACAGTTTCCAAAATACTTCATGGAGTGCTCATTTTCCTATTTTTGTCAAAATTACATATTTTATCTTTGTTCTTATCAATTTGAAAAGTGAAAACTGGCAACTTGTCATTGTTGATTTGAATTTTTTTCATGATTAAAAGTTTGAAAATTTTCTCTCTGTATAATTTCTCATTCTTCATTTTTTTGAATTTTCTTCTTAATTTGTAGAAATCATTTATAAATTAATATTGATAATTAATATTTTATTCTTATATTTTTACCAATCTATTACTTGTCTTCATAGACTTGTTGAAAGAAATTGTAATTAATGTAAAATCTACCAATATTTTCCTTTTGTATATTTTCAGTTTTGCATCTTGTTTAGAAATATCTTGCTTATCCTAAAAAAGTAAAAATGTGTTCTTACATTTTCTTCATTTTTTTTTTTTCCCCTAATTGCCAGGAATTTAAGTGTAAGGTAACTTGTCTACCTTTATTAGCTCTCTTTCTAATGGAAAACTAATTATACCATTGATATTTTAGAACTAATTTACCTACTCTCCCACTAACTTTGAAATACTACCTTTATCATATAATAAGTACTCAAATACACCCAGATCTGTTTTTGAACTATATATGATTGATCTGTTTCTGCTAATTCTGAGAGTTCTATAAGGGTAAAGATTGCATCTGTTTTTCCATTCTGTACCTCAGTGGTACACAGGGTACACATATATGTACATATATATAGTATACATACAGGCACTCAGTTAATGTGCCAGTAAAACATAAGACTTCCAGTTAAATATGAATTTCAGATAAAAAATGAATTTTTTTTTAGTGTAACTGTGTTCCAAATATTGAATGGAACATACTATGCTAAGAGAAATTGTTCACTGTTTACCTGAAATACAAATTTAACTGGTATCCTATATTTTTATCTGCTAAATCTAGCAACCTTACAGTTGGTATATATTGAGTGAATAAATGAACACTCTATCATAATTTTGTAATTATATTTGCTATTATATTTCATAAATATATATATTATTACACAGGCAGGGAAAATTCCTTCTCTGTGTTCTTCTTTTGTAAAAGATTTTATTTATTTTTAAGAATTCTCCTTCCTGCATAAATTTCAGAATAATGTTTGCCAAGTATTTTTATTGGGATTGCATTGAATTTATCAATGGTCTTTGTTTTACTTTCTGTATTTCTGTAGTTCTCAATACTCAGCTATGCTGAAAAAGAGGATGATAAATAAATAAATAACTCTGGCCAATATTATATATTATGTTTAATGGTTAAACACTAAAAGCATTATCATTGAATAAAGAACAAGACAAGAATGAAAACTATCACCACTCGAAATTTTAGCCTCTGTAAAAAACAAGGAAAAGAAATGAGATATGTGAATATTGGGACAGGAAAATTATTTGCCTATGATGCAATTTCTCACCTACAAGTTCCTATTTAGAAAACCCAAAAGATCAATGAAACATACTCAAATTAATATGAACGAATTTAGTAAGTGGATCATTTACAAAATAATTGTATAAAAAAAGTAACTTTTACAGATTTTCAATAAAAACCAGTTAGAAATCATGGCATAAAAATATTATTCTTAATATGAAATAAAAATATAAAACATCTAGAAATAAGCTTAACAAAATATACACAAGTTTATATATAATTATAAAATTTTACTTAGAGACATGAGAAGTCCTTAATACATGAAGTGCTTTATCATATTCTTGGATAAGAAGTTTTTTTTTTCTTTTCAGTATGCGGGCGTCTCACTGTTGTGGCCTTTCCCGTTGCGGAGCACAGGCTCTGGACACGCAGGCTCAGCGGCCATAGCTCACGGGCCCAGCCACTCCGCGGCATGTGGGATCTTCCCAGACCGGGGCACGAACCCGCGTGCCCTGCATCAGCAGGCGGACTCTCAACCACTGCACCACCAGGGAAGCTCCATTGGATAAGAAGTTTTAATGCTGAAAATGAGATTTGTATTGAAATAACTTAAATGTATTATAAACTTTATGATACAGTGTAAATTTTTTGATGCCTTTGTAAATTTGAAAAATCCATCAAACATGTCTTATACCCTTTCTAATAATGAAGTCTCATGACTACATCTTCTTAAGTCTGTGGAATATTTTCATATCTCTTATAAATCTACTTTACTAACTTAAAATACGTATTACCTGAGATGATGATAAAATTGTTTGATTGATACTTTTACATGTCAAAGACTAGTTGCATGTGTACCCAGAGTTAATATAATCGCATCAATGAAAAAAATGATCAAGATTATTTAAAAAAAATAATACCACAAATAACTGAAAAATAAAGCAGGATGAGGGGAACTTGTATTAGCAGATATGAAATGATAAAATAAAGCTGTGAAAATCAGAATAATGGTTTAATGTAAGAATAGACAGAAAACAGGGCAGAATAAAAAATGAACAGAACTACTAAGAAAAAGCACAGCACTGTACTCTAACACTCCTGGTCACTTTTTACCCCAATACTGATACAGTAGTATTCTTTCTCCAGAGAATCTTTCTTATGAGAGCCTATTTCAAAATGGCAGACTTCGTATGTGACTCGACTTTCTTTCCCTCTTGTGGTTCCCCTTAGTACAGGATATGTATATTTACATACATATACCACACAGTGCTAGTAGAATCAAAAAAGTGAGCAGGAATAGACCAGAAACAAACAATGAGAAAAACATGAAAGTTAGCAAGCAGATGGTGCTGGATTGACCAGGAAAATATAACAGGGAAATCCAGTGCTTGAAATACCAGAAGCAGTGCTTCTCTCCATCCAAAGCAATGTCAACTGTAGGGCCATAAATTTCCAGACTAGGAGAGTGGGAATGGGGTAAACATCAAGGGAATCAGCTGAAAGAAAGACTCAGAATAACTGAGCAGATCGTGCCTCTCCCTCACAACTTTCTCTGTGAAGCAAGGGAAGGAGGACTTGATTGTAGTTTTTCTCTAATTCTCCCCTTGATTCTTAACAATTACTTTTTCATGAATTCATATTTAAAAAAAAATCTATATGTGTCTTTAGCTTATCTTAACCAAACCAAAATGTAAGAATAGAGTTTTGGAAACAAGTTGTTAGAAGACATTCCTCTATGTTGTTTGTAATTTGGTTGTTAATGATTCCAAGGTGACTCCTAAGTCTTATTGAGGAAACTAAAGAGTCATAATGTAAAATAATTTTAAATTTTAATTAACTATACCCCATGCTATAGTCAGCTGAAGAAGGCCAATTTTGGGAAATGCAGGTGAATCTCAATCCAGCATGATCCAGGAGAGTGAGTATACTCTGACACTAGTTAGTTACTCATTTTTAAGGTCTGTTCTCATTGTTTATGATTCTATTAGAGAACATTTGTCACTTAGTCCATTACTTGATGACAATAACTTTTAAGATAATCCAACTTCATTCCTCATTGAATATATTTCTTAAAAATACTTCTCTATGAGGAACACAGTTCCACGCAGCTAAGATAGATATTTTTATCAAATATATCTGCTCTTCTAAATTAACAGATGGGCATTCTGAGATATAAATCTATCCATTGTAAGTGTGCTTGACACCATTTCGTGTTCATTCTTACTTTGCTCTGTCCACCCTAATTGAAATTTATAAACAAACTAATTATATTGTGTTCTTTGAGTCTGAGAACCTACACACATGATAACCCCATGAAATAATCATCTGATTTTTTAAGATGTATTTATTGAGTGACTACATTTATGACAAGACCCCAAAACCTCAACTAGTCCGTGGGCCTTTTTCATAATTTATTTTCTGCCCCTCTTTCTCTCACCTTCCTGTCTACCCAATCCCTGCTCACTATGATACCCATCCTCCCTTCCATTACCCAAATGTGAAATTGTCCTGTGGCCAACACAGTTTTTAAAAAGCGTATCTCACACCACAAGTGTTCCATTTTCACATGAGTAGAGCTCTTGTTTTAATTGTTATCAGTTTATATATATCAGCCCATCAGAAAGTTGGGACTCTATTTTTACCATTCAACTCAGAAATGTGGCTTATATCTGCTTGGGCTTATTATTTTGCTCTACTTTTAAGATGGATTCTTTAGTATGTCAGTTCAGCATAGAAATTAATAGACAACTGTAGAAGTTAAACATTAAGTAATACTTCACCACACGGGCAGTTGGAGGAAATAGTGAAGGAAGCTGTGCTAGGATGAAAGCTCACAGCCCCACACAGCTGTGTCTCTGGCACATCTTAGCCTTTAATAAAAGAGTTTTTATGTACCATCCTGCTTACCTGTGGGTTCACAGGTGTGTGGAAGACTATCATCCACAGAATAAAACACCCCATGGCACCAGGACCATAAAAAGTGGTGACCTTCATCGATCTTTGCCTGAGGGAAAGAAGGCTTGAGAACACATAGAACATGGAAGAGAAAGAAAAGGCCACAAACGAAGTTTCAATTGTTTCCAGCTTGGGTCAGAGGAAGGGGTATGCCCCACCTAGAGCTGGAAGGCTTTGACTTTGTAGTCCAGCAAGTGCAGCTAGAGATGTGACAAGATGGTCCAGTACAAGGCCCTGCTTGGCACAAATGTAGCTGTGACCTAAATTAAGGAAGCAGGGAGTCACATTAAAAAAGCAAGATAAGACCCTAATCACATCTTTCTGGAAAGAGAGAGAAAGGCTTTGTTAATAGAATAGATTGGAGAGAAAGGACAAAAGTACATACAAATAAATATCCTGAAAAGTAGACAAATTCCCTTTAAATACAAAATTAGGGAATCTAGTTCTAAGGGATACATTTGGGCAAGTGGGCTGAGGTTTCATTTATTTCACTGCTGTATTAGCTTTATCCTCCCTGATATATAAAACATCCTATTAAACAGGAAAAGTCTATTTTTTTCCAAGCATAAGAAAAATTTTCTTTAAAAAAGTTTAGTTTTAATTGTCCAAACTATTCCAAACCTTTCTCTGTATTAAAACATTAAATGAATTAAAATGAATTCTGAACTGAAACTCAAAGTTCTTCACTCATTATTTGCAAGCTAATGTCACTTTTAGAAGAAGGCAAAATAAGGATAGAGGGGTGAGGCTAAAAAATCTTCTTTCCAATGTTTGCACCTAATTGTCGGTTCCAAAGCATTGTTGCCCGAATTTCATTCTGAATGGCTAGGGAAAAGTGTCACTGTAACCAGAGTGATGGGGAGGCCTGAATGATATCATTTCATTTAGGAGAATGGTGGCCACCTGAGCAAACAGATAACCCAAAATTGGGCCTGATTTGAAACAACATACCTTCTTCTCAGACACTTAGCCTCCTGGTAAGCTGGTTACCTGTTAGACAGGATGTTGCAGCCCCAGAATCTGTTTTCAAAGATTTCATCAATTCAGATATGGGGGAAAACACACATTCCCAGACACACAAAATAAACTCTAACATACTGAAGGGCTTCAATTTCCTTGTACCTGGAATGCTTATGCCTTTGAGTCAAGCATTCTGAGTATGAAGGGGAGGTATACTGTAGAAACAGTGGGGTGTAATGATTTTCACTGCAGTGGAGTGAGGTTTATATCCTACCGAAGAACATTCAAAAGAAAAAGGTCTATACATGGGCAGCGTGGATGCATTTTAGTAGGTTTCTCCCTCTCCACAATTTTACCTTCCCAAGCTTGAATTTATAGGCTTAGGTTTCATAGTGTAATTACTGGGTTTAATATCAGAGAGGAGAGCCGCTTTGGCTTTTAGAGTATGGTTGGTGTTTATTCAAGGGAAACAATCTCCAATGCAGTTTCATTTTCTTTTCATTTTCACTGGGGTGGGGGGCGGGGGATGAATACTGATGTTTATGGAGTTTAAGGGTCTGGCAGCACTGGGAACTGCAGAACTTTGTTTATCCAGAGTCCAGTTTCAATCCAGAGGGTGCCAATGCAAACTCCTCCAGACTACCACGCCAAAAATGTCAGCCCTGTCTTGGAGAAGCGGCCTTCCCAAGCAGGGAGAGGTACTCAGAGCCAACTTAGTTTGAAACTGAACTATGGAGAAAGCCCAAGAGCTCAACCATGCTGTCTCAAGCACAGCAGTTTAAAAATATGCTTTTTATCAGATTTTCCTCATATTGTGTCTCATATTTTTTTATCACAGCAGGAGCCTGCCATCACCAGCTAAGCTGATTGACTGTGTCCTCTACCAGCATCCGCCTTTGATATTCATGTCTTCAGGAAAGCTCCATCCCTTTCACTTGCACTCTTGCTGGGGTCTCTCTATGCACCCGCTACTACCACAGTTACAGCATCTGTCCCCCAACTGGGAAGGAAGCTTTAGCTCATCAGGATCAACTGCATTTCTACTAACTGTGGGTGCCGTCAGAAATGCAATGTTGGCAACACTTTCTTCCATTCTTGAGACATTACATCTCCACAGCCCTTGGGGTGTTTCATTCTAACAGCTGGAAATTCCTGATTTTCAATATGATTTGCTTTTTCCTCCTCATAGTTCTTGGTATCAGGGCCAACTTTGTAAGGCGGTTTTTAATGAACCCATAGCCAGTGTGTTAAATATGTTAGTTGAGTTTTTCCATAAAGCTAAGCTAATATAACATGATTGTTTTCTTAGGCACCCTATGGGGAGTAAGGAACATAGAGGGTAGGGAAGGTGGGGTTGTGTAATTGATATAGTTGGTATGTTGCCAGAGTTACACACCTTTCAAGACCCCCCACCCAACAGTGAGCTGATGACCTTCATGTTAACTGAGCTTTCTAAAATAAGGAGCTCATCTATAAACTGGAGCCCAGAAAGACTGAAACTTGAAGTATAACCCTTTGGGAAAGGCTGCCATGCTGAGAAAAATTGACTCAATAGCTAGCATGGACGAACTATGAAGTTAAACTCTATGCTTGCTACTTCCTAGAATTCTTGTCACTGCAAAACTATCTAAGAAGATCACTGCAAAACTATCTGTGACATTAATCAAATGCAATAAGAAAAATGATATACACATATTTGTTTTCTGTAACTTGTGTTGCCTGTGGCATTTGTCCAGTGCCTACTATGCAGCAGATTCTCAAGTACTGGGGATGGTTTCTGATTATTCCTGTGTGAGTTCACTACACAGTCTTGTGAGAGCTGGCAAGTATCTCTCAATAGCCACAGCAGTTCATTTAAGCTCAAACCTCTAAAACTGTGACACGAGAAGATAGTATTGAAAATTAAAACAAAGCAAACAAACAACAAACA
This sequence comes from Orcinus orca, assembly GCF_937001465.1. Taxonomy (NCBI): domain Eukaryota; kingdom Metazoa; phylum Chordata; class Mammalia; order Artiodactyla; family Delphinidae; genus Orcinus; species Orcinus orca. The sequence continues at coordinate 135,459,890 of NC_064559.1, read as the reverse complement.
AAAAACCCCAAGCTCAGTAAACTAGTTAAAATCCCAGACTCTTGAGCCATACTACTTGAGTTTCAGTTCCAGCCATTTACTGGCTGTATGATCTCAGGCAAGAGGCCCACCCTTTCTGTGTCTCAGTTTTCTCCTCTGTAAAATTGGATACAATAACAGTATTTACTCATTTTATTAGAATGAAAATTAATTGACTTGAAATCTGTAAAAGGTTGGTGATTAGTACATAATAAGTTCATTTAGATATTTGATAAATAATCTACTCTTAGCATATAGTCATTGATTAGGGGATATTATTCCCTTGTCAGGTCTGAAACCACTATATGTGGAAAGAATGCATATATTGCACAGAAGAACTAAATCCATCAACTATGAAGTATTCCAGTAACATGGTATATATTCAAATTAAAATGAACTATTGAAAACTAAGCATTTACAGTATTGCCAAAGATGATAATTTAAAGATATTGGATAACATTTAAAGGCAAACTGACAAAAGTTTTGAGTTTCAACTCTCACGTTTACAAACTGTGTGACTAAAATTTCTGCATTCTACTTTCCTCATCTTTAAAATGACTTTTTTTTTTTTTTTTTTTTTTGCGGTACGCGGTCCTCTCACTGCTGTGGCCTCTCCGCTGCGAAGCACAGGCTCCGGACGCGCAGGCTCAGCGGCCATGGCTCACGGGCCCAGCCGCTCCGCGGCATGTGGGATCTTCCCGGACCGGGGCACGAACCCGTGTCCCCCGCATCGGCAGGCGGACTCTCAACCACTGCGCCACCAGGGAAGCCCTAAAATGACTTTTCAATGCACTTGTTGCAGTAGGTTATGGTGAGGTTTAAATAAGTGTTTAGTACAATGTCTGACATATAGTAACCATCCAGTAATATGAAGACTTTAATTTTTTTTTTAATTATGAGGCCATAATACATTTTACATCTTTATTAGAGTATAATTGCTTTACAATGTTGTGTTATTTTCTGCTGTATAACAAAATGAATCAGCTATATGTACACATATATCCCCATATTCCCTCCCTCTTGTGCCTCCCTCCCACCCTCCCCATCTAGGTGGTCACAAAGCACCGAGCTGATCTCCCTGTGCTATGCAGCTGCTTCCCACTAGCTATCTATTTTACATTTGTAGTGTATATATGTCAATGCTACTCTCTCTTTTGGTCCCGGCTTCCCCTTCCCCCTACCCACGTTTCCACAATTCCGTTCCCTACATCTGTGTATTTATTCCTGTGCTGCCCCTAGGTTCATCAGAAGCTTTTTTTTAGATTCCACATATATGTGTTAGCATACAATATTTGTTTTTCTGACTTACTTCACTCCGTGTGACAGTCTCTAGGTCCATCACCTCACTACAAATAACTCAATTTAATTTCTTTTTATGGCTGAGTAATATTCCATTGTATATATGTGCCACATCTTCTTTATCCATTCATCTGTCAATGGACACTTAGGTTGCTTCCATGTCCTGGCTATTGTAAATAGTGCTGCAATGAACATTGTGGTACATGTCTCTTTTTGAATTATGGGTTTCTCAGGGTATATGCCCAGTGGTGAGATTGCTGGGTCATATGGTAGTTCTATTTGTAGTTTTTTTAAGGAACCTCCATAGTGGCTGTATCAATGTACATTCCCACCAACAGGGCAAGAAGGTTCCCTTTTCTCCACACCCTCTCCAGCATTTATTGTTTGTAGTTTTTGATGATGGCCATTCTGACTGGTGTGAGGTGATATCTCACTGTAGTTTTGATTTGCATTTCTCCAATGATTAGTGATGTTGAGCATCCTTTCATGAGTTTGTTGGCAATCTGTATATCGTCTTTGGAGAAATGTCTATTTAGGTCTTCTGCCCAATTTTAGATTGGGTTTTTGTTTTCTTGATATTGAGCTGTATGAGCTGCTTATATATTTTGGAGATTAATCCTTTGTCATTTGCTTCATTTGCAAATATTTTCTCCCATTCTGAGGGTTCTCTTTTTGTCTTGTTTATGATTTCATTTGCTATGCAAAAACTTTAAAGTTTCATTAGGTCCCATTTATTTATTTTTGTTTTTATTTCCATTTCTCTAGGAGGTGGGTCAAAAAGGATCTTGCTGTATTTATGTCATAGAGTGTTCTGCCTATGTTTTCCTCCAAGAGTTTTATGGTATCTGGCCTTACACTTAGGCCTTTAATCCATTTTCTGTTTATTTTTATATATGGTGTTAGGGATTGTTCTAATTTCATTCCTTAATATGTAGCTGCCCAGTTTTCCCAGCACCACTTATTGAAGAGGCTATCTTATCTCCATTGTATAGTCTTGTCTCCTTTATCAAAAATAAGCTGACCATATGTGCGTGGGTTTATCTCTGGTCTTTATATACTGGTCCATTTATTTATATTTCTGTTTTTGTGACAGTTCCATATTGTCTTGATTACTGTAGCTTTGTAGTAGAAGCTGAAGTCAGGGAGCCTGATTCCTCTAGCTCCGTTTTTGTTTCTCAAGGTTGCTCTGGCTATTCAGGGTCTTTTATGATTCCATACAAATTGTAAAATTTTTTGTTCTAGTTCTGTGAAAAATGCCATTAGTAGTGTGATAGGGATTGCACTGAATATGTAGATTGCTTTCGGTAGTGTAGTCATTTTCACAATATTGATTCTTCCAATCCAAGAACATGGTATAAATCTCCATCTGTTTGTATCATCTTTAATTTCTTTCCTCAGTGTCTTATAGTTTTCTGCCTACAGGTCTTTTGTCTCCCTAGGTAGGTTTATTCCTAGGTATTTTATTCTTTTTGTTGCAATTGTAAATGGGAATGTTTCCTTAATTTCTCTTTCTGATTTTTTCATTGTTAGTGTATAGGAATGCAAGAGATTTCTGTGCATTAATTTTGTATCCTGCTACTTTATCAAATTCATTGATTAGCTCTAGTAGTTTTCTGGTAGCATCTTTAAGATTCTCTATGTATAGTATTATGTCATCTGCAAACAGTGACAGTTTTACTTCCTCTTTATCAATGTGGATTCCACTTATTTCTTTTTCTTCTTTGATTGCCATGGCTAAAACTTCCAAAACTGTGTTGAGTAATTAATAGTGGTGAGACTGGGCACCCTTGTCTTGTTCCTGATCTTAGTGGAAATGGTCTCAGTTTTTCACCATTGAGAATGATGTTGGCTGCGGGTTTGTCATATATGACCTTTATTATGTTGAGGTTGTTTCCCTCTGTGCCCACTCTCTGGAGAGTTTTTAACATAAATGGGTGCTGAATTTCGTTGAAAGTTTTTTCTGCATCTTTTGAGATTATCATATGGTTTTTCTCCTTCAATTTGTTAATATGGTTCATCACATTGATTGATTTGTGTATAATGAAGAATCCTTGCATTCCTGGGATAAACCCCACTTGATCATGGTGTATGATCCTTTGAATGTGCTGTTGGATTCTGTTTGCTAGTATTTTGTTGAGGATTTTTGCATCTATGTTCATCAGTGATATGGGCCTCTAGTTTTCTTTTTTGTGACATCTTTGTCTGGTTTTGGTATCAGGGTGATGGTGACCTTGTAGAATGAGGTTGGAAGTGTTCCTCCCTCTGCTATATTTTGGGAGAGTTTGAGAAAGATAGGTGTTAGCTCTTCTCTAAATGTTTGATAGAATTCACTTGTGAAGCCATCTGATCCTGGGCTTTTGTTTGTTGGAAGATTTCTATTCACAGTTTCAATTTCAGTGCTTGTGATTGGTCTGTTCATATTTTCTATTTCTTCCTCGTCAGTCTTGGAAGGTTGTATTTTTCTAAGAATTTGTCCATTTTTTCCACATTGTCCATTTTATTGGCATATAGTTGCTTGTAGTAGTCTCTCATGATCCTTTGTATTTCTGCAGTGTCAGTTGTTACTTCTCTTTCATTTCTAATTCTGTTGATTTGAGTCTTCTCCGTTTTTTTCTTGATGTGTCTGGCTAATGGTTTATCAATTTTGTTTATCTTTGCAAAGAACCAGCTTTAGTTTTATTGATCTTTGCTATTGTTTTCATTTATTTCTGATCTGATCTTTATGCTTTCTTTCCTTCTGCTAACTTTGGTTTTGTCTTGCTTTTTGTTTGTTTGTTCTTCTTTCTCTAATTGCTTTGGGTGCAAGTTTCGGTTGTTTATTTGAGATTTTTCTTGTTTCTTCAGGTAGGATTTTATTGCTATAAACTTCCCTCTTAGAACTGCTTTTACTGCATCCCATAGGTTTGGGTAGTCGTGTTTTCATTGCTATTTTTTTCTATGTATTTTTTGACTTCCTCTTTGATTTCTTCAGTGATCTCTTGGTTATTTAGTAGCATATTGTTTAGACTCTATGTGTTTGTATTTTTTTAAAGATTTTTTCCTGTAATTGATATCTAGTCTCATAGCATTGTGGTCAGAAAAGATACTTGACACGATTTCAATTTTCTTAAATTTACCAAGGCTTGATTTGTGACCCAAGATATGATCTATCCTGGAGAATGTTCCATGTGCACTTGAGAAGAAAGTGTATTCTGTTGTTGTTAATGGAATGTGCTATAAATATCAGTTAAGTCCATCTGGTCTAATGTGTCATTTAAAGCTTGTGTTTCCTTATTTATTTTCATTTTGGATGATCAGTCTTTTGGTGAAAGTGGATGTTAAAGTCCCTTACTATTATTGTGTTACTGTTGATTTCCCCTTTTATAGCTGTAAGCATGTGCCTTATGTATTGAAGTACTCCTATGTTGGGTGCATAAATATTTACAATTGTCATTTCTTGGATTACTCCCTTGATCATTGTGTAGTTTCCTTCTTTATCCCTTGTAATAGTCTTTATTTTAAAGTCTATTTTGTCTGATAGGTGTATTGCTACTCCAGCTTTCTTCTGATTTCCATTTGCATGGAATATCTTTTTCCATCCCCTCACTTTCAGTCTATATGATCCCTAGGTCTGAAGTGGGCCTCCTGTAGACAGCATATATACAGGTCTTGTTTTGGTACCCATTCAGCCAATCTGTGTCTTTTTGTTGGAACATTTAATCCATTTACATTTAAGGTAATTATCGTTATGTATGTTCCTATTACCATTTTCTTAATTGTTTTGGGTTTGTTTTGGTAGGTCTTTTCTTTCTCTTGTGTTTACCTCCTAGAGAATTTCCTTTAGCATTTGTTGTAAAGCTAGTTTTGTGGTGCTGAATTCTCTTAATTTTGCTTGTCCACAAATATTTTAATTTCTCCTTCGAATATGAATGAGATTCTTGCTGGCTAGAGTAATCTTGGTTGTAGGTTTTTCCCTTTCCTCACTTTAAATATGTCTTCCCAGTATCTTCTGGCTTGCAGAGTGTCTGCTGAAAGATAAGCTGTTAACCTTATGGGGATTCCCTTGTATATTATTTGTTGCTTTTCCTTTGCTGCTTTTAATATTTGTTCTTTGTATTTAATTTTTGTTAGTTTGATTAATATGTGTCTTGACGTGTTGATTTATCCTGTATTTATCCTGTATGGAACTCTCTGTGCTTCCTGGATTTGACTGACTATTTCCTTTCCCATGTTAGGGAAATTTTCGATTATAACCCTTAAAATATTTTCTCAGACCCTTTCTTTTTCTCTGCTTCTTCTGAGACCCCTATAATTTGAATGTTCATGCATTTAATGTTGTCCCAGAGGTCTCTCAGCCTGTCTTCAATTCTTTTCATTCTTTTTTATTTATTCTGCTCTGCAGCAGTTATTTCCACTGCTGTATCTTCCAGGTCACTTATCCATTCTTCTGTGTCACTTATTCTGCTATTGATCTCTTTTAGAGAATTTTTAATCTCACTTATTGTGTTGTTCATCTTGCTTGTTTGCTCTTTAGATCTTCTAGGCCCTTGTTAAACGTTTCTTAAAGTTTCTCCATTCTACTTCCGAGATTTTGGATCATCTTTACTATCATTACTCTGAATGCTTTTTCAGGTAGACTGCCTCTTTCCTCTTCATTTGTTTGGTCTGGTGGCTTTTTACCTTGATCCTTCATTTGCTGCATATTTCTCTGTCTTCTCATTTTGTTTAACATATTTTGTTAAACAGCCTTTTCGCAGGCTGCAGGTTCATAATTCCTCTTATTTCTGGTGTCTGCTCCCAGTGGGTGAGGTTGGTTCAGTGGCTTATGTAGGCTTCCTGGTTGGGCGGTCTGGTGCCTGTGTTCTGGTGGGTGGGGCTGTATCTTGCCCTTCTGGTGGGCAGGGCTGCATCTGGTGGTGTGTTTTGGCGTGTCTGTGAACTTAGTATGATTTTAGGCAGCCTCTCTGCTAATGGGTGTGGTTGTGTTCCTGTCTTGCTGGTTGTTTGGCATGGGGCATCCAGCACTGGAGCTTGCTGGCCGTTGGGTAGAGCTGGGTCTTAGGGTTGAGATAGAGATCTCTGGAAGAGCTCTTGCTGATTAATATTACATGGGCCCAGGAGGTCTCTGGTGGTCCAATGTCCTGGACTCGGCTCTTCCACCTTGGAGGCTCAGGCCTGACACCCAGCCGAAGCACCAAGACCCTGCCAGCTGCACAGCAGGGAAGAAGCATAAGAAAAAGAAAAAAAAAAAAAGAACAGACAGAACCCCAAAACAAATCATAAAAAAAAATAAAGCCAAAAAATGAATAGACAGAAACCCAAGACAAATGGTAAAAGCAAAACTAAACAGACAAAATCACACAAAGAAATATACACACTCATAAAAAGAAAAAAGAAAAAAAAGGAAGAGAGCAACCAAACCAATAAACAAACCCACCAATGAAAACAAGCACTAAAAACTAAACTAAGATAAACATAAAACCAAAACCAAATCAAATGCAGAAAGCAAACCCCAAGTCTACAGTTGTTCCCAAAGTCCACCGCCTCAATTTTGGAAACATTTGTTGTCTATTCAGGTACTCTACAGATGCAGGGTTTATGAAGCCAATTGCAGGGATTTAATCTGCTGCTCCTGAGGCTGCTGGGAGAAATTTCCCTTTCTCTTCTTTGTTCACACATCTCCTGGGATTCAACTTTGGTTTTGGCCCTGCCTCTGAGTGTAGGCCACCCTCAGCATCTGTTCCCCACCCAGATAGTAGGGGGTTAAAGTAGCGGCTGATTAGGGCTCCCTTGCTCACTCAGGCTGGGGAAAGGGAAGGGTACAGTAGTCATAATTGCAATGTGGGGCATGCCTGCTGCAGCAGAGGCCAGTGTGACATTGCAACAGCCTGGGGCATGCCATTTGTTCCCCTGGGGAAGTTGGCCCTGGATCACGGGACCCTGGTAGTGGCATGCTGCACGGACTCCCAGGGAGGTGTGGGTAGTGACCTGAGCTTTCACACAGGATTCTTGGTGGCAGCGGTGGCAGCAGTAGGAGTCCGTGCCTCTCTCTGGGGTCCAAGATGATAGTTGCATCTCTCACCTGTCTCTGGAGCTAGCTTAGGTGGTGTTCTGCTGTCTCTGGGCACACGGAGCAGGAAGCCCCTCTCCTCGCACACACCAAAACAATGGTCTCTTGCCTCTCTGGTAGGTCCATACTTTCTCCTGGACTCTCTCCCAGCTAGCTGTGGCACACTAACCCCCTTCAGGCTGTGTTCACGCAGCTAACCCCAGTCCTCTCCCTGGGGTCTGACCTCCGAAGCCCAAGCCTCAGCTCCCAGCCCCCACCCACCCTAGTGGGAGAGCAGACAGGCATCTCAGGCTGATGAGTGCTGGTCAGCACCAATCTTCTGTGAGGGAATCTCTGATTTGCCCTCTGCCTCCCTGTTGCTGCGCTCTCCTCTGTGGCTCTGAAGTTTCCCAACCCACCCACCCCCCATTTCCACCAGTGAAGGGGCTTCTAATCTGTGGAAATTTTTCCTCCTTCACAGCTCCATCCCAGAGGTGCAGGTCCCATCCCTATTCTTTTGTCTCTGATTTTTCTTTTGCCCTACCCAGGTACATGGAGATTTTCTTGCCTTTTGGGAAGTCTGAGGTCTTCTGCCAGCATTCAGTAGGTAGGTGTTCTGTAGGAGTTGTTCCACATGTAGATATATTTTTGATGTATTTGTGGGGAGGAAGGTGATCTCCATGTCTTACTCCTCCACCATCTTGAAGGTCTCCCCTCTAGGAGGCCATAATACATTTTTAGTAATGAAATTCCAATACGGTTATCAAGAAATAGGGTTCTAAGAGCATAACTCTTCCCCCGATTTTAAGGACTCAAACCAACAAAGACCAGGTTTAAAGACTAACCATAGCCTTATTTTGTGACATATTTTGGGACTTGTACTTATCAAGCAATGGCACCTATCAAAAGGAAAGATTTTATTCCCCTTTACATCAACATGCAAAAAAAAAAAAAAAAGAGAGAGAGAAGTGGTTAAACGTGACATGAGAGATGATAATTGTTCATGGTTAGCAATTTCAGGGGTTTCTAAAAAATGTATCTAAAACTAGAAGTTACTGGGCAAGGGTACACAGCATTTTAAAAAGATATTAAATAATTACAAATTTTTAAGAAATTTCATCTGGAGTTTATATTTTTATTTTAGGTCTTTCAGTACTTTTATTTCAGAGTCCCACAAGTTTTATTTCCTGTCAAAATTGATTTGTCTCCATCTTTCTTCAAACTCCTCATATATAAGAATTCAAAGTCATGTAATTTTAGATCTAGGAGATGCCTTATCAGTCATCTAGTCAAATCTCCTCATGAGGAAACTGAGGCTCAGAAAGGTGAAGTAATCAGCCAAGACTGCAGAGATGCTCAGAGGCAAAGGCAGGTTTAGAATATAGGATTCCTGGTGTGCTTCCCACTTAATTCAGTGGAATGAAAAAATTTTGTTAGAGTTGCTGGAGAAGTGACAACAACCATCACTATTAGTTTTTTGTTTGCAAGGTTTGCATGTGTAAGACTGTTTATTTCCTTTCAGATACCATATCTGCAGCTCTGGTACCTGTCACTGGGTGAATAATGGTGCCTAAGCTGTGGTCTTCTGTGTAAGTGGAAAGGTTTCCCAAATAGACTGAGTATTTGATTTTTGTACCTGCTTACGTTCATGTGTATGTGTAATTTATACATACATATGCCACTCTTATGGTGTTAACCTTTTGTTATTTTAACACTCGTACTATATATATATGTAAACTTAAAGAAATATGCTTCTTAGGTGCAAGTAAATACAATATTCAATTGTTAATAATTGTCAATAGTCTAACCCCAGCCTTCTGTTCAAATAGAAAACAATGTTCCAATAACTTTGGACTTAATCTTGAAGTCTACTTGGATAAATAGACAGCTACTGAGTCTAGCATCTGGGAGTCTTCAGTTGAAGATGTTTAATCTTTTCATAGGATTACTGATCTCTGTTTATAACTCATCACAAATAAGGGATGACATTCCCTTGCGAGAACTATCAAACAATTTTTTTACTATCTGAGTTCCCAGCTCTCCTAATTATTTTGAGAAAGGTAAAACTGACTTGGTAAAAAATATGTAGAAAGAGGTTTGCTTCTTACAACAATTCTATGGCATAGGTTCTGTTATTATTTCCATTCTACACTTGAGAAGACTAAGACAGAGAGAGGCTAAGTAATTTGTTTGATAAGTAACAGAACTGAAATTTAAACCCCCACCATAGGGCTCCAGAGTCTACATTCTTAACCATAACACTTATGACCTCTCCAATAAGCCAGGTGACTTTCAAAGAGGAAGGGAGAGTTCTGGTCTCTTCCACCTGAAATGTGGTGGAAAATCCAATTGTTTAGCAGTCTTTATGGTCCCCTAGCTCATCCTTAACCTTAACCAAGTTCAGAGAGCAAGCTCATACTCTATTTAATGAATTATGCATTATTTCACATCATATATTATTACTACTATACATTTTATAATACACACAGGCAAAATATCATGGAGTTTAAAAGTATGTTATATAAACTACATGTGTGGTTTTTTCAAGGATATCTTGCATTATCACTACACTTTGGATAAACATTCAAGTTTTTTTAATTGTTTTTTTGAAAGTTGAGGGCAACTAATCATGCTGCATTAAAAAAATTGTAATACTTGAGCAACAGATTTTGAAAACTGAACATAAAAAAAGACAAAACAGTAAATAATCAAATTAACATATAAAAATTTTGTTGCAAAATATTCATAAGAAAATGCATAATTATTGTGGTATAGTAGTAAGGTATAAAAACCAGATAGCACAGTATACTGCTTAATGGTTAATATCTTATATAGCAAAATCATGCTTTTACATGATTTTACATGATCTTTGTTCCCATTTTGTTATTTTCCAGAATCTAGAAGCATCATAATTATCAGCAGATTTTTCCGACATATATAATTAGGTCCTGTTACCTACTCACACTGTCATGCATATTAGAAGACAATGTCCTGAACTCAACAAACTAGTATCTAACTGTAACCAGAAACAATGCTCTGTGCACTTGGTTCTTCCCACTGTCCTCCTAGGTCCCACACAGTATGCTGCCTAGAGCAACGGAGTTGCTTCCTGACCAGAATGTAAAAGTCACCCACCAAGGGCTTTGAGTCCCCAGAGCCTCAAGATGGGGATTCTGGGTTATCAGTATATAGAAATGGAAGTTTTAGACAATGCCAGCATTCCCCTCCCCCCACATCACCACAATAGTTTAATCACAACCCTGAGGGAATGAGAACTGAGCTACTGAATGTGGGATGATTAAAACTTAATGGAGAGGGTGCCATGAAAACGAATGCCCCAGAACCTTGCAGAAGGTAGAGGTCAGTTGTGTGTGGAGAGTGCTGGTGGGGAGAAAAAGCTGAAAAAAAGAGGAAAGCTGAAAGCTATGAAAGGGAGAAGAAAAGGACTGGGGAAAGTCGTGTCAAGTCCAGAAAGGAGGATGGGCTGGGAAGGATGGAGAAAAGTAGTGGTTGTGAATGTACGCTCAGTCCAGGGAGGATGGACTCTAAGTCTCTGGTTTCTCAAGCAGAAAGCAGGAGATTCCACTGCTGTAGAACAGGTTCTCCTCTCATCTCCAGATGTCTTCCAATGACATTCTACTGCCTCATGGGTAGGAGGATGGCAAATCTGAAACCACTGTTAGGTGGGATTATTGTTGTTAGATTCTCTCTGCAATCTGAAGGGATAGAAAAAGTGAGAAACTTCAGCTATTTCTAGGTAACCAATATCATTAATAACTCTTTACCTCCAGAGGGAGACTGATGGGTACAAATATGGTGTTAATATCCTAAACCCTAAAACTCCTGCTGCTTTAAATCCAGTGTACACACAAAATGCCTCCCTCATTTGGCCACCATGAAATACTTCATTTTACAATTAGAGAACAGGCTTAAAATGCCATTGCCCTTGGGAGCAGCACCATGTAAATTTTATTCTTACCAAATGGTTGAGCCTTCTTATGCTCAAATTTCAATAAATACGAGTGCAAGGGGAGAGAACTCTGGATAACTGAGACGCTGAAATAGGTGTGAAGGAGGTACCTAAAAAAGTGTGCTGGGTATCTTAAAGAAAATTTAACTATTCTATATTTCCACTTCAGACTGCTTCTTCAAGGAGCCTGGCCAAAGACAAGCCATAACCGTAACCAAGACGGCAAAGAGCCCTAAGCAAGAATTCTGGAGTTCTCTCATCTTCCATGATTCTCAGTTTCCTCGTTAATAAATTCAGTGAGTTTTAGTAGACTTCTAAAGTCCCTTTAAATTTTAATATCATAATTGCTGGGGGTTTTTAAACATTTATTTTTAAGCCAGTAGAATTGTTATTTTTCCAACAAAATCTGAAATAAGAAACAATAAAATCACTACTCTGATTAAAATTAAGATTGGGAAGCCTAAACCCTGTGTGCTCAGCCTCTTCATTTCCTCAGGGAACCCTGAACGATCATCAAGGGATCCTAAGGAGAAGTCCATCTTTAACATTTGTGGAGCCCATGGCAAGTGTAAAAGTGGACACCATACATCTAAATATTTTGAATGAAATGAAACAATCATTAAAATAAACATATTCTATCCTCCTATTTTGTCTAATGTATATTCATAATGATGGAGAAGAACATGTTCAAATCTAGAATTCTTGGACTCCTCAGAGTTTGTGATGGAAAATTCTGGAATGAGGTACACCAGCTCCTGGCCCCTAGTCCCTGGTGCCCCGCCTAGAGTCTGCTCACCTTTTGTTTACCATTCCCAGTTCCATTTCCCACAGTGGAACTTATATGCATTCTGTGGGCACCAAGCCCACAGTTAGAAGCACTGTCCACAATTCCTGAAAAGTGGTCTTGTGGTACACTCTTGGATGGTTAAAAACTTAGGGGATATGACTGTTCAGGTTCAGATCATTTGAGCAAAGAAATCCAGAGTCCAGAGTACCCAGACCATGGTCTAGAGAACAGACTTAGGCTCCTGGTGGGCACATCCTCATCAGTCCCACAGATCTCAGGCTGTAATCCATGGGGCGGGTTACAGACACCCAGGCAAGATGCTTTAAATGTAGAACTGTCACTGACCAGGGTTCTTGGCCTCCTTAATCAATAGAAATTGATAAGAGGCCAGACAAGAAATTCAGGAAAGGCTTTATTGGGGCCCCTGCTGCAGCAGGGGGTGGGGGGTAGAGTGACAACAAGTAACGGCTTCCCTTGCTTGCCCGCTCACTGAACAGGGGCAAACTGGTTCCTTATATGGGGTGAGGGTAGAGGTGTGTCCAGGGGTCAGGCTGGAGGAGTGACTTAGGGGGTTTTCCCACCCCTTTGGTGGTGGTGTGTGCAGGGGGCATGCGCAGTATCCTGTTTTTGCTCCTAACCCCCTGTTTTTGCCCCTGGCTCTGCGGAAGTGGCAGTTGGGCTTTTCTTGGTCTTTTTTGTATCTTGTCCATAATTTGCCCCAACTACACGCGCATACAACTATTTTTAGTCCCTTATAGTTTCTTTGTATTTTGTTGTTCAAGAAGACGTTTGTCCAGGTGCAAGCATTGCAGCAAAGGGTCCCAGGTCCCAGCCTGTCTCTGAACCTTGACCCAAAGCCTCTCTTGCCCAAGTCCAGGGCAGTACTGACTGGGTAGATGTAGAGCCTAGGAAACCATCCCTGTGGGTCCCCGAGGACTCTCTTTTGGAGGCAGCTTGGTAGAATGTTGTTAGTGGACATCAAAATCAGTCTTTATAATCAGTCCCATTGCCTATGCCTCAGGACTGCAATGTCAGTGGCTGCTGAGTCTCCAGGCTGCCCTCCTGCCTTATCCATTTCAGACTTGTCAACCCCAAACAGCAATGGGGTGATTAATTCCTTAAGTCATATATACATCAGAACTTCTGTATGACACTTATTTTATATATAACCTGGGGCTGGTTCCTGACTTCTCTGACAGTTCATTACTTCATCAGTATCATCAGAATAGTAACAGCAACCTCTGAGCTGGTAAAAGAGTAAAGAGATAAAGTATGGCAAGTACATTATACTGAGTTTGACACAGAATAATGACTTCAAAAAAGTAACAACCACCACTTATTATTATTACTATTAATAGTGGAGCAAAAGCTATTAAGCTGGAAGTTAGTTAACATAGAAACATCAAAACGTTCATTCATCATAATGTAGTAACTGAGAACACCGTCTTTGGACTCAGGCCACAGGTGTTTGTGTGTTTGCTCCATCACCTACCATTTGTTAATACTTACAATGTGCTACAGAATATGCTAGGCACAGTCCTTGCCCTACAGAATCACGGTCTGACTTATATGGGTGCAAAACCCATTAGAGTTTGCCATGACTATCGGATCCTACCACATTGACTTTTAATTTTTTTAAAAATAAAACTCATTTTTAGGGGTTTCCCTGGTGGCACAGTGGTTGAGAGTCTGCCTGTCTATGCAGGAGACACGAGTTCGAGCCGTGGTCTGGGAGGATCCCACATGCCGTGGAGCAACTGGGCCCATGAGCCACAACTACTGACCCTGTGTGTCTGGAGCCTGTGTTCTGCAACAAGAAAGGCCACGACAGTGAGAGGCCCACGCACCGCGATGAAGAGTGGCCCCCTCTTGCCGCAACTAGAGAAAGCCCTCGCACAGAAATGAAGACCCAACACAGCCAAAAATAAATAAATAAATAAATTTTAAAAAAACAAACAAGAATTCACTCACTTTAAAAAACAAAACAAAACTCATTTTTAGTTTAGGCTCTTATATTTGAAAAGCCCTAGCAGATCTCAAATACAGAGCACAGCCATTAAGAACTTGGGGTGGTTTGGGAAACTGAGTCTGGCAATGGCAGAATTGTACAATTTTTGCATGGCAGCTTGGAGGAAACAGCTCATCATCTCAAGTCACTATTATACTTATAATTAGAAACAACATCACAGTCAGGATGCATGAAAATCCAAAATGTTTTGACTACGGAATATCACAACATTTAATTTGTAAAGTAATTTTACTGATTACTTTTCAGTGCTGCCCTACTTTTAAGGAAAAAGTTTGTTTTTTCCTGACTACTAAAAAACACTTAAGGGTATGACATTTAATATGATAATGGCGTAAATTTCTCTGTTACCTATCAATTGAAGGTTATTTTTAAAGCATAAACATTATATTTATATGAAGGAAAGCAAGACCAAGAATGACAATTGTCATTTTTATGGAAGCCAGATCTCCCTAAGATAATGCATGTGTACATTCAAGGACAGAGATTTATAGCTGAAGCACACTTTGTAGATTTCAGTGACAGATACAGGCCTTGAAATACATCTCCAATACAGGAGATCAAACAGATTTTTTTTTTTTAATTTTTAGTTAAAGCTCATGATAGCACAGTAAGAAAATGAGCTGACAACTTACTGAGTTAATCTCTCCCCTTTCACCTCCTGTACAATAGATTTTTCACAGTTCCTACCACTTTTATTGTCTCTTACCTCAGACCTTCTCCCACATCACGCCTGGAATTTGTGCCCACTGTGTCAGGTCCCTGCACTTTTCTCTGTTGGTGGAAAGCTCTGGCACTGAAGACTGCCCCGCCTGTAAGAGTAATAAGTGTGCTAACAGGAGGGATTAATCTAAGCCAAGCCCAGGGGTTCTCTAACCCCTGGAAAAATCGGTCTTTTCCCTGGAGCTGCACCCTTGTCTGTAAGTGTTAAACCTTATAACAACTTAGGGAAACATAACAACTACAATTCACTCAATTTCTGGTTCATCAGGTGTGGAGTGTCAAATTGCTGTGAGCTCCATATATTAACATACCGAAGAGCTGAGTCAAACCTAAGCTTGTTTCCCCAAACAAGAGATTCATAGAATCTCAGTCATGCAGAGGACTTTTAATCTTGGCGGGGAGTATGAAAAAAAGAGGCAAGGATAAGAGAGAAAGAAAGGAATAGACAGATGTGAAGCCCCAGGAAAATTGTACAGTGAGAAATGAAAATCTAAGCTGTTCAGGTTAAGTCTTATCATAACAAAGAAAATTTTCAATCCTCCAAAATAGTTCCAAGTCCTAGAAAATGCCTCACTATGTTAAGGGAGATTTTATATCGTAAAAATTGCCTGCAGCAATGGGATTTATACTACCCTTTGGTGTGGTATAAAATAAGGACTGCATGGCAAAAAGGAAAGATGTCTTGGGGCCAGGCAGACCCATGCTCAAATTTTCTATCTACCAGTTCATAGCTGGGTGGTCTTGGCCAAATCACTTTGTCTACAGCCTTAATTTCCTGATCTGTCAAAAAGAAGTAGTTTATTATAGACTCTAGTCTATAATGGATGTACTGTAAGTGGTTATTATTATAAAAGAATATGACCATCAGTTAGAAAAATACTGGGCTGTAAATATCAGGCCAAATATACTGGGTTAAGCAGTCAGTAGGTAGATTGGTCATACTGGGCCCAGTTTGCTCAGGACAGCACCAGTTTATACCTGCTGTCTTGAAATAATTATTAACATTGCTTCCTTTCATTTTGTGATGGATGATACGGTTGTTCTGGTAATTGGCCAAATACTCACTGGTCAGCTAAGGCAGAAAGGAGCAGGTGCAGACATCAGGCAGCCAGGAGTCTGGGTGAAGGAAGCAGAGGGGCCCTAGCAAGCTGAGGAATTCTGATGCTGAGCTCTCAACCTAGGTCAGTCCCCTAATCATTAGAGAGTCAGAATCCATGGAAAAATGTCCTTATGCATAGAACTTTTTGGAAATAATTTTGTTTTATCAAATATTATTGGGTATCTACTAGGTATCAATTAGTGCCCTAAAAATGTCTGCCTTTAAAATTTTCTAATCTATACCCCAAGAAAGACCCATAACATTATTTTATAATTGTTAAATTAGTAGCTTTAATTGAAGTCTAATAGGAGGATTTCTAAGGAATATTTAACTTTTCCCAGGAAGAAAGCAACAAGGGATAGGCTTAGAGCCCAGCTTTGAAATTTGGGTGGGTAGGTATGTGCCAGGCAGGCAAGGGGTATACCATCTCTTTTCCAGAGTGAAATGCTTGAGGACAGAGACATAAAGAAGGCAAGGTTTGACTTGCCCAGACAATTTTGAGAAGTCAGATGTGAGAACAGAGTAGCTTTTATCATGGCAGACAAGGCTGGAAATGTTACCTATGTCAGGTGAGGAGAGCCTTGTGTGGGCCAGAATAATCTTGAGCCAACTAAGGATTATTTTAATGAAATAATGAAATGACTTAAAGGGATAAGGCTCTCAACATGTGGTCAAAACCAAGCTCTTGGGTTTATTTTTAGCACAATTCCTGAAAATGAATAATTGAAAGGGGAAAAAAAAGTTGCAGGGAACATAGCACATTGCCACATTTGTTCAAGTTATATTTCACAACCACTAAAAATAAACAGAATTAGTTCTTCTTGCATTGCTTTCCATGATTCCTTTATTTATTTATTTATTTCACATGGTGTTTCCTCTGAGTCTGGAGGCCCCTTCTTGGCTAACTCTGAAACCTAATGTCTTTCTGTCATTAGTGGGTAAGGACAATCTTCTCTAGACTGTTGTCATGTAGAAGGAATTGAGCCGGTTTAGACTGTGGTATAGACTTGGGAGTGGATAGAATTAATAACTTGATGAATGCTTTGTTGTGTTGTTTTTATTCGGCTCTGTAGTCCTGGACAAGTGATTAACAGAATCTCAGACATCTAAAGATAATAGATCTTGTATGAGCTATATGTCTAAACAGAAGTATTGCATCAAAAATAGGGTGTGGCAAGGAAATGCTTGTCCAGTCATCTAATCCTTTAATTAATGCATTTGTTTAACAAGAATTCACTCTGGGCCAGGAAATATTATAGGTGTCATGAGGGATACAAAGTTTGATGAGCTATGGTTCCTGCCTTAAAAGAAATAAAGCCTCAGATAAACCCCGAAATACATGGTAATATATAGAAGCATTTTGGGACAAACTGGAGATATTAAGAAAATATTAAACATCCTCCTCTTCTGCTCCAAGTGCTTAGGTATGCCAAGTAAAATAGTTAATTTTTCTCTTCAAAAACATAAATACTTTTAAAAAAAACATATAGCTGATCTGGAATGCAAGGAAGGGAAACATTCAGGTACAGATAAGTTTAAGATATCCATGATAGTAATTGGAAGTCAAATAACTTACAAAGGAAAATCTTAGGAGTGGGGTTTTAACAACCACATGGTGATAACAGTTCTAAGTGCAACCTATGTGTAAAAGGAGGTGAAACTGGGATTACAGTCTAAAGTTGGGAGCCAAGAACTAGCTGACTTCCATAAAAGGAAATTTAAATATATCTTTATTCTGGCTAGATGGAAGCCTAAAGTTAGGTGCCCACCTTGGCCCACAAATATAAATAATAATCTGTGAGGGATGGAAATCGACATTCAGGAATTGAGCTTGATTTGAGTCATGTGTTGTGGAAATGTAAAGAGCAAAGAGATTAATTAGAAAAGTGTAGGGCTTGATTACATAGCAACTGCAAAACCACCCCATAGTGGGCCACCACAACCAAGCTACACATGGAAGGAAGCAATCATAGAATGTGAGAAATTCTACTGTCAATAAGAGACAATGTGTAGCGAAGGAAAAATTGTACTCTGGTGGAATTAGAGATAAGAGAGATAAATTGTAACAGTAAAGCTATGAAATAAGAATAAGCAATTAGAGATTTTAAAAAGGAATTAAAAAGAGTTGGAAATAATAATGTTCACATTTGAAAAAAATCTAGATAGGTGAAAAGATATAGCTAAACAGAGAATTAATTAATTGGAAGAAAAAACAGAGGAAATCTCCCCAAAAGAATATAGAGAAATGAGAAATGAAACCAATGAAAGAAAAGTCAAAAAATTTGAAAAGTAGAATAAGAAGATCTAACAAATATCTAATATTTAAAAAAATGTTTTATTTAAAATAATTATAGATTCACAGAAATTTGCAACAACAGTAAACTGAGGTCCTGTATATCCTTTACCCAGTTTCCTCCAAAGGTTACATCTTAATATTACATTTAATATAATATCAAAACAGGAAAATTAACTTTTGTTAGTAATTTATAATCAAAATAATTTATAATAATATGTGTATAATTGTATCAATGTCTCCTTGTTCCTAATAATTTTCTTTGCTCTGAGGTTTATTTATTCTGATGTTAATATAGCCTCTCCTACTTTCTTCTTATTAATATTTGTATGGTATACATATGCTTCGGTCATGTTTTTAATCCATTATGCCAAGCTTTCTTTTAATTGGTATATTTAAAGCATTTACTTATTTTTAAAATAAGTTTTTTTTAGAACAGTTTTAGATTTACAGAAAATTACAAAGATAGTACAGGAGAGTTCCCATATATCTAACACTCAATTTCCCCTATTATTAACATTGGTAGGGTACCTTCTTTGCAATTAATGAATCAATATTGATACACTCATTAAATAAAGTCCACATTTTATTCATATTATTTTAGTTTTTACTTCATGTCCTTTTTCTATTTCAGGATCCCACTCAGGATGCTACATTATAATTGTCATGTCTCCTTAGGCTTCTCCTGGTTGTGACAGTTTTGCAGGTTTTCCTTGTTTTTGATGTCCTTAATTGTGTTAAGAAGTACTGGGCAAGTATTTTGTATAATGTCCCTTAGTTGGGAGTTGTCTGATCTTTTTCTCATGGTTAGACTGGGGTTATGAATTTTGGGGGGAAACCCACAGAGATAAAGGGCCATTTTATCCCATCATAACAAGGATACATACTATCAACATGAATTATCACTGCTGACTTTTGACCTTGATCTTTTGGCTGATCTAAAATCATTGCCATTAAACTTGTTTTACCCTATAGGTAAAGTGCCATTTCACAGTGCTCTCAGGATTTTTTTCCTTGCCTTTAGTTTTTAGAAGTTTGATTATTATATGTCCTGGTATGGATTTTTTTTAGTTTATTCTGAGTTTTACTAACTTTTTGAATAGATTTATGGGTTGTTTTGTTGTTGTTTGCTTTTCTAAATCTGGGAAATTTTCATCCCTTGTTTTTTTCAAATACTCTTTCAGTTTCTCTTACCCCGGCCTCTTGGACTTGAAGTACACAATTGGTAAATCTTTTGTTGTAGTCCCTGAGGTCCCTGAGGCTCTGTTCTTTTATTTTTTCCTTGTATATTTCTCTCTGTTCATATTGGGTGATTTTTATTGTTCTATCATCAAATTCATTGATTCTTTCCTCTATCCTTTCCATTCTGCTGTTGAGCTCATCTGAGTTTTTCATTTCAATTATTGTGTATTTCAAATAAAAAATTTCCATTTGGTTCTTCTTTATATCTTCTACTTTCTTGTTGAGACTTTCTATTTTTTCATTTGTGTCAAGCTTATTTGTAATCATTCATTTAAAGCATTTTTATGATGACTGCATTAAAATCCTTGTCAGATAATTCCAATAACTGTACCATTCCAGTATTGACATGTGCTGATTCTCTTTTCTCACTCAAATTGAGATTTTTGTCACTCATGGTATGATGAGTGATTTTCAATTGTACCCTGGAAATTTGGGGTATTACATTTTGAGATTCCAGATTTTATTTAAATCTTCTATTTAGCAGGCCTCCTATGATACTGCATGAGTAGAGAAGGGAAGCATCACCTTGCTATTATTGCCACGTGGGGGTGGGAGTCCAGGTTCCCCATAGGACCTCCACAGATCCTGTAGTGGGGGAACTCCATTACCTCTGAAATGTGGTGAAAGTCCTGGCTCTCCTCTAGGTCTCCTTTGACACCAACCCAGAAAGGAGAGGAGAGGTGTGTCTCACAATCAATAAGTAGTGGAGGAAGTGTAGGGTTCCCCACATAGTCTCCAATGACACCACAGAAGTGAGACTTTCCTTGTTACTATCCTTGGGTTAAAGTCTTGGCTTCCCACTTGGCCTTCTCTGATATCACCCTGGTAGGTGGGGGGCAGGGAAACACCTCATTCCAGTCAGGCAAGGGTGAAGTCTAGATGCCCCACTCTCCCTTTGCTGAGAGAGGTGGGGGTTAGGCTGTAGATTTTTTTTCTGTGGTGTCTGGCTGGAGCAGGGTGTTATTGTTTAAAAGCTTTCTGTTTTGCTAGGCTGCTCTTTTCCATGTCTTTTGGGCAAAAGGAGCCAACTTTTCTTGGGGTTTTTTTGTTTATGCCCTTGGTGTTTACAGATTGCTAGTCCCTTCAGCACCCAATCTGGGATATATGCGGTAAAAAAAAAAATAGCCCACCACCATTGTTGCTCTGAAAGTCCTGAGGACCCCAACGCTCTTGATGTTTACTTGGCATGTTGTCCAGGGATCTTAGCTGTATTTGGTGGGAGGAACAGGGAGAGGCACATCTACTTCTAACAGGAATTTTGAAAGTAGAACACAGAAAGAATGGCAAATAGGTAATATTTGAAGAGAAACAGTTGACAAATTTTCAGATGACAAAAACAGGAATTTAAATTGAAGAGGTACATTGAATGCTTGGTAGAATTAAAAATAAGCCTATGCTTAGAAACACTGTAGGGAATTTACAGAATATCACGGATAAAGAAAAAAATCATAAAAGTCACCAGACGAAAGAAAGATTATTCCAAAGGGAATGGCAATAAATTTAGCAACAGATTCAGGAGCAGCAGCCATGTATCTCTAAAATAATCCAATTAATGTATTTGAAAATTTGAGCAAAAATTATCATAAGCCTAGAATTGAAAACGAACCAATCACTTAAGGTGAGATTAAAATAGATATGTTAATAGACATACATCCTGGAGATCATAAAGTTTGCTACTTACAGGGCTCCCTGAAAGAGCTACTTTAAAATTACTTCTGTGAGGTAAATTATACTAGGAGGAAAGAGTGGGCTTCAAGAAAAAAAATAGTTGTGTCAGGACATCAGTAAATCAAGGTGGCATATCTAAAGCAGAAATGACTATGAACATAATAAATGTACTATTACCACAAATACCTATAAATAATATGGAATAGTAATCATGATAAAACAATAGTTAATAATATTTCTCTTATAGTTAATAACATTCATTATAGAACAAGAAAGAATAGATAACAACTTGAGCATTAGAAAGGATGCTAACTTAATGGGAAATTTAAAATATGCTAGAAATTTTATCTTGTTCAGGAGGAAAATTAAGATATTTATTCTAACTTTTTTAGAGAAGTATTAATTTAAGTAAAAATTTACTTACATTTATTACTTAAGTAAAAAGAATAAACTTGAAATATTTTTTCAAAGGCGGAGGGGGGAAAAAAAGAAACAAGCAGAACTCATCATCCAACAGAAAGCAAAAACAAATGGGCAAAAAGCTAAGATTGTAGGAGAAAAACCTTAGCTTAATACTTATTGTATTAAGTATAAGTATTAATAACGCATATAAGGAGCAAACTCATGGATTAAAAGACAGAGACTCTCAGATTAGATAAAATCAAATTCAGATATATGCTTTTTTTTCAAGATACTATTTTAAAAGCAAATAATAGAGAAGGTAGAAAATAAAGTTTTGGGAGGCGATAGATCAGGTAAGTACTAACCAAAAGTCTGCCAACAAAGTAACGTAAATATAAAGCAACTTTTCGCGACCTCAGTACCACTGACATTTTAGGCAAGATATTTGTTGTGGGAGATTGTCCAATGCATTGTGCTATCTACCCCACTAGATACCAGTGGCACCCTCTCCTCTCAATTTTGACAAGTTTAAATGTTTCTAGACATTGTCGAATATCCCCTGGGGGCAAGGTTATCCCTGGCTGAGAACCACAGATTTAAAGGGAAACATCCTGAAAGGGAGGAGAGAAAGGACCTTCCATGTAGGCAGAATTCTAAGATGCCCCTACGATTCCTGCCTTCTGGTGTACACACATCTTCTTCCTGTAATTTAATCAAACACTAACCTATGTGTAGTTGAAAGGATTTTCAGATCTAATTAAGGTCTCAAATCAACTGACCTGAAAATAGGGAGATTATTCTGTATGGAACCTGACCAAATGAGGTGAACTTTTAAAAGGGCCTGAGCTCTTCCTGAAGTCAGAGATTTGAAGTGAGGAGGACTTGATGCAACATAGAGTCTCCAGTACTGTCTGTTACATGTCATAGGACCATGTAACAAGGAAGGTGGCTGTCCTCTGGCAGTTGAATTCAGCCGCCGGCTCTGACAGCCAGCAAAAATATGGGGACCTCAGTCCTGCAGCTGCAAAAAGCTGCCACACTGCACCACCTCTTTGTTCATCTATTTCAAACTTTCTTGCTTATTCATATACTTTTACTCTTCTACATGAATTTGTAGAATTCATTTCTTAAGTTTCTTGTAGCCCACTGTTTTGCCTGTGAAATGGGGATAATAATAATACAAAGATAAAATAATGGTGAGAGACTGGAGAAGATATTTTTAACATATGATAGACAATTGATTAGCAATTAACTTCCAGAATACATAAAAAGCACTTTTAAAAAGGTAAGAAAAAGATAACAATAAAATCAGAAAATAAGCCAAAGTATTTAATTGCAATTCCCAAGAAATTTGAATTACAATCTCCAAATAAAAATTATAATCCCCCAATTTAGGAACCCTTCTATAGAATTTTTTCTTAATCAAAATGTAAAACAATTTAAGAGTTCAAGAATATGAAATACTGAGAACTCTAAGAGTTGAATTGTTAACAACATTTTGGAGAGAATTTGGCAGTCTCTAGTAAATTGTGTAAAGTAAATACCTTAGGGTCCAACAATATCACTTTTAGGTGTACAATATAGCTGTAGAGAGTAGAGAGACAGCTATAAAAAGCTCTAAAAGTACATATTTTAGGATTGTTTGAATGGAGGGGAAAAACTGCCTAAAAGATCATAGATAGGGAAATGCATAAATAAAATGTGGAATAGTCATATGAAGAAAAACTATACAACAGTTTAATAAAATAATCAACCTGGCTATGTTTTTGGCATAATCCTTAGAAGGATTAAAACAAACAAACAAACAAAAAAAACTTCCAAGAAACAGAACATTATATCTGTTATAAAATCAGAGCAAAAATGTCACATATTATTTATGGAAGCACATATAGGTTTTGTTTTGTTTTTGTATTAAAATATAGGTGGGAAGGATGCACAGTAAATCCATCATAATGGTTGCCTCTGGGGAGAGAGAAATAAATAAACAAATATTATTTAATATTAAATTAAATAATTTATTACTTAATAAATATATACAAGTAATATTATATATTTACGTGTAATTTATATTTTTAAATATATATGTAAAGTTTTATTTCTTAAAAAGTATTAAAAGCAAATAAAAGAAAATGTTACTAATATTAGGTGGTATGAATATGAGCATTTGTTTTATTGCTTTTCTATTCTGTCATATCTCTTAAATTTCCAAAGTAAAAAGAGTGGAGGAGAAAACTTTGAGATAAGAAGAGAAAAAGCAGAAAAGATTTTGAGCTAGGCCTTGGATGACAAAAGACAGAAGGAAAAGGTCTTCCTAGGAAGAAGCCAGAGGAATATGGCAAATCATTTTATCCAATGGTTTTCTCAGGTGCCTTATGGACTCTAAAGCAGAAGGTGACATGGTATGGGTTAAGCAGAGTTCCTGTGAGCAGGGCTTTAGACACCCATTCCCGTTTCAACTCCAGGAGTTTCAACTGTATCTGTGTCATAAAATGGGCTTCCATGTGTGCTGCTTTGAACTCAGGGTTCCATTGATAAAGACTTTCCAATCCTATGGCTCAGTCCATCTCTCTCGTAGACTCACAGACTGGCTCAAGGTCATATTGAGAGTTGGATGCAGAGACCCAGTTAAACTGTTGTCCCAGCCTTCCCTCTGGGGTTTATCTTTGCTGGCTCCTCTCAGAGTTAAGGAAGATAATCCTCAGGTTTATGGACTGGGCCTAGGGTTAATTCCTAAAATGATCTGGGGATACAAAATTCCCAGCATTCCATGTGCAAGACCAGACTTAGGGACTGCCAGACTACTTATTGATTATATCCTTTTGTTGAGTGTGGAAAGCCACAGATTGTTTTAAGATCTTGTTTAGAAATAGTGGCACTGTATAATTTTGGTTGATTGGTATCTTTCAGTTGACATGGCATGTTACTTCTTAGCACAAATAACCCTGGCCAAAGCTTTGTTTATGGAATGCAAAGGAACATGCTTTCGTCCCTGTGAGATCCAAAGAACAAAGAGTATAAACAAAGAACAAAGGATATGAATATTACATTGTGCCTTTTAAAAAATATTCATCAATATTTTGTAAGTTTCTTTTCTATTGGTAAAGTGTTTTTGCACACGTTTTCTCCTGTGACCCTCAGGACATTGCTAGGGATAAGCATTAGTGTCGTCTTTGTTTTATGCCTGAGGAGCTCAGAAGTCAGAGATGTGAGTGCCACCCTGGTATTTGACTCCTGCCTTGTTATTTGTACCATCACTACAGTTGAAGTACTAGCTTATATGTTATCTCATATGACCTATGCAAATGGATCAGACAGATCTAACAGAAACCATGCCCTGCACACAAGCTAGTTGCTATGTGGTTTAAGCTCCCTTATAAGGAATTTAGGAGAAGTTTTGGCTTTGAGGATCAACGCGGGCTGCAAAATACAACTGAGGACTGTATTAATTTCAAGTTAATGTCAAATTTTTAAAAAACAATGTTTTGTTTCGAGTTTCAAAAAAGGCACACACACACACACACACACACATATATATATATAACTGAAATCATACAAAACCCTGAAAAATTAAAGAATATCTGATACCACTTGGAGAACTCTGAAATATATTTTGTTCAAAAGAGAACAAATAGGATACAATATAACTTTCATTTGCGAGGCTTCTTTCATGCTAATCATTGCCCCCAGAAGCTTTACAGATCAATATAATAGGAGGCAGCAGCAGAAAGCATATGGTCCAGTGTAAATTACTAGAAAAAATGAGTTACAAAGATATTATATGATGAATAAATTAAAGTACTGAGTCATAAATCCAATAAGAAAGGGAGAAATTAAGAAGTTGTGAATAGGAGGAAAGAAAGGGCTCAGAATTAACTCTGAGATGAAAAGGATACATGTGACGAATGTGTGTCTCCAAGGGGCAGCAGAAGAGAAAAGGGAGTGTGAGAGCCTTGAACTCCTCAGAAAGGCCGCTAGGAGCCAGAGTGAAATATTGGTGAGAACAGGGCCCAGCCAGGAAAATAAATATTGGGTCACTGCCTAGGATCTAAAAGAAATAAGGTTAAACCTAATGAAAATCAGACATCAGATCTAAAGAAAAATGTATAATATTGTGTTCTTTCTTTTTTCCATTTTGATTGGTTTTGATAGGAACATGTGTTTATAGGAGGGCTCTAATCTATGGATGCAGATGTTTGTTTTCTTTGAAAACCCTGAGATGGAGAGAAATAGAAATGGGAGAACACTGTGCTGGGAAATTGGCTTAAGCCAGTGAGAATTTTGTGGGATATTAAATATTGGCATCCAAATGATATTCTTAAGTTATTTGTATATTCTTTATATGTTTTGGAGACCAGAGAGCCAGCATTTTGTCTCTGAGGCCCGCAGAACAGGCAGGTGATCCAAGAACACATTCAGAACATTTGTTCGGTCCTTTGTTTCAAAAATATTGGGAGGATCGGGTACCAGTATCAAAGGGGAGTTTGTGTAAGTGACTAGATCCAAGTTTCAGTGGTGGCTGCTACACCAAAGAGGCAGAGGAGATTAAAGTACCAACAGTAGTTGGTTGTACACAACTCATAATTTTACTACAATCCACGGGCAAATATCTACGCATCAAAAATTACTAAATTCCTAATCTATGGCATGGAAGAAACATTAAAAGTGAAGTAAACATGTAATGCACACCTATATACACACATATACATATATGCATACACACATACACACATACACATACATATATGTACACATATATATGCATACACACATATGCACACACCCATACGTGCATGCACACATATATGTACATACATGTATGCAAACATACACATACACACATGTGCATACACCTATATGTATACACATGCATACACATACATATATGCACACATATACACGTATGCATGCACACATATGCATACACACATACATATATGCATACACACACGCACACATACATATATGCATACACATATACACATATATGCATGCATACACGCACATGCATACATATATGCATACACACATACCCATACACACATATGCACACACATACATATATGCATACACACATACATATATGCATACATACACGCATATGTAAAGTGAGGGTCATAGGGAGGCAGAAAAGGCAGTCAATAAAGAAACATTGTTTTTTTAGGAGGGGCAAAAGAGAATGTGACCAAGAATGAGAATACAGCTCTCTGTATGGTTGTGATAGTTTCCAAAGTTATTTCTCTATTTACTCATTTATCTAGTCACTAAACAATATAGCTCATATGCCATGTATCAGGCACTGTGCTGGGTAGTGGGCATATAAAGATGAATAAGGCACCACCATCCTTGGGTTACCTGGAGCCTAGAGGAATTATTTTCAGGAAAAAATCACTAAAAAGCAGAAAGAAAAAAAAATATATTTTTTAGTGTGGTGTTATTAAAAGAGAAAAGGAGGTCAGCTCTAATTGAAATAAGAAAAATAAAATCTGCTTGAAAGTGTTAGAAGGTGGGAAGGGACATCAACCAAAATGGAAAATGAGTTTAGGGGTACTAAGGAAGGCCGGCTATCACTTCTATAATGTGGAGAAATTATAAATTTCACAAAATCAAATCAGGCTGCAGAAAAGAGAGTGACTCACCTTTCCTGCTTTGCAGCCTGAATGGAGCGAGCAACAGGCGACACGTGCTGCACATGTGGCTTGATTTTCTACTGCTGAACAGAGTCTGGCCTAGTTCAGATGCTCACTACATGCTTGCACACCTGGAGTGTCCACCTGGAACTTGCTTTGCGGGTCAGAGAGAAAAGAGCCATGGAGGGGAGAGGGGTGTTCAGCAGCATTTTCCTGCCGGTCATGAGATTCTCCAGAGAGCCATCTCCCATCAGACACACACTGTGCCCCTGCCCTTTGTGACCACAGCCTGGCAGGTGTGAAAGGGGCAAAAGAGGCTGGTGGAAAGGGGAGGGAAGAGAATGATCTGATTTATATAATCTAATGCCTTTTTCTGATTTCTTTGCTCTCTTCAGACTATTTTTTAAGAGAAGCTCTTAGTTAAATCACAA
This sequence comes from Orcinus orca, assembly GCF_937001465.1. Taxonomy (NCBI): domain Eukaryota; kingdom Metazoa; phylum Chordata; class Mammalia; order Artiodactyla; family Delphinidae; genus Orcinus; species Orcinus orca. The sequence continues at coordinate 135,432,277 of NC_064559.1, read as the reverse complement.
CTTGTTTACAAGATAGTTTATCAATGCCCCTTTATATTCTCCATGTTTGGTATGTTACTCGCCTTTTCAGCCAAGATTACTTTAGAAAATATTATACTTTAGGTTAGAAGAAAAGCTGCAAGGAAGGACAGAGATAGACCATACACTAGATGATCTCAAAAATAGTTGTTAAATTGAAAAGAAACAAGGAAAAGAAACTTAGAGAAAAAAGGTAATATGAATAACATTAAATTCATAATTTAGTTAAGGCAATATATGTTAACACCTCTGCATAGAAAGAAATGGAATCAACCACAAATCAAATAATTTTGAATATTTTCTTAGTGGAATGGCTATAAATTAGTTTACTTTAAACTGTAAATGTGTCTTTCTTTATTCCGGAGATCTGAATGAACACTTTGACACTGAACATTAATAACCGAAAAAAAGGAAAAACAAAACAGATTTTAGAGACTGATCAATACATTTACTTTCTGCTCTTAAGAAGCTCTCCAGCAATGATTTTTCAGTATTCATTGTTTTGGACCTTAAGAAAAAAATTAAGAAAAGGAAAGAAAATTTGCATTCACTTTTCCAGATTTTGGGAAATGCTTTGTCTCTTGGATCCTTCATGCAACACTTTTTTCACCTGCCGAGGTCTCTCTGTGGTGCCCTGCTTCATTGCAGCGCACCAGTCCATCTTCCTAGTGCCATCTTCCTTCATTCTAACAAGATCATCATTGGTGCCAAATTCCATTGATTTATGTGGAAGCATTTTGAAAAGACAGGTTCTATGGGGGCCTAAGTGCAGATCACCACATTATAAAACAAAGCATTTGACTACAAAACCGATTTACAGCAAACAAACTACGGATTACAAACTCCAATGGTCTTCAATCACATCACCACTTAGTCATGCCAAGCTTGGCCAGACACCATTAACCCATTACTGTGAGCTATGGCAGTACTGATTCCCAAACTGTAATGAATGTTCTAGGAATAATTATCTTTATGCCTGTAAGACTCACATTGGATATCAGATTCTAGAAATGTCTAAGGGTCATCATCCATGCTGTGTACTGGAGGATACAGTCAAATTAGAATGAGCTGGAGGGAGTGTGGTGAGAGGGGAGATCACCGCAACCATCCCACAGGGTCTTCTCTGAAAAACAGACAATATTGCCAATGTCTGGATGTCTATTTAGCTATTCCACTCAAGTTCATTCTTAGGGGGATCTTGTCAATAAAGTCAAACCAAGGCTTTTGGTGTGTAACAGGGTTTCTGAGGGTCTTTTTTTGAGAGCTTCATTAAAAGCAGACAGTTTCTATAACCTTTTAGCAGAACCTGTTATCTGATGACATGAATTAAAGTCTCTCAAATGACTAATAATCATATCAGGGCTGCCATGTCAGCTTGTAGATTTGAATAAGAGGGTCTGAAAACATTTGCATGCCTCGATGTGCCAGTGCTAAGAAGCTAATGTGATAGTGCTGTCATAAAGCACTGCAAAGACATGACTTAATGTAATCTGTCATGTCATATGCTAATCTTCAACCATTACTTGAGTGCTGTAAGTAAGTAGAAAGCATTTGGGAGAAATCCTTTCCAATTTCTCTGAGTACCACTTCTACTGCTGGTCAGCTCAAATGGGTTTTGTGCATTTAATGCAGAGCTCAAGTCAAGTTGGTTTAGGTCACACTTAATTAACCAGCACACTGATGGGCTGGGCCGCTACAGCTCTACGGAAAACGGTTATTTCAGAGGCGACCTAACAAGTAAATATTTCATATGCTGAAGGAAAAGGGAAAAGGACACTTTCTCAGCCCTTGATAAAGAATATGTTCTTTTCAGAGAAAACACTATGAATCTTAACAAGACATCATTTTGGTTTCTGCTTGCTGCCTGCTATATTTGAGTTGAGTTTACAGAAAGTAGATAATAAATAATTAAAGACATTCCTCTCACCCTGATAGCAAGAACTCCCCTGTTCACCAGATATGGACTTATCACTCAAACAATAGAGGCTGCTGCAACTCTAAGTCCACAGGAACAGAGGACAAGTGATCAAAGGAAGACATCCACTTGGCACACTCTTTAACGAGATGACAGCATCTTAATATACAGTCATTAAGGAAGGAGACTGGTTCTCTCAGCTAAGTACAGTTTGCGAGACAGACAATGAGGGAGACTAGAGAGACTGAAATTTTTGCCCAATTTTTTTAGGAACGTATGCATGGAATTGTGATTCAAAATATGAAGGTTATTTTTATCAGCCACACTGAGTGAAGTCAAAAACACGCCTAAAAACTCGAAGAACTGCCTTCTGGAATAGGATTTTTGAGGATGCTGAGCAGATGGTATGAGATTGGCCCCAACGATTCTGCCTGAGTTTCCCGACATTCCAACGAGGCCCGCTATTGGTAACCCAAGGGAACTTTCGTTCACGTGGGAACTGGCTTTTTATAGGGTCTAATTAGAAAGCACAGCCAATTCCTACCTACAGCATTTAAAAAAATGCTTCTATAAAATATTTTTTCCTTGACAAATGTGTGTCAAATTCATACAGAAAAATGAATATGAGTCAAAACTGATAGAGAAGTGAGGTTGTATTTTCCTTCTAGCCAAGAACTCTGCTAAAATTTGGGACTATCTCTCAAAAGAAGATAAAAACCTTATCACAGGAATGGTGAGTATCTGTGCTACTTACACGGCTTCCAAAATATCTTGACCATTGATCATGAATCGATGGTTGCCTAGCATAGCTACATCCTCCTTTATGTCCACTTACAAAATTCCAACTGACATTTCAAAGAGGTGAAGAAGCAGTGTGATTCTTGGTGCTGGTGAAATGTGGCTCCTTATCTAGTTTTTTGCTCCTGACACAACCTAAACATCAGGGGACGCTTTGATCTTTTCAGCTCTTATTCAGCTGTGAAAACTCATCAGATGACTTCTTTGGGCTGGATGGAAGCTGGTCTCACTGGCACAGATTCCCAAGGCCAATCATCGTTTGGACCGTCCATTTTGCAGAGCACTTTCAACTCCATCCAGGCATCTTGCATTTGTGTATTGCTAGCACGGGGAAAATTCATTATTATTATTAAGAGAACAAAGTAACACGTTCCTCGGATTTGAGGTCAATGGCTTCACCTTCCAAATGAGGGCAGTAAAATGCTTCTAAGTCCTCCAGGGACTTATCAGCTTGATTTTAACATCACAGAAGCCTGTAGGACTAGGTCCCAGAAAATGATACTCCCTAATAGCATTAAGCCCAAGCAAGCCCTTTTTCCCCTTATATCTTCCTGTTCCTGATAGACTATCCAAATAATCTGTTTGGATTAATCCCTCTTAATTGCCGTAACTTCCTGATAGGCTCTCAAAATTCTGACTCCATCAACTTAAATTATTCTCTACCCCCAGCTCTTTTTATACTCACTTCTCGAATGCTCACAACTTTCTAGGGCTCATAATCACCCTTTCCACACCATCCCTTAACCCTCTCTCTTAAAAAGAAAAAGTGAAAAGTGTTCTACAACCTTCTCTTCCCTATGATTTCTTAGGCCATTAACTTTTGCTTAAGTAATCTCATTCCTTGTGAAGCCTCAAATTATGTCCCCTCCCATCATTAAATTAATATTTTCCCCAATGTATCTGGGAAATATTTTCTGGCTAATCCAGTCAAATATTAATATTACCATTGACTGATTATTTTCAACTATTCCTTCATTCAACACATATGACTGAGTTCCTCTGTTGTGTCAGGTGCTATGCTAACCAGTAGTAATGGTGATCAAGTAAGGAAATGGCTCTCACTCTTGTATTCATTTTGTCTTAAGTCTTATGTAAACAAGTGTAAATTATGTTATCAGAATACTCCTCCATTTGACTTTTTATATTATATTCTCCTTAAGAGTCTTACACAGAGAAGGTTTTTTGACCAGGCCCACTATTTTATATATCAGTGTACTCTCTTGTTCCTTCTCTACCTACTACCTTCTCAAACAGCCTAGGCAGTTTTCAGTTATGCAGAGGTGCTCATTCAGTTCTAAAAAGACTTATAACTCTTTAGGTTTTATTGTGTAAATTACACTGAATAAGGCAGCACAGAAGATAAACATGAATCATGAGGCATTCCCCTGCTGTCAAGTGATTTGAAGTCTTTATTAGAAGGTAATGCTTTATACATTAGACAACTGAATGGCTCAAAGACAACATGAAATAAAGTGCCAAACTTAGCATGATCGGATTGGGTCAATAGTGATGGTGGAGATGAAACATTAATGTAAGGACTAGAGATGGTAGGAGAAAGAAGAAATGAAGATTGGCTGGAGTAACCCATAGGTTTCTGCAAATTTATCATGAATTAAATTTTATCAGAGAATATTAGAGAATCATGGATGTCTAGTATGGATCCTGTTGGGCTAGAGAGAAACAAGAAAAATCAGTAGGAAGATGGGGTCTTTCATGTGAGGGGATCAGAGGCAGGGAGAAAATATGAACTGAAAAGCATGAGACCTGGGAACTCTGAGATAATATCACTCTAAGTACTAGATTTATTAGTGTATCTCCAAAATCAAACTTCTTGCCATCAAAAATGGAAACAGAACTGAGAAGCAAATGGCTGAAAGCACTAAGGTATCTTATGTTTATGGATTTTTAAGTCAGGTCAAGACCACTTTCTTATGTAGTTTTTAAAAATATAGTTTCAGAAATTATTAACTTACCCATTATCTTTCTTATTAAGAATGCTGATTTATGGCAAGGCATAATATAAACTCTTAACCAATATCTGCTCTTCATTCTTAATTAGGGGATTTGGGTTTTGCTGAAGGTTCACTGGTAAAGGCAGCTCATTCATTTCTAAATCAAGTTTTTACTTTTCAGAGGCCATTGTGTCTCTGTAGCCCCTTGTCAGCTTCCTGCTGGGTTTCTGTCCAAGAACTTAATTGTTAATGGCTCCCAGCTGTGCCACAACCATGTTTCTTTAACTCCTTCCTTCCCGGCTGCCAAATGGTATTCTATGCTTGAGAAGTCAAGTCCCCAGTGTGGGCTTTTCATAGAGATGAGGAATAATTGCAAGTAGGAAGGTTCCATTGGAGAGAGCACACATGAATCTTCCCAGATCCAAAGCTTGTCATGTACACCTCTGTTCCCGTCTCTTATGTTGAGGTGAATAAGTAGACTTTTACCTTGAATTTTGGACAACAGGATCAAAGACCTCTTTTCTTTTCTTTTTTTTAATTTTTATTTTTATTTATTTATTTTTTTTTTTTTTAACATCTTTATTGAGGTATAATTGCTTTACAATGGTGTGTTAGTTTAGACCTCTTTTCTTGATCTCATGTATTCTTGATGGATTTTTTAAAAAATTATTTATTTATTTAAGCATCAACTTTCTCCTTAAACTGTTATCTGTAGTCAATCCCTACTGGCAATTCTTCGGCTTCACCTTCCTCATGTTGCTTTGATGAGTTATGATCTTTCATGATCTTCACCTCAAACTCCCAGTGAATCCTGCTGTCAAACCCTATCCACATCAGCACACCAGGCAAGCTCAGTGCATTGCAACACCTGTGAAAGTCATCCAATTTTCTTTTAATTTCTGCACACACTCACTCCTAGTTCATTTTGCAAAGGAACATCTCCAGTAGCCCAGGAGGCACTGGTTTAACCCTTAATTCTGTGCTTTTTTGTCACAAGAAGCTTCTTTCTATCCTTTGGTCTGGTTAGAGATTAAGACTTTCCACTACCTCTATTTTTCTTCTTCAAACTCCCTTAGGAACTTGTTTGTTCTCTTCCTACTTCCAGTTTTCTAAGTTCTGCAGAGCCCCAGCTCTTCCTACTACTTTTGTTCCAAGGCCTCAGTCATCAAGTATCAGCCATCAAGCTCCAGTGCTCCTGGATGCTTCCACACAGCGTATGCCACTTTCACTTGCTCTCCATACCATGTATGTTGTCCCAAACCCTCAGCTCCCCACAGGCTCCCTTCACTTCCCAACCCATTGCCAGAATTGACACTCAGTGATAAGAGTCCATAGGATTGTCTCCTTCAGAAATGGCCATGAACAGCTTATGAGCTGGCTATTGGATAATAATAAATTCCCATATTTTTTCATTCTAACTTTGTCTACTTAACATTTCTTGAACTCTTTTGATGACAGCTTCCCTTGAGGGATTCTCTCAATAATGAAGGAAGGATGGCACTAACATTTTGTGTTTACTATTATTCCAGGCTTTGTATGTGGTTCTTTACAAACTTTATCTCATTCAGTTAACTAATCTTTTCACTCAACCAGTATTTATCACCTATAATAGCTAGCATCTATTATTCTGTGTTGAGCATTGGACTATAACTCTTTACCATAAGATTTCTCATTTTATCTTCACATAACTTTATGAGGGTGAACACCATTAAGATACTCCACTTCATGGAGAATAAGTGAGGCACAGAGAGGAGAAGTAACTTTTCCAAAATTACCCAGGTAGAGGGATTCAAGTGAAGAGAGTGTAACTCCAGAGACCACGCTTTGAGGTAACAGCCATGAAGAAGATAGTCATGATTACTTCCATCTTGGAATTTAAATTCCAGTGGGAGGAGCCCACATTACACAACAGTTATACAAACAATCATTTAATTATATCTCTGGCCTCTAAAGACCAGGAATAGGCTCTTGTGTGGTGACACTTACACTGAGACCTACAGGATGAGAGTGAGTGGGATTGGGGTCGTGATGGTGTGATCATTTCAGGCAGCAGGAACAGCAGTGGGCACAGGCTCTAAAGAACACTATTTGAAGTGCAATGGGAAACTATGGAAGATTTTTAGTAGGAAAGTGATTTAGATTTACAGAATTTGTTCCAGGATCCCCCACGGACACCAAAATCCTTAGATGCTCAACTCCCTTACATAAAATGGCCAGTACAGTTGGCCCTCTGTATCTGTGGGTTCCATGTGGTTGAATTTGATCCATGCTTGGTTGAATGTCCCAATGAAGAACTGTGGATACAGAGGGCAGACTTCACTTTTTAAAACTGGCACTGAAATAGAATAAATTAGAGGCAGTTGGATGCAGGTATGATATATCAATTAGAATGTTTTCTTTGGCCAATGATATTTCATTGTAGTGTCTATTTTACAGATGAAGAAACTAAGGTTCAGAGAGGCTATACCACTTGCCTACGTTGACAGAACTTGTGCCAAAGTCAGGATTTGAATCCAGTTCTCTGTGACAGTCAAGTTCATGTTACTTTCCAGTACATCAGTCTTCCACTTGTGAGCACAACTTATGCCTCTTTATTTGCTAAATGTAACTTGAGGCTAGGGCTTAGGAGACCTCCCCCAGAGCACACACCTGGTAATTAGCACTCTGTGAATTTTAGCTCATGTCTTTGAGGCCACATCTAGTGTTCTTTCCATATTGCGTTGTCTCTTGCTATTAGCCAACAACATGTTTCAAAATGATCCCTCTTTATGATGAAAATGGAAACCATTAAGTCTTAAATGACAGTACAGTCATAAATGCAATGTATGAAAATACCTGCCCAGTATACCTCACAGGATTGTTATGAGGTTGAGATAATATGCATTAAAACACTTCATAAATTGCCAAGTACTTTGCAAAAGTAGGGCATTGGTGATGTTTGTTATACAGGAAACTAGAGTGCCATGGCAACTTGTCCAGGAGGAATGAGACCTCAACCTCGAATTATTTTGATATCAGTTGCCAAAAGAGCTCACAGATTTTAAAGTGTCAGTGCATTTCAAAGATTTTTGCAATTCAGGAACAGGGCCCAAGAGAAACATTTGACATCCGTGTTTCCACCACACTCCATTACGTGGTTATGCCCAGTCAGAGTTCAATTGGATAATCCTCAGTATAATTACTTGTCCTAGAGAAATCTGTGTGTCCCAGAATGCCGCCTGGTGTGCCATTACTTCTATTTTATGAGGCAAAGGCACTTTTTTTTTTAAACACACCTGAAGGTGAGAATTTATCTTTGCAATTTAAATTCTCAAGGAGAATGAAACATGGGTACACAGACCCAAATCAATAGTCATCTTTCTTCCATTAAAGAACTTTTAGAGTCTTTTATAGGATTCCATTTCTGATCATTAGCCCATTCCTACAGATGCTTTTGGTCTGACTTGGTGTTTGTTAAAGGGTAGATCATGACCTACTGGTGGATTGTGAAATCAACTGAATAGTCATAAACAATACTTTAAAAAATGAAATATAAGAAAGAGGAAATATCCCAGTGTGTTGTATATAGTAAGGATATTGTTTTAGGATGATTTTTTTTCCCAGCCATAAATCTATGTACCTGTGTACTGGTTCACAGTAGAAAATGTTTCTCTTACTGTAGGTCACTATCAACAATTGTTTGCAACACACTGGTCTATTGGCTTCAGGAAGAAAGCTGGTATCTTTACATTTGTATAGGCTGGACTTATTCAAGCCTTAGTCCAACTTCGTGATGGAGAGGTACTACCCAGATTCGATGAAGATTATACTTGCTTCAATTTCAGTGTTCCCTACAAGGTTTCTAAAACCTGCACCATGTGGAGAGGGTGATAAATGGGGAACCAGCACTACCCAGCAGCAGTTCCCGAAAGGAATCCTGAACTGAGGGCTCCTCTAAGGGGGTGGGGGGCTGAGGAATTTTTTAAACAACAGCTAAGAATGGATCTTCTTGAATAATACATATAGAGATGGGCTATGTGCTGGGCTCTGCATTTACATGTTTGCTTTATCTATCTACCTTCACTTACGGTACTCACAACGTGCCCAGCCCTGTTCTCAGTGCTCTGCAGACACTAATTCATGTAACCTTTGAGGCAGGCACTATGGTTACCCCCCTTCTAAAGAAGACATTAAGACATGGAGTGGATAAGAAGCAACACAGAAAATAGTCTTCAATGATGTACTCTGCTGGCTTTGGTGCTTCTCCTTGGCTCCCATCATCACGCTCACTAATAAGGGTGTTTTACCATTGATTCTAGTTCAACTCACATCCCTAAGTCAAGGCTGTGTGCCTGTGTATGTGTGCATGTGTATGTGCATGTGCGTGGTGTGTGTGTGTGTGTGTGTGTCCAACATGGATGCATTCACGAGTAGGAGTGTTGGGAAAGATAATGTGAAAGAATCCTACAGACGCAAACCTAGAAGAAAGTCAATTTGTACTAAACTGCCAAAATGCAGCGGCTTCCTATCCTTACTCTGGCACCGTATTCCCTTGACCTACATCCTGGTTAAAGTAATAACAATAAAACGATAACAATTGATGGAGATGATGTTTATAATGTGCGTATAATCAATTTATCCTCTGCATATGAAAGTATTGCACAACGTCCATTAGAAGACGCCTCGGCGTCATTTACAATTACAGGTTAAGGGAAACGGAAAGGCCTCACGTGAGAGAAGACTGAGACTTTTCCTCAGGTAAGAGTGGAGAATAGAAATGTTTGGGTCCTACAGGCAAAGAAAAGGTAGCAGAGTTCCCCAAGTCCCCTCAATGCCATTAAGTAAGTTAGTAAAAGCTGGTTATTGTTTCCACATGTTCGTTAGTGTCTATCTGGGGAATTTTCAATATGACAGCAGCTGAGATCTCAGTCCGGAGTGCAGCAAGTGGGGAGTGTGGGGAGAGCAGGAGGGGATGAGGACCTCTGGTCACCCGTCACTCCAGCAGGACCTAGCAACTGGCTGGGCTTCCAGAAAGCCTTCCACATCATCCTGGCTGGCAGTGCATTCCTCTTTTTCTGACTCCTTTTATGTTTGTTTGTCTCACTGATGTAGTCTTTTTTCACTCAGTATGTGAGTTTATTGGGGAAATTTCTTATCACCCACATTAGAGGGGCAGCTCCTCAAAGCAGGGGCTGTGTTACTCACTTCACAGTATCCACAGCACAGACGTCATGTCCTGCATATACTAAACCCACAATAAATGTTTATTGATCCAATGAGATGCAAGACCTCAGAAAGTTCCAGGCTAGAGGACTTTGCATACCCCTGGAGCTGTCATTTCTGTTGCTATTTCATTTTTATATTGCTTTGAAAGGTCTTCCAAACACTCCTTTTGATCATGTCTCAGTCTTTGGGGATATTGGTAGGAAAGCACCTCTCCACGACCCCAACTCTTGTCCCAAGTTGACTGTGGCCACGGAGCCACAATGGACAATTTAAACACATACAGAAGATGTTTGTCCCAAACCCATACACAGCTACTTGTTGTGTCCATTGAGTCACTTTAATAGGGATTCCTCCCTTGAGCTCAGAAGCCAGCTCCAGATCATTGATCTCTCAAAGGCAGTTGGCCTGTTTCTTTGGAAGTGCAATGCATAGCTTTCCTGATGCTGAGGTCAAACTCTCAGAAGTGTGGTTTCCACAGGCTCCCATGCCCACAGGTTGCCAAGTGTGGAAAGAAACAAGGGTAGCCTAATCAGCTGTCATAATTACGTCATGAATAAAGGCCTTAGACCCTGAAGGTCTCAAGCGATGTGGTATTTCCACACAGGCCACCGTTGTGTGGTTAAGCCAGTGCTGGCTGAAGGCTAACACCAGTACATAACAACTACTTTGTTACTTAGAGGTAACAAGGTGCATGAGAAGAGAGTGCAGGGAAATGTCCTCAGTTCCCCACTTAGTCCTTCTTCATACATACTGTGCTAGTGGGAAGTGTCAGCTTTAGCTTCTACAGGTTATGTGTGTGGATAATTTATGAAGTTATCTGCCTCATAAAGGACAAGTAGGTTCTGCAGCCTCCACTGGTTTGGTGCTACAAACATTAGGATAATGGCGTTAACAGGAAGGAGTGATGGAGAGGCGAAGAAGAGGAAAAGAGAGACAGGAGCCCACATTCCTCCTCCATGCGGCTTTTAAGGATCCTCAGGAATCTCCTCAATCCACTCCTTCTCAGGCAGCTTCTAGATCTGCCAGTTTTCCCCATTTGGATTTTGTAACTGAGAACAACCTGGGACCCAGTGGGTTGGATGTCAGATGCCGTACTTTCCTTACGGAGTGCAGGATGAACATGTTCTCTATGACTTCATGCTTCCTGCCCACCTCACCCCAGTTTTCTTATTGTGTGGCTACCTGCCTATTAGTCTTTTGCATAGTCCTTAATACAAGGTTAGTTTGCTTGTTCTTTCTTCTATCTTTTTTTTTTTTTTTTTTTTTTTTTGCGGTACGCGGGCCTCTCACTGTTGTGGCCTCTTCTGTTGCGGAGCACAGGCCCCGGACGCGCAGGCTCAGCGGCCATGGCTCACGGACCCAGCCGCTCCGCGGCATGTGGGATCTTCCCGGACTGGAGCACGAACCCGTGTCCCCTGCATTGGCAGGCGGACTCCCAACCACTGCGCCACCAGGGAAGCCCTCTTCTATGTTTTTTGATATCTCTTCGAGATAGTGATTTCATTGCCTTTGTATATATACCCAGAAGTGGGATTGTTGGGTCATGCGGTAATTCTATTTTTAATTTTTTGAGGAATCACATATCATTTTCTATAGTGGTTGTGCCAGTTTACATTCCCACCAACAGTTTGCTTGTTTTTTCATTCATTCAACCAACAGTTTGCTTGTTTTTTAACCATTCAACAATTACTTTTTACTGAGTTTCTGTTTTGTAAGCATCTCTGTGTTTTTAGGCACTGATGATGCAAAGATGAACAAAATACATTCTCTGCTCTCAAGATGCCCCCAGGAAGACAGACATATAAGCAAATAATTTCAGTGTTATCTCAGTGTATTTTAGGCCAGGTTGCCATGGGAACACATTGGAGAGGCCCTTACCCCAGTCTGAGGAGGAGGTGGTCATGGGAGGATTCCAGAACAAGTGGTGCTTGGGCGCTGGAAGATGATTAGGAGTTAGCTTGGAAATTGGTGGGAAGAAAGGAAAGGAAGACCAGGAAGGAGGAAACTCCCAGCAGAGGTCAGTTTCTGCAAAGGCTCAGAAGGGAGGGGGAGGAAAAACCAGTCTGAGAAACTGCGAGTAGTTCGAGTAGTTCGATATAGCTGGAGCATCCAGTGTAAGACTGGAGAACTAGACAGAAACCAGATAATGAAGGGCATTTGAAGTCAGAGTAAGGAGTTTGGACTTATCCTGAGGGCTATGGGGAATCAGTGGAGGGTTGACAGATCTGATTTGCATTTTATAAGGATCCCTCCAACAGCAGCATAGGGAACAGACTGCAACCAGACAAAAGACTGGCTAGATGGCCGTCACAGTAATCCAGAGGAGAAAGTCAAGGGCCTGGCTAAAGGTGTAGCAGGGAGATGGTGAGAAATAGTTATACACAATAGGATGTGGTGCTGATTGGACGTGGATGTGAGGGAGGGGAGGGGCCATGGATGACCCTGGGATCTGATGATAGCATCCTGCCAGCTTCCCTGCTGGGTGGGTGAGACATGCAATTATCAGATACAATTTTATCTTTCCTTTTTCTCACATTTTATTATTTTTTTTATTTTATTTATCCTCCTTTTGTAAGAGGAAATAACATTAATTCAACTCTTGGCTGTGATATTCATTCTAAATTTGAAAACCAATAATAGCACATAAAGGTGAGGTGGGCTAGTAGAAAAGTTTGAAAAAAATACTATTAATTTTTTCAGGGGAAAAAAAAAACCTATGCCATATGCAGAAAGTTTCCAATTAGGTTAATGTACCTTAAACTGTATTAGTAATTAAGTGCTTTGGGTATTAACATACTTAATCTAGCTTCAGGCTGTTTTTGATAAATCCTTTGACATTTTCCCAGCTGAGGGGGAGAGACAGAGCAGAGGAGACCTCGACTGGGATTACAGAGTTCTTGGCTTTATTCCCCAGCTTTTAGTGGCTTACTGTGTGACCTTGGTAAGGCTGCTTTAGATCCTCAGCCTTTAGTTACCCTATCTGTAAAATGGCAAAAATAAGAATATGGCAACAGGACTGATCATGTAAATAACTTCTCCTAAAACAAGGTTTGGAACTCAGTGGGACAGAGATTTTGTTGGTGGTAGGGTGGGGTACGGGTGTTAATTTGGGTTTGGTTGCTCTGTTATTTATTCTATTTAGGAATATACTCCTTTGTAAGTAACAGGATATCTGCTATTTCTGATTTCAATTTTGGTTTTTTGTAACATAACAAGAAACTGGCAGATAGGCAATCCAGGACATCCATACAAGATGCAGCTATGGTAACTCAGCCATGGCATCAACGGCCCAAGTTCCTTCTGTCTTTCCACTCCGATGTCCTTAGCATTTCTTATTGCTGGATAGCATAGCAGCTGTACCTACAAGCATCATGTCTACATCCAGCAGGAAAAAAGAAGGGTTGGTGATAGGTTTATTTCTCCCATTTTTCGGGAAGAAAATCACTTTCCCAGAAGCAGTACCATGACTGCCTTGGACTCCCATCAATAGAACTGCACCCATTCCCATCCCTGTCCAGATTCCAGGGAAGCTGGGAATGTGAGTAGGGAAGCACCTTAGAGCTTCGCCTGCTTCCACAGTGAAAGGGGCAAGAAAGGAGGGGGTTGGGAATAGGCGTTGAGTGAGCAAATCAACAGCATCTGTCACACCTGCTAAACAGAGAATCCTCAAAAGCAGGCAAGTGAATCATTTCTCTAGAAGAAAAGCATCGAAGTTTAGGCTGGAGCTGAAACTTTGCGAAGGCAGCCGCCACTTGGGAGTTTGCTTCAAGTATGGTGGAAGCTTTTGAGTAATTTCTTCGGTCCAAATTTGTGAAAATCTGGCCCACCCCAGAAGGTGAGTTATAGAGAAATCTGATTTCTTTAGCTAGCAGGTAGACCTAGTGATGAATAAAAAGCACAAGTAAAGAAGGAGAAAAAGAGAAAGATGCATCCATGAAAGTGGGGTGGGAGCTCATTCCTGAAGAAATATAGTTTAACTCCGGCCCTTCAGACTTTTTTATTGTTGGGTATGATAAGGAGGGACTAAGCCCAGGAAAGAAAAATCAAATTGCTTATTTTTGTGGTGCCTTTGAAAAAATTCTGATCCAGCATTTGGGGACACAGAGTAAAAGGTCAGTACAGTTGAACGTGTTCCTGATTCCTGAATTGGTTGGCCCCTCTGATGTGCACTAATCCTCTACTGCTTCCCTGGAGAGATTCTTCCTCCACTCACAAGAGGGCAGGAAGGGTGCAAGTGTGTTTTCACCAACAAATTTGAATAAGGTCTCAATTTTCCTTTTCAGCTTATCATCTAACAAGGTTTATCATTTATGCTTATATGTCTCAGGCAGCCTATTAGGACATTCGGGCAAAACTGCCCACTGCTTTTTTGTTTTCTTTTAACCTAGAAACAAAAACATGCAGAATTGCAGTTTCTATTCCTAGAGAGGAGGGACAGCTCCCAAGTCTGACCACCCACCTGCACGCCCTTTCCTCCTTGACCTCTGATCCCCGTGTGAATTGTGAGCTTGAACTGTGCTTCGGCTGGAAAGTCTCTCCAACTACAGGCCACCTTCCCTTTGAGACTTCACCATTATGGAAGCCTCCATAGTCCATGAGACTCAAAAAGAGAAAAACTCCTTTTTTAAAAGGTCAGCTTTTTAAGCAAGACTGTCACTTCCCTTTTCTCCTGTAAAACATTTTCTCAGGTAGGGATTGTGTTTGTTTTCAGATGTCCCTGTCTGGCTCAGGATCCCGGGTAGATTCAGCCAGGCAGGGGTGGAGCATGTAATTCTCGCAGCTAGAGTAACGTGGAGCCTCTCCGACGGAGCTCGGTGAGGAGAAGCAGACTCCTTAGCTGGTACTGTATAAGTGAACTGGCAACTCAATTTACGGACACGGGAGGATGACCAGGGAGGCTCTGACTACAGAGCAAAGCCTTGTCTGTGTATTTTTGCATGCATTTGTGCCACTACTAATCTGTCTGCCTGCAATGTAATTGCCCAGTTCCTTTGCTAGAATTGAGTGCATCCACGAGAAAAGACGCAAGCTCACACACCATTAGGACACATTTGTGAACAATACACTAAGTGAAATTAAGGCTGATGAGCCCCGACTATATTTTCACATCACTCGGCTAGCACTTGCTCCAGTGGCCCAAAGCCATGTAGATCATCCTCTGAAAATCCACTTCAGAGACGCTATGATGCCCTTCATGAAGTTTACATATCGATTTTCCAAGTGTTTCATTAACTCATGGCAACACGTTAAAGGCCCCTAGCATCACAACTGCCAAAATCTCTTTAATGGGAAAGGTTCTGTTTCCATCAACCTTCACTTCTAACCAGAGAAGATACTTAAGTACTCCAGAATCAGGGGTAGGACAGGAATTCTGAAGAGATTCTCCTTGTGAATGGAAAATGACACTGGATACTCATCACCCCTCTCCCTGTGATTTCCTAGGTCGGGGTTGAGAAAGGAGGGTGAAGTAGGAGCACAACTGCAGGGTAGTGGGGAGAGCGGGAGTTTCTTATGTAATGAGTTGGTATATTTAGCTTCCCGTCCCACTGAGCCATCCTAATTTGGTCAGAGTAACATGCCTTGATCTCCTCTGAGCACATCACCATCTAAGGGTCTGGGCCACAGCCATTTTGAAAAGGCTCTCAGGCTTGGGAAGCAGCCCCTCTGAATTTATGGTTCAGGGTAAATTGGTACCTTGCTCTGTAGTGAACTGAGGGAGAATTCTCTCTCTCTGGGATTTTTCAAATTTCCCTCAAACTGTTTTGACCTAATAGTGTTGTCTTGGGGATTCCTATACCTCACCCAACACTCTGTCCTCTGACACAGATACAGCCTGAATTAAATGGACATATATTGACCTGAAATATACCCATTTAAAGTTGGGAAAACTGAGGACCGATACAAAAATTTCTATTCCAATCACTGATCAGAGTTAAAAAAGAAAGCTCATGTTATATTTCATACATTTTATTATAGTTGCTCAGTCCATTCTGGTTGAGGAACATCATTCAGAAAGATGCAGTTGACTATAGCACCTTTCCAGATTGATCAGCCACCTTGATTACACTCACTGTTGTACCCGTGCGGCCCCTCCTCAGTTGTCTCTGGGCCCCATGAGAGCCTCTCTGAATTTTTCCATCATCATGCCCAAATGGGCTGTTGACCTGGCCTGTGGAATTTGGGACAGTTGGCGTTAGTTTTAGGGAGAAGAGCTGCTAGGAAGATTTTCTTTCAGGAAAGAATATAAAAATCCTATCTATTTAGGGGCAGTTTTACAGGATGTTTTTTCTGATAGCCATAGCTCCCCCTGCTGTTCAGTTAGGGGCAAGAGAGGCCAAAGGAATCTCTGAAAGGAGACAAAGCAGCGCCTACCTGGAAGTCAAGGTGGCCCCAGGAGCCAGGAACTGAAGGCTGTTAACCTTAGCTCAAAAGTCTAGGGCCTCAAGCATACCCAGAGTGAGGAAAGGCAATGAATGATTCAGAAAGGTAGACTTGGGCCTTTGAGGGTGGGAGGGCAGCAAAGAGGGGGAAAGGCTTTTAAACATGGTACCACTAACTGTTGGTTAAAAATCTGAAATGCAAGGAAAAGAACACTTGGGCTCACGTGCACATGTAATTCCCTGGCGAGTTCTCCAGGCTCCATCACTTGCTCATGCACACATGAAGTTTCTCTTGTTTTCTAACAACAGCTCTCTCAGCTCTTTAGCTGAGAGCAAGCTACATAACCTCTGCCTCAGTTTTCTGGCCTGTAAAAGGGATTTATTTGATGATTCAATGAAAAAAAAAATTGTATGTATTGATCACCATGCCCCATATTTGTGTAGAAGCAGCCAACACATGTTGGCTGTTGTTATTATTTTAGTTAATATTATTATTTTTTAATTGGGTCTCAAACTTGACCGCACATTGGAATCACCTAGAGGATTTTTTAAAATGCCGATGCCTGGGTATCTTTTCTAGAGTTTCTGATTTAATTGCGGGGTGTGGCCTGAGCATTGGGATTTTTTTTAAAGCTTCCAGGGGATTATAATACGCAGGAAAGTCTGAGAACCTTTGCTCTAGAGCTCCTCAGCATCCCTCCTCAAAGACTAATACCTCTCAAGGAGACGGTCCCTTGTGCTGGGTAGAGTGAGGGGCCTTCTGCAGTTTCAGACGAGCTATGGGTCTTGGGGAAACATTCTCTTTGCTCAAGTGTGGCCCCTGGATCGTCAGCATCTGAGTCACTTGGGAGCAGGTTAAGTTCTCATTTTCCACCTCAGCCTTAGGGTTCAGAGTCCCCATTTTAACGAGGTCGCCATGCGATCTGTACACACGTTCAAGTTTGAGAAACCATGCTCTAGCTCACACTTTCTCTCTCTCTCTTTCTTCTCCCTCTTGCTTTGGTTTCTTTTATTCACCATGGAGAATAGTGTTCTGAAATATCCTTTCAAAAAAAGCTCCAGGTCTTTATTTCAATAATCTCCTCAGATTCAAATCTCCTCTGAGTTAATTTTTTTTCAGCTGCCAGATGTAGTTTGAGTTTTTAATACCTGTCTCAACTCACAAGCACCCACTTCATGTCTGCTGATAGATGTGTACTGGGCCTCTTGTGTAGCTTCTAAAAATATTCCTTCTGGGGCTCATGCAAATGCCCTGATCTGTCCAGTTTGGGTCTGTTGTTGAGAAGGGGTTGACATTTGATAGAGGATCTTCAGTACATCACAGCTGTGAGACCAAATTTAGAGGATGATTATTGTTTACTAGAGGTTCAGAAAGGAAATAAAATCCTCCATTAGAACCTAGTCATTAAGGTTAACAGTAAACCATAAAATGAATGGAATGTTGGCCCTATGAACAGGTTCCCAAAAAAGACAATGCTAATGTTTTTAACTAAAACTGGGGAGACAGGACAGGGATTTGGAAGGAAAGGAGGGGAGGAGAGTGAATGATTTAGAAAAGAGAATAAATCTCAACAGGAATTCAGCTGCTATGACATTAGCGCTTCTTTCTCCCTCCTTCCCTCCCTCCTTCCCACCCTCACCCACCCTGTTTCAAAAAAAAAAATATTTAAGCATGAGTTTTAAAAGACTCATACTGAGATAGAAATAACACAAGAATTACTATTGCTGTCTTCACTTTTTTCCCTCTCTTATTCTCCTTCGAGAGACACAATGCCCTCTTTATGATGCTTTTATGTCTATAAACAATTTAGGGAAAGACACTGAAACCAAATCTGTAAACGTGTAAGCCTCCTGGATTGGTGGGGAGGCGGGTAGGGTGAGGGGGAGACACAAATTACAAAGAACAGAATAATCAGATACAGAGGGACTTTGATCTTCTGGAGACCTAAGCTAATAGATGTTAAGTGCAGTTCAGTGGAAGTAATAACCCATGAAGAAAACAAAATCTGCAAAATGATAAAATGCTGCAGTCGACTGATCAAGGAAGACATTGGAAAATTACTATGAAAGCATCCTTAACCCAGCAGATCCAAGGTGAAGAAAGGGCTATGTCTGCCAACCAGCAGCCAGACATTCCAGGCAGACTTAGCCGTCTCCCATTCTGTGGCCAGATTAACACTGTGGAACCTGAGTGCTTTCTCACTGAAAAGGCATGAACTGGCACCATCGCAACCCTGGGCTTCATAATCTCTCCCAGTGACACCATAGTGAATCACCCCAAGGCTGGCCATGTGTTCTGTGGCGGTGTTTCGGGGCCGCTGTTACCGGTAATCAATTAGTTCAAGTAAAGAATTTCTGAATAGTCTCCAAATGAAGTGCTGGTCATTTTCTTTTTTTGACATCAGGACACGGTTAAGACATATTAGACATCCTGCAAGAAATTAAAATCTTACCAAGGAAACTATTTAAGCAGAAATTGGGAAATTATGGACATTTAAATATGATTTAAAAATTCCAGAAACTTTATAAAAGAGAACTCCTTAACACAGTTTATTTAAGTAATATTTTATTATGTGTGTCCATGAATTGAGCGATGATTCATTATACACATTGGGTAAAGTAGGACAGAATTAATTTAATCTGTCTATAGACAGCACTGAAGTTTTATTATCCAAAGAAAATCTAAAACTTGAAGCAGTTAGATAAATTTGGTCTGAACAGATTCTTTATAATGAAAAGATTTTTTTAAAAAAACAACAAAAAATAACAACAAAAATCCACCAGAAAATGTAAGCTAAAATTTAGGAAACTGGGAGAAAATGGAGAATGCATTTTAAAAGCCACACCTTCCTATATTTCATGTAATGGCTAATTAAACATATGGAATACATTATCTGAACCACATATTAATGTATTTGGATAGGGTGGGAGCAAACAAATGAAAATACAGGAAAGCTACACCGTTGTAATCCAAACATGATGTGGACAAGCTCTGCTGGGCAAAAGCATTGGTTCATCTTTGAAAAAATTACATTAGAACATTTAAAAGCAACAGTCTTGCTTAGAGGATTCTTCTTATCAAGAGAAAAATTAAAGCTGGCAAACCTCAGGTAACATTACAGGGAATGGTTCCAGGACCCCCTTCAAATACCAAAATCCTCAGATGCTCAATTCTCTCATATAAAATGGCATAGTATTTACATATAACCCCCACACATCCTCCCGTATACTTTAACTCATCTCTAGATTACTTATAATACCTAATACAATGTAAATGCTATGTAAATAGTTGTAAATACAATGTAAATGCTATGTAAATAGCTAAATAGTTGCCGGTGTACAGCAAATTCAAGTTTTGCTTTATGGAACTCTCTGAAATATTTTTTCAAATATTTTCTATCCACAGTTGGTTGACTCCATGGATATGAAACCCTAAGATATGGAGGACCAACTGTATAGACTAGTGTTGATGCTCAAAAAGAAAAGAAAGGAAAATTCCATCACCAATTTGTTCCAGTACATTGAAGCTCTCCAGACTGTTTCCTCATGCTGAAAAGGACGTTGGTTAGCATTGACATGTGCCCTTAGTAACCACTGTGTTGCCCTCAAGAGAGTTATTTACAGAGACTGGCCTTTTAAAATATATTTTCTCTATGGCGAAAACTGAGACTGGGCCCACAGGATGACAAAGGGACCTAATGGAAAATTAAAACTCCAAGAATACCAAAAATTGTTGGAAAAAAAATTTAATGTAATATATATATTTAGTTCTTAAACAAGTTGAATCCTTGTTTTGAAGTCCTGTGGGATGGGCTCAGCTCCCACTGCAGACTAACCGGGTGGTTAAGATGAAGACTTCCAGCCTCTGAGTTTCCAGTTCATTCCTCAGCCGGCTGTGTCATGCTGCCTCTCTCCAACAACAATCCTTATCTATTATACGCATATAACACAATTTAGACTAAGCATGCTGAGTGGATTAACTAATGATTGCAAACCACTTTGGAAATAGAAAATAGCCCATACGTGCACAGAATTACTAATGATCGGACAATAGACTGTCCGAAATTTCACTTTTCATTCAAATAAACGTTTTCTTGATGATGAAAGTTATGCTGTTTAACAAAAGGCTTTTTTTTGCTAGAGGTTTTCATGGTATTTTCATTTAGGTTGAATTTCTGTTCTGCAGACCCATATTTCTGCCAGTTTCTATCTCGTGTGCTTTCTCTGGCACAACTGAAAGAACAAAGTTAATAACAGAGAAAGGACAAGCTTTAAAAAGTGCTGCATTTCTCGTCTGTTGTAATTCTGCTATTAAATGGTCTTGGCATTTGGGAAATTCTCAATCTTACTTTTCTTCTTAGAGAAAAAACTGAAAACATGGAATTTATACTAAAAATAATCCTCCATCTTTCACTTTCTCAGTCTTTTCCCTCTTGCGTTCAGCATTAGCACTCCTACTTCTGTAGGATAGTACAAGATAAATGCTGAGCCTTCGTTTCCCCTTCACTTTTCTGCAAATAACACACACTCATGCTCTTTCACACACACACACACACACACACACACACACACACACACATACATACACCCTACACATGTGATTTGTGTAGAATTATTTTTCACTCTGATTTCTGCCTGTGGAACAGATTGAAGATTTTACCATCCAAAACCCACAAAGAGAAAACTCCTACTGTGGTCTTCAGAATTTCCATTCAGTTGATTTGCCTGCCAAGTCCAGTGACCAGTACCACCACTCCTGATGGTGGGGAGCATATGGTACTGCTGTGAATAGTTTTGCTCTCACTGCTGTGAAATCCCACGCCCTCCCACAGAATGTGTTTGGAGGAGCCGATGGTAAGTGTCTCTCTTCAGCACAGCTCTGTCTCTGCCTGTGGAACCCATTCCTTTAAACAACAAAATGAAGAGATAGCTGCAGGTCTTCACAGGCCCTGGTTTAGTAAGCAGCTTCAGGATTAATGGTTACCTGTGACTATTCACTGTTCCTTCTCCCGGGGAAGGGGAGATTATCCTTAACACATCCTGGATTTACCAGGATCCATAACGGTAAATCAACCACCCATCATTTTTTGTTTCTTGTTTTTATCTTCCTCTTCCTCCTTCTTCTCCTAAAAAAAAAAAACTCAAAGTGGGATGCGATCTCTAAGTTAAATTGGGGCTCCAAAAAGAGCACTGGACTTGGCATTAGAAAGCCTAGAGTATCAAACATTAAGTAGCCTTGTAACTTGGGGCAAATGTATTCTGTGCCTCTTCTGTGAAACAGGTGTTGTGGGCCCTTCACGCCCCTTCCAGTTCTAAGATTATACGTATTTGTCGAGTTGAACCCCTCCCCACTTCCAACCTCATCTTTAGGAAAGTCTCTTTCTAAGCCACTCAGAATAAATGATTAGCTTTCATTTTATAACACAGCTTTCAGGAACTTACTTGGTTGCTTGTTTCTGGGATTATTCACCTCCAAAGTCAAGTGCTTCAACTGTATGTTTAGCAAAACTCTCTCCTGCTACAATATAAGGCTGCTTTTCTTCACCTTCTGTTTCCTGTGAAAACAGAGAACAGCTCTTTGGAATCTTGCTTATAATAACTTTTCTTATGTGTGCTGACCGTGAGCAAGTCGTTCTTGCATGCCGTGACCCTTAAGATGTGTATTCGAATGTTCTTATTGGCTCTTCTGCTCCTCCTGTGTTCTGATCATCCCTCTCCTGCATTGTCAACAGAGGTGTATGCTGGGTGAGTGGCTGACTTGGGCTGTTTGGAGGCCTAGGAGTGATTCCGTGGGTGCCACATCTGCTGATGTGCAAGGGGAGGGGAGAGGAGAGAGCAGACATTCCTCGGCTGCTGAAGAGGGCTGTGGAAACTTAAGTCATAGACATGCTTCAGCGGAGGATGAGGATTTGCCCAGATGGGAAGCCTCAAGTACAGAGGCACTTATACATCTACTTATCTTGAGTCTCAATGATGCTGTTTATGAGTGAGCTATTCAAATGGAGGGAGAAACCCTCAGAGAAGGAAAAATAACAGGTTGGAGTGATTATTTACAGGAGGAGAGGCCCTTGTAGAAATCCAGTGGGAAAGGAAGAAGGGAATAAAATTAAGAATGATTAATGGCAGATCTCTAATAGTTTCATTGGATCCAAAGGACTGGGGCAATACAGAGTAAGAAACACTTGATATAGGAAAGGGACATAAGTGTGAAGGAAAATACATCATTCTACAGATGTTGACAGGCTCTGAGGCTGGGGGAGAATCCTCCAAAAGCAGAGAGAAGCTGTCCCTGCTTCCCCCCATCTCCAGAGGCACCCTAGCTGGCATGGCATCTTCTCCTGGTATTTCTGGGAAAGTCTCTCCAGCTGCATTCCAGCAGGGCCAAGTAGAATAACTGTGGCAATGAGGGTGAATCCGGAAAAAAGTGGATTTCAGCTTTTAGGAACATTTAATTTAGGGACACAGGCACCTCTCCTGTTGATTGTGTCCTTAAACGTGCCGTAAGGGGTGTGTGTGTGTGTGTATGTGTGTATGTTGCTCAAAGTATCTGCCTGAGAATTAGAACACAGATTAGAGCTTTAGTTGCAGTTGACCCAGCTATACTCTCCCACCAACACAGTTCTTACTACTTCCCACCTCCCTTACATCAAGTTTAGAATTGCAATAAAGCTCCTTATAATGGGAAATAATAATAGCTACCATTTATGAAGTTCTTAATACATGCCAGCATCAGACTCAGCTATTTACATGCATTTTCACATTTAATCCTCACAGCAATATATGAGGTAATCACAGACATTTACATAGTGCTTTTTAAAAGTCAGACAATATTCCAAGTGCTTTACATATATATTCATTTAATTAGGTTCTATGATTATACTTTTTTTGACATATGAGGACACTGAGACACAAAGATATAAATAACCTGTCAACAAAGAGCTAGTGTCAGAGTCAAAATTCAAAACTCGTGTCTGACTTATCTCGTTAGACTGTAAGCTTCATGAAAGTAGTAATTACATGTGGTTTGCTAACTGTCAAATCCTTGATGCCTGGAACACAATAAACCCTCATACCTATGAGCTGAGTGACGGAATACAGAGTCCAAACCATTAACTTCTATGCAATACCAGGGCACTGGGCAAAAAGATTTCACCCAGATCAAGTGAACCAAAACTAGACAAGCAATAACACTAGAAAGAGAGTCATTTATTCATTCAACACATATTTATCAAGCACCTACTATGCGCCAGGCCCTAGCCTAGGTGCAAGTGGTACTTTCTTTTTTGGAAGGGAAATGCCATGACTTGTTTCGATACCTCTCGTACTCAGGAAGATTTGCCTCCAGCTTTTCCTCCCTACCCTTCCTGTCCTCCAGCAGCTAATACAGTGGGCCCAGTAAAATGGGGAGGGCAGTTGTGATCTCACACAAGCAGCTCTAAGTCATATTCTGCTTGCTTCCCATCAGCCTTAGGCTTGAAGGACCCTCTGGGGATAATGGCTCAGTGCTGGAGAGAGCAGGGGGGCTGCACATAGCAAATCTCAGAGGGAGGGATTGCAAATTGGAGGCATTTTATTGTTTTCTCCTTTTTTACTTTGAAAACTTTCCAAACAGAGAGATCTATCTGAGTGGTTTGCAAAATCCATCTTAAGGTCAGCTCTAATTAAGTTGAGACCTGGCAGCTGTATGGTTTCAGTGTTGTTACACAGCTGCCGAAGTCGAGGAAGGTGCCCACCTTCAATGGCAGCGGTGAGTCTTGGACTGCCTGCCTGGCTCCTGTGTCCTCCCAGACCAACTTGGCCTCTATGACATGTAGAATGGGTCAGTGCCAAAGAGAAAATCTGTCTTATACTTGGGTTGAAATAGACTGATGCAGGAGTTTAGAATTTCAGTTTTTGGTAAATTTTAGGAAACTATGGACACCCATTGTATCACATAGTAGGTACTCAAACAATCTTTTATTTCTCTTCATTTCTGTAATCGGAATATGATCTTAGCAACAGAGAACTGGGTCAACACAGTGTCAGGCACATAGCAGGTATCCAATAAATTTGCATACAGTGAAAAAGCTTGTATAAAAAATGAAGAAAATGAGAACTCAAGAGACTCAGATTCTCGTCCCTGGATTTTCTATTAATTAGTAAGATAAAAATATAGAATCGTCTCTCTGGACTGTGGTTGTTTCCCTCTACAAAATAAAGAAATTAGATGAGTTCAAAAATTCCTTCCTGTTCTGAAAATTTACAATTGAAATTTTATATCGAGGCAGCTTCCTATAGCAGAAAGAATAGAAGACAAGGCCCACAGACAGGATTTAATTCCAGACTCGACCTCTGACCATCCATGCAAGGTTAAGCATTTTATTCAAACATCCCCCGGCCTCAATTTCTTCACCTTCATGATAGGGATGTTGAAATGCTTTTTATAGGATTGCAGGAAGGCAAGGAGAAGATAAGTCAGTGCCTGGAATATAGAAAGCTTTAAGTAATAATTAAAAATAAAAATCTATTGAATGTAACATCATTCTTTTTTGTAGAAAAGTGCTATGACCCTTGGGGATAGATTGTGTGAATGGCCCCAGTTCTTCACCACTCCCTGTATCTTTGCTGTTTGACATGTAACTCTGCAGTGCTCTTCCAAGCCTTGATTCAGCTTAGCTAAGTGACTTACCAGTAGGATGTGAGCAGATGTGATGTAAGCAGAAATTTAAAAAGCATTTGAACTCAGTCTTTCATGACTCTGCCATTGCCATGAGAAGGACATGCCTCCACCTATCCACAGGTGCTAAAAAAAGGATAAGCAACACATGCAACAGGGCCACCACTAGCCATGACCAGTCTAGACAAGCCAAATCCCAGTTAATTTGATACTCAGAAGCTAAATAAATGCTTGTTTTAAGCCACTGAAACGTGGAGTGGATTGTTATGTGGTAGTTCTTGACAGCAGCTAGCTGATACACCATTGGTTTAAAACAGAAGACAGGAGTTATAGATTGCTTTATTTTAAAATTGGAGCTAATTAGTGAAATTTGAAAATATATTTACTTTTCCATATTTGGTGGACCTTCAGATACACTTTTGGGTAAAATTTTGAGAGGAAAAGGAAGAAACTTTTGCTAAAATTACCTTTCTAACTCCAGTGACAACTTTAATGGTATCTGAGGCATTTTAAATTGCTGGATTATGAAAGTTTGAAAACTTGCCATTAGGTCTGAGTATTCTAGCTTTAATTTTAGATTTGGGAATTTTAAGCAGGGAGAGACTTAATATGTGTAGGTATAAATCTGATTATAAAGTATGTCTGCATATTGCTTAATATCATTCTATTTTTGTAAAACACAGATATTTTAGTAACAGTTTTATTCAGATTAATGAGCCTTTCAAAATACAGTGTCAAAAGATGGTCCTTGATGGGTCAACAGGACCCTCTGTTTACAAGGTCAGACACATCTCTTAGAAGGAAGGACTCTGGTAGAAACCAAGCACTCCCAAACCAACACAATCACTTCTTAAATAAATCAGTGTGCAAGTCTATAAAACAGAAGCCACATTCTTCTGGGCATTAGGACTGATACTAGTTGGTAAGCTTCTTCAGGGCAGGGACGAGAGTGAATATGCACCACACTGACCATATGATTGCTTGGATAGCGGAAGATGAACGCTATTGTCGAAGAAAAGCAAGTGGAAACCTGCTTCTCATTACTTAGGATCCAGACCAAATGTTGTTCCACCAGGAAGAATGAATTCTTTTCTCATCTGTGTTCTTCTGGGACCTGTCAGCCCATTTCCACATCTGACTCTTCCACTAGGCTGTCAGCCCCTCAAAGACATGAGACACATCATATTGACCTTATGTCCCCTATGCCTAGCAAGATACCTTATACAACCTGTGAGCCTAATAAGCTCTTGTTAAATGAATGAATGCTAGTACTGCCCCAATTTATAAGTGAGGAAGCCAAAACTCAGAGAGATTATAAGTGATTTTCTGGAAATCACACAGCCGGACAGAGTTGGGAAATAAATATGAACTCAGCTCCAGGTGAATCCAGTCTATTTCTACTATACCATGCTTGAATCAGTGTTCTGATGACAATGAACAAAATAGTACAGGTAAAGTACCTAGTACTGTAACAGTTGCTGAATAAATGTTACTTACCTTTTTCATGCCTTATGCTGGTACCAGGGACCCCACCACTGAAGATTTCTTTCTCTTCTCCTGAATTCTTTTTTCTTAGAAGTCATCAACTTATCGTTGATTGACGAAGTTAGAAAACAAACCAAATAACCTAATAGAGTAATGGCTAGTTTATGACATTAACTATCAATTGGACTATTATTCAGTCATTAACAATAACATATATAGGAAGGGCTTAAAATAACATGGAAATGAATTTAACAATGATGTTGGCTTTTTTGGAATGCAGCATCTAATTTCTTTTGTAATATGTATTTGCAGTATTATCACAATGCTTTCAAAACTATATATATATATATATATATATATATATATATATATCAAGAAAAGAATGGAGGGAAATGGTAGAAGCTAGCTGGCAATATTTGTCTTTAGATAATAATAACAAGGATGATTTTTGCCATCTTTCTAATTTCCTGAAATTTGCAAGTTTCAGAAAAATGAGCATATCTTACTTTTATATCTGAAAGGCTTTCACAATGTCCTCTATAATGCATTTTCTGTTTCCTAAACTGTCTTTGGTAGATGGACCACTGACACATTTCGCCCCTACTTTGTCAATGCTTCCACACTTTTCTCATTGTATCTATACCCCTATGTTGAACTTGGTTTTCATATTGACCTCCTCTGTTACCTGACTGTGAGTTTATTAATAGCAGGGATTTTTTGACTCCTCTGCATTTCTCCAATTTTCTCCAGTACGCTGCTAGTACATAGTCCATAGTAAGTTCATAAGTTTTTGTTAAATGAATGCTATTTCTCATGACTACATTCGTAATTGGTGGCATGACCTCCATGAAAAGGCAGAATAGGAAAATGTGTATATTTATATGTGTGTATTTCAGCGGAGTCAGAGCTTGCAAACACTGTACTACATGTTTTCACATGTCTTCCTTCAATTTTGCACATTCACAAATTAGAAAATAAAACTAAAAACGCAGTTGAGTTTTTTTTCTCCCACATTGCCTTTTCTGAATAATGATGACTAGTGCTCAATATGCGTGCTTGTCTAACATGAAGTCTGTAAATTCTCTGAATACAGGCAAAATGTATGGAAATTATATCAAATCTAATTTAAGTGTGTTTTCTTAAAATTAGAATGTATAATATTTAGTTTCATGAGCAGAGCAAATAATACAATTAGTGTTTATTCTTTGACTGCTCTTTTCCTAAACAACTCAGTTAAAACATGCAGGCATCACAAGAACACAGTGCTTCCCAGTCACTGTTCCAAGTTTCATATGTTAAACAAAGACAGACCAACCTTAAACCTTTTGATAAATACGATGCTTGTGGTAACTGCAGCATTCACTTCGTATCCCATTTCTCCAAGTTCCTGTCAGCCAGATGTCACTTGCAATGCAAACACTAGAAAAATATGAAATAATAATTTCATACATCATCTACGTGTGCATGAGCCAGTCAAACATTCAATACAAATTCAAACGGCTACTACACACAGAGCAAATATCATCCAAATAATATTTAAAATGATTGAAAGTCTTTTGATTTGGAAGTGTATTCTCTTAAGCTAAGTGGTCCCCAAGACCATCTAGAAAATTCAATTGTTTCATTTTTAAAATGTTTTCTGCCCAAAATTATATCAAACCCTAATGTCTCAATAGAAACACATGGGATTGGATTGCTGACTGGGCGCCTGATGTCAAAGAAAAATTTAATTTCACAATGGCATTTCCTCATACTGTCTCACCAAAATACAAAATGGATAAAATTTTAATGGATAATTTTCAGAAGCAGAATGTTAACCATTGGGAAAATATGAAGGAAAAGTTAGCATTGTAGCATAAGAGAGGCAAAGTGAAGGAAGGAATTGACTAAGAATACAGATATACAATGCTATATAAAAAGCATTCTTAAAAGCTTTTTCTTATCAAAAACAGAACTTCAACTTTAAAAAGGCCCTTACTATCAAAATATAAGCTTTTTTGTGTCCATTTCTAAGTTTCTCTTCCCAAATCTTTTCTACTTTGTAAAATGATATAGGGAAAGGGAGTCATACCGTAAGCTACACATTAGGCATACATTTGTGCCATGTTGATGTCTATTTTTGATGTTGGCTACAAAAACGGAAACGGGTACCCCAGGCTTCAATTAAGAGATAAGAGAGAATGGTATTTGATTCAGTACTGTTTCTTTTCACCAAGGCCCTAAACATCATCTCTTTCTGCTTGCTGTTTAGTGGTGAATTTCCCTGTCTGTCCGCAGGGGAAAAGGTTCCATTCCCTTTGCTTTTTTTTTTTTTTTTTTTTTTTTTTGCGGTACGCGGGCTTCTCACTGTTGTGGCCTCTCCCGTTGCGGAGCACAGGCTCCAGACGTGCAGGCTCAGCGGCCGTGGCTCACGGGCCCAGCCACTCTGCGGCATGTGGGATCTTCCCGGACCGGGGCAAGAACCCATGTCTCCTGCATTGGCAGGCGGACTCTCAACCACTGTGCCACCAGGGAAGCCCCATTCCCTTTGTTTTAACAAGGGAACTCGATGCTCTACGAAAAGCATGGTTCAGAGCAGGTAGCGCTTCATACTGGCTACGTGACCTTCTGCATGTCCCTTACCTTCTTTGAGCCTCAGTGTTCTGATCTGTAAGGTAGAGATAGCAATTCCTACCTTACTGTTTTCTTGTGATGTTTAGGAATAAAACTTATAAAACATCTGACACAGTGCTTGAGGAAGAACTCCAATATTATTTTGTGATGAGTCTAATTTCTTTGAGTTTCTAATGCTTGCTTTCTTGAAGTCTGCCTTTTTTTTTTAATATCTTTTGGTTATCTTCTTCACATAAGCTGGCAGTATGGGCAGGTTTTAAAGTGCTGATGGAGGGAAGGGGCAGCCTCCACTGGACGGCTTTGCCAGGGTGACCCTGGTATCGGTGAGGTAAGCAATGTGACAGCCAAACCACCGTCAGTCCCTGAAAGTCCCTGTGTAATCTGAAGCCATGGACTCAAGCCACTGGGGACACCATGAGAAGGCAGATGCTGATCTCTTATAAGGAGGAATATTGCTTCTTGGTGACACTGAGGACCCCACCTCCCTACCACCAAGGCTCTCTACAGCGGACCTCAAGGTTTTAAAGCAGAATCAACTATAATGCCAATGTTCCCATTTAAAAACTTGAAACTTACTGGAAACATATTTAGCATTTTCCCCTCTCCCCCGCCTCCCTCTCCTTCTCTCTCTTTCATCTTCTCCACTACGTTATATTTTCCCGTGAGGGCAGGCCCTGGTTCTTAAATTATCCTCATATGCAACTTTTCTTCTCTCCAGCCCTAACATGGGGCTTTGGACTAGGTAGATGATTAATAAATATCTAGTATTTAAGATTGAAGTTAGCTCTTTCCCTTGAGGCAGCTTATTTGGCTGAATAAAAACTGACTCTATTTATTAGCCTGGATGAGGAGACTGTATGATACAGTTGCTGATAGTATAGGATTTTAAATCAAACACAAGTAGATGGTTATCCCAACTCCTCTGCCTTTACCTACCATCTTGGACAAATTTCTTAATGTTGCTGAGTCTTAGTTTCCTCAATTACAGGATGGGAATAATAATTCCTACTTCTTAGGATTCTTCCAAATAGGGTTGCCAATAAAATACAAGACCCCCTCTTAAATATGAATTTCAGCTAGAAAACTGCATCTTAAGTATAAGTATATCCCCAATATTGTATGGGACATACTTATACTGAAAAGTATTTGTTACTTATCTGAAATTCAAATGTAACTGGATGTTAACTAGATTTTAATTTGCTAACTATGGCAACCCTAATTATAAAGACTAAGTGAAACGATACATTTAAAAATGAAGCGACTAGCTTCTGCCCATTGGCCAGTGGGTGCTCATTAAGTGTTATCTCATTATCGTCTTCCCTCCTGGGGCTATTGTGCAATTAAATGCCTGGTACATAATACTAGCTCAATAAAACTGAGTGTGCTTTTCTTCTCAAGGCTCAGCCTACAAAGAATATGCTTTATGCCTTCAACAGAGTCTCGAGGTCTCGTCGGCCTGTAGCCTTTGTCTCCAGGTGACTTGCCTGCTCCTTCCTCCTTCCCAGGGCCTGTTAGCCTCATGGAGTCCAGATGGTGAGACGTGGCCCTGGTACAAGGACAAAACTGAAGGGACAAAGCTGTTGATACAGGTCCCCCTCAACTTAAGGCAACTTGATCTTTGAAAATCTGAGTTTACTGTGGAAGTAGACGTTAGAAATTCTTTAAATTGTGAGCCCTCTGAAGAGTTCCAAAACAAAACTGTAAAGAAGTATTTGATTTCCAGAAACGTAGAAGTAAGATAACCTGTTCAGCGAAAAATCTGCTCCCTAAAGTATGCCATAAAGGTGTCGCTAACAGCTCTATAAAACTCTGCCTTGCTTCCACAGGTACCCCCTCACCCTGCAAGACAGCCCTTCCGGACACTGTTATTCAACAGGACAGAAAAGCTTTCTTCTGTGACTATTGCCAAATGCCCTCCTGGGGCGGCTAGGCATGAACTCGGCTATCCGCAAAAGATATGGGCCAGGGTTTTAAGGACACTTTTTGTTTTCTTTACAAGTTCAGTGTGGTTCCTCTCTGAGAAGCCAGAGATAGTGCATAGGATATGATTCAATGGAAAGTCTTTGTATGAGAAAATGGCTCTTTCAACGTGGTCTATCTGAGGATCAGCACATTTGGAGTCTGTCTGACCCACGTTCCCAGACCTACAGCTGGTTCTGCTGGGCCAGGGGCAGCTGCCAGCATCCTGGGAGAAACTCCTTTCGGCCCCCAGTTTTTTCCCGTGTCTGGAAAATAGCTGGGGCCTAAAACCTTTGAATATTTCTAGTTTACACATCAGATCTTTCCACGGAATCGAGTCCTTGGCTGACAGCAGAAAGCAGGTACTGTCCACTTCCTCCGGCTCACATTCTCATGTAAACAGGCGGCCACCATCCTCAGCACCAGCTGCAGCTTCTGGGTGGTCCCGTAGGAAGTTCCAAGAGGATTGCAGTGCAGTCTCCTAGGCTGGTGGTCACACGGCTCGGCTCAAGCAAGCATCTGTGGGAGAGAGCAAAGGCATGTACGTTCTCCAAGTTCCAGTCTCGGGTGGAAATGTCAAAGTAAAATCTGACTTCCCAGAGAAGGTCTGTTCTTCAAAATTAAAAAAAACAAAGCTGAACTGGACAAAAACAGAGAGGCAAAGAGTGAGTGGATTTTTCTGGCAGGTAATTGTCAATATGAAAATTGGGGGGTTCTGCTTCCCCCTTCCTCTTGGGCATAGGGCAGCAGCGTCTTCATCAGTGCATGTTAATTGATCAGTATGAGTGCATACTAGTGTATGGAATCGTGCGACTTTCCACACCTTTCGTTAGGATGGTAAAATGGGGGATTGCTGGGGTGGAATCCCACGTCCACCACGTATTAGCTGTTTAACAAGTTACTTAACCTCTCTGTGTTGGTGTGAGACATACATACAAAGGTTTCAAACACTGCCTGGCTATAGTAAGCCCTAAAGAAGTAGTAGCTGTTATCAACATAATTAAAATTACTTTAATAACCATGCTGTATGTGTGTATAGTGTTATATAGTTGTAAATTACTTCCCCCTCTCTTTTGGTGGATCTGTAGTGAAGATGAGGTGGAGTGAGATGAGAAATCCCCATCTTTTTGTAATGAGAGAAGGGAGAAGTAGGAGTAATCAGATGGTTCAATGAGGTTGTGCCCGGTAGAAAGGGTGGTATACTTAAGAGGTAGAAGAGGAGAGTTCCACAAAGGAGCCATTGAGATGCTTGCTGGGTTGGAACTGAGAATCCTCAGCAACCCAGGGTGTGGACAGGGAGAGAATAGAAATGGATGGAAATTAACAGAAGTGTTTATAAGGAACTTACAAAGAAAAATCAGGAGTCTAAATATGATTTGGGAGACAACTAATGTTATAAGTAACTCTTTAGCATTTTGAGAAAAACTTTATTCGCCTGGCCCTACACCTTACTGCAAGTCAATTACACATGAAAATGTGGATACCCTTGTTCAAAAAACAGGAAATAAATACCACTTAAATATATGAAATTATAAAACTTTTTTTCTTTCTTTTGTGGTCTCTCCCTCCAATTGTCATGATGTTTTTTATTTTCTATTTAATGTCATTCTAAGTAAATAAAAATTAAGATTCTAAATTATTAGCGTGAATTTTACTGTACATCTTTATATTGTGCAACACCAGTTTTAAATGTAAATACAAAAGCATTTAAATTGTACACAGAATTACTGAAATTGCACAATTTTTATTGTGTAGTTTGTACACACCTATGTATTTCGCTACCAAAAGAGTGGAAGTGGTGCACAAAACTAACTCATCTGTTTTTAGCACACTTCTTTATACATACGCATTCACCAACATGCTGCTTTCAGTTTACTGATGAATAGGGAAGTACTGGAAAAAAAAAGGAACTATGGATTGCCCTATCACTTCCTTTCCTTCTGTGTCATCACTTTCAGCTTAAGTGATTGGCTAACACATGGACATAACACAGGTAAGAAAGGATATCATATGATTCCTTGAGTGTTTGCATTTCTTAGAACTCCATGCCTTCTTTCTGTGTTCTATGTTTGAAGCAAATTCTGAAGGAATGAAAATCCTGGCCTCTAGGGCATATCAGCGTCCCCTCTCCTTTGCTTACAGTCATGGATGCAACACATTGGCCTTGTACTTGCTTTGAGTCTCCCCTAACACCCCCCACCCCCATATTGTAGGTCCACCAGAATTGTATGCTCACAGGGCATTATGAATTCCACGTGTGAATGGGGTGGCGAGGACAGACAGACGTGCATGTTGCACATATAGTCCCTGTTCATGTACCTGTTCCATTCTCCCTTAGGGCTTCACTTACAGAACATATTCAAAGATTAAATTACTAAGAGTTTCAAGGTAGTGACAGCAGAGAATTAAACCAAGTGAGAGGTCCCATGAGATTGCACAGGTCACACATGCGTGAAGCCAGCCACGTCTTTAAGTAAAGTTCTACTGCGTCTCAGTTTCAATTATTGTACTGTCTTTGGAACACCCACAGTGCTACTGTCCAAACAAGTCATATATGGTAGTTTCTATCTTTTAAACCTGTAGTGGTCTCTTTTAGACTCATCATAAGCTCTTGGAAAGAAAGAACTGTGTTTTATAAGACTTTGCAACTTCAGCAGAGTGCTGTGTATAGAGCAGGTGCTTGCTGTGGGTATTGATGGTGGTAAGCACCCCACACAATGTGACTCACTGGATCCTTGAAACTGCGAGTTAGTAATACTTGTTGTTCTATTCCTACTTGCTAAATCTTTTATGACGAACTAACGAAAAAGTTTGGTGCCCTGGCTGTTACTTCTGATGTCCCCTTTTAACCTGTAGCAACTTGAAGAGTCGCCAGAAGTTTACCTTTCTGGTATGGGTAAACATTCTGGTTCTCTCCTAGTCTGTGGATACTAGCAGAAGAAATGGAAGAACTAGAAGCGTGCAGGTCCCCATACTATCTCAGTCCGAAAATTGTAGAGTGTTTCTACCACCTCCAAGTCTAATCCCTGTGAAGACGTAGGATCTTGGACAATGAAATCTTTGTGTGTATAAGATACAAATCCTACACATAAAAATACTTAACTCTCACTAGAAAAATAGAGAAATGATGCAATGACTTTAGAATCCACAGACAAGAGCCAGCTCACAATGGTGGAAAAATAACAGACATTCCAAATTGAGGCAAAAATGTTTGACATATTACTCACCTTTAATCCCCTAAACCTGGGGACTGTAGCAAGCCCTTAACTAACCAGGTAAGATGGTGCTGGAAAAATATTCTGGGGGTATAGGTTAACTATATCTCTAGTATTTTCCCAGAGTGACCCCAAAAGGGGAGAGTCCAAAGGGTTTGCAGTTTGCATTCAAGGACCTAGAATCTATCTAGTAATAAAGGTAAAAGCCGGAGAAGCCAAAATGTCTACCTAGACCAAGAGGGATGAGCACAGAGCCAGACAAAGGAAACCGAACCGAGAAGATTTTGATCAAGATATGTTCTAGACCAGCGGTCCCCAGCCTTTCTGGCACCAGGAACCGGTTTTATGGGAGACAAATTTTCCACGGACGGCATTGGGGCATGGTTCAGACGGTAATGCGAGCGATGGGAAGCGGCAGCTGAAGCTTTGCTCACTCATCCGCTGCTCCCCTCTTGCTGTGCGGCCCGGTTCCTGACAGGCCGTGGACCGGCACCGGTCCGTGGTCTGGGGGTTGGGGACCCCTGTTCTAGACTGCAGCAGACAGTAAAAGAAATGACATAGAGGAGATGGTCTAGAACAGCTGTTTACATTCAGGGAATTTAAAGGCACTGATGCTGGTCACCTAGGGTGGATACACGGCCACGGATATGTCAATATGATCACTGTCTTTTTGCTGAGATAGCACACCTCATGGGATAAGCAGGGTTTATAGAACGGGGGAAAACAAATCAGGAAATGCTATCCCTGTACTTGCTCGCCGTGAGTATCCGAGGAGGAAATCCAGGGCGACTACGCAAAATAATGAGAGTAAATTTGGAAAAAGAAAAAAAGGACTGAGGGAAGAAAGGAACGAAGGGAGGAGGAGAAAGAAAGAAAATGATTACAGTTGACTGGCCCTTTATATCCATGGGTTCCTCGTCTGCAGATTCAACCAACTGTGGACTGAAAATATATGGGAGAAAAATTCCAGGAAGTTTCCAAAAGCAAACTTGAATTTGCTGGGCTGGCAGCTACTTATTACACATGGCATTTACATGGTATTAGGTGTTATAAGTAAACTAGAGATGATTTAAAGTATACAGGAGGATGTGTGTGGGTTATATGGAAATACTCAGCCGTTTTATATAAGGGACTCGAACAACTGCAGGTTTGGTATCTGCGGGGGTACTGGAACCAGTCCCCTGTGGGTACCAAAGGATGACTATACATTTGTGAAAATCCCTGGCCTTGCACGAGGCCTGACACATAGTAGTAATGTTATTTCAAGTCAGTGAAAGATTAGAGAAATTAGAAAGGAAGAAAATAAACTGTGATTTAGTTTAGACTAGTGCAACTTTTCTCTTCAACCCCTGGCTGCTAAAAATGTCACAGTTTACCCCATGATGAGAAACTCAAAAGACAAACACATAATTGAAATCGGTTGATACATTTCCTAAGGGTGCTCATCTTGGGACTGGGAAGAAGGGAAAGAAGGAAAGATGGAGAATGAAGGAGAAGAGAATGCATGGCTCACTAACCTATTTCCAATCAAAAACAGCTTGAGTTGCTCGGAGGGCAGTTTCTGAGGTGTGGTTGCCAAACAAAACAAGAAGTGGACTTGCTATGATCCACAGAGACTCAGCCACGCTGAAAGGCCACCTCACAAAGGTACGAAAGATCTTCTCAGGAAAGCATCTCCGAGGTTTCTGTGTTCATCCAAAATCCCCGAAAATCCAGGAAGTAGGAGGTAGTCAGAATTGATTTAATCCTTTTTACTATAAATCTCATTTATGCAAATGATTAACAGAGGCAGAGACATAAATGGTAAAGTCTCGATCAGGGAAAATGCTGTCAGCGTATCATCTAGATAGATTAGAAAATGAGCGCTCAGGTTTCTGTGAAGGAAGACTAATGACATTAAGTCAAGATGAAATACAAAGGAGCGTCGCACAGGCTCCAAAATCATAAACCATGAGCTTACTCTGACAGAAGACCCTCAGCAACTTTCTGAACTGGAAAATTATCAGGAGTTTGGGCTCAGAGTATGTTCTTAGCCCTCATTTAGCTTCCCTGGCTCATTTGGGTTTGTTCTGAAGTTCTGGGAGTTGCTTCGCCAAGGTTCTGACATTTGTGTTAAAGTAAGATCCTTCTGCCTACAACTTTTGGTGCAATCAATTGCACACTCAGAAACAAGAAAAGGAGGGTTTGGCTCACTACAACAATAAATAAACATTTAAGATACTTCCATACTATGCAACCATCTGATTTTCGAAGTGTCACAATCCTGCTGCCTTTCAGAAAGAAGGCAGAGCTGTTACCCTGAAATCAGTGGTGGCTGAGACCAACATCCTTTGTTTAGGTTAAGATCAAATAGTGAAGCAAGTATATAAATTCCTGCCAAATAAAGCTAAGGCAGGCCTTCTGCTCTGTTTGGTAGTGGGAACAAGCCTGTGCATCTGCTTTACATGTGGTATATCACTTGATTACTTCAAGTGTGTCTCCCCTGAAACACATACACACACACACACACATAAATGCACTCTCACCTCCACTTCTTAGAATAAGCCAGTAGAATAATTCCAAGCCTAAATAGTTTGCTACAATTTCTCTGTGATTTGATAGAATAAATCTTCTGTGTTCTAAGGCAGTCTCTTTAAGTTGACCCATCCTTTTTCAGTGACACACAACGATTAACTGGAAATTGCTCCCATCATCTTAAAAACTGAGAGTCCTTGCAAACTAACTGCAAGTCTTTCTTCGACAGGGAACGTTGGCATCTCTGACATTTGCTGTCCTGTGGCTAGGCCAGGAATGGTCTCCAAGCGTCATAACACACCACTGATTTTTATGAAAAATAGTCCTATTAATCTAAAATTCAAGGTAAAATCTTTATCCAACTTCAGAGTTGGAATGGTTATGTGAAAAGTATTTCCCCATCCTCTACACAAAAACCCCCTTAATATGGCTACACCATTAGAAGATAAAAATATCCTGCTCTTCACCTCAAATTTTCAAAATATGCAATAGATAGATGGGTAGTTAGGTGAGTAGATAGATACTTACTGTTCTATTCTAATGTTTCTGACTTAAAATTTTAAGGTCATTGTCT
Source organism: Orcinus orca (assembly GCF_937001465.1). Taxonomy (NCBI): domain Eukaryota; kingdom Metazoa; phylum Chordata; class Mammalia; order Artiodactyla; family Delphinidae; genus Orcinus; species Orcinus orca. The sequence continues at coordinate 135,394,993 of NC_064559.1, read as the reverse complement.
CCCTTCTGACACCTTTTACTACATCAACATCCCATTATATCATTATAGACTCATGAAGCAATGTACTTTTACATTTTGCAGGATAATGACTCTTTTGTATTTCAGTTTTTATCATAATATAAATCTGGAATTGTAATTTGCATATCTTTTGTTTAGAAAAAGAGACCCCTATTTAAGACTTTGTCATTTTAATACATAGGCTTTAAAGTGGCTTTTTTCTTTTTTTTAAGAAATGCACCAAAATATTCCAATTTATTCTTCAACTGAATAACTGAATCTGATTCAGCCTCTGCTGCTGCATCAATAAATTAGCAAATGTCCTGAACAATACATTTCCAACAATGATGGCTCAACTACTTAGTCCTCTGTGCCGGTAGGTTTTCTGCCAGTTACAAATCCAATCATAAATTTGTAACGGCAATTTGGACTGGACATCAAGCTAATTACACACACACATACACACACACACATGCATCTATATGTATGTGTGTATATATATATGTTTGCTAATTTATTTCATTTGAAGATATGAAGAGTACATAGGCATGTATACATATAACTGTATATGTGTGTATATATATATATATATATATGTATTTGTTTGTTTATTTCATATAAAGAGTATGCTATCTGCTCATCAGCTCTTTTACTTTCTGTCTTTTGCTTTGTTTCTTCCCTGTGGTAGGACCATCCCATTGAAGTGGTCTGGGAAATTTGTCACTGTGACAGAACTTGGGTAGATATGAAAGAGCCTTTAAGAGACAGGGCGTGGGCAGCATCTGGTCCACCTCTGCACAGCGGGAAGGTAGCAGGTAGAGTGCTGAGGTATCTAGCATCCCCAGTGCCTACTGCAGTGCCTAGCACATAGTGAGTGCTTACCAAATATTTGTGGAATAAATGAATGAGTGAAAAGGGCTAGAGGACTTGTTCTTTTCCAACTCTTATCAAATTACTGAATTGCCTCAGTAGCTGCCACTCTCAGGGACTGACAGATACCTGTCCCTTTGTCCTGCCCAGCCCATGGCACTGCTCAATTGGCTTTACTCTGCTCTTACCCATTCATTCCATTCTAGAAGGGTTTGGTGGGGTCAAGGGATAAGACCATTGTGGAAAAGCTACCTTTTTGCAACAAAAGAAGCCTGCCATCTTAAAAGAAAGTTTAACCTAGTACTTTCAAATATCCTGATGACACACCCGAACCAATTGCTTAGGTTAAATGAGCAGCAACTGAGGGCTAAAATAGGAGTCAATGAGGTGTGGACCTCCCAATCGGGACTGGGAAGCCACAGCAAAATGGAGTTGAAATCCTGATTTTTCCATTCACTAACTGTCTTCATTTCAGCAAGTGATTTCATTTCTCTAAGCCTCAACTTCCTCATTTGTAAAGTGGGAATAATAGTACCTGCCTTACAGGACTGCTGTAAAGATTAAATGTGACAGTATACATGAAACGGTTTACGTGGCCCCTATTACGTCTGTAACATGTGTTTACCTCCACTCCTGCCAGCCCCTCTTTCCCTCTTCCCTCCCCGTCACACAATTATTTCAAATTATTTCTCTTTCTTCCTGGAGAGAATGGAACACTCAAATGTGTCTTCAAACATGGCCAGAATGAGGTAGCTGAGCCAGAGGGAAGTGGATCAAAACCGCCAGAGCAGAAAACAAATCTCATGCGCTGAGGGCTTTGTCTCCTTTGAGCCCTTCGGCTCTCCCAGACCTTCCCCTTGGACTAGGACACGTACCCTGGGCACTCCAAGAAATCCACATTTGGCCAACCTGGCTGACAGTGACTCTGTGGGGAGCTCTGCCACCCCCGTAAACATAGGTGATGAAACCCCTAAAAGCTCTTAGGCTTATTGCTCTGTAAATTCACAGTGAATAGTAACCTTAATAAATGTCATAAATCTCACCTCAGAGCCAACAGGAAATTCAAAGTTTTGCATGAGTGGAAGGCAAAATGCTGCTGAAACAAAAGGGAGGTGTGTGGACACGGAGAACACTGTGCTCAGCTCTCCTTTCCCCTGGCAGGGCCAGAGCGCCCCGGGCCTGGGGAAGGCCCTTCATTGTATTTTGTCAGGCAGTTCTCTGGCCTCTGTTTCCCTCCCCTCCTTCACCTGCCTTAACTCTTTCTTGTCCCAGTGGCCCAAGAAGTTATATCCTGTGGACTGAAACAAATGATGGAAATAATGGACGGGGCCAAATTATGGGCAAGTTGCCTTTTTATGTCAATGTTTTAGTCAGAAACAATTTTAGAAACTTAATTAAACCCTAAAACTGAAACTCAGTGCTATATAAAAAAAAAGAATATCAAAGAAGAGAAACCACTGGATATTTTGATCCACACTCTCATTCACAAAAGGGTGTTAGTTTTAATAAACGGTCACAATTTGGGGCTGTTATGAACCATAAGGCACGCTCCTGGCCGTGTTTCCAATTTCCTCTCTTGCATTTACTGCTGTTATATTAAGGTCTGTGGTGAGGCAAATGTTTATTAAAAAAAGGTGAGGAGAGCAATATTCCAGATTAGATTATTTTACCTGTTCTAACTGTGCACCAGCCAATCAGAGATCTTCACTGTGGCTCTAAGCGTGGCAGCGCTCTCGCCTCTGAGGTTGACATAGGGGGAGTTTCAGCCTGTGGTTACAAAATGAATGCAGATTAGGCCATTTTAATTACTGACTTTAACTGAATATGGAATACATCTTCCAGCCGCTGAGAGGAGCAAATAAATGCATCTGGAGCCTCCTCCATCATGGAGATAATTACACTGGGATTGAAAAACATCTTGGGAGTGATGCGCAACGTGGTAGAACAGTCTTCTGAGAAGGCGTCTTTCCTTTCAGGAGGAGTTAAGGTGGAGGGGTCTTTGAGTGACTTCATACAGAGATGAAAATTTTTCTCTTTGAAGACCCAATTCATACAGAACTCTTCTGGAGCCAAATGGGGGAAAAACACTCAGCATGTTGGAAATTACCTAGAACACAGCCCTCAAATAGGAAAATCCCATTAAAACACACGTTTCTTTGATCCTCCTGGGGGTTTCTTCGATTCTCCTGGGGGTTTCTTCAAGACAACAGGCTTTCTTAGAGTGAATCCTTGGGGACTTCCAAATCCTTTAATGTTTCTGAAATTTCTCTAATTGTGGGAGTTGCTGAAAAGTGCTTTTATATATTGAATGAATGCCTTCTATTCCCCAATGTTAACAGTTTCTTTATATCCATTCCTTCCCTTTTTTCATGTTGGTAGATACACGATACTTCTATTCCAAGCCAATAAGTACATGGGATTTTGTTGAATAGTGTTATTAAGGTTTAGGATGAAGCTACTTGACCCATGGCATAGCCAATTCTGCATCATAAGGAGCTGTGTTTTATCACCATTCTATAGAATTTACTTTAGAAATATGGGTTTTGTTTCTGTTTTTGTTTTTGTTTTTTGCGGTATGCGGGCCTCTCACTGTTGTGGCCTCTCCTGTTGTGGAGCAACAGGCTCTGAACACGCAGGCTCAGCAGCCGTGGCTCACGGGCCCAGCCTCTCCACGGCATGTGGGATCCTCCTGGACTGGGGCATGAACCCGTGTCCCCTGCATCGGCAGGCGGACTCTCAACCACTGCGCCACCAGGGAAGCCCAGAAATATGGGTTTTAAAATCCTTAACACAAGTATGCCTCTTATATTGCCCCACATTCAAATACATAGGGCTTTGCTCTTGCAAGCAGTCTCTAGTCCAGTGCTGCCCAATAGAAATATAATGTACATCATAAATGCAAGCCACATAAGTAATTTAAAAATTTATGGTAACCACATTAAAAAAACATAAAAGAAACAGGTGAAATTAATTTAGCATGTTATTTAGCCCAACATATCCACAATATTATTATTTTCACATATAAGCGGTATGAAACATTTATTAACAAGATATTTTACATTCCTTTTCACACTAAGTCTTCAAAATCCATTTTCTTGAAGATGTTTTGTATTTTACATTTACAGCACATCTCAGTTCAGACCAGGCATGTTTCAAATGCTCAAGAGTCACTGAGGCTACTATATTAGTCCGTTCAACTAGACTCAAAAATCTCTAATTTCTTTAAGGAATTTATATGATTCCATCCTTCCATCTATTCCTTTTGGTGTATATCACTACCGTTTTCTTACCACTGCATCTGCTTGAAAACTTCACGTGTCCTGTAAGTTCTGAGTAAACCCAGGTACCTATCATGTAACAACAGACCCTGGTAGTTTCCAGGGAGATTAACTTGATACTTCCCAACGTTTATTCTGAGAACTTAAAGTCCTCATCTTTTAAGATGCCTGTTTTCTTCATGTGTGTTCACACGAGTGCCAGTCCACACATGCCAATCACCACAGAGAAGAGGGACTCTTGAGTATGGAGTCAGAAAGAAAGCTATCCACATTCTCCAGGTGGGGTTTTTACTGAGGCGGGACACCAGATCCCATCCCCACCCACCTTATCTGCTCCTTCAGGGAAACCTCAAACCCCATGGCTCACCCTGCATTGAATCCCTTTTGGGGTTTGTCTTGTCCTTCTGCTATATGTTCAATCTGACAGGCTGTCACCACGAGTAAGTAATTTAACACTGTCTTCACCTTGAGATAATCAAGAACTCAGGGAGCAGCTTTTAAGTACAAACTTATCTTTCCAAAAGCATATGTTTCTTCCTTTCTCTCACCCCCAATCACAAAGAAGACATAAAAAGTACCTTCGTAATTGTTTCCCTAAAAAAGACTTTTTTATAGTCCACTAACATGATCTTTAAAACTCCCCTCAGTGTAAATGAATATGTCCTACCACTTCTTTTTGCGGTACGCGGGCCCCTCACTGCTGTGGCCTCTCCCGTTGCGGAGCACAGGTTCTGTACACGCAGGCTCAGCGGCCATGGCTCACGGTCCCAGCCACTCCGCGGCATGTGGGATCTTCCCAAACCGGGGCACGAACCCTCGTCCCCTGCATCGGCAGGCGGACTCTCAACCACTGCGCTACCAGGGAAGCCCCATGTCCTACCACTTTTATAGAGATAAAGAGCCTGAACGTTTCAGAAGACAAATGATGAAGTAGAAGACCTGTCAGCCAGGGAGCAAGAGGACTTTTGGGCATCTTATTTCCAAATTGCTACCCTCGTTAAAAAAATTTTAAAACTTAAAAAAAAAAATCCTAGATTCAAAACTATTCTGTCATGCCACCGACATGTTATGCTCTCAGTCTCGCTGCTTCAGAAGCCCATTCATCTAAATAGGACCTTTTGATATCACACATCTTGAAGTACTTGATCTGGTCAGCAAAGACCTCAGAATATTAGCTGTTTGTGAAAGTAAGCTCATGTGAAGAAAAGAACCAAAAATAACTAAAGCAGAGGTTGAAAATTTAGGTTTAGTGGAAAAAGTATTCAAAGGTTTTTTTTGTTTGTTTGTTTGTTTTCCATAGAATTTTATAACAGAAGGAGCCAAAGGGATATAGATAAGGGCTATATATATATATATATATATATATATATATATATATATATATATATATATAAAATTTTATCCAACATTTTATTTTCCTTTCAGTTGTTATATAATAATTGATCATTTTTGCTTAATTAAATAATTAGGCTATTTTTGGTTATAGAGAAAACATCAAATATGAGGCTTAATTTTTAATGCATTTTTCCTGGGTCTCAGTCGCTCGTTTCTGGGTACAGGCCATTATAACCAATACAGCTATTGTACAAGATGCCCACACTCACCTGGTTGCAACCACTTAAATTTTCAGGCACTGTGTCAATTAGAAAAGAAAAAGGAAAGCAAAAAGAGGAAAAGAAAGGCCTAGCACTACAAATGTAAACCCGTAAAGCAGCAGCAGATGCCACAAAAAGCAGTCTCCAACCTCCTCTCCTGCCAAGACTGCCGCTGCGTTCTGAGCTGGGTAAACATTGCCAGGTCCGGATAGTGTTTCTTTGTTCAGGACCAGACTCCAGGGGCTCTCCAGGTGAGTAGAAAACTCTTGATGCTGAGACTGCTTGGGCAGCATAGACCCTGTATGTTCCCATCCTGCCTGCTCAACCATAATGCAAATGTCCTGAGGCACTTTGAAGACAGTGAACTAAAAAAGATTTAAGCTTGTCTGAAAGTATATTTTTCAGGTTTTAAAAATAATCTTCTAAACATCAACTAAAGGAATCTTACATGTGAGAAAATCAAGGTTTAGGGAAGCTAAGTGACTTGTGTAAGAGCATACGTTTAGCTAGTTACAGAATTAGGGCTAGAAATTGTAGGGAAATGGGAGTTTGAAAAGAAATTGAAGTATACCGTGTGAGAACCAGCTTGTGGCTCCTGTTTTCTTCCATGATTTAGATCATCCGGTGCCTTCATTTACGTAATGAAAGCCAACTGCTTATTGCTGACTATTAAATGGCTGTGTGGCTGAGAGTGGTTAGATTTTTCTGTCTTTCAATATATGGGAGAAATCTGGATCACAAATATAGGTGCGAACCCTGCTTTTTCTTATCATGCTGAACAGAGAACGTACCTCCTCTAGCGCCATACTCTAGTTCCCAGCGCAGTGTCTGGTCCATTACAGAGTCTCAGTAAACAGGTTTCGAATGAAAGAATGGATAAATAAATGAATGAATAATCGAATGAGCTCTTGGAAGAAAGCTCTTTACAGCAGAGATGTGCCTTGTTTTACATATTTATTACATTCCTGTAAATGTATGTGTGGGCCTGATTTTGGTAACTCACGTGATAGACTCTTTTTGAGATGCGTCCTTTTTGCATCTAGATTATCAGTAGCCATCCTGTTAAGTCATTAATGATTTGAAACCAAACACGTACAACCAGAGGTGGAGCTCTATTTAGAGGAACTTTCCAAAAGTAAACTATTCTTTGTGTGTTTGGAAAGACTGATATCCCCTTACATATATATCTGTTTTGTAAGATTGGATAGGTGCATGTAGCTCTGTTGTTGTTGCTTTAATAGCTGGAGTCATCTGTTCAAAGGAAAAGGAGAACAACCGACAACAAAGAACAAAAAGCGACACCTCTGCATGCTCCGAGGCCCTCCAGGGGTTGCGACTGCGACAAGTGATTAAGAGCAGAACGGGGCTACGCCTCAAGAGCTCTTGCTCTCCACTGCTCCCCTTGAACCCTGGGAGACTCGGTTTGCCATCAATTCTGCACAAAGTGAGGCTGTATTTTTCAGCTGAGAGGCAGTTGTGGGGACAGAGACAAACATCTTGGTATGTCAACCTTGAAGTACCACCTGGAGGGCCAGGGCCTTTCACAATTTAATAGTGGACAGAATGTTATGGTGATGATCTGGGTCAGGTGGTGACTGAAGCAGTCACGGATCCTGAAACAACAGATGTCACAGTGACAGTTGTAATATCTAAGACTTATTTTTCTCCTTCAACAGCACAACCAAATAATGGGGAACAGATCTGATGCTACAGAGGAAGCACCGCCTTGCCTTTATTAGTTTGCTCACTTTGGCTGTACGATATTAACTCCTTACACCATGTGTGCTAAATCTCAAGTAGTCAAATGTGTCCTTAAGACACAAAATAGAGCACATGATGCTAAAGGTAGGCGTTTAAAACCTAATTTTTTATAAAGAATTTTATCTTGGAATTCCTGTCACCAAATTCTCCTTGGGTCCCACTGAGAAAAATGATCTGGCATTTAAAGCCTCCTGGCAAATTGGCATACAATTACTGACAAAGTAGGTCTCTATTGACTGTGAAGTTCAGAATATCATGATTATAAATATACCATAGAATTTCTAAATGGCTCAATATACTGGATAGTCTATATCTATGAGACTATAGATTTCATTGATTTATAAAGTATATGGAGTAGTTTTATAATATTAAACAATGAACAGATAAAACTGTGTTGGTATAATACCTGGTGTAGTAAATACTCAATAAATATTAGACAAATAAATAGTGATCTAGAACTGTTTCTGGAGCTGTAGGTAACTGTATCACGGCTCTTAAGTATTTACGACTTGCCCCCCTCTTTTTCTGCCTTTCTCTATATACACTTGGCTAATTAATACTGTTCTAAATCATACGATACACTTTTTAAAAATTTGTTTATGTTTTAAAATATATGGGGTGCAATAAAAGTCAATTAAATACCACAAGTTAAAAGAACTCTCAAGGAGGAACAAAAGAAAACAACATCCTTTAAACTAGACTTCCAAATGCCTTTCCCATCAGAAAAATGGCTCTGTGTTTTTCAACTGATGTGGAACAGAGTCACCACCCACTGCTGAGTATATCTGTGGTTCCCAGCGTGAGGCTTTTTGACATCTCCTTGGGGCTGATCCACAAGCTCTTCTGGAGTTTGCTGTCACTTTGTCACCTCATTCTCAAATTGCGTGAGGAGGTATACCACAGCGTCTCTCTTCCTGTCACAACCTTGTCTGGAGTAGTAGAGCTCTTTCTGCAACTACTTTCCCTACTGGCCCCAGACAGATTGGCCTAAGGATTTGGAATTATGACTGAGGGTTCCTGTCATCTTAGTTTCCCTGTGGTGGCAGTGAGGAGAAAATTGACAGAGACATGGTTTTATGTCCAGGAGCATCATCCTCATTCATTGAGGACTCCTCTTTGCTGTATCCTGGAGACATAGAAAAGTAGAAAACACCCAATTCCTTCAGAAACTTAGAGATATACTTAGGAAGATAACTGGCAACATAAGATAGTTCAAGAAAACATCCCAAATGGACGATGTGGGCAATAATTGTTGGAGGAAGCCATGTGTGCACTAGGATGGAGTAGTTGAACATATCTGGAAGATATCAGGGAAAAATAAGGAAATCAAGACCAGGATTCTGAACAAACTAAAACGTGAAAGACCAAAAAGGGTTAATTCCATTTCAAACCAAAGTCAAAACCCTGAAAGCAAGAGAAAAGATTTTTATATTCATATCTGGCCTATTCTAAACCAAGAAGTGTGAGGAACTTCACAAGAACAAGTTTGATCGCTTATGATTGACAGAGTAGAAACTTTAAAATAATATTGAAAAAAATACCTGAACTTCTGGGAGTCTCTGACAGCAGCCCCTCCTGCCTATCTGTGGGTGGCCCCGATCTAATCATATGAGCGATTAGAACTGGATGTGGCAGGTCACAGCCTAGGTGAGTCCTAGAAATATAACCAAACATGCAGCGTTAAGAAGACAGAAGGAGAAGGAAAAAAAAAAATCCTCAGTGGGCTGAAACCCAATTTTAAGCCTCTAGAGCATAGAAAAGCCCCACTATTCATTAAGGGAGGTCCCACCAGCTATTTTCTCAGGCAGCTTGTATTCACATTAATGAATGAAAGAGAGAATTTTAACGTGCACCTCTGAGAGAAATAAGACCCCCCAAAAGTTCATTCCCCAGATCCCTCCGGGTTTTTTTTTTCTTTTTCCCTTTTCTAGTGCATAATAATGAGGTTTCATGGCTCTGTCAAGGTGGGGCAGGATACAGGTGGAGCAGGCTAGGCAGGCTCTGCCCTCACAGAGGCTCAGTGCCAGAGAGCGTTCCTCTAACTGTAATCTGACACTTCCTCCAGTGCCTCTCACTCAGACCCAGTCTCAGGCTGCATCCAGAGGGGCAGAGGGAGCTGAAACACAGAGGTCCCTCCATGGGCCAGAGGCAGCCCAGGCTACTCACGAGAACATCCTTATCACTCCTTTGGAATAAATCTCCAAACACGTCCAACCTTGACTCTGGTCTCCCAGTATTTGATCCTGGATTCTTAACCTCCTTTCTTCCCCCCAAATCAAAGAATAAACTTCTGCCAGACACTATAAGAAAGGCTTAATACAAAGAGCCAGAGGTCAAGATGTCGATCTTATTTCCCTGAAATATCCCTGAACTTGTAGAAATTCCTATTTGTTTGCATTATAAACGGACTAAATGAGCTAATTACAGTGATCATAACTCACCATTAAAAACAAACACAGTTAGAAATTTCAAAGGCTTTCGATATCTTTTCTTTAATCATTCACCCAGGCTCAAAATATGCATTTTTTAGATTAAAGCATTTAAGTTGCTAATTATATTCTCAGAACTAACAATTATTTCTTTACCCTTTTACTACCTTCTTCTGGCAACAAAAAATGTCAGCACTGATTTAATTTTTTTGTTATTATAGGATTAAAAGAAGTTTCTAAAAATGCAATTAAATTTGCCCTATAGCTAGAGTAACTTGCCTACCAGCATCCAAAACCTCTTCTCTAAGACAACAGCGTAAAAAAAAATGATTCAGAATTTCATGACTTTTGCAATACATTCCTTCGGTGATTATCTCCAATAACAACTCAACCATTTTAATGAAACTCCCTGCACATCATGTCCTGGTGAAAGGTAGAACATATTAGATTAATAAAGAAAATGAAAGTTAAATTGGCTGTCGGAGTGTGAAGCCCTGCCCGTGTCATGCATGGGTTCTTCACCTTTGGGAGCCTAGTTCAACTTCAGCCCCAGGCCCTAAGTGAAAAGTTCAGTAGTCTTGAGTACATCCCCACTTAATATATCACAAAATCAATTATTTTATGGTGGTACACTTGGTAACCTATGCTCAGACAGAATCAAGTTTTGTTCCCACTGGGGATTCACCAATTATCTATTCAGTGAATTATTTTCAGATAAAGCAGAAACACCTGCTGTCAGCAGAGGGAGTATCTAAGATGGGTATCATTCTGAGCCTGACCTGTTATTGCATTTGTCACGTGCAGGATGGCACTGTGAGACTTTGGATGAATTTATCACATTACCGAGATGCTTGATGGGACATCAGAGCATGATTCAGTGCCCAAAGTTAGAGCTAAAACGCAGTAGCAAAGAGATCCAAAATGAAGCCACAGAAAAATTGGGGAAGGGGTAATCAAGTGTGCAGATACTGCAACTCATCTGTCTTGCCTTATTTCCAATAAGTCAGCACAAATAAAATTTGTGATAATTCAGCACAATTTCCTTTTACTGGCTATTGACCTGGCCCAGACTCAAAGTAGGAACCAAAGAAAGGCTCCACGGACTTTGATTCTGAGACTGGGACAAAGGTCAAGCTTGAGACAGGCATAGTTTATGAGGGCTGCTCTCCCTAACCATCTACTCCGATAGGATTTTCATTCTTTCAGGGTCTATCTTTCAGAAGTCGGTCAACCTCAAAACACCAGTGGCATTTATTTTTTCTCTTTTGCAAAATTAATAATAATAGCTGAAACTGAAACAAAGAACAAACACAACAAACAAACGAGGTATCTCTGCATTTCAAAATCTCAAAGAATTAACGCATGAACTCCAGGACCCACGATGAAGTCCAAAAGCAGGTATGGAACATCAGCTACTGCATGGAAAGTACTTTGCACTGATGAAAGGAATAGGACAGCATTAGGGAGGCCTCAATTGTGTGATACTGAGAGATTACTGGGTACATTTTTATTATTGTTAAGTTCTTCACTGGAATAATTGCCTACCAAAAGTACTATGCAATGAATTATAGGGAAAAGTATCATTTTCTGATTATGAGCACAGTTTCTAGAACCAGACAGATTTGGATTCAAATCCTAGATCTACCCAATTATCACCTATGTTACCTTGGACATTGATTAAATCATGTATTTAAGCCTTAGCTCCCTTAACCTCAGTATGAGAGTAACGGCTCATAACATTATCCTGAGGAGGATTGTTAATAATATATGCAAGGTTTTGCATGATACTTGTCACAGTGCAAATACTCTGGAACTTTTACCTGTTGTTGTGGTGAGATGATTACTCTTACTTTTATTGCGTTGTTGTTATACTATTAATAGAGAAGAATATTAAATGATTCCCAGGACCAATCCATAAAATTCGTAGTTGAAAAAAGCAGTGGAAGAAACTTATAATGAGTTTCTATAAGCTTTAAGCTGAAAGGAAAAGAGGCAGTGAGTTTCGAACAGGAATCAATCTTGCTACACAGGCTCTAAGTCAGCTCTCAATTATCTTTGCTAATAGAGAGGAGAAAAATATTCCAAAACAACAGCTGACTCCACAAGCTAGCATTTTTTTAAATTGAAATCTCATCAGAGATACAACCTGTCAGCTGATGCTTTATGTCCTGGCTCTATTCTTGGTCCCCGTTGCTGGCAGGTGCCTGATACTCAACTGCATCTCTGAGAGAGGACTTTACCTTGTTGGTGACCTGGTACCTGCCACCCTCACAGGGCCCCAAGGGCCCTGACTGTGGAAGAGCTTCACTGGGACTCCACCCTACATGCATCATCAACCACTCCCTACACCAAACCTCCTCTCCATTCCAGCTCCCTGAACTTATTTTCTTAATGCCAGAAGGTCTACTTATCCAAGAATAAGCCCTACTTTGAAATACCTCATCATATCCTAATGGCATAGCCTACATGAAGACAGATGAATTTGCTTCGGAATCTCTGATTTCCAAGCTCTAGCTTTTTCCCGTCTTTCTCCCCACGCCCACCCCACTGCTGTTATTCCGATGTTGTTCTCAGCCCTGGCTAACACCATAAACACAAAGGCACTGTCTCTTGAAGAAGGGGCCAATTTCCCTCTATGACATGGGCAGCTAGAAAAGAGGCAAGTGTTAGGTGAGGATCACGATGGCAAACAATAGGGCACGTTCAAGCTGTTTATTCCTTAGCCTGGAGTCAAGCAGGGTGAAAGTTCAAGAGAAGCATTAGGTAAATTTCAGTCCTGCCAAGCATTCTTTTCAGCTGACCACCAACAATGTTTGCCTCTTCTTTTATTGCAGGACTTAATAGAACAGATAGCTGAACTATAATCGTTTGACAGAAATCCATTCATTATACAAATAGTTATTTGTATAATGAATAATAATCCCTTCATTATAAAAATTATTCAAAAATAACCTATTGATTTATTCTCCTACAAATATTTATGTTAGCAGGTACTGAACTAAGTCTTGTGGGGAAGAGAAGCTAAGATATGTACACAAATACCTAGACCTGTGGTTCTTACACTGGTGCAATTTTGCCCTGAGGGGAGACTTGGCAAAGTCTGGAGACAATTTTGATGGTTACAACTAGAGGGCTCGTGGTACTGGCATCTGGGGAGTAGAGGCCAGAGATGTTGCTAAACATCCTACCATGCAGAGGATAGTCCCTGTAATGAAGGATTTTCCAGCCTCAAACACCATAGTGCTCAGGTTTAGAAACCTGAACTCTACTGGAAGACATTACAACCTAACTCAACATGAAAGATCAAAGGAGGAGACTGTGAAAGAGGGAGAGTAACTTCTGCCCAGAAGTCTAATCCCAGAAAGTCTGAAGAAGAGAGTAGCATTTGTCTGTGCCATGACATTCGGATGAGATTTGAAAGATGGCGATTATGGACTTACAGGAGATGAAGAATAGATTTCCAGCAAAGAGAAGAAAAAGTATGTTTTAAAAATGCGTTAAGATCTAAAGGGAGCTCTAATTGTATAGAACAGCTAGAATCATTTGAAAAGTAGCATGGAAAGGCCAGAAGGAAAAGGTAGCAACAACTCAAGTCCTCAAACATCAGGCCGTTTGAAGCATCCGACCTGGCAAATGTTATATTTTATATTAGACCCTGTTGTGCATGTTGTTCTGTTATTTGAGTCAAATAAATTTAGAGTTGAAAGTGGATTGTAGACATGTTTTGGTCAGATGTCCACATTTGATGGGTAAGGAAGCTGAAGCGCAGGGAGGCCGTGTGAGGAGAGCACACAGCTGTGCCAGAGCTGGGTTACCATTTGCTCTCAGCCTAATTCTCTTTCCCTTACTCTGTGCTGACTCCAGGAGGTGCCACCATACGCATTTTTTGTTGTTGTTTTCTTTTATCTTTTTAAATAAATTTTTAAATTTTATTTTTGGCTGCGTCGGGTCTTCGTTGCTGCACGCAGGCTTTCTCTAGTTGCAGCGAGAGGGGGCTACTCTTCTTGCTGTGCGCGGGCTTCTCATTGCGGTAGCTTCTCTTGTTGCGGAGCACGGGCTCTAGGAGCGCAGGCTTCAGTAGTTGTGGCTCGTGGGCTCTAGAGCGCAGGCTCAGTAGTTGTGGCGCACGGGCTTAGTTGCTCCGCGGCATGTGGGATCTTCCCGGACCAGGGCTCGAACCCGTATCCCCTGCATTGGCAGGTGGGTTCTTAACCACTGCACCACCAGGGAAGCCCACCATATGCATTTTTTTAAGGCTGTAATTTGAGTTGGGCTGCCTGGTTGCAATCAGTGCTCACATACAGGATCCCATGTGATCTGGATGGAGACGGAGGATAGCTGACAACGGTCTGGTGAAGGGCGTACAGTGATTCTCCACTGGGCTCTGAATACTGTGGAGGAGAAGGTAGGGAGCAACCTCCTCCCCGTGCCTAGGGGTAGGTATTTCAGAGTCACTAGAAGGTTTTTTTCAAATTCAATTTATTCCCTTAGAGAGTCTAACATACCAACCGGGGGGATTCTAAATTGTCTACCTTGGAACTTCCGAGAATCATTGCTTTAGAAAATCATTGTCGAGTGGGAGGAAAGGTTGAGAGACTGTATTATAGGTTTTAATAGGGAGCCTAGTCTAATATATCCAACTCTAAAGTGACCTTATAGTTTGACTTACCTGGATTCCTGAATTTCGGGACAGTTTTAATTCTGTATTATTGTTAATGTAATTTCCTGACATGTTCTTCCAGAGTCTTTCAAAATTCTACTTGATATATATATATATATTTTTTAAAAATTTGAATGAAATTAATTTTATTTTGAGCCCTCCCCCCCTTTCCTTTAGTGAGACAGAAGTCAATATCTTTCAAAGCACAGGAATCCGTGGAAGCAAAAGAAGACACAAAGGGGTTCTCAGTGCTGAAAAAGTTGGGAATGGCTGAGTTAAGTGTGTGTCCCATGTTTTTTTCTATTAGGTCATGTTTATCTAACAATCTTTCGTGTGCAAACAATCGCTAGGTTAAGAGCAGACTATATCACTTCCAATCCTGGTTCTAGCACTAATTAGCTGTGTGATCTTGTATCCACCACGCAACTTCTCTGTGCCTTACAGGAATGACAAGATGATGAAGTTAATGAATATATCTAAACTGCCTCCAGGAGTAGCTGGCTCACAGTAAGTGCTATTTAAATGTTAACTATTTTTATTTCACTTAGCAGAATTTTGTGGCACTCCTTGAGACACATTGGTTTTTCTTTATGTGCTACTAGTCTCTGGCTCAAGGGTTTTTCCTTGAAGCCCCCAGCTTTCCCCTTCCTATCCACACCTGCAGTCTTCTCCTTGGCGTCCCTCTAGGAGTCCTGAACAGCTGTAATTGTCACTACAGTTCCAGTACATATGTTCCTAGCCAGGGACTCTGTAGTTCTCAAGATACAGGAGTTTCTTTATTATTTCTCAAATCCTCATGTAGATCATCAACTTACTCATAACAAAGCTACATGTACAGTGCCTGGAACATAGTAGACCGTTGTTAATGAAATGAATAGACTATAACTTCTGGTCTTGTTTGTTTGCTTTTAGATGGTAATTATAACAGGTATGGTTATCCTCCTCTGAAAAGAAGATCAGTTTGTGTAAATGCATATCTCTTGTGAATAAAAATGAGGAAGTAAATTAATCATGTCTTTAAAAATACATATTGTTGAGGAGACTAAATCTTTTTAAATAAGGAGTCCATGTTGGGGGGAGGGGCTTATCAAAGGAATCTTCCCTGGCCAGAAATTGCTGGAGTCTAATGTAGTCCCTGAAATTTCCTCTCTCTCTTTTTTTTTTTTTTTTTTGGCGTTTGATTAAGTATCTCTATGAAATAACAAAAGCATGAATGTCTCCAAAAAGCAGGTCCAGTCGTGGAAAGGGAAGCGCAGTGCCTGGCTGATGCAGGATGCATGGTTGAGATGTAATTTTCTATATGCAAACTTAATGTGTCAGTTTTATTTAGGGAGAGAAAGGCAGGGGGATGCATTAGAGAGAAAGTCCACAGCATAATTAGGAAACAATCAACACGTTTTTCTTGCTGTCCTAATTTTTTCTTCACTTTAAAATGCTCCATTGAGTTTAATTAAACTTGCCCTAGGCTTATAAGCCTAGCAAACTGGGGAACGTTCTTTTCTTTTGAAACTTGCTTTCCTGTCAGAAAGGTTTTCTTCAAACTGGCCCAGTACTGCTGAACTTCAAGGTTTCAGGGGATGTTAAAACAACTGCAACCAAACTAACGTAGATTATCTGTATTTCTTCCTATTGATTTGAGCAGAGGGGAAGGGAAGCTGGGCACTGCCAAATAAATGACTTCTACAAGGTTATTAAGGATGCTTGGTTTGGAAAGCGGAGAGTGGCAAGCTGATTTCAAGTGGTTGTGAAGGAGAGAGAAAGAGAGGGATAAAGGGGCTGTGCCGATGATGAATAATTACTGTTATTTCAGTGCACTGCTATTAGGAATGCCATTTCTTCCCTTCTTTTTGGATGTCAGCATCCTATTCACTTTGGGGAATTACCATTTCCCCAGTCTATGTAGTCCCAGTGAGACTGCCAGCTACTTTGGTCTGCCTGCTACCAGCCCCCACTCTCCCTGGCAAAGGGGCAGATGGGCATGTGACCATTCTGGATCAGTAAGAATCTTGCTCTCTTTCCCTTAGGAATTAGGATCTTAATCAGAGAGACACATACTAAGAAGGAGTTTGATAACAATCATTCTAATTTCAAGGCCATGTAGAGTTTGTCCATGGGCCTGAATGAAATTCTTTATAGTCACTTAGATTCCAGTTTGTTCTGAAGCTTGGTTGCTCAGTTTGGGGTTGGATTTTGTGAGTTCTTCAGTATCTGTATAGCTATATTTCACTAGTTTACGCTAAGATAATGAACAACCCCCAAATCTCAAGTGTTTACAACAACACAAATTTATATCTTACTCATGTTAAATGTTGCCTGCAGTTTGCCTGAAGCTGTGCTCTGAATACCCTTCACTCCAGGTTGAAGGTATATAGCTTCTGTTTGGGAAATTGCCGCTCTGGTAGCAGACGGAAAAGCACAGTGAGGAAACCACAGGATGCCTGCTAAACCTTCTGCTAGGAGTGGCGTGTGTTATTTCCACTCATCCTCACTTGGTCCAGGGAAGCTTAACATCAGAAGGGCTGGAAATAAAATCCTCCTCCAGGGTGGAGCCTAATAGGGGTGGCAGATACTTTTGAAAAATAGTACAATTTGAACTCCGGTTCCACCAAATATTAATTGTGCAAATGTCGGGAAATTACTTGACATCCCTGAGCTTCAGTTTCTACATTTTTAAGTAGTGCTCACCAATATCTAGTCCCCTTTTCCTGGACACGTGGAAAACTCTGCATCCCGACACTCTTTTAGTTGAATGGGACCATGTGACCAGTCCTGGCCAATGCAATGAGCAGAAATGATAAGTGTTACTTCCAGGATAAAACAGGGATAAGCCATGTGAAATTCTCCAGACTGCCTCTTCTCTGTTGTAGCAATTGAGAAGGCCAGAAGTTCCAATGGCACAGATGTAAGAGTCTCTGTCAGCTTGAATCTCTAAGTGACTATGTAAAGCATAGTAAATTCCCTGCTCTTGACCCAAGCTAGACATTGTAGTGAGGGGAAAATGACAATACTTTGGCTATACTCAGCTGTGTGTTTGAGGTTAATTTGTTTCTTCAACGTAACATAACGTTGGTCTTCCTGACTAGGACTGAAATTTGTAGTGATATTATAATCATCATAGTTCTGGTATTAAATTCCTCTTGAAATTCCTAGGGTGGCTTTGGTTTCCTGCACTAATCTGCCTAATACAGGTACTTAATCCAACCAGGAGATGATGGGAGAAACTTCTTGCACAAAGTCCTGCCTAAAGTGTGTCTGAAAGAATGAAGAGAATAAGTGACGGTAAGGAAAAGGGCATTCCAGACAGAATTTATAGCATGAACAAAGGCACAAGGAACAACATGATGGAGATCTATATTCAATTTCCTCTGCTGATATTATAGAAAATGAAGTTGGGAGATAAATAAAACAGTTTGTACTCTGTTAAGGTGATTAGAGAGGGAGGATATTGTGTCTAATATTAAGACCCATGAAGTTACATTACATGATGGCAATGGAGAAAACCATGAAGGTTATTAAAAGGGAAAGAGTAGAGGTGGTCACACATGAATTTTATATAAACCCCTCCATCTGCTACATGGAAGTTAAATTTGGGGGATGAGTTAATGGATAAAATAAAGACTAGGAAGCCATTTAGAAGGCTATTTTGGTAGTCCTGGAGAAAGGCAAGAAGGCCTAAACTAGAGAAGTAGAAGACATCAGATTAGGGGAAAATGTCTGGATTCTGGAAATATTCTGGATACTCAATCAATAGCACTTGCTGAACAATTGATTATGGTAGTGGAAAAAGGGGAGAATTTAAGAACAATTCTCAGGTTTCTAACTTGGATGATTGAGTGGGTAAGATCCCTGAAGCTGAGGATGATATTATTGGAGGAGAAGGTTTAGATAATTAATAATTCAATTTTGTATTTATTGATGGTAAGGCATTAAGGGTGTATCCAAATATATCTGTGAAAAAAAATGAATAGCTAGGATTAAAACTCAGGACAAAGTCTAGACTGAAAATATAGATTTGTAGATTTCAGAATCATCAGCCTATAAGTGGCAGTTGAAAGCATGGAAGTGGGTGAGAACACTCAGGAAGTTTTGGAAGAGTCATAGCCTAGGAGGAAACCAAAAATCAGAAACGAATGCACAGATTAGCTATAAAAGGAACAGGGATGATCAAGGAAAACAAAAAAGAGTATGGGGAACAAAGTGATAATAATAAAAGTGTCAAATGCAGAGGTTTATTAAGTTATGATCTGGAACATTTTCACTGGATTTGACAATAAGGAAGATTACAGTAGGATTTAGGAGGGAATTACGAATCAAGAATAGAAAATCATATATTTATTTCTTAGAAGTATGATGACAAGAGAGGCATGTAATGGGAGAAAATTTTAAACATGTTTATAAGCTACAAGGAAGGAACCCTGAATAAGAAAAGGTAGAAGATACTTTAGGTAAAGGTGAGGAGAGATGGACTAAAGCCTCAAAGGGGAAGTGAGGAGTCAGAGTGTCAAGGAGAAAGGTGAAATCAGAGGAGAAAGGCTTAGAACAGAAGCCAACTATGCAACTGGAAAAAAGGAGAAGGATCAAGTTGTGGAAAGAAAAATACGTTGCTAAGGCTCATGATACAACCTTCTTGCATTTAAAACCTTAGAAATGGCATAGTCCATTCTGAGTGGTCACAAGTTTAGAGAGTGGCCATCTTAAAAGGAGGGTGAAACAAAAGGTGGACAAATGTCTTTAGAGCTGAATGAGACAGGAAGCCAGGGGTTTAGAATTTTTTGCATGGATACTACACGTGAGCTCTTTATGTTACTGAACTTAGTATGGAAAGGACTGCAGGGACTGTTTCAGAGTCTCCAGTGACCCAAAGCTAAGGAAAAGTGAGTTGGTAAAAAGCAGTGAGTCAGTAAAAATGGTCTAACATCATGAATCTCAAAAGACTAGGGAATTTTACTGGAGAATAAAGGAAGTCACAGGACAAATGTGGAGAATGCTGAGGCCATTCTCAGTTTAAGCCAGAAGTATACCCGTCCAATGACACAGTCACTCTAGCTAATGGGGAAATGTATCTTTAAGGAACACCCAGATTTCCTAACAAAGGAAGTAGGGAAAATATTTTGTGCCTAGGTACAGGATGTTGGGGAGAAGATTAATGAGGATATGTTTGCACAAGTAGTTTGAGTCCCTCCATAACTGACCATAAAATGCTGCTCTTCTTTTTTTTGCTCTAGAAATTCTCCTCAGTAGCTTGTTAAGGTATTACCTTTTCACTCTCCTCACCTCAAAAGCCTTGACTAATCTCTTTACCTACATTTCAATCTTTAAAGGCCCAGTTTGAACCTGACTTCTCTTCTGAAATCTTCTCAGATTACAGTAGCTTTTCTAGACTATTCTATGAAAGACTATGCACTTTTTGGATATGTCAATGTGAAGTATATCATTACAGTTGTCCTTCTATATACGTAGGGGATTGACTCAAGGACCCTCACAGATACCAAAATCTGAGGATTCTCAAGTCCCTTATATAAAATGGCCTAATACAGATGATGCTCTGTATCCACAGTTTCTGCATCAGTGGATTCAAACAACAGTAGCCTAGTTGGTTGAATCTGCAAATTCCAAACTCATGGGTACTGAAGGAGGACAGCACATGCTGCTTATGGATCACTGTGTTGGCTAGGTTCCTCAAGTAACTTACAAGTTCTTTGAGTGCATGATTTGCACAGTGTCTGGTTATTGGGTTGTCTTCACTCTAGCACCCTAGCCTTATATTTTTTGAGAAACTGCCTCTTGCCAATTTTAACTGTGTGCTTCCATTGGGGATCAAAATTGCTAGCTAAAATACTCTACCCCATCTCTCCAGTCACAGAAATAGCCAGGTGAGCAAGGTTGGACCATTTATAATACTACATCCTAGTAGTTATAGTGGTTCATCTATAGGGTAACTAATAAGAATTCTTCTTTAGGATTTTCCCAATGGCAGCTAGAAGGAAAAAAAAAGATTTTCTGTCTCTTTGGTATTCAAGCCATTGGAAAGGAATTCCTAGAGGATGGCAGGTATGTTCTGTTATGGTTAATTTTACATGTCAACTTGACTGGGCCACAAGACACCCAGATATTTAGTCAAACATTATTCTGAGTCTTCTGTGAGTGCATTTTTGGATGAGATTAATACTTAAATTTATAGAATGAACAAAGCAGATTGCCCTTCCTAATGTGGGTGGGTCTTATCCAATTAGTTGAAGGCCTGGATATAACAAAAAGGCTGACCCTTCTCTGAGTAAGCGAGAATTCTTCCTGCCTGACTGCCTTCAAACCTGGGCATTGACTTTTTTTCCTGCCTTCAGACTTGAACTGAAGCCTTAGTTCTTCCCGATTTTGAAACTATTGGCTTTTGGACTGGAACTACACCATTTGTCCTCCTGATTCTCAGGAATTTTGAGGCATTTAGAGTGGAACTAAATCATTGGCTCTCCTGGGCCTCCATTTTGCTGACTAACCCAGCAGATCTTGGGACTTGCCAGCCTCCATAATCATGTAAGCCAAGTCCTTATAATAAACCTCCATATGTATACACACACACACACACACACACACATACACATACACACACATATATTTCCATCCTATTGTTTCTGTTTCTGTTTCTCTGGAGAACCCTGTCTACTACATATTTCCTACTATGTGGAGACAGAGAATGAAACTGACATCCAGAGACAAGAGGCAGAGAAAGAGAGACGTGACTTCAAGCCATCAAGTGCTGGGTTTTTATGTCATTTCTGATGTTTCTGGTTCATGGCTATAGCACTGTTTCCTTCAATTCTATGAGTTAACCAGAATCTTCCAATAAATTCCCTTTAGTGCTTTAACTAGCTTGAGTTGTGTTTCTGTGACTTGCAACCCAAAGAACCCTGACCAAAACAGTCTATGTTTTATATGTCTATAGTCTCTATAGCACTCAGGACTGTGCACATGGTTGATTTGATAAAAACTTGTTGAATGGTTGATTCGTCGATTGATATTGGAATTAGATTACTCTTTGCTCAGTTGGTTCCTGCTAAACTCCTGGCCTTCTCAATATTTCCTTCTGAGCCCTATAATGAAGAAAATGATAAGACTCCTAAGAGATAATCCAACTCTGAGAGAACAGGGCCACTAGCAATAAATAGCCTAGATTCACACAGAATAAAACAGATTAGACTAACTAGAAACTTTTAGGCTGAAATCACAAAGATTATATTATTTAGCTAAAGGGAATGTGGTAGATGATTATTTGATCTTGTATCTTGATAGTGCACATAGTAAAGTGCTGGATACAGCATCTCGTGAAATCTTGATAGCCAAATTAATTTAAATTGGATGAATACGTAGATCTTAAATATCTGAATACAGCAAACATGGGATGAATATAATATAGGAAGGTATCAGGTTAGAATGTGCAGACTGGCTGATCAGATAATGGGGGATCCGTTTAACTCTGCTTTATTGGACCATCATCACTAATAGCATCTGAAGGGGTAAACAGCATGTTAATGAAATCTTCAAAGCATTGGTAAGAGCATTAATAAATTAAACAAAGAACTTAAAGAGATATGAGAGATATACCGACAGAATAAACGTTAGAATATCAGAGAGGAAAATATTCCTTAGATCACTTAGATCCCAAATGCTTTAATTAGAAATAAAAAGAAAGAGACTAAGTAAGATAAAATTGTCTGATTTTAAAAAGATGCTAGAGATCAGTGCTTACACTGAAATACAAGGTGACATGAGAGCCCAGAAAGCAAGTATTGTATCTAATGTGCCTGTAGCTTCACAATTTTTTTTTAATAGGGAAAATGTAGATCTAATCTTAGAGTTAGGAATGACTTCTAAAACATGAAATCAAAAGAAGAATCCATAAAGAAGATATTGGTTACCTTAATGACTATATACCATTAAGTATTTATTGTCAAAAACAACAAAATATAACAAAAGGATAATAATAATTATATGTAAAAAGTTTTCCAGATCCCCAAAGAATAAGATAAATAACCCAATAGAAAATTAACAAATTGTATGACAAAGAATACTTATAAGATAAAAAATAAATCATCAATAATAATATGGGCATTTTAATCCTTATTACTAAAAATAACTAAGAAAAAGATATAACATTTTTGACCTTGAGAATCAACAGGTCTAGAAATAAAACACTTTCACTGCTAGTAGAAATAGTATTAAAAGCTAACACTCACAGAGTGCTTAATTCACAAAGTAACTTTTAGGCATGAGAATTTGGAGGGTAGGATAAGAGGAGCATATTTGAATAGTAGAGTAAGCTAGTCTGCAATAACAAAGAGATCTAAGCTTTTAGTGGCTTACGAAAAGGAAGTTTCCTTTTATCATGTAAGAGTCCTGGGCAGGTGTTCAGGTTGGTGAAGCAGCTTTGATCTGGTCATCCAAAACGTTGGCTCCCTGCCATCTCCTTGCTCCACCGTTTCCATGTTCACTGTCATCTTCTGAATCCAGTGGAAAGGAAACTACAGCTGAAGAATGAATGAAAGGTCTTTATAGGCACTCCAGAAAGAGGCACGCAGCATTTCTGTTCACATTCCATTGGAGAAATTGCAGTCATTTGACCACAGTGAGCATAAGGGTGCTTAGGAAATGTAGCCTAGCTGTGTGTTCCAAGAAAAGCACGGTTGGGCAGTCAATTAACAGTCTCTGAGGAATCAAGGTACTGACTGAGCCAAGTGGAATCCATTCACTGTAGCTCGAGGAATGATCAGCTGCAGAAATAAATCAACAAACTCACATCTATTAACTCCTCAGGGGATCTCTCCCAACATTCCCATTTGATCATCATAACATCTCTGCAAGATAAGTATTAATGTTTCCAAAAGGAACACACAGGTCTGAAAGTCTTTAAAAGTATCTTTAAGTCAGATAGCCAGCAAATGGGGGAGTTAAACTCAGGTCTATCTAATTTCACAGAAGACTGCTTTTTTTATTTTATTTTATACCACAATGGGTAGAGTCAGCCGTCAAAGACTAGCTGCTCCATCTTGCTCTGCAATAACCATATATAATTCATCACCAACTGTATTCTCATTCACTTTCAAGTCAACATTTAGTAAGAAGTTACTATTTGTTGGACTCTGAATTAGTCCAATTAGTATGTATGATCACTCAATCCCTTCAAACCACCGCTCTCGAGGAAGACATTTTTATTTTCCACTGTGAGTAAACTTGGCAATAGTCACACAGTGAGTGGGCAGCTGATCCAGATTGCAAAACTTAGACTCCTCACATTAACACCATGCAGATCCACGTGTACCTATACATACTTCCCCAGTAAGACTTCATGGAGACCAACTCAGTATATAGCACTGTGAAATTCTTTGAGAGATGGCTCGGTAAACACCTACTCTCTGCTCTCAACAACTTTACAGATTAGCTGGAGGAGATAATGTACTTATATATTCACATACATACTCACATGCACACACTCACTACACACACATAAAAGGAGCGTTTAAGCTGAAGTGACGGAAAAGGTGCCAACAGTTTGTATTTCACAGAAGGCCAAAATGAATGTATGTTAGAGATGGAAGGAGAAGCTTCTTGGAGTCAGGAGGACTAGAATGAGTGGGTTGAGAGAGACATGGAGACAGGGAGAGGAGACAAGACAGAGACCTTCCAAAGTGGGAGAACAGAAGAGCTTAGCCAGGGAAGCTGATAATAGTTAGAGTTGTCCCATACATACAAGTCCCATGGATCACTGTCTGGTCAATAATGTTGGTTAAAACAAACAAGCAAATATGCCAAAAGCTTTTCAAATACAGATTAATGAGGACTTGGCTCCATTATTTTTTATTCTAGGGTGAATGATCTGAATCCTAATTTAAAGTCTCCTCTGAAGGGCTCCAGTTCTTGGTTTAAAATACCTTCCCCTCCCCACTTTTTATGAATGTGCAAATGTTATAATGCAAAGGTGAACTGAAAAGCTCTTTGTCTTCAGAGGCTGAAATATATTGCCCTAATATTAGTTGGTGATATTGCTCTTGCAACAGCTCAACAGCTGTTTTCCTATTAATATATGTACAGTTTACTTTGTTTAGCTGGGCTGATACCAAGAGATCTTATTGGAAGAGAGAGTAGACACCTCAGGGAGAAGGGAAGAAGAGAGTTCCATGGCTCCAAAAATCTTATTTTAATGTGTGGTCAAATTGCCTTTTGTCCCAGAAATGACATAAATGCATTTTTCAGAAAAACTTTACCAGGCTTTTGGGGGAAGTGTATGGGGGTACCTTTTCTTTACACAAAAATGATCCTAAAAACTCCCCTTGACTGAGAAGAGCATAGCTTTAGGAAGAAATGTCTCATGAGGTAGGTACTGATATTTTTAAGCCATAAGGTAGCCCATTTAAAATGGATACTTACTAGGCACAGGTACTATCCTAAGTACTTACTGCCCAACTCAGCTTTGGTTCCAAAGATCCCAGCTAAGAATTGGAAGAAACCCTTTGCCACTGGTAAGATAAAACTGTCCTCTTCTATTCTATTCCAGGGATTTACTCATTTAATAAATATTTATTTCTCTCCAACCACGAGCCAGACACTTTTCTAGGTATCAGTAACACAGCAGTGATCCAAAAAAGGCAAGGTATTGGGTTGGCCAAAATGTTTTTTCAGGTTTTTCGGTAACATCTTATGAAACACCCAAACAAACTTTTTGGCCAGCCTAATAATAAACAATCTAGAATATGTTACATTCTGAGATGCAAAATAACTCAAAATAAGGGGGTAAAGGCATGGGAGAGGTGCTACTTAGAATGGGCTGGACAGGGAAGTGCTCTATGACAGTGTGAAATTTGAGCAAAAGTGACCTGAATGAAGTAAACAGGCAAGTCCTCTGGATATTTGGGGGAATGACATCTTAGGCAGAGCTACAATATATTCAGATGGCCTGAGGGAGGAACATACTCGGAGTGTTGGAAGAACAAGGAAGGCAATGTGGCTGGCAAAGAGTAACCAAGGAGAAAAAGGCAATAAGTGAATCATAGAAAATGGGCCATCAGGTCAATGTAGGTCAGTTTTACTCTGGATGATGTTGAAAATCTTTAGTGTTTTGAACAGAGAAGTGATTTTATCGAACTTATTTTTTAAAGATAGTTCTAGTTGCTATTTGAGACTAGATTGTGGAAGGGCAAGGGTTGTAGCAGAGAAACCACTTAGGCTGTGACATAATCCAGGAGAGAAAAGATGATGGCTTGACCCAGGGAAAAGCAAATAAGAGTGGGATACAAGTGGCGAAAGAGGTTATTTAATGGATATATTTGACCTTAGAGCTAACAATTTTTTGGTGGATTGGATTTAGGGTATGAGGGAAAAATACAAATCAGGGTGAGTCCAGGTTTTGGGACCTGAGTAATTGAAAAATAGTTTAATGAGCTGAAGAAGGCAGGGGGATGGGTGGGTAATGTTTGGGGCAGAACTCTGTCTTGTTATGTTAAGTCTGAGATGCTGATTAGATATACAAGTGGAGATGAGAAGTGGATGGCTGGATACAGGAATCTGGAGTTCAGGGGACAAGTCAGGGCTGAGATGTAAATATGAGAGTTGTCAGGGTGTAGTATATATTAGAAGCACCTGGCACCTACAGAGTGCATGCAGAATAAAGAAAGAAAAATTCCAAGAAAGGAACTCTAAGGCATTCCATTACCTAGAAGTTGGGTGTATAAAACATCGTTGTGCAAAGGAGACTGAGAAATTGCAGTCAGCAAGATAGGAGGAAAACCAAGACAGAAAGTGTCCTGGAGGGTAAGTCGATATATTATTTCTAGGAGGAAGGAGGATTCAGAGCAGGCAAATAGCAGCCGTCGTTCCAAGAGCCAGCATGAAGAGGCAACTTCCCAAATTTGCAACCCATGATCCGATGACTTGCTCTGGGGTTTGACTGCCTAACAGGGCTTCGACTGAAAGTTACTTGATGTTGGGGGCACATCCCCAGCTTTCTCTCACAGAATGTAGCAGCTCTTGCTGCTGCCTCAAGGTTGACACCTTCTAGTTTCTAATTATTTCCAACTCAAGAAGAATACCAAGCAACCATATAAAAAGAAGTGATGATTATATATTTTCACTCAATTAAGGCTTCTTCCTACATCATCATCATTATTATACAGTCATTGTTGGCTTCTTCATTATCTAATCATTTCTGTAGGGTCTACACGTGCCCCTGAACTAAGATCTTTGCATTCACTTAGTGTTAACTCTGACAACAATCTGAGAGTTAGATGGTTTTGTTTTTATTTTAACACATGAGAAAACTGAGACAGGTGGGTAAAATGGGTGTTTGTAAATGACAGAGCTAGGACCTCAGGGTGTTTAAATCCAGGGTCCATGCTTTTAATCATTCTTCTGTTTCTGATTTAGTGACTATCATGTGTTTGGTTTACTCTCAGTAAAATAAATTTAGCTCATATAAAGAAAAATAAGTACCAGGAACTTACCAAAATTCTGAGGGAAAGTGTTTGTAAATCTTTCACAAACCCTTGTCCCATCCATCTTTCCAAACAGTATTTTGTCAAATTCCAAAATTTTAAAACTCCCTCTTCAGATGTTAGCATACTTTACATGGCTCCACCTCCATTTCCACCATCACTCCCACTCCCAAGAATTTCTCTCCTTAAGGTAAGTAGGAGGTTGTTGTGTTGTTTTTCTGTTTTTGTTGCTGTTGTTGTTGTTATTTAGGCAGAGGTCGGGGATGTGAGATAAGCATGTGTATGGTTTTCACTACACAAGTTAACATACATCACCTCGTTTATATCACTTCTCTGAAGTCAGGCTTTCAATTACTTTTTCCTATGGACTTGGTTTTAAGCTAAAATATATTCATTTTGCAAATATATGAAAGAGAGAGGTTGATTTCTATCTGTTACATTTGCTAGCTTTCAATCTCTAAAGATGTTAGAGTCTATCATTTCTACCACTGTTAAATCATTGTATTTATGGAATACTTATGCATATTGTGTTCTATCTAGACTTTACTGATCATAGGGCAAATACTCCTACTAGAGTATTTTCATCTCATAGATTTGAGATTCAGATAGTTCACCATTTTTGATGGCAGAAATTGAAAAAGTGAGATTTATGCTTCTTCTCAACCAGTGTAACTGGGCTAAACTCCATTTACCTCTTTGCAAGATATCCATTTCACTTCTCAGCTTAACAAAAACCAGAATAATATTTTAGTAGCCATAGAAATTGTATCCCACTATTATTTTTGGTTAATGCATGTTTTTTGTTCTAGTTGTAGGATTTTTATCTCATAATAAAACTTTCATTAATATTCCAATGACTTTTTCAGAATCTGTCCCTCAAAAACCAGTAGGAGCATGTTAATAACTTGAGCTCCACTGAGCTTCTCATCATTTCCAATAGCTCAACAACAGATTCAGAGCTGCCCTCTTAGAATTTCCTTTTCAACATGGCAAATAATTTTAGAAGCTAAACTTTCATTTTAAATTTCACAGTAACATGACAGAAGATCTCCCGGGCTAGATATGCCTGCTTTAAACATCACATGTTAATACCCATGGGCAGATACAGAAAGACATAAACCAGCAACAGCTCTATGAAAGAAGAAGGGAAAGTCTATGAGCTAAAGGTAAGAGCCCAGGGCAGAGACAAGTTCTATTAACTAATCTATGGGCACCTTTTTGGCCTTCTTTCTCACCTTCTTCTTTAAATATCTCATTTTTATTTTTTGCTATCAAAATGATAATCTGACTTTCCAGCCATATTCACCTTCTTTCAGTTTCTTACTCAGCAAGCTAGCTCCTCCTCAACTTTCAGGTTGACACCCAAGAGTCCCTCTGTCTGCAGTGCCTGCCCTGATGCCCAGAGTAGGCACAGCCCTTGTCAAGAGATTTTCTAGCACTTTTTAATTTCTCTATCAGAACACTTGTTAAACTTTTTAATTGGAGCATACATGATTTACAATATTATATTAGCTTCAGGTGTACAACATGGTGATTCAATATTTTTTTATAGATTATATTAAAATTATTACAAAACAATGGCTATGTTTCCAATTACACTTTCCTTTGATTAAATTTCTTCAACATCAGATATGAGGTAAATGAGGGCAAGGACTCACCATTTTATTCAACAGATTGTCTGTTAAATATTATGTACTTCATAACTATGTGTTTAAAGAATGAAATGCAACATTAGAAGAGGTAGATAGAGAAAACACTCTAGTGGTGGTGTGGTGTGGTTTATGAGAGTTCAGCCTAAGACTCTGCACTTCCATTGCAGGGGGCACAGGTTCAACCCTGGTCGGGAAACTAAGATCCTGCATGCCACGCAGCATGGCCGAAAAAAAGAGTTAAGCCTTCCTTCCACTGAGTATTGCATTCAAATCTCAGCTTGGACACCACGAGATTAATTTACTGACCCTGGATAAATTGCCTAATCTATTTGAATTTCAGATCCTTCTTTAAGAAAATGGAGATAAAAATAGATACCTCCTCAGCGATAGTGAATATACAATACAATTACATAGTTCATATAGCACTGTATCTGATACATAACAGTATTAAATGTATATAAATAATTTTTGTTATTTAACTAAACAATATTATGACTAAATGATAAAATATGTTTACTGATCTGGCTATGGATTGCATTTGTAGCACTGGTTATGAGTTTCAGTGGTAAATCCAAAAACCACTAATGGAAAAGTTTTATGGGATAAAGATAAAAATTGTACAATAATGTGTTGAATCGACAACCCCAGACAATTAATGAAGGTTAGAATGTGGTATGACATTGGCCAAGCTGCTAAATTCTCTGTTAGGCACCAAGGACAACAAATGTTATCCCTTTGTGTTTATCTTTGAGAATTAAAAAAATCCAGATTGAATTATGTATGTCATAAAGTAAAAGGCAACCATTAGTAGAATTAAAAATAGAATGTCTATCTTCCAAATAAGTATATAAGTTAAAAAAAATCAAAATATAGCCTATTCAGTGAAACATAGAAAACTAAGGAAACAGCAGTGCAGAAAAAATGAAACCAAACAAACAAATAAAAAACAAGATTCATAAAACATGGCAAAAGCAAGGCTAAATCCATTAGTTATAAAAATATATAAATATATTGTGCAACCTATTAAAAAAACAAGGCCTCTCAGACTGATATTTTAAAAATTCAAAATAATTCTCTAAGAACAAAATAACTTTATAAGTCTTAAAATGAAATATTTATTAAGGATAATCAGAAATTCAGTCTTTTATAATTTCAAGTTTTCTACAAGTAGTTATTACCTCCTTAATTAGGGGGAAAATGGAGTAGATTAATACATGGTAAGACCTCAGAAGAGTGCCTAGCACAGAGTAAGCTCTAAAGTATTGTTCATAGCATCAGTCATTACTATGGTTATGCCATCTAAGTAATAAACCAAAGCCAGGACATCACAATACAATCATCATAATCATGCAGCCTCCTTAGCTTTAGGGTGCAGTTGGTCTCATTCGTGTAAGGCCCCAATGGTGAAATTCCTTGTGATTTCAGCTATTTGTGGTGTGGCTCATTCATCATCACCATATCCGTTATTTGTAGACTAATGAATGGCACAGAGTGGATATTTACTTTCATTATTTTCACTAAAACAGCTATAATGACATTTAAATTGCTCTGCAGTTTACAAGGTGACTTTGTCTCTATTTTCTAAGATCATAGAAAAATTAAACAAAATTTTATTAAACGTCTTTGCTCTCCCTCAACATGTAAAGTTAGCTATTATATTTCTTTATTTCATTCATTGATTCATCCATCAATTCTTTACCAGGCATTGTGCCTATACAAAGTTGAGTAAAAACATGCATGGTCCCTGCCCGCATAAAGCTTATTGTCTATTAGGAGACAACAATTAATTTAGTATCCCACATACAGAATGAAATACAGTTCCTTGAGAGCACAGAAGCTTGTGACCAAGAAGTCTGACCCTTTTTGATGGGTCAGGTAGGCCAGGGTTTTCACAGAACTGTTACAGCCAAGGGTTATTATTAACATATCTCTCTGCCATGTCTACAGTTCAATTTATCTTTCTAACATCCAGAATTATGATTCACCAGAATAAGTACATTCAAATTCCACAGATCCTTTGTTCCAATCTCCCAAATTAGCTCTGTAATATATCAGTTTATACCTTGTTTTATTAAACCATATATGTCTTCTGAAAAACATGTTTTGCATTCACTAATAAGAGCCACATGTAACTGCATCAGCAGAAAAAAAAAAATAGACACACCCAGATGGGCTGTTATATATCGGGAGTGAAATGCTTTCAAACAGGTTTATATTTGGGGAGGATACCCAGCATTCTTTACCCAACACACTGTGCTCCAGGAACAAGTAGAGGGTTTTGCATAAGGTCAGTTACCTTGTCAAGCCCCTAGAGATTTCACCATATCTGAAGGGCGTTACCTGGGCATGAAGAAGAAAACCCATGTAGTACATTGCTATGCAATTCCCTTTGAGTCTTTTCCAATACCCCTAGCAAGTTAAAAAAAAAAAAAAGTTTAGTTAATTAATACCAGAATGCATTCCCCTCGTAAAAAGGAAGATATTGGAAATAAGATTAAAATCTTTGACAACCAGCCCTGTATCATGTACCATCAATAGAGGTAATCATTGTCATTGATTCGATGTGTTTCTTCCAGGACCGTTTTCTCTGAATTTACACATACATATAGGGTACTAATTTCTCTGGTTTTGGTTTCTTTTTTACACAAATAATATGTATATATATTTTTGAAACTTTTTTCAATAAAGACTATCTGATAGGTTTTACATGAGAATACAAATAGATTTACCTCATTCATTTTTATTGCTGCACAGTATATGAAAGTGAGGGTATATTAGAATTTATTAATTCCCCTATTGATGGACATTTAGGTTGTTCCCATTATTTTCCCTATTACAAACAATGCTGCAGTGAATATTCTTGTAAATATGCTAGTAGATCTTTTTCTAGGCTATCATATGTAGAAGTAAGCTTGTGAAAACTTCTGAAGTGTTGTCTGTCACTTTATAATTGTATATATTACCATAAATGACATTAAAAATGTCAAAAATCAAAATGGCATAGGCATTGACCAATCAGAAAGGATGTACAAAGGAACCAGGGCAAATGCCAGCCAGAAGCATTCAGTATGTCATACTTTTTCCTTCTGCCCAAATGCCTGCACTGGGATTTGGGTTTTCAGCTTTGGCATTCATTAACATTTTTACCCTCTTACATATTTTCTTGTGATCATATTTGGCTATTCATGCTAGCAATCATGCTCATTCATAGCCAGAAAACACAAGCCAAAGACTCTGTGTGTATGTAATATGCATGCGATGGTTCATTATAGCTGATAGAAATATATATTATATTTTAATAAATGTTATAAATCCATTAAAATATTTAAATAAAGAAAATGATAAGCAGTAAAACACATAACTTTTAAAGAAAGATTTTTAAAGAATATGACATACAAAAATGATTTGGTATCTTTCTCAGTAAATCTTAACTATTTTTTATCCATTCCAGTCTTAACGTTACCTACAGAATTTGATCTGGTATTTCTTCCTTAATCATTCAAATTTTCAGTT
The DNA here is from genome assembly GCF_937001465.1 of Orcinus orca. Lineage (NCBI taxonomy): Eukaryota > Metazoa > Chordata > Mammalia > Artiodactyla > Delphinidae > Orcinus > Orcinus orca. Next base: position 135,362,759 of record NC_064559.1, on the reverse strand, counting down.
TAGCCCTTTTCTAGAATTTTATATGCTTCTAGTGCTTCAGGTCAGTTCCCCTCAAAAGCTTCTCTAGCTTTTTAAATTGTAGCTATGCATTCTTAAGGAACTAATCCTGTGACTACTCAGCTTTCATATTTGCTTAAAAAAATGTCATAAGTTTCAGCAGTGTTCTTCTTAAGGAGTTTCTTTCATCCTTTCCATGACATAGAATCAGAAAAAGAAGGAAAAGAAACACATGGGGTATTCCCTTTGCTGAGATTTCAAAAACTCCTTGTGATCAATTCAAAAGAATCCAAAAGAAGTTCTTTTCTGTTTAATTATTGAACTAGAATGAATCATTTCTCTTCCATAGTTTTTCTTTTAGAATAACAGGAAATGGGAATAGCATGGCATGTTGTAGTCAGTAAAGCACATTTCCATCCACCGAATGGAAGCTCCTAGCAAAGTAAAACAACACATCTCAGAACATCATTTCCTTTAGCAACATCCTAGCAATGATCCCTACCCTTACACACAGATCTTCTCATGCCAAAACTTCCATGCTATTAGAAAATAATAATAATAATTAATTAATTCAATGAAGATTTTCAAAACTGGTTATCTGATGGTAGCCCCGAGAGAGGAGTATGGGTCAATCCTATTTTCTATGCCCCTTCTACCAATCACTCAGAAATATAATTGTTTTGTACTTTCGTGATCCAAAAGCAAATCAAAGCCGTATTTCATTCAAAGTGCTCATGGCAGAGGGATCTTGGGAAGTAATTTACAACCCCATGATTTTAGAATCTATTATAAACCTCTTGTTCGTATAATTATGTTCACATTTTCTCCATTACTTTACATAGATAGCAGAATAAAGAAGCTGCAATTTTGATTACAAGATTGTTTTAATCTCATTACTTCTTCATATCCATCCACTTTTTCTCTTTAATTTCTAATTCAAAACATATTAAAATAATAAAAAAAAATTTCAATAATTCTAACACTAATTATTTGACAGGTCTAAGATCCTAATCTCTCAAACATCTTACTGATTTGAATGAAGCACATTTAATTTTAAACATTAAGAAAAAATTAATTCTAATTTATTCTGTAAATGAAGAACATTATATTTAATTTGATAACAAATCAGTCGATTCAAACTGAATTTGAAGGGGAGAAATAGTATACTGTTGGAAACCTAAAAGCAAGGTTGCCTACTCTATGCTGTATGGATGAACCTAACATTTTCATTCAAAACATGAACAAATTCTACAAACTATGAGATAGATGTACTCATTGGTCACACATAACTGTGATCCAGGCACTGTCTTAGGTTGTTAGATAAAATGTTGAAAAGGACTCTGGCTTAGGAAGCTCATAATATAATAAAATGCAAAGTGGCTGGCACTAACCGATGTATGAATAACATGCTGGTGGAACATTATAGGTAGCAATGATTCCTTCCCTCCAAGTGAAACACTGGGGAGGATTCACAGGGGTGATGGTTTATTAGAATGAGTAACAATTAGAATGAGCAGATATTGAGATATATTTTAAATGAACTCAATATCCAGCTATTAAAATCCACTTTGAGGATTGTTTTTCCTGGATAGATAAATCTACAGTTTCCTCCTACTATAATAATTTGCAAGCTGTATTTACAGGAGGTGGTCACAAGGGGCAAAGGCAGGACAAGAAAGTTTCTACTTTCTTCTTCCACCTTCCCCTCAACACCTGTTCCCTCTTTGGCAAGAAAACCTCTCCTTTTAGCTATATTATATTTACATGATTGTGCTACAAAAAGAAATCACTTTCTCAATTTATATTTTGTCAATTCAGACTTTTGTGTGTATATATATGTATATTTTAAATATTAAGTCCACTTGTAATAGTAGATACTCATATAGACATACATACAAAAAAATAAAAGCTTAGGCCTTAAAAATAAAAATAAAAGAAACTCCAAAGAACACTTTTTTACTATCAACCCAACTTCCATCAGAAAATTTGCATAGAATGAAAACAACAAGTTCAAGTAGAAGCGGAGCACACATTGTCTTTCACACTTCCTAAGAGAGTGACTTGCTAAGACTGCACTGGAAGTTATTCTATGAAATTTCTGACTTGGATTTATCTACATTTTACTTTATTTATATTTTTTCATAAATTCTTCAGCCTAACACATTATTTTAAAAAAACCGATAGTGGGAAGCAGCTGCATAGCAGAGGGAGATCAGCTCGCTGCTTTGTGACCACCTAGAGGGGTGGGATAGGGAGGGTGGGAGGGAGGGAGAGATGTAAGAGGAAAGAGATATGGGGATATATGTATATGCGTAGTTGATTCACTTTGTTATAAAGCAGAAAATAACACACCATTGTAAAGCAATTTTACTCCAATAAAGATGTTAAAAAAAAAGTTCCTAAATCCATACTAGCCTTTAGAATACTTTTTTAAACTTTACCAGTGTTCACTAATTTTCATTTGTCATGAAAATCCTTTTCTTAGCATAAAGTAGAAGGGTAAAACAGTTTCACATAAGAAAAGGGAACCCTTCTACACTGCTGGTGGGAATGTAAATTGGTACAGCCACTACAGAAAACAGTATGGAGGTTCTTCAAAAAACTAAAAATAGAGTTGCCATATGATCCTGTGATCCCACTCCTAGGCATATATCCAGGGAAAACTATAATTTGAAAAGGTACATGCACCCCCATGTTCATTGCAGCACTATTTACAGGTCAAGACATGGAAGCAGCCTAAATATCCATCAACAGATGAATGGATAAAGAAGTTGTAGTACAGAGCTTCCCTGGTGGCGCAGTGGTTGAGAGTCCGCCTGCAGATGCAGGGAACACGTGTTCGTGCCCTGGTCCGGGAAGATCCCACATGCCGTGGAGCGGCTGGGCCCGTGAGCCATGGCCGCTGAGCCTGCGCGTCTGGAGCCTGTGCTCCGCAACGGGAGAGGCCACAACAGTGAGAGGCCCGCGTACTGCAAAAACAAACAAACAAAAAAAAAGAAGTTGTAGTACATATATACAATGGAATACTAATCAGCCATAAAAAAGAACAAAATAATGCCATTTGCAGCGACATGGATGTAACTAGAGATTATCATACTAAGTGAAGTAAGTCAGACAAAGAAAGACAAATACCATGTGATATGACTTGTATGTGGAATCTAAAATATGACACAAATGAACTTATCTGTGAAACAGACACACAGACATAGAGAACAAACTTGTGGTTGCCAAAGGGGAGGGGAAGTGGGGGAGGGATGGATAGGGAGTTTGAGATTAGGAGATGCAAACTATTACATATAGAATGGATAAACAACAAACTCCTATTGTATAGCACAGGGAATTATATTCAATATTCTGTGATAAACCATAATGGAAAAGAATATGAAAAACAATGTGTATATATATATATATATATATATATATGTATAACTGAATCAATTTGCTGTACAGTAGAAATTAACACGCCATTGTAAACCAACTACACTTTGATAAAATAAATTAAAAAAAAAAAGGATAGCATGCTCACAACAAAATCACGGAGAGTGGAAAACAGTAAAAAGAAAAAAATACAGTTTCACATATAAGTTCTGTCTGGGGGAGTGAGACAAGAGGGGAAGGAAAGAGCAAGTTTCCTTTACTCCTTGACTGCAAGATTTTCACATCAAAATATAGAGGTGGTCCGTGAGTTGAGTATAATCAAAATATTTAAAAGTTGTTTGTTCAGATTGACAGAAAAGTGCTTCCCTAGTTTATGACAGACTAAACCTTCCCAAATATGTTACATTTCACTATATCCACAGAAACACACACACATGCACGCACACACACACACACACACCCTTCTACGCTTTCCAAGCACCTGGTTTGTCTTGAAGAATGAAAGAGAAAACTAATAAGTAGGGCCAAATAAGAAATTTTCTGTACTGAGGAGAAGAGAAATAAGTTTAAGAGCTGGTTGTAGAAACCCATAGAGGCGAGAACTTTGTTTGGCAAAACACTCTCATATGTCTTTATGTTTTGGACAATGTAATGATTAATTTTATGTGTCAAATTGTCTGAGTCACAGTGCCAAGATATTTGATGAGACATTATTCTGGATGCTTACATGAAGGTGTTTTTGGATAATATTTCCATTTAAATCAGTAGACTTTGAGTAAAGAAATTTTTCCTCAATAACGTGGGTGAGCGTCAACCAATTAGTTGAATGGAACAAAAGGCTGACCACCCCTGAGCAAGAAGGAATTCTCCAGTAGGCTGCATTTAGACTTCATCTGATATACTGGCTTGTCCTTATTCTCCAGCAGACTGCCTTTGAACTTGAACTGCAACTCTTTCTCAGTCTTCAGTCTACTGTCCACACCCCCCCACACACAAACTCCATCAGATATTGGACTCACCAAGTCTCCACAATCACATGTACCAATTCCTTTAAAACAATCTCTTTCTATAGTTATACACATCCTAGTGGTTCTGTTTCTCTGGAGAACCGTGACCAATACATATAATTCTTAGAGTTTGTCCTGTTTTAATTGGGAATGAGTCAAGTAGATAGATAAACTATTCTGTCTTTGCAGGAAGAGAGAAACATGTTAGGGGAAGAGTATGAAAGTAGAAACGAAGAGTATCTTCAACAAAGAAAGGGAATAAAACTGGATGGAGAAAACAAATGGAAATATTCCAGAGTTCATTATGAGTGAGGCTTTTAAGAAAAAAAAAAGCATCTAAATTTTTTTGGAACTTGGCTGTACCACATTGTGATCTATCCACCTTTCAATATTTCCATGATCCCATTTCTCATCCATGGACTCCAAATCCTCAATAAAATCTACTACATACATAGCCTTCAGAAAGTGGTATTTCAGAAGTTTAAGAGATTACATCAATGTCAAGAAGTGTGATGTGACATGGAAACTAAGCAGTGTATGCAGGTGATAACATGTAGAGCAGTGATTGAGAATGTAGCAGAAGCAGCAATGTCTAGGGAGAAGATGAGCCCAAGGTTATTCAGAGGCATGAGGAGAGAGAGAGACTAAGTGTTCCATCACCAGTAGGACAATGACAAGGTGATCCTAGCAAAACTGGGGACTTGCAGACATTCAAACCTTTGACCCATGCATTACATTTCACATTGTATCAGATTGTTCACTGAAGCCTACACTTAGAATGAAATAAAAAAGAAGAAGAGAAGGAGGAAGGGGAGGAAAAAGAGATAGGTGGAGGTTAAAGAAAAGATAAAGGAAAATAAGGTAAAGAACTATGTTCCAAATGCTACCATTGACTTAGTCTCTGATATTTTAGTAACTTCTGTAAAACCAAAGGCTCAATTCATCACACAGCGTTATAATATCCATCCCTAGCTGGCTCCAAAATGTCTTTTAAGCCACATCTCCCACGAAGTTTTTGTGTTAAGACTCAGGCCACTGGCTGATGACCACTGGCACTAGTAAAGATGGAACCCAATTTAAAGTGGCTGAGGCCTGACTTCCTATGAAGAGGTAAAGCATGGAGAAGAATATTGGCAAGGTGCCTGCAGCTCCAGGTAGATACCTAACCTGACCTGGCAGCTGGTCAGGTTAGGCATCTATCTTCCTTTTCCTGGATTTGGACTGGGTTGGAAAGGGGGCAAATAGAGTCCAGACATCTTCCATCTACCCACCTAGGAAGATCTTAGTATAACCTTGAAGAGAAAATATAAGAATGTGCTTTGGTATATATTATTTCAATTATGTTCTGCTTTTTTTTTTCTTTCTTTTTTTTTTTTTTTGCGGTACGCGGGCCTCTCACTGTTGTGGCCCCTCCCGCTGCGGAGCACAGGCTCCAGACGCGCAGGCTCAGCGGCCATGGCTCACGGGCCCAGCCGCTCCGCGGCATGTGGGATCTTCCCGGACTGGGGCACGAACCCGTGTCCCCTGCATCGGCAGGCGGACTCTCAACCACTGCGCCACCAGGGAAGCCCTCAATTATGTTCTGCTTTTCACTGAATTGAAAAACCAAGAAAGTCACTTCTTTGTTCTCTGGGATTTCTCTTTATTGGTACATCAGAGACTCACATCTATTGGCCTGAATAGGGAATGGTTACAGGTTTAAAAGGAGATGTGTGCAAAGGGGAAATGCACTGGTCATAACTGAACAAGTCATCCTGCTCCTACCAGAAACTGACAATTGTGATGATTCAGTCACTGGGATGACACTCTCTTTTATGCACTAGGGAGAGTTTGATAAGGCAAAAGAAAGAAACAATGTGATTTAGTCCCTGGCCAGACTTTGCCCTTTTCTCCCACCACTTTTTCTTTCATCACTAAGCTACAAACATGGGATTTCAACACATTGAGCTTGTTCCCAACTCAGGGCTCTTACACCTTGCTTATCCACTTGGAACGCTCGAATCTTAACATAGTTGGCTCCTCAATATTTAGTCTCTGCTCTTTTGTCACCTTCCCTAAAGGTTTTTCCTGACCCTTCTTAAAATAGCACCCAACATACCCCAAAACATACCCAGCCACTTTTTATTTTCTGCCTAGCACTTGTCATTATGTGACACATTATGTGACATCTATCCATCTTGATCAATCTATCTGTCTATCTATCCATCCATTTATCATGTATCTAACTATTTTTCTCTAGCTTTGTAAAACATCTCCACTAGGATCTAAATCCCATGAAAGCAAGGACCTTTTCCCCCAGATCTCTACTCTATCCTTAGCATGTAGAACAGTGTATCCTACACATAGTAGGGATTCATTTATCATGAATGGATAAGAGTATTTAAAGAGATTTTAGGAAAAGTATTCATCTACTGTTCTTAGTTTCCAATACATGTGTTAATTGCAAATGATTCTTATCTATTCTTCAATATTGGACCAGTGAGACCTCTAGCTAAGGTAGTTTTGTTCACTGTCTAATAAAATTCTGCCTATAATGTAATAAATTTATATGTAATTTAAAAATTTGCAACCATCCAGGCTTTTTCACTAAATGTGACCAATCCTTCCCCAAATTAATATGAATGATTAAGATTTTTGTAATATAGTGATGTATGATTCACCAAATATCTCAAAATCCTTTTTCTTTGTTAAATAAAATCAAAAGGAAATGACTAATTAGTCAATTTGAATGATTTCCAAATAACACACCAGCCTGTGTTTGTCTATATTACCAAAGTGAATTATTCATTAGCATTTATGAGAAGTGCCTGAAGAACACGAGCAGTGGGAGTAAAACAACCTAGAATGGTTTTTAAATGACCTTCTAAGCAACTTGGATTAACACTGGCATTATTCTCCCTGTACAAATCAAGTTAAAATTTTCCATGTGTCAGGTCTCAGAAGAAGGCAGTGAAGGAGTGCTCTTAGAGAGGAAAATGACCTTCTGCACCTCATACAATTAGATTCTGCTTCTCTCTCTGTGTATAGTGTCCATGTGTGTTTATGTGCATCTGGGGTGAGGAGGGAGAGAGAGAGACGCAGAGAAAAATGCAGAGAAGAAAAAGGAGAGTCAGAGAGAAAAAGGGATGAGAAGGAGGAGGAAGGAAAAAAGACAAGGATGAGAGAAAGAAAGAGGAAGGGAAGAAAGAGGAGACAGGGCATGAAGGAAAGAAAAGAAAGATAAAGAAAAGATATATGAAATTAAATCTGGAAATCAGAAGGAAGAAAGGGGAGACGCAGGAGGGTGGGGGAGGACATTTGTGATAAAAGAGACAGATTCTGAGGCAGGCTGTCCCTTGAGCTGGCACACTACTTTGCCAGGCTCCCAGGAGTTCTCCCAGGTGTGCAGGGTCACCTGACTTAATACTGATTAAAAGTGTAAATTGCAACACAAAAAGAAAAAAGTAATTGTCATGTTTCTTCTCTCCTGTGAGGTCACACTCTCTGGTTGTAGCTGAGCCTGCTGCTAGGCACACCCCTCTTGTTTAATAAAATTGTATTAACTTTATCCCTGCCCTTGATTTGCCGCTTTCTCACGTTGTGAGGAATAAATAATAAATGATTGTAAAGCACTTGTACATATGAAATGCCACATAAATGCTTAATAATAATCAGCTTAGGCCAGGAAGCCAGGGGGTGTTAAATAGAAATCATTGCACGCGGTCATTCTTGTTTAGGTGGCTAAAATCGTCCTGTGTGCTGTCTCCATTTCAAATCGTCCCACAGATTTAATTTTCACCCATTCAAGAATCCACTTCTCTGCAAACTAAACAACCTTTGTTCCTCCATCCCTACAGTAACGTCGCTTGTGATGGTAGAATATAACTACCGCAGCCCATCTCTGCCTTTTCATTTCAGCTTGTTTGTTCAGCACTCCTCTCCTTGTTACCCCTTCCAAATCCCCATGTGCACGATTCTGAGTTATCATTTCTTACCCCTTGGGGATGCCTGTTCTACTCTCGTTGTCCTGGGAAAAATGTCTGTTTTCCAGTCTTGGATTTCATTGCTTTTGCTTTTGGGGAATCCAAGATAGCTAAGATGCTAGTTCCTTGATGCTCTTCATTCATGAATTTGTTTAATCATTTATTCACTCAGCACTTCAGAACGGAGTGTTGTGCTGGGCATTGGGGATACAGTGGAAACCAAGATGGAGAGAGTCTGCCTTCTGTAAGAAAGACAGGCAGGGTGAGTCTAGCATGATTTGGGAAATGCTACGATCAGAGCAAGCACAGGGAGCTAAGGGAAGTCAGCATGTAAGCAGCTTGAAGTAGGAAATTCTGCTAGGGTCTGAGCTGATTTTGTTTTCTCCTTTGTTTTCAAAGGGCTTTAAAAGCTTTTTTACGTACTGTTTAACATGGCTGAAACTCTCTTGGTTTCACCTGGTTGTGGATAGAAGGAGGTGGTGCAGAACCTGGGCGATAACCTGGACTGACCTCTTCTCCTCCTCTGGAGGGAGCACAGGCACCCTCCAAGTCACCTCTGTCTGCTTCAGTTGCAGGTGGAACTCAACATTTGGGAGCTGGCAAGAGTTGGTCCTTTGCTGATAGGGCAATCTATTTTTAACCTGGAGTCTATACTTTCAAAAGAAGACAATCTCAACTTATATTAGTATATTTAATGACAAAAAAGGGTACATGCTTAATTGAAAAAAAACAAAATGAAAATAAAGATAAGTAGACATAAATTAACTGCAATCATATCACCCACTGGGACCATTTTTATCATTTAGGGTATATCCTATCAGATTCTTTCTATGCTTATATCATATAAAAATGTGCCTCAAGGCACATATTCCTCAATCCCATAGTATTACATTTCTCATCAATGTGGATTGTACTATACTTTGCATACATATGTATTATTTTATTGCCTTTTTTTTTACATTTTACACAAAATTTCAAAAACATAGTTTCATATCAAAAATATATTTAATCATGATTTCTAATGACTCCATATTCTACTATGTATATGAGTTTTTTCAAATTTTTAGATATACATGTTGCTGAAATAAACCTCCTAAAATCGGAATTACTAGTTAATATGCCTGTGTTAAAGTTGTTGTTACATTGTCAAAATGCATTCCAGAGAGACTGAACTGGCTTCCACTCTCATCTCCCTTTGATCAGACCCCTGCCACACCCCTTATCCTCTCTTACCCCCGTATACACCCCTTGGCCAAAATGAAGTGCTCTCAGGGAAGACAGGCTTGAAGCTCAACAGTTTTCATTTTTCCTCTACCTTCCCATTTGTTCCCTTGTGGCATGAGGATTAGTGGACCTTGGGTTTTCAAACAGGTGGAGAAGGCTGTAGTGTGTATAATTGCCTTTAGTGACACCATCGACATCCATGTTTAGTTCTTCCTGCCCCACTTCCTCCAATTCAATTAGGCTGTTTTTACCAGGGGGAGAGTTTCAAAGCATCAGATGAAGTGTTACCTCATGATTAGTAATTCATGACCAGAGATGAAGATGGGGCAAGGTAATAATGCCCTCCAAGCTGTTTTTCTCCACCACTCCCTTGTTCTCGTTTACATAAAATGCTGTGTCTCAATCGTCAAAGCAAACACACAAAGTTTCACTGCCCCATAAACCAAAGATCCAAAGCAGGGACTCATAAGCTTTTTGAAGTCTTAAGCCCCTTCGAGAATCTTGTGAAAGTTACAGACTTTCTCCTGGTGGGAAAAAACCCGAATGCTGCAGCATGAACAGAGATTGTACTTCTAATTCCTGTGGGTCAGGCACACTTGGAAGATCATCCCAAAGACTCTCTAGGTAAAAATTTCTCGTCAAACAGGCTGAAAAACAGGACAAGCCCAGAAGGAATCAAAAGTAGGATGGACAAGACATTTCACGTGCCTTGCCTCTGTTTTCTGTGACCAAATTTTCAATGATACAAAGAAGTTTTTTCAAATGTAATTTATTTCATTATTTAGGTATTTTGCGAGGGGTCCAGTGAAGTAACTGAAAATTAGAGGAGTGGATTTTGGCAAATACGTACATTACAGGGCAAATCAAATAGGGGCGGGGGTGGGGGCATGGTTGATGTTGAGATCTACTTGCAAGGCTGCAGTTTTTTCTTGCCAAATGCTATCAGCCATAAAATGTCCAAGGCAGTGGGTCACACCCACTCCTCATGCTCTGCTACTTGGCATTCCTCTAAGTTCTTCCTCAATTGTCATATCTCCACAGGCCATAACAAGGGACAACAGTCAGCAGCAATTCAATTTCGGCCTCCATCTGCTGGCAATAAGAACATAAGGGGGAAATTAATGTACACTCACACACTTGTCATTATAATAGCCCAAATTTGTTTTTATAGTATGACTTCCTTCCAAGGAAATCAAAAAACAATTTATATTCAAATTCCCAAATAGCTACTCACCTGGTAGATGGCTAAAATAATCATATCCATTTTTTGAAGGCAAAGAGATGCTAAAAATTTGTCAAAGGTCACATAGCACTTTCATGGTGAAATATGCTTATTAGAACAACTCTCTGGAAATCATTCTGGCATTCCTTAAAAGTCTGACATCTAATATGCAAGCCACAGAGCAGGTTATATTAATCGGTAATCATATTATATAAACATACTACAAAATATTTGTGTTCTATTAGTTAACATAATATTTCTTCACTCATTTTACTCTCTTTAATTTATTCTCCTTCCCCAAACCCAAGACCCATAATTGTCCATTTGTGAGCTCTGTGATGCTGGAAAAGTTACTTAATCTCCCTCTGCCTCCATTTGTACCTCTGCAAAATGGAATAGGAGAAGCCAACTCATAGACTTGTCATTAGGATTAAATAAAAAATTCTCAGAAGATTCCCCAATATATACAGGGTGTCCATAAAATTTGAAAACACATATATTATAATTTCATGTTTTTTCCAGAGTGATGAAAAATGAATTGATTGAGCTGATACTGCCAAGTGGATGAAAAGGCTGATAATAACAATGAATAGCAGAGCCCTTTAATGCATATCATTTTGAAAGAGCTGCCATTTCCCATAGCACAGTTGGAAAGCTGGTTCAAAAATTCAAAGATACAGACAGCGTGTCAGCCAAACTCTTTTGTGAACTATCATCCATTTCCAACAAGGTGAATGAAAAGATCATAGCTAGTCCAAAGAGGTCAACTTGCCAAAGATTCAAGGAATTGGAGGTACCTTGCAGAATTGTTCAAGAGAGTCCCCAAATGCATGCCTTTCAACCATACAAGATGTAAGTTCTACAAAGCTTCTCTGAAAATGATCCTGACCATCATGATGAGGGGCAATGCACTGAATATATCAGGTAAGATCATTGAACAAAATCATATACTGTAACATAAATAACTATTTATTATGTATATTTGCTTATGTTTTCATGCTTTTTAGCCATCTATAGTACTTATTAAATATTTATTAGTAGTATTTATTATTTAAGGAAAGAACAAAGATGTTCCATAATTCACTTTGTTTTCATTTTTGATATAATCACATTTTGGCACTAGCAAATAAAGACAGAGGAATCACTAGCTAGTACTAATGATTCTGTCCTATTCAGTTGTGGTTCCCTATTGACCTCGTCCTTCATTAGCTTACCAACATGCCTTAATTCTTTAAGAAAATACAAACAGTGAAATATGTCTGCACATGTTTCCTGGTCCTTCTCCCATAGAATCAAAATTGAAATTTGAAATCTGTCTACATATTTTTTTCTCTATTTCCTAACCTCAATTTCCTTCTCATAAAGAGATATAGTCTTCAAGTTGACTTTGATTCATGAAAATATTATACTAAGGAGCTGAAAATAATTATACAAATAAAAACAATATCTTCATATATGCACAATACTAAAAGCAATTTATTTTTGATCACCTATGTTATGCTCTCTGGAGAAGAGTTAATGACAGATTTCTGATGAGCAATTCCATAAAAGCAATTATGAGCAAATTATATATGGCGCAATTTTGAAGAACCTGTCTTTGCTTATGCTCACACTCAGTAACGATATAGAGAACTTTCCAAACAGAAGATATACATGTATTATGTAGTGTAAATAAATGTAGTATGCTGTCATGTCAAATGGACCTGTTTTACCAGGTACTTCATGTTGATCTTAATTCTCTAGCTTAGGGTGCTCAGTGTGATGCAGCCTGGCCAAAAAGGGAAATTCAAGAAATGTTTATTGTTAAGATGCTGATGAACCTCAGTGTTAATGGGGGTGATCAAGTGTAAACTTTCAAGTGTCGCAAGGACATCAACAGTGTCATAAAGCAAAGACTTTCTACAGGATCCATCAAAGGGAAGTCAAGTTTGAAAAAACTGAAATAATTAGATTGCCATTTGTCAAGTATGTCTGAATTTTAGTCTGCCATCTGGCAGAACCAGAGGATCAGAGAATAGAGACAGGCTATATATGTGTAACCCCTGAAATCTTGTAATTCCTATGAATATGAGACTTTGGGGGAATCAGAGGTCATGGACAGCAAATAATGGCCAAAATGCAGGCATGAATACCAGAGGCTTTGTAATAAATAGATTAGTAACTGGTGTAATAACACCAAAGACTGCTATAAATGGATCAAATCAACCAGGAAGGAGTTTTTTAGTAACCATCTACAGGTATTATTCTTAGCCCTAAACTGTTCACAATTTTATTAGCAGCTTGATGAAAAAAATAGAAGGTAGAATTTTTAAATTCAAGATAGCACAAAACTGAAAGGATCAGAAAATATTTTTTTAAAAGTACCCTAAAATTAATGTATTTGGGAGAATTAAACAAAGGAATTATTAAGGAAAATGTGGATAGGGATTAAGGAAACTACAAAGGATTGTTAAATACCCCAAAGAATAATAAGCTCAACTACTCCCTCTACAATTGAAGGTGTGAGAAGAGGAGCTGATTATTAGAACATTGATACACAGAAGTGTACGATACACAGAAGGATGGATGGAGAGAGCAGCCATCTAAGTAAGAGGAGCTTGGAGGAAAGAAACAAGGGGAATAAATATTTTGACCTCACTTTTCTCCCTTCTTCCCATCTCCTAGGGCTCTTCATCCACAAAGCTCAACTGAAAATCAGAGAGCAAGTAACACACTGATGTTATGATTCCTGGGGTAGAACTCAGAAATCTGTATTTGTTTACAAATATGGTAATGGTTTGGATACATCCCAAAGTTTGAGAACCACTAGAGTCCAGGGCAAACTGTTAGTCTTGCTCTACTGCAAAGATCAGAAAATTTTTATGCAAAGGGCTTGACAGTAAACATTTTAGGCTCTTTGGGCCATACAGTCTCTGTTGTAGCTACTCAAGTCCACCTTTGTAGCATGAAAGCAGCTTAAGCAAATGGGCTTGGCTGGAATTTGCCCCAGCAGGCTGGCTTTGGCCCATTACAGTTTTAACACTGTAAAACTTAAAAGCTTTTAAAATATACTGATAATTACACTTATTATATCACTTATTATCAATAGAACTTACAAGCCCTGACAAAGTTTTTGCACTCTCAATTATGCCAGAAGTGAAATTTGAAAAGAGTCTCCCCCAAAAAGCTTTCATCTAGGAAACTCATATACCAGGAAGATGATCTATTGCTGTACAATAGGGAATATTACAACTTTTATTTATATTTACTTTTTTTAACATTTGTTTTAAATTTCTATTTTCAAATACTTTATGATGTGCTTAAAGAATTAGTATTTTAGTACATGGAAATATTTACGAATTAAATGAATTACTCTGTTTATTGGAAAGCAACACTGGCAAATAGGGTCTCCAAAAATCCACCCTTCCATAAAAGCAATGAGAACACTGATAAACAACTGTCAAATCATCTTTTTAAGAGCTCCTGGAATTAACCAAAGACTTGCAACAATCCAAGGAGAGTTTATTCAAGAAAACTGGTTGAATCTCAGTAAGAATACTGATATTTGTGGCATCTTAACTTATCTTGTTCCCATCCCCTTACTCCCAGCTTTATAGTAGCCTTAAGAACTATCCACTTTGGAACCACAATAACTAAAAAACAGCCGTCTAGCAGCCATGGGGGTAGATCAAACTGGTTTGGAATGCCCAAAAGTCCATCTCCAAAGAAATGCCACTATCTGACCTATCTTGGAGCTCCCTGGAAAAAAACAATTCTCAGGGCTCATCTTTATTCAAACTCACTCAGATCTCACTGGATGAGGAAAGCTGTATCCATGGGGCATTTGTCTAAAATAGTCAGAGACAAGTGTTTAACATCATAGTTGCCTAGGACAGCGATACCAGTTGGGGTAATTGAACAACCAAAAAATTAAAGGTAAAATAAGGGAAATGAGATCTCCATAGGGGGTTTTGAAAATATCTAACATGTTTCTAGGAATCTAGAAGGCCATCTGCATGTGTAGTGACACATGCACAGAAAGACTTGAAAAACTCTAATCTGTGTCCATGGCTGACCTTAAGGCTCTGTGCAAGCAAGAACTGAAGGATAAGGCACAACTTTAAACTACTCCAGCATTGAAAGCCTAGTCCAACACACACTGTGTCCTTCAACAAAGGTGGGAAACTTACTGGTTCAGGACATTTAAGAAAATCTCTGTCCAATCACTATCTGGCTACGAAGATAACTAAGCAGAGGTGAGACTTTAATACCTGCACATAACAAAGAATAAGGTATTACAGAATTTTCCAGACAATTCACTAAACAAATAAACAACAACAAGAACAAAGTCTGGGGGAGAAGGTAGAGATCTATTCCCAGAGCTATGTTACTTAAAATGTCCAAGTTTCAACAAAAAAATTACAAGATATTATATGAAGAAACAGGAAAGTATGTCCAATACATGAGAAAGAAAACAGGTAATAGGAATTGTTCCTGTGGAGTCCAAATATTGGACTTACAAGACAAAAGCTTTAAATCAGATATCATAAATATGCTCAACTAATGAAATAAAATTATTGATACATTTTAAAAACTAAAGGAAAATATGATAACAGTGTCACACAGACACTGTGTTTTTCAAACAGAAAATATGAACAAAGAAATTAAAATTACAAAATGAAACCAAATAAAAATACTGGAGTTTGAAAGTATGATCATTAAAATGAAACATTCACTAGAGAGGAATAACAGCAGATAACAGCTGACAGAAGAAAAATAAGTATACTTGAAGATAGGGTAAATGAAATTATCCAGTCTGAGACAGAGAAAAAAAAAATTAAAGGAAAATCACCAGAAACTCAGAAACCTGAGGGATACCATCAAGGTCAAGTATGTCAACACACATCATGTGACAGTCCCAGAAGAAAAGGAGAGAGACAGAAAGGGCAGAAAGAATATTTGAATAAAGAATGGCTAAAAATTTCCCAAATTTGATAAACAACATTAACTTACACATCCAAGAATCTTGAAACACTCCTAGTAGGATAAACAAAAAGAGATCCACACCTAAGCACATCATAGTCAACCTGTCAGAAGACAAAGAGAAAATCTTGAAAGGAGCAAGAGAAAGAAAACGATAAACAAACTCATCATGTACAAGGTATCTTCAATGAGAGTAACAACTGACTTACCAGAAACCAAGAAAGCCAGGATGCTGTAAGATGATAAACTCAAAGGACTGAAAGAAGACTATAAACCAAGAAAACTACCATTCAAAAATGAAGGCAAAATTAATGCAACATAAGATAAAAAAATCTGAGAAAATTAATTGCTAGGGGGCCTACCTTATAAGAAATACTAAAGGGAATCTTTCAGGTTGAAATAAAAGGACACTAGACAGTAATTTTAATCCACATGGGTACATAAAGAGTACCAGTAGAGGTAACTACGTAAGTAAATATAGATGAGAATACAAATATATTTTTCTTTGTAAATAATTTCTTCTATATCATTTGAAAAACAACTACATAAAGCAATATTTATAAAACTGTGTTGATGGACTCAAAATGTATAATTTGTATGTCAATAATATGTCAAAAAGAGTGGAAAATCAATGGGGCTATATTAGAACAAATTGTTTTGTATACTATTCAAGTTAAGCTGGTACTAATCAGAACTAGATTGTTATAAACAAGATGTTAATTGTACTCCCTAGGGAAGTTACTAAGAAAATAACTCTAAAAACTCCTAATATTCATAAAATAAACAGCAAAAAATTAAAATTATACACTAGAAAATACTTAGTTAATACAAAAGAAGGCAGTAATGAAAAATAGAGGGAAAAAAGGCATATGGAACACAAATAGCAAAATGACAAACCTAAAGCCTTCTTCATCAACCCTAGTACATTGCTGGTGGTAATGTAAGTCAATGTAGCATCTTTGAAAAAGTTTGCCAGTTCCTCAAAAAATTGAACATAGAGTTACTATATGATCAGTCATCCCACTCCTAGATACACGTCAAGAGAAATAATACATGTCCACACAAAAACTTGTACAGGATATTATAGAGCATTATTCATAAAGCCAAAAATTGGAAACAACCCAAATGCTCATCAATTGATGGATAGGTGGACAAAATGTTGCATATTTATAAAACGAAATGTTATTTGGCATTAAAAAGGCATGAAGTTCTGATCCATGTACAACATGGATGAGTTCAAAAATATTATGCCAAGTGAAAGAAACCAGTCACAAAAGAACTCATATTCTATGATTCCATTTATAGGCCATGTCCAGGATAGGTAAATCTTATACAGTTAGGTAGTAGTTTAGTGGTTTCTAAGGGCTAGAGGGAAGATGAATGGAGAATGGCTGCTATTGGGTGCAGGGTTTCTTTTTCAAGTGATGAAAATGTTCTAAAATTGGATAGTGGTGATTCTTACATAACTCTGTGAATATACTAAAAACCTTGAAGTTTACACTTTAAAAGGGTGAATTTTGTGATATATAAATTACATCTTAATAAAGATGTTACAAAAAATGTTCAAGCTCATCATTTTTTAGTTGATCACATGTAAGGTCAAAATAGTTTGAAGTGAATTAGCATTCCTGAAAGGCTAAGCATACTCTCATCAGACTGACATCCTGAAATATGTCAACTTCAACTCTACACAAATACAAAAACCGACAACTTGAAAAAATGTGAAAAATGTATACAGATTGTAGAGTGGGCCATACACTTAGAAAAAGGGACTCACATGGATTAAATTTTCTGTTTTATGAATTTTGGCCTAAAAACAAGCTGAAGTTGAATAGAAAACTCATACTTTTTTTGTCCTGAAGGTCCAGAGGATAGAATTAAGGGAACCCATAGCTGCTGGAGAGTGAGGTGGGCATGTTAGAAAAAAGAAAGATAGTGTGGTAGAAAGGCCCCAGGTTCTGTGGTAAACTTGGCTCACATTTTCAGCCTGAGTCTTGAACCATGCATGTACAAAGCAAACTCAAAATAGCACAAACAAGGAAAAAAAAAAAAGAAAACAGCTAAAACTTAACTGATATTTGAACTGTTGCCCAAGAAAAAACATTTATATTTCCACTACAACCAATTTAATTCCTGCTAAAATCAAAATATCAACACTCTTGGGTGGAATAAAAGAGAATCCAGAGTTTCTGCAACATGGCAATTAATGTCAGAATGCAATCAAATTTAGTCAGCATAAAAAGAAACAGAAATACTTGACAAATTCTGTAGACAAACGACAACCAACATTGACCAACCTTGACACAATTTAGGTATGAAATTAGCAGATAGAGATTTTAAAGCAGTTAGTATGCTTCTGATCACGTATAAATATGGTTGCAATGAATGAAAATATAGGAAATCTCAGCAGAGAAATATAAGCCATGCAAAAAAAAAGGGAAATTCTAGAGCTGAAAATTATTTATAAATATCTGATATAAAAAATGTACTGAGTAAGTTTAGCAGGAGAATGGAGACGACAGAAGAAATATTGAGTGAACTTGAAGGTAGATCAATAGGAATTATCCAATCTACAGAATAGAAAAAATAAACATTTAAAAATAAATTAACAGAACTTTTTTTGATATTATGGAATAATATCAAAATATTTGTTTATACATGTAATTGAAGTCTCAGAAGAATATAGAATGGGACATAATATATTTTAAAGAAATAACAGTGAATTTTTTTCAAAATTTGGTAAAAACAAAAACCGAAAAATTTAAGAACCTCAGCAATTCCCAAGCAGGAAAAATATGAAGAGAATCATACTTAGATATATTAAAATAAAACTGCACAAAACCAAAGAAAAAGAGAAAAAATTGAAAGTAGTCAAAGAAAAATGAAACATTATATACAGAGAGAAAAAATAAATCATTATACCATTTACTTATCAGAACACTTGGAACCCAGAAGACAGTGGGAAAATATCATTAAGGTGATCATTAAGGTGATGAAAGAAAATATCAAAGAAACAAAAACTATCAACCAGGAATTCTATATCTAGCAATAATGTCCCTCTAGAATGTAGGGAAATATATCTTCAGCTAAAAAGAATATAAGAGAATTTGTTGCCAGCAGACATAAATTAAAAGAATTGCCAAAGGCAGTTCTGAGGCTGAAGAGATACCTCACTGGAAGCTCATATCCTCAGGACGAATAAAGAATACTGAAAATGGCAAATATAAAGATAAATGACTATTCTCTTTTTCTCTAAATTTCTTTAAAATTCATATGATGGTTTAAAGCAAAAATTACTACATTGTCTCATGGAGTTTATAATGTATATAGAAATAAAATGTTATATCCATGAGAGCATTAAAGTGAGGGATATTATATAAACCTACAGACAATTGTAAAGTTCTGCATTTTATGTGAAATGACACAATATTAACTCTAAGTTCACTGTGAAAATTTAAAGATGTATATTTTAATACCTACAGCAACTACTAAAAAATATGCAAAGTGGTATAAAGTGGTATAATTAAATTGCAATTCTGAAAATATTCAAAAATCCAAAAGAGGACAGAAACAGAGGAAATTAAAGGCAAAGTAAGTAAAATGAAGGAAATGATCAAGTTAACAACAGATATTAATGAAATAAAAAAACAGATAAGCAATAGAGAAATTAGTAAGGCCAAAACTTGCATTTTTTTAGAAGATCAACAAAATAATAAGTCCCTAGTTAGACTGATAAAAATAAATAAATAACACGAATCACCAATAAGAGGAACAAAAGTACTGCTATCACTGCTTATCCTAAAGATATTAAAAGGATAATAAAACAATATTATGATCAACTTTATGCCCCAAATTTATTGACAACCTAGATGGAATAGATAAATCCTGGGGGCAGAGAGGAACAGCTTACCAAAACTGACATTAAATTAAATTGAAAATCTGAAATGTTTTACAATTAACAGATAAGTCAAATCCATCACCAAAAGACTTTCCACAGGGAAAACACCAGGCCCAAGTGATTTCATTTGTGAATTCTATCGAAATATAAGGAAAAATAGCACCAAATTTACACAAAGGCTTACAGAAATAAGAGGAAGAGAGAATATTTGCTAACTCATTTTATGAAGCCAGCATAATCCTAATATTGATATCTCACAAAAAAATATTACCAAAAAAGAATTACAGACAAATATCCCTCATGGACATAGATACAAAAATGTTACACTTAAATCCCCCAAAATACTTAATAAAATATTATTAAATAAAATTATAGTTTTATTCAAAATAGCCAAAACTTGGAAACAATCAGATGTCCATAAATGAATGGAAACATAAATCAACTGTGATATATTTATACAATGGACTATAACTCACCAATAAAAACAAACAAACTATTGAAATGAATGACATGGATGAAGATCAAAATATTATGCTGAGTAGGAAAAGTCTTACAAAAAAGAATATGTACTGTGTGGTTCTATTTATTTGCAGTTCTAAAACAAGCAAAACTAATCTATGATGGAATAAAATAAGAACAGTTTTTGGCTCTGAGAACTTAGGGGAGAATTTGAGAAGTCCATGAAAGAACTTTGTGATAGTAACGTTCTATATCTTGATAGAGATTTGTTACATAGCATTTGTCAAAACCCACCAAACGTACAAGATTTGTGTATTTCTTTTTATATAAATTTTACATGAAAAACTGCAAAAATATTGAACTCTAGTTAACGATATGGATGCTAAAGTATTTAGGAAGAAAAACATCTGCAATTCTTAAAAAGTAAGATGAGTAGCTAAAGGGAGGACAAATGATTATAAATGTGATAAAACAAGTAATTTCAAACATATAGCAAAGTTTACTATTTACTATGAGTCTTTCAATCTTTATTTTATTTATTTATTTATTTATTTTAAAATAAATTTATTTATTTATTTTTGGCTGTGTTGGGTCTTCGTTGCTGCGAGCAGCCTTTCTCTATTTGCAGCGAGTAGAGGCCACTCTTCCATGTGGTGTGCGGGCCCCTCATTGTGGTGGCCTCTCTTTGTTGTGGAGCATGGGCTCTAGGCTCACAGGCATTAGTAGTTGTGTGTGAAGAGTCTTTCAATCTTTATATTTGACATTTTTCATACTGAAATGATGTAAAATAGTTTGAAGTTCCATAACTTAGACTATGGGAAATTTCTCATTTAGAAATATGAAGGACCAATAAGCTATAGAATCTTAATATAGCTAGGAAACTACCTGAAAAAGAATTCATACTCAATGCAATCCCACTGTGATATAAGAAACCAGTATTCTGGTTCAGAAAGAAATATTTTCAAAACTCTTTTCTAATGGGTCAGGACTAAGAACTGGTTTTTATTCAGAGCCTTCTCCATTTTTCTCACTTAATTGTTCCATCATTTAGACTATTTAAGATTCAGGTTGTTCCTCCTTATGTGCCAGCATCACAAACTTCCTCTAAGCGAATGTCCATTTGTAAAGATAGAAACGCAAGCAAAATGTACAGCCTAAGTTTCCACTAGTTCCCACGTTCCATGTACTTCAAATGCCCATAAGCAGCTTCATAAGCCTTTAGCAGCTCTTTCTCTTTTTATTCAAATTGGATTCTACTAAAAAACCTGGTTGGATGAACAAGTAAACAGACAAATAAAATAAATGAACAAATAAATGAATACATATAATTTAACCAAAGGGAGAAACTCTGCCCACTAAGAACTCAACTGCCCTCCAGTTTCAAGGAACAGTTGGGTAGCCTGCCACGGTCTTAGTGTGTTATGAAGAACTGAGTCTAATCCTTACATTCTAGCTGTCCTCAAACCCAAAGACTAAATAGAAATCTTTTTGTTCAAAGTTAAGTAAACCTAAAATGTCAACAAGTAGCCTATGAAAAAGAAATATAACCTGCAAAATGCATATTCTTCCCTTGATTAGATTTAGACCACCATAGAAACGGAAAATTGCTTTAAAAATATTTTGCTATCTGTTGTTAATATAAGAGAATATTACCCTGAGTATTTTCATCTTAGCATTCTCTAGCACCTGGCACAAAAATTTTAAATATCTTTTGAATGGATGAATGAATGAATGAGTTTCTCTTATTTAAAAAGTTGACTTTAAGATACGAGAATGAATATAATCAAATTAAATCATGGTTGGAATTTGGAAGTCACTGATACTGCATACAACAAAATAAATAATTCAAAGGACGTTCTTGAAAAATACTTGTGAAATAAAGAAAAAGAGAACAGAAATTTAAAATTAGGGAGAGAATATAATGGATTTGAGTTTCCAGATATTATAAGACCTTAGGGTTAAAATGAAAAGTGGCATTTAAAGGTAGAGTAATGAAAGGAGACTTAAACTTAGAAATATCCTGGTAACATACTTAAATTTAATAAGCGTATCCTTAGCACTTATCACCATCCAAAATATTACATATCTTATAAATTGTCTTTTTGTTCCTCTATTAGAAGTTAAGCTTCAGGAAACCTGGAAATTTTTTACTTTTGATCCACTGCTATGTGCACCACCACCAAAAGTATTTTCTAATAGATAGTAAATATGCAGTAAATATATATTGAGTTAATTACCTAATTTTAATTAATTAAAAAGAATCCAGGCAAGGAATGAGGGATGGTGGTGGTGTGTAGATCAGTAGGGAGTCAAGTATATATTGAATACAGCAATTAAAAGCAAGTTGGTCTCAGCTTTTCCTCTGTAATAAAACTCTGTTTTCTTTTTCAAAAAGCAATATAACTTTAAAAACTTTTTATGACCTTAAAATTACACTAATAATAAGCTGTCTTTTGTGCACAAAGATAACAGGACAAATCTCAAGTTTTGCAAAGTCTAAGAAATTAAGAGTTCATAAAAATTGCTTAAAGAAATGCTTTGAAAAACTTAAAAATTTTATCAAGATTAGAGCTCAGGGGGAAAAAAGGCAGTTAAAAAAATTACCAGTAATTTTCAGAGAAAACTCTAATTCGAAAAGATACATGCACACCAATGTTCATAGCCAAGACATGAAAGAAACCTAAGTGTCCATCAATTAGATGACTGAAGGAGATGTTGTCTCTCTCTCCCTCTTTCTCTCTCTCTCTCTATATATATATATATGTATATATATGACAAATATACATAATATATAGAATGTATTATATATATACAATAGAATATTACTCAGCCATAAAAATGAATGAAATAATACCATTTGCAGCAACATGGATGGACCTAGAGATTATCAAACTAAGTGAAGTAAGTCAGAAAGAGAAAGACAAATATCATATGATATCATTTATATGTAGAATCTAAAAAAATGATACAAAAGAACTTATTTATAAAACAGAAACAGACTCACAGACATAGAAAACAAACTTATGGTTACCAAAGGGGAAAGGGCGGGGTAGGGATAAACTAGGAGCTTGGGATTAACAGATACATGATACTTTATGTAAAGCAGACAAACAACAAGGTGATACTGTGTAGCACAGGGAACTATATTCAATATCTTTTAATAATCTATAATGGAAAAGAAACTGAAAATATATATGTATATATATAACTGAATCACTTTGCTGTACACCAGAAGCTAACACAACACTGTAAATCAAATATACTTCAGTTATAAATAAATAAATAAAAGCTTCCTGCTAATTTTGAAGTCAACCACATTCACAGAATTATGAGAACAAGAGGACAACCACCATGGCAAAAAAAGAGTTGAAGCTAAAAACTCTAAATGGTGTATTGAAATCCACAAAATAAAATATTAAATATAAATGGGGCTCAAGCCCAACCAGCACTTTCTGAGGAGCATAAAAAATAACTCACAGGGCTTCCCTGGTGGCGCAGTGGTTGAGAGTCCGCCTGCTGATGCAGGGGACCCATGCCCTGGTCCGGGAAGATCCCAACATGCTGCGGAGAGGCTGGGCCCATGAGCCATGGCCTCTGAGCCTGTGCATCCGGAGCCTGTGCTCTGCAATGGGAGAGGCCACAACAGTGAGAGGTCCACGTACTGCAAAAAAAATAAATAAATAAAAATAAAATAATCTAGCATTACAGAGGCTAGACCAGGAGAATTATTTATATATCAGCCCTGTCTCCCACTGATTAGGAGATGCCCTTGGGAGCATTAACACCTTGGCACCTCCTGGTTTCACAGGCTGGTTGCTCCTACCAGCTTCTGTGAAATGAGAGAAGCCCAGGCAGAGAGTGAAAGACATAGGGACACTAGGTCTTAATTTGAACAAGACACTGTCAGCATGAGACCGGTGGAAGGCTCAAGAAATTGTCTATTCTAACCATGGCTGAAATCAGAGGTGAGACAAAGAGGATTTTACTCAGGCCTTAAAGAGGAGTCTGATGTTTCTTTGATAGATCTTCCAAGATCTATCATCTATGCAATTCATGATTAATTTCCTCCCATCCTCCTACCTTGCCCAATTGACCAGAACTTCCTTTGGAAATAGGGATTTATGTTTCTGCTTACATGGAAGAGCAATTTAAACAAAGTAAAAATATTATTGGTGAAGGCAATAAGAATATTAAGAATAAATAAATGTGTGTATAATTTTCATCTTTTGTACACCAGATGCAAAGGATACTAGTTCTTTTAAAATATATGTATAAGAATTCATATACTCAAAAAATTCTCATTATTAAAAAAAATAGAAACTATAGGGAAGAAACACCATACCACAATGCAATAAAACTAGAAATTCTTTATGTAGTTTAAATTCTCACTTCTGTTTTAAACTATAACTTTCATATTCTTGAGTTCTTTGCTGACTGGCATACCTACTATGCCAGACATTTGCCTATTTGCCCTCAACCCCTGTTCTCACTCTTCTGTGTTTTTTCTGTATATTAAAGAAGGTTAGAAGTCTGCAAGCTTTGTTTCTCTGTTTTCCTTGCTGGCTCTCTTGCTGATGAGTTCTGCTAATAGAACGTACTAGTGGGAGATAAGAAGACAGCAGGAAGAGCAAAGGTTCCTCCTCTGACTCCAATATTGTAGTAGTGGGTGGCAATTGCTGTCAGTTTCTGTAGTAGTAGCAGGAATGGGTTGATTGATTCTAGACCAAAGAAGACTGGGCATAGGTGGCCACTTTTCCTTGGTGTCAGCTTTGTCCCTCCAACCCTCTTTCCTTTTCCTGTTTGCTATCCTAGCCCTTCCAATATTCATCAACAATTCTTCATTTAAAATTCTCTCTGTTGGGAATGGCCATCATTAAAAATCTACAAGTAGCAAATGCAGGAGAGGGTGTTGAGAAAAGGGAACCCTCCCACACTGTTGGTGGGAATGTAATTGGTGCAACCACTATGGAGAACAGTACAGAAGTTCTTCAAAAAACTAAAACTAGAGTTGCCATATGGTCCTGCAATCCCATCCTGGGCATATATCCAGACAAAACTATAATTCAAAAAGATTCATGCACCCCTATATTCATAGCGTCACTATTTACAATAGCCAAGACACGGAAACAACCTAAATGCTCATTGACACATGACTAGATAAAGATGTATATATATCCAATGGAATATTACTCAGCAATGAAAAAGAAGGAAATAATCCTATTTGCAGCTACATGGATGGACCTAGAGATTATCATACTAAACGAAGTAAGTCAGAAAGAGAAAGAAAAATACCATATGATATCACTTATATGTGGAACCTAAAATATGACACAAATGAACTTAACAAATCAGAAACAGACTCACGACATACAGAACAGACTTATGGTTGCCAAGGGGGGAGAGAGGGCGGGGCGGGATGGATTGAGAGTTTGGGACTAGCAGACATACAGAACAGACTTATGGTTGCCAAGGGGGAGAGAGGGCGGGGAGGGATGGATTGAGAGTTTGGGACTAGCAGATGAAAACTATTATATATAGAATGGATAAACTACATATATAGAACTATATATATAGAATGGATAAACTACAAGGTCTTACTGTATAGCACAAAAACTATATTCAATATCAATATATTGATATTGAATATATATCAATATATTCAATAAAAATTATATTCAATATTATGCTGTAATAAACCATAATGGAAAGCTGGATGTCTCTATGGTGAATTTTGTTTCTCCAAATGGATCCTGAATAATAATAATACATTTTTTGACTAATTCTTAATTCAAATTAGCATGACTTGATAGGGGAGATGTCAAGATAGCGGTATGGAAAAACACAGATTTAGCGTCTCCCCACAGCTAGGGTGCCTGCCGGCCACTGGTGGGGGACTCTGATGCCCAAGGAGACAGGAGGAACCCCAGAGTGAACCAGTAGGGTGTAGGGGGACAGAGGGGGGAGGAGAAGTGGAGGCCAGACAAGATCAGTGCCCCTGAGGCCAGGGAGATCAGGAGAGGCAGGTGGGAGGGACCCTCTGGGAAAGTGGGAGAGGAGTGGAGGGTGATCGCCTGGCCCACTGGGATCTGGGGAGCCTGCTGAGCTCCCAGGCTGGTCCCCTGAAATCCAAAGACTCCCCCCAGGTCACGTGGGTCCTTGGGGACATAGGAAGGAGGCCGAGGGGAGAACAGGAGAGGCAGGTGTGAGGGGGTCTCTGGGAGGAGTGGGTGAAAAGCAGAGGGCGATTGCCCCACCCACTCGGGCATGGGGAGACTGCTGAGCTCCCAGACCGATCCCCTGCTCTCCAAACTCCCCTCCAGGCCACGTGGATCCTTGGGGGCAAAGGAGGGAGACTGAGGAAATCAGGAGAGGCAGGTGGGAGGGGGCCTCCCAGAATCCAGACCAGAGGAGCAGGAGAGGAGAGGAGGGTTATTGTCTCAGCCACTCGAGCCCAGAAAGCCTGCTGGGCTCCCAGGTGAGGTCCCCTGCCCTCTGAGACCAGGGGTTGGGGGGGCACACCTGGGCCCCTTCTGTTCCTTGAGCCTAACCCCACACCCCCTCACAGCCCCCAGAGCCTTTTCCAGCCCTGTGGGTCCTGAGCATTGGCACCACACACTGCCCAAACCTTGCCCTTGCTTAGGTCCCACTCTCCACATCCAAGGCCTTCCCCCCACCTTTTTTTTTTCCCTTTCCCTACTCCTCTTTTTTATTATTGTGGTACTGATGTACCTTCTGGTTGTTGATTCATCTATATTTTCATTTTTACATTCTTTCCAACATATCTGTTAGTTTCCTAGTATAATTTTATTTTTTACTTATTGTTCTCTTTTTTTATTTTTTTGCCACCCCACATGGCTTGTGGGATCTTGGTTTGCGAGCCCGGGGTCAGGTGGAAGCTCCTACAGTGGGAGCTCTGAGTTCAAACCACTGGACTAACAGAGAACCTCAGACCCCAGGGAATATTCATCAGAGTGAGGTCTCACAGAGGTCGTCATCTCAGCACCAAGACCCAGCTCTACCCAATTGCCTACAAACTCCAGTGTTGGAAGCCTCAGGCCAAACAACCAGTAAAACAGGAACACAATCCCAATCATTAAAAAAAAAAAAATTCAGATGGCAAAAATATATGTCACAGATGAAGGAGCAAGGTAAAAACGTACAAGACCAAATAAGTGAAGAGGAAATAGGCAATCTACCTGAAAAAGAATTCAGAATAATGATAGTAAAGATGATCCATAATCTCAGAAGTAGAATGGAAACATGGATTGAGAAAATACAAGAAATGTTTAACAAAGCTCCAGAAGAACTAAAGAACAAACAAACGGAGATGAACAACACAATAACTGAAATGAAAAATTCACTAGAAGGAATCACCTAACAGAATAAGTGAGGCAGGAGAACGAATAAGTGAGCTGGAAGACAAAATGGTGGAAATAACTACCAAGGAGCAGAATAAAGAAAAAATAATGAAAAAATTTGAAGACAATCTCAGAGACTTCTGGGACAACACTAAATGCACCAACATTCGAATTATAGAGGCCCCAGAAGAAGAAGAGAAAAAGAAAGGATCTTAGAAAATATTTGAAGAGATTATAGTGGAAAATTTCCCTAACATGGGAAAGGAAATAGTCACCCAAGTCCAGGAAGCACAGAGAGTTCCATACAAGATAAACCCTAGGAAAAACACACCAAGACACATATTAATCAAACTAACAAAAATTAAATTCAAAGAAAAAATATTAAAAGCAGCAAGAGAAAAGCAAACATAATATACAAAGGAATCCCCATAAGATTATCAGCAGATTTTTTGGTGGAAACTCTGCAGGGCAGAATGGAGTGGCAGGATACACTTAAAATGATGAAAGAGAAAAACCTACAACCAAGATTACTCTACCCAGCAAGGATCTCATTCAGATTTGATGGAGAAGTCAAAAGCTTTTCAGACAAGCAAAAGCTAAGAGAATTCAGCACCACCAAACCAGCTTTACAACAAATGCTAAAGGAACTTCTCTAGGCAGGAAACATAAGAGAAAGAAAAGACCTACAAAAAAACCCAAAACAATCAAGAAAATGGTAATAGGAACATACATATCGATAATAACCTTGAATGTAAATGGATTAAATGCTCCAACCAAAAGACAGAGACATGCTGAATGGATACAAAAACAAGACCCATATATATACTGTCTACAAGAGATCCACTTCAGACCTAGGGACTCATACAGGCTGACAGTGAAGGGATGGAAAAAGATATTCCATGCAAGTGGAAATCAAAAGAAAGCTGGAGGGGCTTCCCTGGTGCCACAGTGGTTGAGAGTCCACCTGCTGATGCAGGGGACGTGGGTTCGTGTCCCGGTCCGGGAAGATCCCACATGCCGTGGAGCAGCTGGACCCATGAGCCATGGCCGCTGAGCCTGCCTGTCCGGAGCCTGTGCTCTGCAGCGGGAGAGGCCACAACAGTGAGAGGCCCACGTACCACAAAAAAAAAAAAAAGAAAGAAAAGAAAAAAAGAAAGCTGGAGTAGCAATACTCTTAACAGATAAAATAGACTTTAAAATAAAGACTGTTACAAGAGATAAGGAGGAACACCACATAATGATCAAAGGATCAATCCAAGAAAAGATATAACAACTATAAATATTTATGCACCCAACATAGGAGCACCTCAATACATAAGGCAAATGCTAACAACCATGAAAGGAGAAATTGACAATAACACAATAATAGTAGGGAACTTTAACACCCCACGTTCAACAATGAACAGATCATCCAAACAGAAAATAAATAAGGAAACACAAGCTTTAAATGACACAATAGACCAGATAGATCTAATTGATATTTATAGAACATTCCACCCAAAAGTGGCAGAATACACTTTCTTCTCAAGTGTACATGGAACATTCTCCAGGATAGATCACATTTTGGGTCACAAATCAAGCCTTGGAAAATTTGTGAAAATTGATATCATATCAAGCATCTTTTCTGACCACAACACTATGAGATTGGAAATCAATTATAGGAAAAGAACTGTAAAAAAAAAACACAAATACATGGAAGCTAAACAGTGCACTACTAAATAATCAGTGAAGAAATCAAAGAAGAAATAAAAAAATACATAGAAACAAGTGACAATAAAAACACGGTGACCCGCAACCTATGGGATGCAGCAAAAGCAGTTCTAATAGGGAAGTTTATAGCAATTCAATCTCACCTCAAGAAACAAGAAAAATCTCAAACAATCTAACCTTACACTTAAACAACTAGAGAAAGAAGAACAAAGAAAATTCAAAGTCAGTAGAAGAAAAGATCAGAGCAGAAATAAATGAAATAAATGAAATAGAAATGAAGAAAACAATAGCAAAGATCAATAAAACTAAAAGCTGTTTCTTTGAGAAGATAAACAAAATTGATAAAACCTTAGCCAGATTTATCAAGAAAAAAAGCAAGAGGGATGCAGTTCAATAAAATTAGAAATGAAAAAGGAGAAATCACAACTGACACTGCAGAAATACAAAGAATTATAAGAGATTACTACAAACAACTATATGCCAATAAAAAGGACAACCACGAAGATATGGACAAATTCTTGGAAAGGTACAATTTTCCAAGACTGAACCAGGAAGAATTAGAAAATATAAACAGACCTATCACAAGTAATGAAATTAAAACCATAATTAAAAACTTTCCAACAAACAAAAGTCCAGGAACAGATGGCTTCACAGGTGAATTCTATCAAACATTTAGAGAAGAGCTAACACTGATCCTTCTCAAACTCTTCCAAAAATTTCAGGGGCAGAAACAGTCCCAAATTCATTCTGCAAAGCCACCATCACCCTGAAAGCAAAGCCAGAAAAAGATATCACAAAAAAAAAAGAAAATTAGACATCAATATCACTGATGAATTTACATGCAAAAATCCTCAACAAAATACTAGCAAACAGAATCCAATAGCACATTAAAAGGATCATACACCATGATCAAGTGGGATTTATCTCAGGGATGCAAGGATTCTTCAATATACACAAATCAATTAATGTGATACAGCACATTAACAAATTAAGGAATAAAAACCATATGATTATTTCAATAGATGCAGTAAGAGCTTTTGACGAAATTCAGCACCCAATTATGATAAAAACTCTCCAGAAAATGGGCATAGAGGGAACCCACCTCAACATAATAAAGGCTATATATGACAAACCCACCACAAACGTCATTCTCAATTGTGAAAAACTGAAAGCATTTCCACTAAGATCAGGAACAAGACAAGGATGTCCACACTTGCCACTCTTATTCAACATAGTTTTGGAAGTCCTAGCCACAGCAATCAGAGAAGAAAAAGAAATAAAAGGAATACAAATTGGAAAAGAAGAAGTAAAACTGTCACTGTTTGCCAATGATATGATATTATACATAGAAAATCCTAAAGATGCCACCAGAAAACTACTAGAACTAATCAATGAATTTGGTAAGGTTGCAGGATACAAAATTAATGCACAGAAATCTCTGGTATTCCTATACACCAACAATGAAAAATCAGAAAGAAAAATTAAGGAAACACTCCCATTTACCACTGCAACAAAAAGGATAAAATACCTAGGAATAAACCTGCCTAAGGAGACGAAAGACTTGTAGTTAGAAAACTATAAAACACTGGTGAAAGAAATCAAAGATGACAAAAACAGGTGGAGAAATATACCATGTTCGTGGACTAGAAGAATCAATATTGTGAAAATGACTATACTACCCAAAGCAATCTACAGATTCAGTGCAATCCTTATCAAACAACTAATGGCATTCTTCACAGAATTAGAACAAAAAATCTTACAATTCGTATGGAAACACAAAAGACCCTGAATAGCCAAAGCAATCTTGAGAAAGAAAAATGGAGCTGGAGGAATCAGGTTCCCTGACTTCAAACTATACCACAAAGCTACAGTAATCAAGACAGTATGGTACTGGCACAAAAACAGAAATATAGATCAATGGTACAGGATAGAATGCCCAGAGATAAACCCACACACATATGGGCAGCTAATCTATGAAAAAGGAGGCAAGAATATACAATGGAGAAAAGACAGCCTCTTCAATAAGTGGTGCTGGAAAACTGGACAGCTACAGGCAAAAGAATGAAATTAGAACACTGCTTAACACCATACACAAAAATAAACTCAAAAACTTTTAGGAAAACCACTCTTTGACATAAACCACAGCAAGATCTTTTTTGACCCACCTCCTAGAGTAACAGAAATAAAAACAAAAATAAACAAATGGGACTTAAAAATAGCTTTTGCACAGCAAAGGAAACCATAAACAAGACAAAAAGACAGCCCTCAGAATGGGAGAAAATATTTGCAAATGAGACAACAGAAAAAGGATTAATCTCCAAAATACACAAAAAGCTCATGGAGCTCAATAACAAAAAAACAAACAATCCAGTTAAAAAATGGGCAGAAGACCTAAATAGACATTTCACCAAGGAAGACATACAGTTGGCCAAGAGGCACATGAAAAGATGCTCAACATCACTAATTATTAGAGAAATGCAAATCAAAACTACAGTGCGGTATCACCTCATGCCAGTCATAATGGCCATTATCAAAAAAGCTAGAAACAGTAAATGCTGGAAAGGGTGTGGTGAAAAGGGAACCCTCTTACACTGTTGGTGGGAATGTAAATTGATACAACCACTATAGAACACAGTATGGACGTTCCTTAAAAAACTAAAAATAGAACTACCATATGACCCAGCAATCCCACTACTGGGCATATATGCTGAGAAAACCATAATTCAAAAAGAGACATACACCACAATGTTCATTGCAGCACTATTTACAATAGCCAGGACATGGAAGCAACCTAAGTGTCCATCGACAGATGAATGGATAAAGAAGATGTGGCACATATATATAATGGAATATTACTCAGCCATAAAAAGAAACGTAATTGAGTTATTTGTAGTGAGGTGGATGGACCTAGAGACTGTCATACAGAGTGAAGTAAGTCAGAAAGAGAAAAACAAATACCATATGCTAATGCATATATATGGAATCTAAAAAAACAAAATGGTACTGATGAACCTAGTTGCAGAGCAGGAATAAAGAGGTAGACATAGAGAATGGAGTGGATGACATAAGGTGGAAGGGTGAAGTTGGGACGAAGTGAGAGAAGCATCAACATATATACACTACTGAATGTAAAATAGTTGGCTAGTGGGAAGCAGCAGCATAGCACAGGGAGATCGGCTTGGTGCTTTGCGATGACCTAGAGGGGTGGGATAGGGAGGATGGGAGGGAGGCTCAAGAGGGAGAGTATATGGGGACATGTGTATGCATATGGCTGATTTGCTTTTTGTGCAACAGAAACAAACACTGTGTTGTGAAGCAATTATACTCCAATAAAGATCTATTAAAAAAAATAGCATGACTTTATTACATGGTAATATATTCAGTGCATTTTGTTTGCTTTTTTGCAGCATGCATCCTGACTTTTTCTGCTCACTCCCCTTCTGTTTCTCCTCTCCTTTCACAAGTGTCAGACCTTCTTCTCAGTTTCGCATTTCTCAGTCTCAGACTCTCACTGCCTTCTCCAGCTCCTTCCACTTTATCTTTATAAGCACACAGGAAATAGCCCTAATAATTCCCTTGCACTGATAATTCGGTTTGCTGTTGCTTATCTAAGGGCATTAACCCACACAGTAGGAAGTGCAGTTTAGATAGATTACTCCAATGGTTGACTGGAAACTGAATTGAACAGAAACACATCTGGAAGCAGGCAGAAGAATATAAAAATCTTCCTTTAAAATGTGTTTCAAATAGCTGTTCGCCAAATTTAGAAATTGTTAAGAAAGCTTTTATTTTCATAGTTTAAAAAGTAAATTTATTTTAAAAATGTGTACAAAACTAGTGCACATTCAGAACAGAGCAATCAGGATAATGAATGGATTAAAGCATATTAAAAGCAAGTGAAGGGAATGAAGAAGAAAACACTACAAAAGACCTTAGCAGTTAAAAGACTGATATACATAACAGGAACTTGGCTTCTTTACTAGGATCAATAAATATAGGCTACAAGGAGACAAATTTCAACTTGATAAAAGATAAGCTTTTACAATATATTTACAGAGCAAATAGCCCCTTTGTGGGATATTCAAACAAGGACTTGACCACTTGAAGAACAGGCTGGATGACTGGAATCTAATAATTCTGAGATTGTTCCTAATGCTAAGTTAGTTGAATCCGTAGCAACTTCAGTGAAACAGAAGAATGCACTCTCACACCCCCTACCATTTAATTTCTTTTTTCCTAAGATCATTCTTATATGCATGGTGATGTCAACAAGACATGCCTGCAAGAAAGCATACTCTCTGAATATGCCTGTTTACTGTGTCTCAGTGAGGGTATAAATCCGTATCTCAGTGGAAAAGAACATATGGAGCCCAAAGAAAGGAAGAAAATATAATAGTTTTAAAACAACTAATTAAAGCTGGCGACTGGACCAGAAATACCTTCCACCTTTACACTAAAACATTTCAGATTAGTTTCTAATTGATATAAAGTAGAAACTTAAATAGTCCTATTTCTCTAGGAGTTGCTTTCGGTGTTGTTGCTATGAAAATGATGGCCTGGACAAAAATGTCCCGGAACATGTGGTATAACCTAGCTAAGTCGTATTTAATGCATCTTTAAAGTCCAGTGCCTGTGTCCTATGTACCTTGAGTCATAGGTCTCCTGTTACATTTCTCAAAACTATATAAAGCTAAAAGTAAATACCTATTAATCCAAACTCAGTTTCCTCTAAAGAAGATATAAATGCAGCCTAATTAGTTAATGAGTTGATATTTATTAAAAGCCCACAGTGTGGTGAGATTGTGGACAAGTATTTGACAGCTTATTTCAGGTAATGGTACCACCTTCTACAGTTACCTAACCTAGAAAACTCAGTTATACCTAACTCTGCTCTCTTCCTTTCACCATAATTAATCTGACTCTAACATGTCAATTCTACTTCTTAAATACATTTCAAAACCTCATCTGCTCTCCAGCCCCACTACTACTTTCCCAATTCAGGGTTTTATTACTTCCTCCCTGGATTATGAAAATAGCCTTCTATCTGGATGTCCTGTCCCTCAACTATTACCTCGCCGGTCAACCATCCACATTATTACCAAAGTTATCTAATTATCTCACTTCTGCATTTGAAAGCTTTCAATGGCTTCCCAGAGCCTCACAACTATATTATTTCTCTGTCCCTTCTACCTTAGATATATTATGGATTTATGCCTTTCAGTAAATGTTGACTAAATGATGAGCAATTCCTAGATAACATCCTAGTTAAATAAGCACATGTCTATGGCCGTGTGGTAACTTTCCTAAATTACTGAACTGATTGTTATATCTGTGCCTATCTATTTATATACATATACAAAAATAACATATATATATATATGGTGATTTTGAGTATATTAGAAATAAATTACTTTTAATAATTACCTCTGATTTTAAAATCTTCATGCTTCACTTTATAGATGCTTAAAAAAAACAATAATGATAGTAAAAATTACCAATAATCCCACTATTCAGAGATAATTGATGCTGATATTTCAGGTTCTTTCTTTTCCATCGCCCCCTTTTTTTAAATGTACAAATAAACTCTTTAAAATCAACATTCTATGGCATACAGGGTTTTTCACTTAGGTAGCATGAATATTATTTCATATCATTAAAATTTTTTTGGAAAATTTCTTTTAGTAGATATACAACTTATTTGGCCATTATCATATCTTAAACATTTATTAATCAATCCTTAACTATATCTCTAATTATTTCCTTAATATAAATTTCTAAAAATGGGATCCCTGGGTTGGAAGGAAAGGTTGGTTTTAATGTTTTCATATAGTGATGAATTTTTCCAGAAAGTGTGCTAACCAGGTAAGAAAATGTTTGTCTCACTGATAACCTGCCAGCATTGTCCACTATCTTTTTAAGAGATTATTTTGTCATTTAAAACTAGGTTTAATGTTCATTACTAGGGTAATTTAACATGTTTTCTTATAGTATCCATCATTTGTTTTGGTTCTGCTGTAAATTGTCTATTCATGTACGTGGCCCTTTTTTCCTTAGAGGTATGAAATAACACATATTTTGCCAGCAGGTTTCAACACCCATGGGAAAAAGATATATTCATGGAATGTGCCTTTGAAGCTGCATTCAAAAGATCTCAGGCTGAGGTTAGTGGTGAATAAAGCAGTTGCTTTTGCTTAATTACACAGGTTGGGAAAAAGTTTGTAGAACATGTTTTTCTTGAAAATAAAATATCTGTGGCCCACAAGGTAGGTGTACATACTTCACAACTGCTTTCATAGAAGGAGCTGCTGGAAACTAGTATAAATATCTGCCTTTTGTATCACAACATTTCCCTAGAAGGGCATGTATAATAGTTCTTTCAAACCTAAATTTAGAGGTTGATAAGTAAAATATGAGAGGAGCTAGAAACTTCAGAGTCATCCTTGACATGTTCCCTATCCAATTGCTAACAAGTTCCTGTTCACTTTTCCTGAGTGTCAATCAAATAGAGCCCCCTGGATCCATCCCCTTTGCCACTGTCTTAATTCAAGCCTGTCACATCTCACCAGAACTGTTGTAACAGTTTCCAAGTTTCTAAAATCACTCCCAATTAGTATCTAGTTGTGGAGTTCTATCAGAGTTAAATTAATAGTTAAGTATCATTTTTTCCCTTTAAAAAAGTAGTAAAATCTCATCTGAGAAAATGTAGATGATAAAAAAAAAAGCAAAAAGGGAATAGTATCTGTAGTCTTATCTAACCCTCAGAGATAAAAACTAAAATTCCTACATATATTCTTTCTGGAATCATCCTATACATGTGTGTAACCTCTTTTATTCACAGAGCAGTATATTCATTGCAAATACCTTCTTAAGTTTTAAAGCATTTTTCTGCAACATAATTTTAAGTGGTTGCATGGTGTGCCATTGTATGGACATTCAGGATACTTCCAATATTTCACTATTACAAGCAATGCCACAGTAAACATCTTTGTAATTAAATATTTTCTTTTAATACTTAAACACATTAATTTTTCTTCCATCCAATGTTGCTGTGGAGAAATCTGATATCGATCTCATTCTTCCTTCCTTGTAGGTGAACTGCTCTTTCTTTCTGGAAGGTAGTGGAGTTTACTCCTTGTCTTTGATATTCCCTATGTGAGGCTTTCCTTATTTTTCTTGTTTGGTGCTCTATAAGCCCATCTCATTCTAAGGTCTTTCAGTTTTCAAAAATAGTGGGACACTTTTCTTCATTATTTCTTTAACTATTTCATTCTATTTTTCTTCTTTTCCCCTGAGAGTTCTTGTATCTAGGTAACTGCACTTCTATTTCTAGACTCTGTGTAACTCTTAGCTTTTCTAAGTTCTGCCTCCTCATCCTACCTTCTGCTTTTTGGGAGAGTTTCTCATTCTGATCTTTTAACTCATTCCTGGTTCTATTTCCCAATTATGTAAGTATTTTAATCATACTTATTTTAGATTATTCATCCATCTATTCTAAAAGTTTACGCTCAGAAGATGTATGTTGCCCAGTTTGGTGTGTGTTCTGTTAGGAAGTTAAATGCCATAGTAGGCTCACTATCTCAGTCCATGAGTCCATATTTTCTTAAGAGTGCCAGCTGCTCTCTGTCTGGTAGACTGTGCAGTGGAAAAGCCCAAGGACCAAAGTCCTAGTTTGGTCAGACCAGCAAGTATAAGGAGAAGGAAGTATGAGCCAGAGCAGAGACCTAAGCCAACATGTAATAATTCTTGACCACACCCTATTTCTGCAATTCCACTAGACAACTCCTCTGGGAAAGTCTTGCTGCCAAGCAACAGTGTCAGGAGGCAGACTCCCTGCATGGTAGCCCACCAGCTGTGGGGTTCAGAGGGGAGGGGTGAACCAGTGGGTACCGGAAGACAGCTGATGGGTAGGAACCCCAATTATTCACCCCAATTATTCATGCCCTCAGGGCTTTTTGCTATGCTACTTTGATCCTATCCCACAGACCCAAACACCCAGAGTGTGGGTCACTAGCAAAATAACAGGAATTAGTGGTCCTAAGACAATGGGGGGAAAGATAACAAAAATTAAACCTTTCTTGTCCAGTTCATGTGTTCATTGCCATATCCAGTTACACCCTGTGTCTCCAGTTGTCATCCCTTCATGCGTCCAGCCGCTACCACACATTCAAAAGTCAACCATCCTTTGTGGTCCCATTGTTTTCTCAGTTTTGTGGTACTGTTTGTCCTAGAGTCTGTTTCTCATTTTTTCTTAATGTCTCTAGGATTGATTTGAGGCAGGTGGGTCCAACAGCCCTTCTAGTTTGCCTTCTTGGTGAGAAGCAGAAACTCATGTCAAAATTTTATTCTTATTTCATGCCAATTCCCTTAGAATAAATTCTTAGAAATAGGAATGCTGTGGCATAGTGTACTTAAAAATTTAAGACTTTGGTTATGTTTACCAAACTGTCCAGAGTTATAAGTAGGAAAATACATATTTTTGATAATTTACATCCAAACTTGCTTAAACAACTTTCTGTCCTCACAAACAGGCTGTTATGAACCCATGTATGTCCATATCCATATCTAATCACAGGAGATAGCTTGTCACATGATGAACCCACTTCTTTCCTACATCTGTCTTTGTTTCTTAGAACGGTGTTGCCTTTATTCTTTGTTGGGTTCTAACTCAAATATTACCTATTATGTGGATCCCTCCCCAAATTCCCGAAAGTTAATCTCTCCTTTTCTCTGTTACTGTATAGTATTTTGTTCATACCTCCATTATAACACAGTATATTTTAATTATTTACTTTTGTACCTGGATGGGCACCTAGACTGTGAAGTTCTTTTGGATAGAGAATTTATCTTAATTATCTTATTATTGCCAGAGGCTTATGACTGGCAACAAAAGGTGATCAATGTTTGCAGAACCAATGAATGCATTTTCAACCAACAGAACCTGAACTAAAGGTGCAAAACACTGTTTAAGCACTTTCGTTCAGTCTTCAAAACCACTCGTATTATCATCTCCACCTTGTAGATGAGAAAGCTGAAGCTTAGAGAGGGTAGGTAGCTTGCAGAGGGAAGAGCTGGGATTTGAAATCCTATCTAATTCCAGAGTTAAGAATCAAAGCATCAAAGCAAAAATCCCAGAGGGAAAAAAGACTTGGGGCAAACAGGTTCCTACCCATGAGGTTAACTTGAGGCTTAACCACTAGGATCTTATGGTTCCTGCTCATTCTGTTTTGATAAATGTGGGTGAAGAAAATCAGGAAGATTATTTAATAAGGAGGCTCATTTTTTTCTTTGTCAAGTCACTATTTCTAACCTAATGTAATCTAGCATTTGAGAGGCGTCACCTTCACTATTCAGTTATTTCAAAATAAACCTAAAATGAAGATTAAATTATGTCAACTGAGAAATAGCCTAAATAATTTCCTTGTATAATAACCTTGCTAAGAGACTGTTAAAAGAACAGACTTGAAAACATTCTTCTGCCAGCAACGTGACACAATCTTTGTAAAACAGTTCCATTTCAGAATGCTCCTAAATTTCCATAGATTTTACTAGTATTTCCTGATAGGGGAATGGAGTAAGGAGAGGATATAAGTAATGTAAGAGGCAAACAAACAAACAAACATTGAGATACTGAGCTAAGCTATGAAAATGTGCTATTTAATTTCTGGAATTACCTTAAGAAATTTCAAACGTATAATTAATGACATATATGATGAACTAGCTCAGTGGATTTTACCATCTTCATGAAAAACTCTATAGATGCAGACAAGGAACACATGTTGAATTATATCATTTTGATGCCTCCGGTAGATACATATGGTTGAAAGAGGACTGTATGATACCAAGTAGTCCTACAAGGTTGAGTTTTCAACTGTCTTCATCTTCTACCGTCTGGCCGTCAACCAGGCGGAGGAGGTGGAATGGATCACCCATGCCCCCTGATCTGCTCTGACATGCTCTTGTTATTTCAGCCATGGAGACGTAGTCCAAGGTAAATGTCACTGATATGTATTCCCCTAAAGCTGAATAAAAACAAAGGCAGAGCTTATTGATTTTTTAGAATTAATTTCTTTCTGCCAGACTTCATTTAGGCCCATTGCCTACTTTCTTTGAGAACACCTGGGCAAGCAGAAATTTCCATTGCTGATTTAGAACATGGGAAACCCAAACTATAAAGAGCCAAATTTTTTTGTCATTTAATAAAAGGGAAAAGTGATCTTCAAGGGGGGCATGGTGATAACTCAAATTGCTAAAAGGAGTAAGTACACATCCAGGAAAGTGTCCCAAAGGTACAAGGACTGCAACCGCATTCAGAAGTTATCCCTTCTGAAGGTAGAGATTCTTATTATTGCAAGATTATTGGTTTTGTTGGCAAATTTCCATACCTACTTCTGCATTATAATTGGCCATTTTATTAAATATGTTTTCACTGCACTTTAGCAAAGTATATGTTAGAATTCCCAAATATGAGAGGTGGGAATTCTATCATCTTAGAGGCTCCTTGTCAAAAAGAGAGTATAATTTAAGATTAAGCCCTGAAGGAATGTGCCCCAATGAGCCCTCTTACTGTTGAAAGACTTCCATAAGAATAAAATATTTAAGATTTTTATGAAAATATTTAGTTGGGGTGTTTTGACTTAGAAGCACAGTGGTCTACAGATCCTCAAATTCTAGATAGGAAGTGAGTCTCCTCATGAAAGGCAAGTGTGAAGGGTCACTGAAGAAAGAAAAGAGATGAAACGGAGGAGCCACTGCCATGTTTTCCTTTAGTGATTGTTGTAAAGTTAACCTTTGGAGTCTGCTCTCTTCCTCATGCTGAAAGGAGCCTCTGATTATTAGAAGCAAAGAAAACAAAATGTAACAGGTGTTGATGGTATCACTTTTGTACATGGGAAGAGATGATTTAGGTCTGCTCAGGAACAAATGGCCCTGCGATAGTACAGTTCTTCTAACTCCTGGGTCATGACCCTGAAAGTGAAACATAGACTGAATTATATGCGGCTTCATAGACAGCCTGATGACTTATGCCATGCATATGATAAGATTGAGCATGTAACTTTATTCAAGTCAGGGCATTTTATATTACTAAAGAGTTGGATTTCTCTCTTTCTCTCTGTCTCTCTGTCTCTCTGTCTCTCTGTCTCTCTCTCTGTCTCTCTCTCTCTCACACACACACACACACACATACCCTGTTTTCAATAACTGAGGTACAACATTCAGGTATCTCACAATACCCTAAAGTTGACCCTGGTCTGGTTGCTACACAGACATCCCTATCGCAGTACAAACGTGTGGTAGACCGGAATTGTTTTGTGCTGGGAAACAGATAAATGACGTGGATTGAAATTATGGTAAATTTAAATTGATGGCCTAATTAGTATTATCTCTTTTTGTATTCATTGTAAGAAAAATTATCCAGGAGGAACTCATTTTGCATTAATGTTGATATAAAGTGTAATTCTCCAGGATTTTCATTGTAATTTGGCATTAATTAATGCATCATTATTTTAAAGTGTTAATTAAATTGTTACAGAAAGGGACATCTGCAGTGGCTCAGAAAGAAAATCACATGAACAATTAGTTTTGTATAGGTCTGTGATGCAGAATCCAAGATCGCATGTGTGGCAGCAGCGTGAAGGCCAAGGTAGATGGCAGACAGAAGGAGCTCTGCTCTGCCCTGCTCAGTGTACTGTTGACAGTACCTGCCCACTGTGTTCACGGGAAGGAGGAGTAGTCTCTAGAACACTGGATAGTTGTTCCATGCTTAGGACACAAGGCACTTCAGAAGGACTGTGGTTTTTTACTTGATTTTTTCTGGGAGCTTGGCAAAAGTCACTGACCATTCCCATGTCAGTAAAAGGAATAATAGCCTTCTTTTTTTGTAATACTGTCTAAAGGTTTCAGAAATAAGCTGCTGTAGAAGGCTAGGTTAATATTTCTCTTAGTAATAAACTCCATACAGAACTGTGACAAATCAAAGGGGAGATAATCTGTGGTAACTCCTTACGCAGTGGACCATCATTGTTAAGGCATCTGGAAATCATTGAATGCTATATCCCTGCTTAAGATATATCATTCCAAGGAAATTCCACCATGATTTCATATATCAAGGAATCGTGGCAATCAGATAGCAATGCGGTTGGCAATTCAATGGAACTTGGGATTTGGAGGGAATATATAAAGCAGGCCCCAGACACTCTGCGTCATGGTCTCATAGGACACAAAAATTTGGGGAATCTTACTGTCAGCAACATTATCCTATATTTTTGTGGAACTCTAGTGAATGAGCTTTCTTTGTCAAGAGTTGTAAACCAAGATTCCCATAGGAAGAGTATAAAAGAATAGTATAACATCATACCATGTAAAACTATGAAGCCCTTAAGTTGGCTATATATTTTTTTCTGGATACCAACTTAATACTGATTACAACCTATCCTTTAGCAACCGCAGTGAGAGTCTAATTTCTTAGGTTCTGTGAACTTTTCCTAACAGATAATCCTGTTTTATGGACATATGAGACAAAGCCCAAATTCCTACTATCAAGATGAAGTCAAACCTTTCCTCTTTTCATTAAATGATAAATTAGACAAAAAAAAAGATGAGAATCAGTCCATACTGTTTTGACAGTTCTCCTTAGAGGAATTCATTTCCCTCCTCATGAAGATGCAAACTCACTGTAGATGGAGGTCTTTCTCAAGTCTTTTGTCTAGCTTGTAGCCTGGTTCCAGGATCACTCAATGAATGGTTAATCAATAGATTCATTCATGTAGCTCATGGATAATTGCTTTCCTAAAAAGAGGTGACCACAAAGTTTCTGTAAGTTCAATAGGTTCCACTTGAGAGTGATAGGTTTTACACAATTATTTCCAACCCATGGTCCCAAAGATCTCTATTGCCTATACTGCTAATCTTTAGAAAAGGCTATGAAATGAAGCAGCCTGAAAATCAAATCCAATAGCAACTGAAGAGGAAGATTTGGTTAGTGGAAAAAAATCTCTCCTGGCAGAGAAATTAATGTGTTTTTTTTGTTGTTGTTGTTTTGTTTTTTAATAATAGTGGGGGTAAAAAAGGAGTAGAAGCAGACTGCCACTGCAGAACTGGAAGAACCCATTCATTGCCTGGGGAAATGTTGCATGATCCTTAGGTCAGGGTTCACTCTGTCACCTGAGATTAAATTATTTTGAAAGGAGCTTTCACCTCTCAGTGAGGATTCCTCCCAGTCTCCCTAAAGATTCTGGAAGTTAGGGTGAATCTTGATAAAACTAGTTACCCCTGGTTTTGCATTTCTGCCTCAACCAAAGACCAAATTATTTCAGTCTATCGATTATCATGATGTGCTCTTACGAAAAAATTTACTTCAGTTTGGACTCCCCACTTCCCAAAACATTGACTTGGGAACAGGCACAGGCATACACTACAACAGAGCAAAATTTTCCAACCTGAACATGACACATCTGCACTCAGAGGTCATTTCCCAGCCTCAGGAGAACATAGAATTTCTCAGTGATTGTTGTTTTCCTGTTGTTCACCCTCCTAGATCCCAAACTTCTTCCCTCTCCTTTCTACAGTGAACTTCAGCCCCCAAAGCCTGCTAAGTTCCTTTGCAGAACAGTTGAGCTACCTCTTTGTTTTACTGTCTACTTTCATACTATGCCCCAAGGCCCTACTCTCCAAACCAAAGTGGGTCTGTCAAGACAATTTTGCCAAACAAAGGACTTTTTAATCTTTCTTAGGAAACAGAAGAAGTTGCATTCAATTGTGGTTTTAAATAACTTTTTTTGGTATTGTTTTGTTGAGTTTATCATCTCATAGTTTCAACAGTTACCTTGGGCTTTTTAGAAAATTCTGGTTTCTTTGTTAGCTGTGCTTCAGCCCCTCACATCAGATGCCAATTCCTTTCAGGCAACTAACGTGTGTCTAGTTTCTTTCATACGTATTTGTAAATGCCAAGTAGACTCTCCTGCCCACTTTGGGCACTGGATAAATGCTGCCGAGGAGCAAGAGATGACAGAAATTCAAAGAGATGACAAGGAAAGTGGTTCCAGGCCCAAGGTTTTGGATGTGGGAAAGGAAATGTACGGAGGATCTTACTACCATCCCAGTAATAAGAAAAATTCAGAAAGGACATAAAACTAGCTTTCATTTTTAAGCATAAGATGCTCTACATTTCTTGCTCTAAATTTAGTGCTGTGGTATTCAGTTAAAACCACCTTGTGTCCAATAATATACTTCCTGGTCTGCCCTGAGGTCTTCAGGAAGCATTTTATCTTTCATATAATTGCCAGGGTGAATCCCTAGTTATAACATACTCTACAGCATATAAAATAATTGTTGCAACTGAACCTATCACATAAATATTAGTGATTGAAGAGATTGGTTGGGATAAATCAATGTGGGTGACATATTTAATAAACTTTGTATAAACATTGTTTGCAACAGCTATAAATAAAATTGTCTTTAGGAATTTTACATATTGCACATCCCTCTATTCAAGGAGAGGCAC
The DNA here is from genome assembly GCF_937001465.1 of Orcinus orca. Classification (NCBI taxonomy): domain Eukaryota; kingdom Metazoa; phylum Chordata; class Mammalia; order Artiodactyla; family Delphinidae; genus Orcinus; species Orcinus orca. The sequence goes on along the minus strand of NC_064559.1, from coordinate 135,319,082 downwards.
AGGAATGATTTCTAGCTGCATGAAATGACAAGCAATGCCTTTTCAAACCTGCCCAGATCAGAGCAGGCAAGCAGAGTCAGGGAGCGTGCCCACACCCACACCCGGTTCGGCGTGTGCTGAGGCTTGCTCCGTTGTCTGAGCTCTCCACATCACTCACTTGCCAGTGGGAAGGAGATTCAATCAGAGGAGAACGTCAAGCCAACATGCTCCTTCTTTTCTTTTTTTTCCCCCCAAAGAAAAAGCCACACCATAAATAAAGCATGATTGAGATGGCATTTTACATTCACACAGATTTTGGCATAAATAAATAAAAGGGATTTTGTTCAAATTCTGTCATCCTTACATGCCATTTTAAAATTTCTTTCCCTACCAGTTCAGCATATTCAACTACACTGTGAGAGTCATATTGGCTCCCTCCAGTGGCTGACTTAGCTCTAATGAAACCACAGGGGTATTTCTCAAGGCTGTACAGCCTAGTGGTTCAGTGTGGAATCACTTACTTCTGAGATAAGTTCAAATCCCTTTGGGAATTCTGCCTCACACTTAATATGCGTTACTCTCCCTGGAAGGGTTTGAGGTGTTGATTTTAATTAATCTACCTTATAATCTCCCATCCAAATTTGTATATTTCACCGTTCCCATTTTATGGATGAAAAACAACCCATTGGAAGACAGTGGAAAGGACTGGGAATTCTAGGAGGGCATGGCGATGCCTCACATCTGAGCTCAGGACCACAGCAGTTCCATGAGGGCTTTCTCTCAACTTAGAACAGATCCTGTCACATTCTCTGCCTTATTATTGTTAGATTCCAAAGGATGACAAATTGTGGAAATATTTAGGTTCCTTTTTTAAAGAGGTCAAACATAATACAGTGTGTCTTCAGCTTTAAGCTTAATGACATGTCACATACACATTGGGAAATTCAGGTATGAACTATGGGTCTTACATTGTTTGAAATTTACAACTTTCACATTTATTCTTATTAGTAATATTTCAGTCGCTCAATATATTTCCCTGGCATTAATGGAAAAAACATGGTGTCTTCAAGCAGGCAAAATAATCTCTCTAAATTCCCACTGAGTTTAAGCAAAGGCCATGTAATTTAATGGCTAAAGTTACTGCCATAGATTTCCAGTGTGCTGGGTTCAAATCCCATTAAATTAGACTCTAATTAAAATTCATCTGAGCTATTTTTTCATTTTGTAATTATTTTTTTAATTCTTAATGACTCACTTTAACTGCCTTTTACTCAAGGAAAACAAAGGGGAAATTAAACAAAATGCAAGGCAGTAAAAAGAGCAGATGAATTAGAAGACGATATGATGCCTTTTTAAAATGTAGCCTGAGAATTGGGTGTGCAGTGCAGATGATCAAGAGGAGACTTAATTAGGGCTTAAACACTCCTTTCGTAGTTCTTGAGTCTTTATAAAAGCTCCAAGCAGGGGACTTCCCTGGTGGCGCAGGGGTTGCGGGTCCGCTTGCCGATGCAATGCTATGAGGGTTCGTGCCCCGGTCCGGGAAGATCCCACATGCCACGGAGCAGCTGGGCCTGGGAACCATGACCGCTGAGTCTGCGCGTCCGGAACCTGTGCCTCGCAACGGGAGAGGCCACAACAGTGAGAGGCCCGCGTACCGCCAAAAAAATACTAAGAGCAAAGCAAAATCCTGTGTAATTTGTCATTATTTTCCCAGCTAGCTCTTTCTGAAATGTTATTTTTCACTTGCCTTTCTTTTTTTTTCATCTCGAGAGCATGGTATCAGACCTTGTATATACAGTGTGCCACTTGCCTGCTGTCAGAGAGAGAAGTGACAACACTTGTCACTACCAATCTCTTCATGTCTGGTCTCATCTGAGCAATACAAACAGCCTGGTTTCCAGGTGTTTGTTGAAATTTGGAGTTATGTAACGTCTTTGCTGTGCTCAGAACTGAAAAGGAAACACCACAGGGGGAATAAATTCTTACCTTTCTAAGAACTCTGAGTGTGCATAATACCGATTTTAGAGGAAACTGATAGATTCAGGGGTGGTCAAGTAAAAATGATGGGAAATTTTTACAAACTTTTAAAAAATTGAAGCAATATGAGTATACAGTTGAAGAATTTAACCATTACTAAAAGCACTATATATATATATATATATATATATATATATATATTTAAGATTATTCCCTCTGCTTGCTACCCAGTTCACATACCATCAAGGGCAACAACTTTTTCAATGTTTCTAATTATGTCTACATCTACACAGCTATATTTTAATTTATCAATTTTAAACATTATCCATTGATCTATTATAATGGTAAATGAAGATTTTAGCTCTTTTAAACACACACACACACATACACACAGAGACATAACTTATTTCTCTCTTTCCCTGATCCTTGCCATCGAGTTTTGTCAACTTGGAGTTAAACTCATATCCACAGTCTTTATTGCTGTTACTATGCACATGTATTTCCTTGGTGAGCCAAGTAGTTGACTCTGCTTACATATATTTATTGTATAACTTCTTATTTTTTAAAAGTAATAATTGCATGATTTCTTCTTTTGCTTGGTTTTTTTCTTCTCTATTGAATTACTGACTCACACCCCAAAGTGTGCCTCTTCATACAATATCCCACCAGTCAGATCTAACAAGATCTAATTATGTTTTCTCATCTAGCTCTCTGGAGTTCTATTTTTCTGGTTTCAATATGGACTGGCAATTTCTAGTCCTGCTACATAGTAATTGTCTCCTGTATTTACTTTTGAGTCATCCTAAGAAATACCTTATCCTTTCTGCAATGTTGGATATGGTCTTTATGACGTTTTGTTGGAGCACCATCCTCTAGTAGCTTCCAGAGAAAAGGTGAATTTAGAAATCTTTCTTCCCTCCAAACCTTAAAGCTATTCTTCTGTTCTTCTCTCTTTCAATATTGTAGTCTAGAAGTTTAATGCCATCTCTTTATTGGTAGTACTCCAAAATTTCATTATAGTTCACTTTTGTGTGGTCTTTTGTTCAATCATTCTTCTGGGAGCACAGATGGACTTTTCACTTTATATTTTTAGTCTTTTTTTTTTTTTTAATTTCCTGTCTTCTTTTAAAAATAACTTCCTTGCCATTATTTTCTCTGTTCTCTCTTTCTAAAATGCCTATTAAGTATATGTTAGACCTCACTTTTGGTTCATAAGATGTTCCAAAACATTTCATCTGTTCATCTCTTTCTATTTTTGTTCTTCCTAGGATAATTTTTGACTGCATCTTCTAACACTTTTATTAAAATTTGGCTCTCATACATTAATTTTAAAAACACTTTATTTTTCTCAGATTGTTCCATTTTTCATAGCATTCAGTTGTTGACTCATTAGTGAAAGATATTCATTCTTTCCACTGTCCAGATTTCTTATCAATTCTGTTCTTTTGTTTATTTGTTTCTCTTTATTAAAGTATCTGATCATTCTTAGTTCTCTGTTCATAGTTAGGCATTAAAGAGTTGACGGGAAACCATACATTAGTGCAGCTGTGAACTAATGAGTGTCTCTGTAGCACGAGTGACCAGCTGGCTTTTTCACTGGGCCAACCAACTATTGTCATTTGTAGGTCTGTAATAGTTTAATTTCACTAGAGAAGCACCATCCAATTCCCCCTCTTGCTGCTAGCATTCTGGACTTGGGCATAGTAGTAGAGCTGATATTGGAGTGGTCTCACTATTCAGTATGAGATTTTCACTTCATCCCCAAATTTGCAGTTCCCATCACATCAGTTTACTTCTATGCCTGGAATCCTGAATCTTCTCAATGGGTATTTTTGGTTTTGAGTATTTTAAAAAGTTCTGTTATTGTTGTAGTTGTTTTAGGTCAGGTATAGGTGCTTGCAGCAGAACTAGTGAAAAGAAGGTTATCATTTATTCATTCTTCACTTAACAAATAGTGCCAGCTCTCTTTCCATGGGCAGCTACAGGTTTATCTGTTTACTCTCTCTTCCTTTCTCAACCAGGAGTAGTCATGTGATAGTAAAGATAGGGAACTTTTAAATTTGGTTTTTATATTCTAAGGCAATATAGTACAATTAAAAGCATGGAATTTGGAACCAGAAAGACCTGTGGTTTACCTATATTTACTACCTGTGTGAAGTTAGACAACCTTTCCGGATTCCAAAGCTCTCATCATTAAAGTAAAATAACTTCTTTGAGACTCTTTGTCAACTGTGACATGGGAATATAATACCTTTCTTAGGTGTCAGAATTACATGAGTTATTACATATAAATTTCTTAGCACATAAAATTGCCCCAATTCCCCTTTTCCATGGAACTTTAATGGATCAGTATATCAGTTAGGATTAAGTTTAGCTATATATGAAGAAAAATCTAACACAACTGTGTTTTACAGGAGATGTAGGTGGCCAGTCCTATTTATGACAGGAATTTAAGCTCTTTCTAGCTTTCTGTTCCAACACTTAAAAAATGAGGGTGATAATAATATTGCCATCATTTGGATCCTAGAAGGAAGAAATATATAGGAAGTATTTAGCACAGTATTTATATAGAAAAACGTACAGTTAAAAAAAAAGATAGAAAAATTCATTCAGGTTAGTTATAACCAATTACTTGATAAGGAATCTGGAAATATAGGATGTTTATCACAAGGCATGAAGAGTGCACCCACCAGAAGTCTGATGGTAAATTCTGACTCACCTACAATTGTTTAGAGTGAAAATAAGCAACTTGGCAATCCAAACTGTACTTCTAGTAGCAAATCCCCTGCTATTCCATTTTAGGGCATGCAACACCACTCTGCTAGGCTTATTTCCCCCCTCATGGCACATCACGTCACATGTTCTCAATATCAACTGCATAGAGATGGCATCATCATCATCACTCCACAAACTCCATACAAGTTCATCTGTTCAGACAATTTCATTCATCATATCTACATTAACGTCAGTTAACATGGCTTCTGCCTCATTCTTAAAAGACATTTAGTTTCTTTTTGAATTAGTAATAACCCAGTAAATTCCAGATATAACTTTTGTAAGCATTTTATTGTTCTTTCAGTATCTTCCTTCTAGGGCCTGGCAGAAATATTAAAATTCCTTCTAAGACAAAATTATGATAACTTAATGAATAAAAATGTTTTACCCTTCCCATTAAATCTTCTCTGATAATTATCTGGAATGCTATAATTATTGTCTTCTAAATAGCAACTGAAAGAATTTGTTAAAAAATATCTCAGACTACTTTTTTAGTTTTGCTTATTGTTCTGGAAATTCTTACTTCCCCAAATCTTTCCAGAACCTATGGGAGCTAAATAATTCATTAATGAGCACCATTTCTTCATTGTACTTCATGTAAATTGCAAAAAAAGTAATATATTTTCATCTGACTCATGAATTGTGTCAATTAACAAAATGGAATATCCCCCCAGTCATGACAGAGGTGGCTTATTCCTTCCCAATCACAACCAAAGACAACAGATTGAAGCAACTTGTGAAGTCTAAGTAGACTTTCACCATAGAGCAGTCTACTTTCTGATAGGTTCTGTACTCGATTCCCCAAATGATGGACAGATGGTGAAAGTGTTAGGTGTGGAAGATGATGGCTAGTTCAGGATTGGTTGTCTTCTGAAACTATGCCCAAATGAATCATGGGATAAGTCCATTTTGTTGTACTAAAATTTCCTCTTTGCACTAGTGGTCATGAAAATGTTTTATTGCCAAATCTAGATCACTTCACCTCCAATGAAATTGTGATTCCTAAAACACAAAACCTAAGAAAGATGCACATTGGGCAGCACCAGCAAGGTCAGCTAATTCATCAAGAGCCAGATAAAAAAGTCCACATGTTTCACATTGCCAGCAAGCTTATCTGCTTCATCTGGTGCCAACAACTCAATCCTCTGAACAGATGACATATTGAATAAAGGCATTTTTCAAATTCACGGAGTACTTCAGTTCTCATCTTTCCAATGTATCATTTGCTATAAGGATTCATTCTATCATTTTAGGGTCAGCAAATGGATTATTGTGCCAAGTCAGTGTTCTGAAGATGCTGAGATAAAAACTGCATTCTCCTCCTGAGCATCCTATCAGGACAAAGGTCATATTTTGGAATCAATTTACTATGTATCCTGGGGGTTTCAGAAGTTCTCTTACACAGAAAACTGAATACAACATCCTTCAAAGAGGTTTTTAACTTTACATTCTTTGTCAACAATTATTATATAATAAAGAGACAGTAGACTTGTAATTGGGGAGGAGGAAAATAACTCAATTTAAACAATTATGTACTTCTGGGAAATTCAATTCTGTAATCACAAAGTTTTTGACACAACAGCTCACAATAGAACTCACTCTTCTTGGTTTATTGCTCAACAGGAATCTACAGAACTATAAGAACAGTCACATTCCACATTAGAAATTTGTTTTCTGTACACTTGAACTTGCTGGTGACCAATTCTGGAAGCCAATCAACCTTTACAAAACTTACTGAGTTCATTTTTCTCACCTCTCCACCAGATTGAAGGAATCATCACAAGACCTGCTGAAGGTCCTCACAGAATCTCCATGGTTAAGAGGAAGGGAAGAACTTGTTCTTTCACCCTCTGCACCGAGAAGAACTGAACAGTGGTCACAAAGGGAGCCTGGTGTTGATACAGCTAAGGATGATGCATGAGTAAAACAAGCCTGCCATTTGCACAATGATGAGCCTTGTTCTCTTGTGACGTGCAGATCTTACTCAGAAGATGGTGTGCATCTGTTGCACAGGCCAATAGCAAATTGAAGACGCCGAGCTTACACTGTTGGGAGTGTGACAGCGTGAGCTCTCTGAGTGAGAGGTGTTGAGGGCTGAAGGGATTGTGAAAGGAACTGATATGTTTACATTATTTTACATGTCATTGTTTAGTGCAAGGCCCTTCCCATGTGTTAAGAGAGTAACAATGTCACTTCCCTTAAAGCTCTTTTCATAGAACAGACCAGATGATCTCCACAGATTCCTCCCTGCACCATAAGTCTAAGTTCTACGTGCTCAGTAAAGGTTTGCAGCTCTAGGCCTTTCATGTAAAATCAGAAGAATTGTGTGGTGAGCTCTCTGCTGTCAGGGAGCATAAGATCTATTGATAAGATAAAAGTTTAGAGCAGAAATATACCTTACGAACAGTATACTTCACTACAAATAAGGAACCAAATATATGGTACAGAGCTGTTTGTCAGTGTGGTTCATTGTTGTATGTCTAGTATCGCAAAGTGCCTGGCATGTTGTAGGGGACCTGCAATTATTTATTATTATTTTTTTTTTGGTACGTGGGCCTCTCACTGTTGTGGCCTCTCCAGTTGCGGAGCACAGGCTCTGGACGTGCAGGCTCAGCGGCCATGGCTCACAGGCCCAGCCGCTCCGCGCACGTGGGATCTTCCCGGACCGGGGCACGAACCCGTGTCCCCTGCATCGGCAGGCGGACTCTCAACCACTGTGCCACCAGGGAAGCCCCCTGCAATTATTTTTGAATAAATAAATGATTCCACACAAAATATACTCCAGTCAAAAGTAGAAATTTCAAAACTGAATAGGTTTACTCTCAAAAGGTTATATACTGTAAAATTTCATTTACATAACATTCTTGAAATGACAACAAAGTAGAAGTGGAGAACAGACTAGTGATTGCCAGGAGCTGGTAAGGGTAGGTAGGGAGGTGGCTGGGATTATATGACAGCAGCACAAGGGATCCTGTGATGGAACTGTTCTGTATCTTAATTGTGGTGATAATCCCATGAATCTACCCATGTGATAAAATTGCCTAGAACTAAATACATACACTCACACACAAATGAGTGCATGTAAAACTGGTGAAATCTAAATAAGGCTGGTGAAATGTAACAGCGTCAGTATCCCGTTTGTGATACTGTATTATAGTTAAACAACTGACGGAAACTGGGTGAAGAGTATAGAGGATCTCTCTGCATTAGGTCTTACAATCACATGTGAATCTATAATTATTGCAAAATAAAAAGTTTGGAAAAATAGCAAAGGCCTGAATAAGCTCATTGAAGAAGCGTTCATAGAGAGGTAGGACTGAGCTGGGATTTGGATAGGAAGAGAGGGCATGGATGATATGGGGAATGGGCTGGAAAGTAGGCTTATGAGAATCCCCAAGGGACAGTGGTACATGGATGGTAACATGGAAGAGCCTAGTTGCATAGTTTGGCAATTTGGTGGCACGGTTTTGAGTAGAGAAAGTATGAATTTTAGAATCTGACACCCTTCACTCCGTAGGCCAGTTCCCACACTCTCATTTGCATGGCAGCAAACTCCCTACTCTCTGAATGTAGGGCTGCTCATCTGTTGTCACAGAGGGCATGATATGAGCATTAAAGGAGCTATAATGTATATGGAGAGCCTAGCTCAGATTTTGGCACACGGTAGGTATTTAGCAAATATAGATTCCTTTTCCTTGCCCTTGGACACAGTCCTACAGGTAACCAAGGGTTCTTGGGTCAAGTCCAAGGCAATTTACTGCACATTCTTACCATTTCTCAGTATTGGGGAAGATGAGGAGGAGGGCAGTGCCGGGAGCAGAGACGTGTCACCCATCAGCTGGCCTTAGCTTCAGCATAAGCCCAGTTTGAGGAAGGCAGGTGAACAGGAGTCGGGAAGTGTCCTGAGTCTGCACTGAAAAGCATGCCGATCTAGAGAGAGGAGAGAGACAAAGTCTGCAGGGCAGCGCATCACAGCCATAGCCAGCAGCTGGAGCCACTGTGGCCTCCTGGGTCTGCTGCCTCTTCTTATCTGGACTATTCAAGGAAATAAAGCCAGGATGTCCTCTGGGCAGTGACAGTGTGCTCCAGGCTGAACCCAGGCAGAGCGTCACTGCTCAGGCCCTGTACATGGTCAGCCAGGATCCAAACTACTAGAGAAACCAGCTGGCCTGGTAAGGATACTCCCCTTGGGCAACAACTGCAGCAGCCGCGGGAACAAAACAGAAAACTTTTGAATAAAATGTTTGCTCACATACCAACAATTTTCTTAAATCTACATTGAAAATTAGTACCAATTTGGAGACAGATGAAAGATTTAAAATAATAACTTTCCAAGGAGTGTTTCTCCCTCATTTCCTCTAATTTCAAAATTCAAAATGATTACCATTTTGAAATCCTGGTTTGTGTGTGTGTCTGCTTGTGAGTGTGTTTGAGTATGTGTGTATGTGTGTGTTTTGTCTACAGTGAGTATTAGTACATTTTCTGCTATTTTCCTTCAAGGAAGAAAAAACAGATTGGAGAGACGAAACCCTAGGCTGACAATATACAGTTTTGTAAATACAACATGATACAAGCATTTACAAACAGACATTAGCTGCAACAGTATGAATTCCGTGGCTGAGCAGTACAAAATATATTTGCAGCTATTGCTGTACAGATAGCTACTGCTGTAGGAGGATCGCATTTATTGAGATGTACAGTGAAACCCGAGGAGCTGGTCACACACAGGAAAGGAATCTAAGTTGACCTCTAAATTTCTGCTGCTTTCAGGTAATAAAAACCTAACACTCTGGACTCTAAACAAAATCTCTGTCAAAATGGACAGTTAGTTTGAGCTCTAGTCAGAAAAGTCAGGCTGGGGAAATCAGTCAACATTTTTCGTTACGGTGGTAGTGTTTTTGGTTTTGTTTTCATTGTGCTTTTTTGTATAGTTCTCTTTTCCCTGCTATTGATACATCAGGCATCCAATCATGAAAAACAATGTCCATATCACTAAAATGGCCTCCGGGCCTCCAGTATATCTACATTGGGGTTAAACATCTGTGAGAAGATGTGACAGCACACCCTATAAAAGGTATTATTGAGTCATACAGACTTCCTGTAATAACCAAACAGTAAAGAATACAGCCTTTTAAAGGTCTCCCCATGGCTGATCTCATGACTCAAAGATAAGACACTGTGCTGCAAGGTAAGTAATAAAATCTGGTGGGTACTCTGGGCTAGCTTGTGACAAATCATATCAAAGTATTATTAAAGAAAGAACTTGAGACCCAAGACTATTATTGATTCTTGACAGAATTTCTTATAAATAAAGTGCTGCAATCAGGTCCTGGACTTGCCAAGGTCCTGGTAGAATTCTTCCTATTGTAGGGGAGGCTGCAAAATAATAACGCGCCATTAGTGAGAGCCAAACGTCTCTGTGTGCAGTGCCACAAGAATGGGTCATGGTCAAAAGAGAGCTAGTAAGAAGACAATTGCCAAATGCCTTTTAAGGCACTTTTTGCTGATCTCTTTTTGAAATGGGAAAAGCTGCCTCCGAGCTTCCATGGGAAGTCTGTGCCCTGACTGTGTTAGCAGAATGAATCTGTGACCCTTCCCAGCACTAAGGACACACCTCCATTAGTGTCCATATTCTTACAGGGAAGAGCCTGATACAGTCAACTGAAATGACAGGGTGATAAATATAAAACCACTATCATCAATAAGACTGGAATGTAAAAGCACTTAGTTTCAGCCTAAGTAACTCGCAGAAAGTTTGGTTTCAAGAACCAGTGCGTCATCCATCACTACTCTACCTTCTGTTGACAAAGTAATTGTAAGATATCTAGAATGGAGGTTCAATACGAGCTGACATTTTTGAAAGGAGGAATTGTGTGCCGTACTTACTCATTAAATGTATTTTTCCTCCACTAAAGATGTTTCCTTTTTTAGTTTATGTATGAATAACTTTAACTAAAGTTTCCTTGACACCCTGACTTTGCTCTGAATAGCACCTATGTTCATTAACATAAAACCTGAAAAAAAATAATTTTAATGTAGTTTTTTTAACACTTCAAAAGCCTCTAACAAATGGATCGAGCACAATTATGCATCCTAAAGGGAATTATAAAGAGATCACAGAAGGTTGAAAAGTTTTAGCTAAAAAAAACCTTCTGGGTGAAAAAGAAAAGAAAACTAGGCAGTTAATGTGAAACTTTGATGCACATTGAATAAAAGTGAACTTAGGCATTTTTTATTTTTCTATAAATGCAGTGTTCACAGAGGAGAATAAACAAGAACCCACAGCAAGATGAGGCTCAGATAATTTGACAGAATGAGGTATATTTTTTGTTAGTGTGTGGACTTTGGAGTCAAACAGACCTGGGTTTGAATTTCTGCTCTGCCACTTACTATCTGTATGATGATGAGAAAGTTACTTTTTTTCTTTCTAAGACTCAGTTTCCTCATTTGTAACTTATGTGAGGATTAAATAATACAACTTTTAAAGCATTTAGCATTCTGTTTCACACATACAAAGGATTTAATAATTTAGTCCTCCCTATCTTCATTCCAAGTATTGATAAATCGTGAGATGGCCCCTTCTTCTTTTCTTAAATACTACAGAATTTTTTTTGGAAGAACAAATTATCCTGGTTAAAGTTCTAGGACAGAAATAGGAAAAAACTTTCTCTTATAATGGGTGCATTACCTGCAAGGGTGAAAATTCTTGGAATTTCTTTGCTCTCTATATTGTTCTCAATTCTATTGCTTTTTGCAAAGTTCGGTTAAATCCTATTTTCTCCAAGGAGCCATTCCAGATTCTTCCACGTGATTTTCCACCCCCCTAGTGACATACTGTTTAACTTAATTTCCACTATACTGTGAGTTCCTGAAGATCAGTGTCTTATTTGCCTTTGTACACTACAGTACCTAGAGCTGGCCTTTTCTGATGGTGAACACTCAAGAAATGTGCACTGATTGTAGATCAATTATACTTCAATAAAAATAAATACATAAATGCATACATACATAAATAAACGTACATTGAATGTCTATTGGTTTGCTGTCCCATAAAACCAGACTAAGGGTGAAGTCCCAGAATCTGGAATAAAATATCCTTACGCAGCTGAACCATGGAACTAGCCTTTCTACATTTTGCAAATATGATCATTGTGACCACCGTGTAGAGCTGCTGAAAATCAAACAAAACCACTTACTGATCCCCAAAGTTTTATGAATAAGGAATATGCAAGAGAAATTAAAGGCTGTACACAAACCTTTGAGAAACTAGCTATCTCACTGAGAAAATATACATGAGGGGCATGTTAAAAATGTTCTACCACCATATGTAGTTTATAAATCTTAGACTGCCAGGCAATAAACCTCAGCAGATATCTTCCTGGTCGCCCCAAGCCATTGTATACAAGTTATAGTGCAGAGAGTATATCAGTAAAACTATACTGGACCTGTTGCTCTGCATGAGGCTAGATTTATACTTAGCTAGAATGTCCAGGTGAACAGGACAAGTCTGCTCTCTTTGTTTCAAGTGACAGCACTTCCTAGTGGTCAAGTACCTGAGCTCTGGAGACAGTTAACCTTGGTCAGCTTGCCAGGTCTCTCTTCTTTATCAGTGTGATTGTGGACAAGTCACTCAATCTCTCTCTGTTGTACTTTCCTCATCTGCAAAATGAGAGTAAAAATAGGATCTTCCTCATACATTTGGGGAGGGGAGGAGATTAAATTATTACATTCAAGAGAAGCACTTAAAAAAGTACCTAGCCCAAAGTGAGAACTCAATAATCACGATCCATCATTAATTGCTTCCTGGAAAGCAGCATATTTTGGCAAGAGCACCATTTACTAAGGCTCTTGACTTCTTGGCAAAATTCATTCTCCCAAATTTATGAGCTCACCTTATGCCATATTGCTGGTTGGATTTTCCCTGTACTCTAAATTATATTGGCCTCATGGATTAAAGCTGCAAGGACATAAAGGAGAACAAGGGATCAGGGCCTGGGAGTGGTATCTAAAGAAACTTTTACTTAGCAATTGGTGAGAATTATGAAAAGGGGGTGGTGAAGGGGGTTGATATCACAGAGAATATCAATCATTTAACTGAGAGCATGGGGCAGGGAACTACAGACATTAAGTGTGCTTTGCCCTCGTTACAGTAACAGTTTGTCACGTATATCTATTTACTTTCATATCTATTTACTTCCAAAAGCTCTCCACTACAGGTTTTATTATCCCTATTTTAGAATTGAGAAAACTGAGACTCTGGGATGTTAAGTGACTTAGCCAGGATCAGACAGATAGCACGTGTTGAATTCAGGATCAGAATCCAAGTCTGACTTTAAACTCATTAGTCTTTCAAAGATACTCTTCCCCCAATGAAATAGTTCTCAAAGTAGGAGAAAAATTGCTTTGCCAGGAATCAAATTTAGGACCTACATTTCACCCTGCACACAGAGCCGTCAGTAAATTTTCTCCAGAATCTAGTGAGCGATTGGCTTTAACCAGAATCCAGTCTATGTGTCATTTGCACGAAGGAGAGAACTTCTGATTCTTCACCATGATACTTTCTCTGCCCCAGTGCAAAATTTAAAAGACAAAAATCAAATACTCTTTTGCTGTTTAGATGCTCTGTTTCTGCCTTCTGCTGCAGCCCTTGGGTCCCTGGAGCACTTGAACCCATTTACTTTCCATCTGTTTCTTGCCTTCCTAAAGCAGCTTTATTGGACCCCAGAAGGCTTTGCTTCTCTCAATTAGAGAGGGGAGAAGCACTCAAAGACACACAGGATGCACCAGAGACTTTGCAGGTAGGCAAGGTGGATAAACAGTTTCAAGAGTCCAGGAACGTAGATATCTGATCGTGTAGCACTTTCGACACATGTTGGCCTGGCTGACTTTTGGCTGCAGGATTACAATTCAAGACCTGTTCCTAGGAGTCCATTTTAAGGGGCAGGGGAGCTGACTTTGCAATCCAGGGTGTGATGCTTAGGGTGTTGCTAAGAAATAGAAAAGACATACAAATTGGTGGAGGGTGGATTTTCATGCATAAGGTTAAAACGTAAAGAAGAGTTTGAAATGCCACAGGGCCGCAGAGTACTCAGAAGTCTTGGCGAATCAATTTTCTCCCTGAGGATGGCCTCAGGCCTATCCCTCTGAAGCAAGAACATTTTGTACCATTGACTGGTTGCTCCTGGGGAAAAATTCCCCTATGAAACTCTGGAAGGTGTTTCCCTAGAGCCATGCCAGGTTTAATGGCTCCTGTCTGGATCCAATTAGGATTGGCTTGGGAAACTTGGAGAATACAAAATCAGCAGGGGTGGGAAGATGCAGTAGAAAGCAAAGGGGACTCATTCATAGGTTTTCAGGTATCTGGAAACAGCGCTCACTCCTGACTTCTCTTACTCCAAATTGTTATGATAGCCAACTATTCTACCTATTAAGGTTTTAATGTGGCACCGATAAGTCAAAACCGGTTTAACAACTAGGAATTATAGTTGATATAAAATGTTTGAATTTGGGCTAATAACATATACTAAGTTATTAGACAGATGAGATTTAAAATGACTAAGGTAAGAAATTGGGTTTATAATGGACACATTAATAGACCACTAAACTGACTTTAAAGGCTCTGGCAGGCACAGTCAAGACACCATATATATAACAACTCCATCTATCTTGAGCTTTCTCATCATGTCACCTAATAGAATTTCAAACACTATTAGCACACTGATGAATGCTTATTATATATTACCCATGCATGCTGTCTTTTGAATTAAAAGACAAGAACAGGCATCTGCTACTTTATTGGATTGGGTCACTTTCCTTATTTTGATGCTGAAATGCTAAGTTTACTTGTTTGAGGAACTTTCTTCTAATTTCAGAAAAATCTTTTTGTGACCAGAATGACCATGGTTCTGACTAGATAAATATTCAAAACAGCTTGAGAAAGAGACATCCAGGACAGTTTCTGTTAGACTGAACTGACCGATGGCTTAGAGACCAGGCCTAATTTGGCCATTGCTACTTCTGCCAGGCCAAGGATGGTCATCATTCATTTACTCACCAAAATATTTTTTCTGAGCAACTACTTTAAGTGGGGCACCAATCTAGTTACTGAAAATACGGTAACAAACAAAATGTATCTGATCTGTGCCCTCGTGCGGCTTAAGGTTTTGTGGGAGAGATAGCCATTAAACAAATAACAACAAAAATAGCTAACTATAACATACTTACCATGTGGGACCTTTGGAAGTGGGAGAGAGTCCAATAATACTTCTCTGAGGTATGACAGTTAATCAGAAGTCTGACTCATACATTGCATTTAGTCAAGTAATAAAATGGAAGAAAAGGATATATACAAAATGCTGAAGCAGAAAAGAGCTCTTTTACTCACCAAAAGAAGAGCAATAGGATTAACAGAGACCATTTCATGGAGAGGATTGTAAAGATTTAGGGTTTTGTTTCAGGAGGTCATTGAAGAGATTTAAGCAGAGAAGCCATGTGGTTAAATTCGAGCTTTTAAAGACACTGCCATTATGGCTGCATGGAAAATGGATTGAAGGGATCAAGAGAGACAGCTCGAAGTGTAATTAGGAAGTGATTTCAGTGATCCATGTGTGAGATGATCGAGGTCTAAGTCAGTATTAGAATGCTGACAGTGGAAACAAAGAGCACTGGAAGGAATCAAGATCCATTTTGAAAGTAGGATCAATAAGACCTGTGATGTATAGGATAGAGGGATGGAGAGAGAGGCAGTTGTCAAGAATGACTCCCAGGTTTCTGGCATGAGGAACTGAATGGATAGAGATGCTCTTTAACCAACTGAGCTTATGGTAGAGGCATAAATCCACAAGGAAATTCCATTAAAAGCACATCAATCCCTTGTCTATTGCAATAGCTTAATTTTCTGGAAGCCTCATTGATGGAGAACTTAGTTAAGTTAGAGATAACACTTCTGTGGGAGCCAAAATAGATATCATAAAATTTATGAGATAAAATTGTGAAGCTTAATATAGAAAAGCCCCTTAACCTCTCAATCAAAACCACCTTTTACTCTTCCTTTAAACATAATGTATTGAACTTTCTCATATAGCACATAGGTGGCCATAGAAATAATGACACAAAGCAATATATAGAAACAAGTGAATGACTCCACAGAGTAAGTAGAAACATTCATAAGAATGTGGAAATAAAATAAGAGTATATAATTTGCAATGTGAAAAGGCATATATGGGGAGTTTTCATTGTTTTGATCATATTTGACCAAGAAAGATACTCATTCTCTCAATTTTCCCTCTATGCCTTGACTCATTAAAATAATTTCTATTATTGCTTTTATTTCTCCATTTTTTTTGTTCTTTTAGTTCCCCCCTCCCTTTCCCTGCTCGTCTTATCTTTGCTGTGCACTTTTTCCTTGGAAATTACAAAATTAGACTTTCATTAATTATAATTAGATCTACGAGAATAGACATAGTGAAGGTTGGGGAGTGTTTCTAAAAGGCAGCAAATACACAGAGAAAGACCGTAGGACCCTTCTGAATTTCCATTGAAGAATCACTAGGCTATAATCTTAAAATCATACAGACTCTCATTTATCTTTGTATCCCCAGATTTTAGCACAATACCTAGGAATATTGATTTAAAATTTCTTTAGTGAATAGGTGTAATGATTACCTAAGCAGATAATATTTAATTATCAGAAAGGGTGGTAGGGTCAATATGGCAAGGCCAGTTGTAAAGGTCATGAATGGGAAGGCAACTTAAACAAAAATGACAAAGAATGGCTTTAGATTGGATACTAGAAGGCTTTTCTTATTGTCAGGGTAAAATATCTTTTTCATGTTACATCACCCAAGAAGATTGTGGCATCTCTTTCCTGTGGCATTTAATTTAGTTTGATATTTTTATTATAGAATAAATAATATTACAGTAAATTGAAATAAGAAGAAAACATGAACCGAAATCCCTAGAAACTGAACAAACTAAATTAAATTCCCATTTATGTTATGTTTTTCCTAGTGCCTGTCTACACACTCACACACACACACACACACACACACACACACACACATACAAATACACAAACTGAGTAGTACCTTATAAGTGGTAATCATAGTATATAAACAGTTAAGGGTTTTGATTCTTTTATGTTAATATTATATCATAAACTTTGTATATAATGTTCACAGTTATAATTTTAATGACATTAAAAATTCCATCAATTTGAAAATGATGATCTGAGCACCTATCCACATTTCAGAAGATTCATTGAAATAAAAAAAAATATCAAAAGGAATATTTCAAAATCAATTAATATATTTGTTCGTTAATTCAACAAATATTTATTGAGTGCCAATCATATACTAGATGCTTTTATAGACTTTGGGTACATAATGGGAATAAGAGTTGATCTTTGATCTCATGCTGATTACTGTCTAATGAGATGGGAGACATTCTTCCCGAGGAACCTCAGAAAGATTCAGTTCTGGAGCTGGCAGGCATGAAGATCAGAAATTCACTTTGGTGCATAGTTCAGGACAATTAAGTAAAGGAATGTCTATAAAGCAGCTGGGGCTGCTGAAGCCTCCACCAGGGTACAAAGTAGCATTTGCCTCCGTCTTAATTGAGTACTTAGGAACTGATTTCTGAACAAAGTGTTAGATTTACCTCAGAGGGTCTTTACTGGGAGACTGGGATTAAAGAAAGGGACCTGAGCTGGAGATAACTCTCAACCCACAGAACAGTCCAAAGCAGGGGTGGAGCTGGGGGATGGGAGGAAAGAGTGCTCCAGGCTGGCACAAGAATGAAATAGAGAAAGCACTTTACTGTGGCCCCAGAGTAAATTCTCCCGTTCAATTGTATGGTTGGGAGTACTGGACCTGCCTGCCTATCTCCACCCACACTCCACAGGGAAGCCTGATTGTTACAAGCACAGCCCCCTTTCAGCCTTACCAGGAAGAGGAAGAGTCCTTTGGTAAACCAAATAGAGGAGTGACAACAAAAACCTTGCCGTCAATTTATGCTAATTACACGGTCCTCATTTACTCATGTTAATAGCCACCTAACCAATAGCATTAAATAGGGTTACCCAAAGTAATCAAATAGAACAAATAATCCTAGGGAAATAGAACTAACATAAGCTACAGAAGAGAGCCTAAAAGAAAATTTAATTCATATCTTGGGAGATAGTCAAGAAGATATTACATCCCTGAGTACGTTTAGACCACTCTAAAAGAGAAGTAATAAGGAAGTTGAACAGATTATTCAAAAATTAAATAAAACTTCTAAAACTTCAAAAAATCAGTTGAAGAATCCAATAATGAATGAACATGGTTGAAAATGAATTTGGGTGATTTGGAAGACAAAATTGAGAAAAATCTCCCAGAATTAAGTAATAAGAGAAACCATGAGACAATATAAAAGACATGAAAGTTCAATCCAGAATAGACCAAAATAACTAATTAGAATTCCAGAAAAAAATATTATGTTCTTTTCCACAGTTGGGAGATATAATCAAATAAATTATAGAAGATTTATCTGGGCTAAAGGCATAATTGATTAGGCAATTTGAAACAAAGACTTAGATGCATTTTCATGAAATTTCAGAACTTAAGAGCAATGAGAAATTCTAAGATGTCCCAGAGGGAAAAGAATCAATTATTTACAAAGGATCAAAAATAAGATTGACATCACACTTTTTCATTAGGAATGAAAGCTAGCAGGTAACTATCAATCCTATTGGAAATCTCACCCAAACTTGAGGATGTATTCCAGCAAAACAAAACGGAAATCCTGAAAAGTATAAAAAAAAAAATGGAATTGAAGCACACTAGTACCAATACAGGGCAGCAAAAAGAGAAGATAGCTGTGAAGCAAGCCTAATAAGCAATGAATAAAATTAGTGAGAATGCTATGTGAAGAAGGTCTTTAATAAGCAAGCCAATTCTATTACAAGCCACACTATTCAAAAATTGATAAAATTAAATCCTGTGTTTTTTCCCTTTCTCGGTGAGGAAAATATATGCATTTAGCAGTTATAGTATAAAACAGATGCAGTGAAAGCCATAGTCCTAATAACAAACACACTCTGAGGTGCACGGCTAAGAAATAAGAATCCACTTGCTACTGTTGCTTAGAATAGACATTCTCCATCAAGTGGTAGAAATTAAGTGACATAGATTAACATAATCTTCTCTGTGGATCCAATCACTTCACTTAGATCTGTGGAGAATGATATGTGCATTACAATGATATTATATATGTGTTTATTTATTTTTAACTTATGCAATCAACTTAAAGTACTGCAGACAATTATAATTACCAATTGTGTAAACGTAATAGTATGGTTAATAGGAGTTGAAATGTGGAGGAAGAGGAGGAGGAAAATAGATGGAAAAAGATAGGTTCACTAATTACCTTGCTTATCTAATGTGGAGTCAATAGATACTCTCTAAATTGGTGGATAAAGAATAAATAAAGGCCTAGATATATCATTTAGTTATAAATGTAACTGCTAGAAGTACAAATAACATAACTAATAAAACTGAGAGAAAAAAGTGCATCAAAATACTAACATTTTATAGTTTGACATAAATAGATACAATCTAAAGTTGATAAATCAAGAAATAGATATATAAGTATATTATTTAGAACTTACATAGTAATTCATGGTGGATGAACCTTGACTATCATTACAACCTTGTTATATTTTTCTTTTCAGCAGAGGACTCAGGAAAATAGATCTCAGTAATAAGTAATAAAAGGGCTCATAACTGTGATTCAATTTTGTGTCATAGCTCCAGGAGGAGAAGATTGCCCATAGTTTTTGTGCTGTTGCCTGATTTTAATTCCCATGTGAAGCAGAAACTGATAGAATGCCCAGTTCTGATGCAATGAGGACCAAAGGAGACCTGTCTTAAGAATAAGAAACAACTGGTGAGTATAGGAATTTTCAAAGGAAAATCAACTCCTCTGGGAGTACAAAAAGCACTATGAAGACCGTGTATCCAAAGTTTTGATTCTTGGTAATATGTTCCGAATATGACACAGAAGAAAGGATCTTGTTAGGGTTTTTCAAAGTTCAGGCATGCTTCTCATGCTTTGGAACTTGAGTTTTGCTAGTTCGGCCACTTTTTTAATCCAAATACACTTAACTGATTTTGAGAAAAGATTTCATTTGAGACAATGATATTCCTCAATCAAATGCAATGGACAATTCAAATGACACTTTAAAGAAAATCCAAGTCTGCTGTTGAGGCCCTCCCTCTTAAGAATATTTGGCAAAGAAAGGCTTCAAAAGAGACTGTGTCCAGACGCTCAGGGCATAGTGTATTAGGCACATATCACCAGCAGTTGCAAACACTTAAGGCTGTGATCTTTGTTGCTACCATATGTGGCATCAATGTGCAGTAGTGTGAAGCCAGACAGACCAGAGGACAGATTATGTGTCCCTCACGAACTGTGTTACCTTTGGCCGTTATAAACCCTCTCCAAATCTCATTTTACTTATCTGTAAATTGGACGTATTGAAGATAATCAGACAAAACCTGCCTTCCTCATTGATCTGTTATAGTAATTAAATGAGATCATCTGTTAAAAGTTCTTTGTAAATTTTAATTTGCCCTGCTTATTACTACTCTTATTATCACCTACACCATTGTGGGATAGATTTTAAGAAAACTCTTCTCTTTGGCCTGTTCTTCCCTCTTTTGCTTTTGTCTAGCACTGAGTATATTGATGATATAAGATTTCAGAAGGTTATGCCAGCTCATTTGTTTTCCTGCTTCCAGATCAAAGAGGCTCCTCAAATCGACCACGCCAGTGAGATGGAATTTAAGTTTCCTTGTTAAAGCATAACATAAGGGTTCCAATTCGGAATCTTAGCGGTTGGCTACTTAAGCCAACCTCACATTTGGTAGTTCCTTTTTCCACCCTTCATTTCCAAGTCCTTCATCTTGTATTATTTCTGGACATGTCTCTCTCTACAGTCAATGGCTTGAAAATTTCTCTCTGGTCCCTTTGGCCTCTTGTCTCTTACCTGTTCTCTTGCATCATCAGTAATCAATCTGTCATTAGATGCTTAATAAATTACCAGAATACCTTTCACACAAAGCAATTACTGATTGGTCTCTACAGGGAAAGTCATATTTTGATTAAATTGGACTTATGGCTACAGATAGAAAATATACCTTTTCTGATAGTCACATTTCCAAGTCAAATGAAGAATGCATCTCCAGTCATTTTCTCATCTCATTAGCCATTCAGAACTATGAATTTTATAATATTTAATTATCTATGTATTTCTCTAGTAGCTAAATGAAGTAAAATGAGAGGTAATAGTCTATTACTTTTATTAGGTGGCCACACCGCACCAAGCACTGTAGAGAGCACCGAAGAATGTGAGTTATTTTAGAAGGTAAGTAAAGGAGAACTGAAGTACCCTAATCCCCCTTATCATTGTTTAATTTTATGCAATGTAACTTTTTAAAATAAAAAGAGAACAAAGAG
Organism: Orcinus orca; assembly: GCF_937001465.1. Taxonomy (NCBI): domain Eukaryota; kingdom Metazoa; phylum Chordata; class Mammalia; order Artiodactyla; family Delphinidae; genus Orcinus; species Orcinus orca. The sequence continues at coordinate 135,297,854 of NC_064559.1, read as the reverse complement.
AGGTTTGTTGTGCATGCGTGTGTGTGCTTTTTGCAAGAAGCATGTGCTAATTTTGAAACACGACAACGTATTAATTGCATAAAATATTACTTTTGGATGCTGTATATCTAATGAACAAATAATTATAAGAGTGCTCTGGGATTCAGTCGGCAATTCTCTTCTTTATCTATACCCACTCCCTAAGTGATCCTATCTAGTCCTGTGGTTGTAAATACCACCACCTCTATACTCCTAAACCCCTATTTATACTTCTTATCCCAACCAGTCCACCATGCATATGTCCAAATATCCACCCAACTTTACACGTGGCTGCTTAATAGTCATGTCAAACTTAACCTTTACAAACAGACAGACCTCCTAGTTCCCCTCTCTAGCTGCTCTTCTCACAATGGTCCTCATCTCTGTGCAGGGCACCAACAGTCATGCAAAAGGCTGATAGTAAAACCATGACTCCATGACTCTTATCTTTCTCTTACTCCACACATTCAAGGCATCAACATATCCCGTCAGATATATACTTAAAATATTTCCCAAATTAGACAATTTCTCACTACCTCTATACGTTAATTCCCAGTCCTAAACACCATCGCCTTTTACCTGACACTAGCAATGGTGTCCTAACAAGCTTTCCTGCCTCCATTCAGATCCTATACAGTCTCTTCTCCACGTAGCAGCTCACTGACTGTTTTTTTTTTTTTTTTTTTTTTGCAGTACGCGGGCCTCTCACTGTTGTGGCCTCTCCCGTTGCGGAGCACGGGACACGCAGGCTCAGCGGCCATGGCTCACGGGCACAGCCGCTCTGGGGCATGTGGGATCTTCCCGGACCGGGGCACGAACCCGTGTCCCCTGCATCGGCAGGCGGACTCTCAACCACTGTGCCACCAGGGAAACCCGGTCACTGACTTTTTAAACATTAATCAGACCAACGTCTTTCAAAGCCTTCTTGGGTTATGTAAAATAAAACCTGAAATATTTTCCGTGGCCTACATGGCTGTGAACTTGTTCTAACTAGCTTTCTGTTATTCTCTCACTGGCTTTCCTCCTCATGCCTACTGAAACCTACCTAGGCGTTTCCTAAATTTGTACTTGCTGTTCCCTGTGTCTAGGGTGACCAGACATTCTGGTTTGCCTGGGGTTGCAATTAATGTCAGCTGATATGATGTTTCATTTAGTTTGATATAATGAGTCCCTGACTGCAGTTGCTTCAAATTAGCTGGAATAGGTTTGGTAAGCTTCCACTTTGTACTCAATGCCAGTTCTTGGCATGGTCTTGTCTGTAGTGTGTGAGTCATGTGTGCAGTGGACCAAGTTTTCACTTTAACATGTGGTGAAATATGAAAGATGACCAAGAACATTCCGTCACTCTTATTTCCAAATGCGGTACAATTAAGGCTTCCATTTCAAAGGAGCATGCAGGGGTCTTGCAAGCACATAGCTGGGGACAGCTCACTTCTGTTCTCAGGTGATGCTGAAGGAAATATATGACGCCACCTTCTCTGCCAGCCACTGGTGTACAGGAGCCCCAGCCCCAGCCTATGAGAGGCATAAAGGCACCAAGTTGCCTGTCAGGGATCAGTGAGAAATGAGGCAAATATGGTTTAGATATACATGAAATATATGCAGAAAATAAGACTAAGTAAGCAGTTCTTCTATAGAGCATATAATGTATAAGCTGAATATCCATAGTAGAGAGATTTGGTTATTGCTTGGTATTG